>NC_139994.1:8755131-9372993 GCF_964263955.1 Coregonus lavaretus | reverse complement strand
GCCAAGTCTGGGGAGGCTGAATAACAAGAGAGAAAAGTGATTTCAAGGCAGAGATAAGAAACTGTGATGGCTGTCAGTGAGCGTATCACCTGATTTACACAGTCACAGAGGGAGGCAGAGAAATGCATTACACTGTTTACGAACACCCAAACCCCCTCTACTCCGAAAAAAACGATTACCCCTCCCTGACTTATCTCTGTGAAATGGAATCCTACCTGGGGTAAAAACAGCAGCAGACGCATTAGCGAGAAAAAAAATTATGCAGTCTGCACATCCCGAAAAAGACTCTAATTTATGCTAGAGGGAGTATTTCAAAATACAATAGTCTACGTGGATTGTTTTCTTCGTTTATTTTCTTTCAGGGAGCTCACTCAACAGGTTATTGTCAAAAACAATGTATTTCTGTTTTTTATTAAAATAAAAGGGGGTGTTGTTGACACGCACACCCATTGTCTGTTCTCTCTTCCCGCGCTAGGCATAATCATCCATCTCATTATCTAACGGAAATCATAACATATTTTTAGGGTTCACGGGAAAAAATTATAATCACTTGTGAAAACAAAATACATGGCGACTAACCTACGATGTCAACTGTAAACAAAATGGATGCATTCAAACAAAGGTCTCTGATTTCGTGGCTTTGATCAAACCATCAAACCAGACATTTCTGCTCCCTTGTCATTTGCTATCCCCTCCCCACCACCCCACCACACCAAATGAGGTTTAGATACAGAGACCAAGCCATGGTTTCCTAATAGATTTATCCCTTAATAGCAGTGATGCCGTCGCCATTTATCTGGCTCCCAAATCCACACAATGCAGGAGTGCTGAATGGCATGGGCAATTACAGTGCATGTGTGCAGCCAGCCAGCCTCCACTCCATTTTAAAGCAGGCCTTCATAATGTGAGCAACATGACCGCATGCACTCTGCTCTTTGCAGGAGCCCAGGTGGTTGCCGTGGCAACGCGCTTTTTCTTTTTGACTTACCCTAACATTTTATTGCCCCTCATTATGTATCATTAAAAACATACATATTCATGTAAAAAATAGGGGTGGGGGGGAGGGGGAGGGGATAAGATGAGATTAATTAGGCTAGCAACAACCAACAGAAGGAAGGGAACAACACCTGACAAATGGGCTTTGAGGATTTGTAGGATTTTCTTTTTTCTACAAAATAAATCAGATAAATTTGTGATATAATAAGTGGTAAGCAAAACATTATTAATTGTTTATTGGGCTTGCATCCTGCGCATTAGAAAATAAGTGCTAGGGGAGTACACAGGATCAGAGCCAGATATATACATGCAGTGGCCAGTTTATTATGGTTCGCTCCTACAGACAGTGAGTCACGTGGCCGTGGCTTGCAATATAAAGCAGGCAGACAGGCATCGAGGCATTCAGTTACTGTTCGATTGAACATTAGAATGGGCAAAACAAGCGACCTAAGCAACTTTGAGCGTGGTATGATTGTTGGTGCCAGGCACGCCGGATCCAGTATCTCAGAAACGGCCGCCCTAATGGGCTTTTCACACACAACAGTATCTAGGGTTTCCCGAGAATGGTGAGACAAACTAAAAACCTCCAGTCAGCGGCAGTCCTGGGGGCCAAAAACAAGTGGTGTGCAGAACGTCGTCTCGAAACACACAACTCGTTGATCCTTGTCACGGATGGGTTCCACTCCTATCAGCTAAAAACAAGAAGAAGCGGCTGCAGTGGGCACGCGATCACCAACACCGGACAATTGAGGAGTGGAAAAATCTTGCCTGGTCCAACAAATCCCGGATCCTGTTGCGTCATGCTGATGGCAGAGTCAGGATTTGGCGTAAGCAGCTTGAGTCCATGGACCCATCCTGCCTGGTGTCAATGGTACAGGCTAGTGGCGGTGGTCAACCGCCGTCCAATCTGCAGCAACTGTGTGATGCCATCGTGTCAGCATGGACTAACATCCCTGAGGAAAATGTCAGACTTGTAGAATCCATTCCCCGAAGAATTCAGGCTGTTCTGGAGGCAAAGTGGGGTCCGACCCAGTACTAGATGGTGTACCTAATAAACTGGCCGGTGAGTGTATATATACTGTATATAGATATATGTGCTTAATGCAAGTAATGGTGAATAAAAATACTCAAACAAGCCCTATTGTCCTGTGTTTTTCTCCACAATGTTAAATTCATACCTAGGGCTCTACAATTTTCCTGACCATGTGACTGATACAAAAACCTCTAGGGCCCTTGCTATAAGGACGGCAGGTAGCCTAGCGGTTAGAGTGTTGGAAAATGAACCGAAATTTCAAATTATCAAAACACTCCAGGCCCTTGTCATAACTAGGCCTAATGCCTGGGGTTTTCATGGTCAGGGCCTGTATTCACAAATTGTCTCCTATTCATTATGATTTAAAAGGCAAAACTGATCCTAGATCAGCACTCCTACTCTGATAGGCTTTGTGATAAGAGCCCTGATCGCCTACCCACCCATCTTTCTTCTGGTCCACCACCCCAGCCAGGAGTGAGGTGGCCTCGTCAGACAGCCTGATGTCAGTGTGTGCGTGGAGGAACCGGGTCACAAAGTCCTCCGGAGACATGTAGTGCTCATCGTTCTTCTGGATGCTGGCATACTGCAACGGCAAACACATATACGCATGCACACACACACACACACACACACAGACAGGCAGACAGAGACACACACACAGAGACACACAGACAGACAGAACCCATCGTTGATTTGTTAATATATTATCTACTGATTGAGGAAGACACTGTACACATGTTCAATCCTTTGGGCTGACATCTAACTTGAGATCATTCACACGTAACTCGAGACATTCGCATAAATCATGCATTGATGTCAACGGTAGAAATTTGAATTGTGTGCAGGGTTCTCAAGTTAGGACTCAGACCTCAATGGGGAAAACGATAAATGTGCTACTGACTCTTGTTTCGGTGACTTGAGCCAGAAGAAGGCCACAAATTAATGCATTATTAGCAATGGCTTTCCAGTCTTGTAAACAGTGTGCTAAGGCAATGTTGGTGAGCTGTAGGCAAATGTATTTTTTACACAACTGACCTTTAAGAAAATAGCTTTGAGCTCAGTAGGGTCTGCCCTCCTTTGTCCCTGGAGAAATGAAACGAAATGACATGAAATGACATCAAAGACCACAGTTATCATCAACATAATCAACAACCAAGCTCTTGTCATCACAATATTGTGGTAATAACCTGATAATAATACACTTTTTTAATTTACAATTCTATTAATAGGCATATTAAAATAATGTTTACTTAGCCTACATGTCTTGTTACAGTAAGATACTTCCCCCACTTTGTAATAAAAGTGAGACCATGTTTAGGATTCAACAAGTCAGTTTTAGGCCTACTCTCTTTTTAAATACAATGATCTAATGAAATGGGCTGGTCATACTAACAGGGGATTCAGCTGTTTACAGTTAATTGGAGGAGGGAACACTTTCTTCATTCAAAAGAGTGGCGCGAGGCAGATGATGACACAAGGCACGTGCCGAATTTATCTTGTAGAATTTGGTACATTGTCACATTATGTGAAATCTCTGCGGCGCCAATGGCGCGTGCAACAATAGTAGCCTATATTACTGTATGTATATTGGGAGAAGCGTCATGTAGCATAAGGCTAACCAAGGTTACCAGCACTGAGCTTATAAAGCTTACCAGGCTACAGCCGGCTTCAAGTCAAAGACATGCTTGCTAATCAGCCGGTGGCACGAGACGTGGGGAATGGGACAGACAGAGACCACCGGTTTCAGTGACAGGTCGGTCTGATAACCGGCTTCCGCATAGTGCATCACAGGGAAAGGATGTATCCCATTACCACCTTGCCCCGTAGTCCCGTCCTCCTCACTGTAAAGCCCCAATGTCATTGCCACTGGCTAATGTTAACCTCGAACATCCTCTTATCCGGCTAACTAACGTTCGTAGCTAGCTGGCTAGCCATCTATCAATAGATGGGGGAGGAAGTCAGTGTGTGAGAATGTCGTCCGTGCATTTAGAGGTGTCGTTGTCTATTCCGCCATTGTCTATTTCACCTACTGACAAAATGTTTTTTTCCTTGGAAAGGGTGAGCTTACCTTTGCAGCCATAGCAAGATTACTGTCAACCAACCAAGCCCACTCTGACCAAGCAAACCCGGTAATTTCCTTTTGCTTGACGACGTTCCCATGGAAATCACGCAAGGCTATAGGATGGTGCAGAGAGGAGCTCAAGGCGCCTCAAGCGTTCACGTGGTATGGAGCGGTCAACCGGTAGCGTGGTATGGTACTGTTAACCGGTTGATGTTGTCAGTGTCTGGCATCATCATCATGTAACTATCCTATTACTGTTCGTGAATACACTGTTACTACACAGGTATTAGAGGAATGTGTTGCCAATTAATTACCAACTGGCCCTATGCCTACACAAGCCCTGATACATTTACTTAAACATCTAAAACTATTCATTTTTGATAATATGCCTATGCACCTTTCCTGGCTGCCATTGAGTGAAGAATGTAAAAACATTCATGTTACATCCATATCATTGTGTCACTCCACAATGATAAAATAAGTATGGAAGCCCATTCCCACCACCCCCAAAAAATATATATATATATTGATACTATCGAAAAAATGTAGAGATACTAAGTCAACATTTTGAGATACTAACTCCACATTTCGAGATAGTAGAACATACATACAGTATAGGGTATGTTTCTTCATTTGTAGCATTATGTGGCGATTACCATCCATCCATGTTGCAGAGATCAGCACAGCAGGGCGGCCAGCTTGTGGCAAGCTGGCATATCATTCGGTTCGATAAAAAATATTGACACAAAAGCGTTGAAAATGGGGACAAAGTACTGTAGTTGAGACTGATCTGCCTCATGATCTGTCAACTCATGCACAATTAATCTGTTCTTCAGCAGTGGCGGCTCCTGAAAAAATTCTCAGGAGGGGCAATTTTTCTGATGATTTAGGTGACCTACACACATTTAAAAAAAGATATGTCCAGCAACAACATGAAGACAGGGGCAGCATATAAGTCAATACCAGAAGCATTTATTGACTGATCTCAAAAGTGTTGGCTTACCAGGGTTGGTGGAGCCCTCAGTTTCATCTTTGCCTCGCAAAGCTAACTCAAACACTCCGCAAAACTTCACACACTGGATTAGCCGGCTGAGGATGTGGCGGTTCTTGCTAATGTCGTAGTAAATATATTTGTTATAGTGAATATGGAATATGATATGTTGAGTAAAATGTTGTGCTAAGATCTATTTAGGTCAGGAGCTGGTTATAAGTTCTGTTCCTATCCAATAACAATGGACAAAAGGGTCCTATCTTGTCAGCCTTGTCAGCAGGTGGCCAAGGACAACACCCACGCCATAGGCCTCTCAGTTCTTCCAACTCACGAGTTCTTGCTCTGAGGACACACACACACACACAAACACACACACACACACACATCATCACTGTTAAACACACACACACACATCATCACTGTTAAACACACACACACACACACACACACAAAAATCCCCTCTCTTAGGCTGAACATTTGAAGACAGAGAACCCGACTCAGAGCCAATGCAACAGTGACAGTAGCCTGCAGGGGACCTCGCCCAACTCATCAGGACCAATCAGAAGATCAGAACTACTAGATTGAACCTACTTCATTTATTGCATAAAATGTCTGCACACAATGTTTCGGGGCTCTCTTCAGATAATAATAATAATAATAATAATAATAATAATAATAATATGCCATTTAGCAGATGCTTTTATCCAAAGCGACTTACAGTCATGCGTGCATACATTTTTGTGTATGGGTGGTCCCGGGGATCGAACCCACTACCTTGGCGTTACAAGCACCATGCTCTACCAGCTGAGCTACAGAAAGTGGATACTCATGGATGCGCATTGCAATTGTAAAATGTCAACACAATTGGAGACACCACGTCATTTTTGGAGACATGTTATTGACAGTAAACTATTGTAGATGCGACTGCTAACTAACTAAAACATTTTAGCTGGCTAGCTAATCATCTTAGCTAAATGTGGGGCAAACAATTCAGTTATTTACCGTTAATTTGAGGGATTGGGGTGAAAGAAATCGAGTTACATAGTGATACTTTACGATATACTGTATTGACAATATCGCAATATTTTAGCGCTAGTTGGCTGTACCTGCACCAAAACACCATTATTGTTCCTTCATAGCTTGTTCTCAATCTTTTCACATTGGGAGCCAATTTGTTTTCAGCACTTTTATTTCCATGACTGATCAAAACTCGTTCTCATGGCTTTCTGATCCCTCTGCAACAGACATATGGTGCGCAATAAAATCACAGTATCGAATCGCAATACGTATAGAATCATGAGACTCGCAATGCTGATGCATATATCTTATCGTGAGGTTCCTGGCAATTCCCAGCCCAAGTTCATTTTTAAGAGTTTGACGAACGGGTCCGTGAACGCGATTCCAGATATATTTACCTCTGAATAAACTGCCTTTATTACACCATATCCACATCCAGTAAACTTGTGATTATCAACACTAACCTCATCGTTGTGGCGGCGGACAGCTAGCCTGTATCCCTCGTCATCCAGTTGAGTGAGTGGCAATGTCTTTTTTCGTTCGTACCAATTTTTGGAAAATCCTCGGGTGTAGGACTTTCCGCCTTTAGTAGAAACCTGTTGAATTATTAAATTTGGTCTGGGAGGTCCTAATTGTTTCGTTGCCAATTTATCTTCATTTGTTCGCCGACAAAAAGGAAATTCTTTCAAAGACACAACCGAGTTGCACTGAAGCCTAGCCATGTTGATAGTAGTAGTGAATTGATTGACGCTGCTACCCTCTCTTTTCTTAGTTACGTTCATGTGACGAAAGCGCGTAAGTGCAAGCCCACAGACACCCATTGAGATTGTATTGAAGGCTCTGAAATTTGAAAAAAATAGATTTTACATGGGAGTCTATGACAGAAGTTCTGGGCGATTTTCAATCTGACTGAAATCGCCCCAAAAGGGGGTGGAGCCATTTGAAGCACGACTTTAGCCTGATTCGACATTTAGTGGCAGTGTGGCACTGTGGCAGATCAGACGTATAGATTACAACACTGATAACTACTGTTGCCGTGATATAATTGATTAGAAAAAAAATCCCTTCCTTTTCCCGTTTGGCAGTGCGTCGCCCATATCGCCCTATTGAACAGGCCGTCCCTGTTCTTCAGTCTGATCAACTGTAGCCTACTGATAACAACCACAGCTGCAGGTAACCTAGAGAAGCCAATCCGCTCTGATCTCCTCGGCCAGGGGAAAGTAAGCCGTTACGACATGTATTTATAGCCTAAAATAGGCCTATTTATTTTTGTTGAGAGAAAATGTGAATGTGATCAATTTTGGTTTATATTCAAACTTCGAGTGGCTAGGCTACCTAGACTTTATCAATCCAAAATGATTTACTGTAATTCATCAATCAACACAACAGTAATGACATACTGTGTGAGTAACTTTTTAATTACAGATGCAAAGGCCTACACAATGCAACCCTGCATAAAGCAAACCTAGCCCTGTTAGTTCTATTGTCCAATCGCAGTTGTTGTCATTTTCTTTTAAAATAAACCACATGACCTGATTAGAAAAAATCTGGTCCCATCATAGCCCATATAGAGTGCATTCGGAAAGTATTGAGAACCCTTGACTTTTTCCACATATTGTTACCTTACAGCCTTATTCTAAAATTGATTAAATTGTTATCCCCCCCACCCCCCCCCACACACACACACACACCCATCAATCTACACACAGTACCCTATAATGAGAAAGCAAAAACAGGTTTTTATAAATGTTTGCACATTTATTAAAAATAAGAAACTGAAATAACAGAATTACATAAGTATTCAGACCCTTTACTCAGTACTTTGTTGAAGCACCTTTGGCAGCGATTACAGCCTGAGTCTTCTTGTGTATGACACTACAAGCTTGGCACACCTGTTTGGGGAGTTTCTCCCATTCTCTTCAGCTCTGTCAGGTTGGGTGGGGAATGTCGCTGCACAGCTATTTTCAGGTCTCTCCAGAGACGTTCAATCGTGTTCAAGTCCAGGCTCTGGCTGGGCCACTCAAGGACATTCAGAGACTTGTCCCGAAGCCACTCCTGCATTCTCTTGGCTGTATGCTTAGGGTCGTTGTCCTGTTAGAAGGTGAACCTTCGCCCCAGTCTGAGGTCCTGAGCGCTCTGGAGCAGGTTTTCATCAAGGATCTCTCTCTACTTTGCTCCGTTCATCTTTCCCTCGATCCTGTCTAGTCTCCCAGTCCCTGCCTCTGAAAAACATCCCCACAGCATGATGCTGCCACCACCATGCTTCACCGTAGGGATGGTGCCAGGTTTCCTCCAGACGTGATGCTTGGCATTCAGGCCAAAGAGTTCTCTTGGTTTCATCAGACCAGAGAATCTTGTTTCTCATGGTCTGAGGGTCGTTTAGGTGCATTTTGGCAAACTCCAAGCGGATGTGCCTTTTACCGAGGAGTGGCTTCCGTCTGGCCACTCTACCATAAAGGCCTGATTGGTGGAGTGCTGCAGTGATGGTTGTCCTTCTGGAAGGTTCTCCCATCTCCACAGAGGAACTCTGGAGCTCTGTCAGAGTGACCATCAGGTTCTTGGTCACCTCCCTGACCAAGGCCCTTCTCTCCTGATTACTCAGGTTGGCCGGGCAGCCAGCTCTAGGAAGAGTCTTGGTGATTGCAAACTTCTTCCATTTAAGAATGATGGAGGCCACTGTGTTCTTGGGGACCTTCAATATTGCAAACATTTTTTGGTACCCTTCCCCAGATCTGTGCCTCAACACAATCCTGTCTCGGAGCTCTACGGACAATTCCTTCGACCTCATGGCTTGGTTTCTGCTCTGAAATGCACTGTCAACTGTGGGAACTTATATAGACAGGTGTGTGCCTTTCCAAATCATGTCCAATCAATTGAATTTACCAGAGGTGGACTCCAATCAAGTTGTAGAAACATCTCAAGGATGATCAATAGAAACAGGATGCACCTGAGCTCAATTTCGAGTCTCATAGCAAAGGGTCTGAATACCTTATGTAAATAAGGTATTTATGTTTTGTATTTTTAATAAATGTGCAAACATTTCAAAAACCTGTTTTCGCTTTGTCATTACGGGTATTGTGTGTAGATTGATGAGGAAAAATGTGTATTTAATCCATTTTATAATAAGGCTGTAACGTAACAAAATGTGAAAAAAGGGAAGGGGTCTGAAAACTTTCTGAATGCACTGTAAAACCATTTTACAGTTGATTTTTTACTATGTTATACCCTCCAACTTGGATCCGGAGTTTTACCTAGTTAGGTTAGCCCAGTGGTTCTAAAATCTCTCCTCGGGGACCCCCAGACGTTTCACAATTTTGTTTTAGCCCTGAACTAGTTCACCTGATTCACCTAATCAAGGACAAGTTGAATCAGCTATACTAGTTCTGGAATAGATCAAATGCATGTACCGGCTGTGGGGTACACGAGGAGAGGTTTGAGAACCACTGGGTTAGCCAACCAGATCAGGAAAAACTCTGGGCCCCAGGAAAAATGATAAATACAAGTTAAATAGGTATCCATTGCATTTTCAACTCTACTGATGGTTTTGTCACAAAAACTGTTGCGATACATAGCAAATGAGGCCACTCTGGCCTTGGTACATGTGCTCTAGGCAACAGCTACTGTAGCAGATACTGTGTGGGTAGGCATAGCCACGGGAAGTAGGGGTGCTGAGGGTGCTGCAGCACCCACAGAAAAATCAAAAAAGAAAATATATGTATTATATATGACAAAAGTAGTGCACTGAGCCTTTACTAGTCCTGTATTAGTGGACCGATATAGCCATCTGTAGCGTGGGCAAAAACAACCTCAGCACCCACCGAACATCTTCACACTACTAGGTGGGTAGGCAACCTATACTATGAGATTATGGATAAGAGCGATATTATTTGTATTTGTCAAACGGCAGCCAAGCATCGATCATCATGTCACCAGAATAAGACCCTCAATATTTATTGGAAAGTAGCATCAAGTTCATCACCTTGCACTTTCATCACCCTGTGAAGTTCATCACAATTTATTTAATCTGTAGCCTAATAATTAATAAACTGCATGGTTTCCTGAGTCGTAGTGGGAGGACCACACAACATATCATCATGTGACTCCAAGTTCACTTTGATATGATGGTTATTCTATCAATATTTGAATATAATGGCGTTTCCACTGCCATTTTTCACATAATACATTTTACCAACACAAAAAGATCCCACCATGTCCAACGAACAAATTTACATGTAAATTTTTTTACCTACATTTCCTGTTTCCATCAGCCCGGTTGTGACTTTTTTCATCCGTCAGGTAATTCATCCACATGAAATGGTTGGATGGAAGCGTGGTTAGTGTCTCAACATTTTTACTTAGGTATCTCGAAATGTTGAGTTAGTGTTGATTATTTATTTTTTTATTCGTGGAGGGAATGGGCTTCCATAAATAATAGAAAATACAGATTTTTTTTTTAACCACATTGTGGACCACTCAAATTGAGTTTTGAGACACTAAAAACAATCATAGTCGAACATGGTACAGGCGTCATCTATAATGCATTACATAATCTATACACATGTATAAACAAAAACAAAACAAAGTACAATGTAGTATGTCGTAATGGTCTTCTGTTGGCTATTTCTCCCATGAGTATAGTAGCTCTTCAATGAGTCATAAAGCTTCTCAAGTTTCAAGTTTTATTAGTCGTATGTACGGGATACGCATGGTATACATCGTCCAACAAAATGCTTACTTGCAGGTTCCTTCCTCGACAACGCAACAACAATAAGAAATAGTAAAAAATAAGAATAGGAACATAAAGTAAATGGCAAAGAACCTCTCAAAGAACCTCTCAAAGAACCTCTCAAAGAACCTCTCCTATAGATCTGAAAAGGGGCATTTATGGAAGAGAGCATACAAGGTTTCTGCTCACACCTATTCCCCACAGTAAATGGTTCCGCTACTTTAGATTTCCATTCCATCCCTCCATGCTTTGTGTAAGGGGGAAAAATAGAGGGAGAGAGAAAGAGAGAGAGAGAAAATTCCATGACTACAAAAGCAAAGGTTAACATTACTCACAGCATAAAAACAATTTAAAAGGGAGCAAAGGGCCCTAATGGCACATGGTCTTCAAAGAAAATGCATTTTGCGCTCAAAATAATTCATAGCTTTTTGCCGGTGGCTTTTCGAATTCCCGGATCACCAGCATGAACCACTGTATTTTTCTCAGCAGGCTGTCTGCTCCTCTCAAAATGGCCTTCACAGGGAATAGCCCATATCCCCCCCAAATATTGATGGCACAGTCTACCCTTTATTGGAAAAATGGCTGCGAGTAACGTTTTATGAGCTAATCTCATAACCTGCATTTAATTTGGTTGTGTGACAATATTTAAGAAGATTTAAACATTAATATTTGGTCCTTTGACATGGTATTACTATGTTGTATTAAATTACTACTTATTTGTGGCATTTACTGTCGGTAGCACACAGAGGTGTGCTATAGCTTGTTGCGGTTATAATTTGTATCATTTGTGAGCTGTGAGACCTTGTTGTTTTGCATATACATCCACTCTTTGTTCATGTGAAAAAAACTTTATCCATAATCAAATTGTGAGGGATTTACATGACAAATAGGCCTTTGGGAAACAATGATGCTAAATCATTTAATTCCCTGATCTGATTTCCCTGTCTTATTTTTAGGAACAGAATTGCACAACTAAAACTCATTTGAAAGCCCAACTGAATCACGGATGTGGTCCTGGACTGGTCCAAGGTCCCATGAGAGATTGAATAATGGGGATAAACCCTGGAACCTCTGACCCCTCCTGGCCTGGGGAGTCGCTGGATCACCTCTCTGTCCCGGAGGACCCACGCGTCCGGACGGAATGAGCGATGAGTGAATGACGACCATCTTCTATTTTTAACCATCTAAACAGTGTTTCAGAAATAGACCCTGAGTTATAAACAAATGATTAGACCACTTTAGGCCTCTCTACCGACAACACAGCCCCTATTAACGGTAAATAACTGTGGACCCTAGAGGTCAAAGGGGGTTAAATACTTTCTATTAAAAGTAACAGACACGAGGGGATGTGTTCTTGAAAAATTGTGTATTGGATTTGAAATGCTGACAGCTTAATGGCGGCCTCTCAAATAGCGCTGTAAATGACCAGTTTGGTCTTACTTTTATTGCCGTCATCTGTCAGTCACTCAAAGGTCATTTTTTTCTCTTTAAGTGGATTCACATAGTTTTGTAAGTCACCCTTTGAAGACTTTATTCTGTTTTTGTCCCTCCCACGATTTTCTCTTGTAGGATGTGACTTTGGGTTGGAAGATGTATTCATGATAAGATAATGAGATTCAGAGAGGTGTGTGGTGGATGTAGACCTGAGAAAAAGGGTCACCATCCGGCCATAGTTTTTCCATTAATTAAGTTAAGGAACCATTTTCTGTACACCTAGCCATCTCAATCTCTACCAGTCAGAGTGTACATACCTCATATCAAAAAATACTATTTTTGTTAAAGCGAATAATCATATCCAGATGAATTTGTCCAAGGCCTTTCAGTATATATCACAGGGAAACATTTTAAAACCCTCGCCAATTCCAGTCGTGTTAGCTATGTGGCACGTAAAGCAAACATCAAGTGTCTGCAAACAGCTAAGCCTTGCATTGTGCAACAACAACAAACCCTGTAAACCAACGGCTTGCCAAAATTGTTTTTATATAACTTGTGACTTGTTGGACCAAACCACAATACAAACAAGCTGTCCAGATAGTGTGGGTGGGAGGACTGAGAGAGACAAATGTGTTTTGCATTATAATAAGAATATGATGAGAATAGCCATTATAAAGCATTTTATATAATACAATATTTTATAATGCTTATAAAATGAAATTTACATCATCTATAAATCAAACACATTTAAGATGATCCTTACTGTATACAGTATCTTACAGTAGTGGGAAAAGTACTCAACTGCCATACTTGAGTAAAAGTAAAGATACCTTCATAGAAAATGACTTAATAGAAAAGTAAAAGTGAAACTCACCCAGTAAAACACTACTTGAGTAAAAGTCCAAAAAATATCTGGTTTTAAATGGAAAAAGTACTCAATTGTCATCCTTGAGTAAAAGTAAAAGTAAATGCTATACATCAAATTCCTTACATTTATAAGCAAACCAGACGGCACCATTTTCTTGTTTTTATTTATTTATGGACTGCCAGAGGCACACTCCAACATCCTTTACAAATGCAGTATTTGTGTTTAGTGAGTCCACCAGATCAGAGGCAGTAGGGATGACAATGCGTTATATTGATAGGTGCGTGAATTTGACCATATTGATGTCCTGCCTGAGCATTCGAAATATAACGAGTACTTTTGGGTGTCAGGGAAAATGTATGGGAGTAAAAAGTAAAAAATAATCTTTAGGAATGTAGTGGAATAAAAGCCAACATTTTCAAAAATATAAATAGTTAAGTAAAGTACAGATACCCCAAATAAATTACTTAAGTAGTACTTCAAAGTATTTTTACTTAGTCACTTTACACCACTGGTATCTTATTACTGTATACAATACGTTTTGTGCAATACTTTGGTATCCCAATATGTACAATTCTTTCTGCCTAGCAACCAACAATGTATCTCTTGATCTATCTCCATATCTAGCCAATCAGGGTGATGTCAAACACAATGCAGGAACATCATCTGTAACATGCAGTGCTTTAAAGTGGCACCGCTGTAAAGATCGTACCTGTAATAGACCATGACAAGCGCTTTCTTGTTTACGCTGAAATAATTATTTGTTTGAATAACATCCCAATGACTTACTTAGCCAATCAAACTCGCTCTGGTTCCATTCAAAGACCAGACTGATAAATAGTTCAGACATTAGACATGGGATGGAAGATGAAATATTACCGTTTCTACTCACAGCTGTCAAGCTCATAGAGATTGGTTTCTAAGACCTGACCCCACACAAGTTTTTTTTAAAGACTATAAGAGGGAGATGATAAGGTGAATTGACCTGCATAGCTGGGGACGTTATTCTTGCATTATGGATTTACTATACATTTATTTACTATACATTTTTCTACTCATTCAATACTCCACTCACATCGCTAACCACACGCAAACTCAGGCATGCACACACACACGCACACACATTCACTTGCAGCCTCAGTCCTCCCCCACCCCTTACCACCACTGTCCACCCACTCCTCCTCCTCCAAACCTCAATGAGACTGCTGGCTTCTGGATGAATCTGTTTAACATCTTTCAGTTCAGATGAAGAGCTACACTAAACATGCTCAGGGGCATCTGGGATGGGCTGGAATTGGCCTTCTGGAGGGCTGGGCGGATGCACCCGCCGGCGCGGTTTGAGAAGGTCCAGGCGGTCAGTGGGGCTTGAACCCCTCCAAAAAAACAAGGGCTCACACTCAGGCCTGCAACCCGAGAGGGCGTAGGATCCCCCTCCTAGGCTAAATGAACCCAGATGTTGCCCACAAACACAGGGTCCAGGCATTCTGGTTAGAGAGGGATGGATGGAGAAAGTGAGAGAGGAGGAGAGGGGTGTGTGGAGGCTTTTGGTTCTTCTCTTCCCTCGGTTGAGGCAGTTGTCTCTCAGATTCCTGGGCTTTCTCATAATCACTCATCACAGGGGCCGCCAAGTAGCATTGTGGGGAATTATCAGAGGGGCGTTTGTGTTTGAACGAAACGAGTACACCAGCAAATCTTTAAGTATTTTCCTCTTCCTCTTCCTGAAGAGTTCCCATCTGGCCCTATAGAGTGAAGACCAGTGGTGTGGAATGTGGAATGTAGAATGTATGTGTGTGTGTGTGTGTGTGTGTGTGTGTGTGTGCTTGTGTGTGTGCAGCCCCCACATTGATTACATATTGAAAATTTAAGGGATTACACCAGGGAAAGGAGATATTGATCTGTAATCACAATTGATTGAGGAGGATGTCAATGACCAGAGTTGATTATGCACTACAGATGAAACACTTTGTCACTAAAGTTACTATTATATCTTTGTATTACTTCAACAAATGTGAGTTAGAGATTAATTAAGTAAAGAAGGCGTATATATTTTGTTTATTTAGCTTAGCCCCAAGAAGGCAACCTGCAAGACACAGCTCGGCTACTACCAATAGTGGGTGGGATAAGTTTAGAAAAAAATACATTATTGAAAAAGAGGGGAATGCCCATGCATGCATCCCCTCATCCCCTCTCTCTTCTAGCCTGGGATTCAAAGCTCCTTTTTCCTAGCAGGATTTGGCGGTGTTTGTCAGTAGAGACCCTTAGAGTAACCTGTGTCAGTCCTAATTGGTCAGCCTCGCCTGATGCCATCCAGACACCAATCCTGAAACACACACCACTTTGTTTGCGTTTATGTTTTTTTCACCGAAACCTCCCCTTTCCCCCAATCCCAAGCAGGGGAATAAACAACACATTTCCTATTTCATTTCGGTAAGCCCTCGCCTGCTTTAGTTCATACCTAAACCACTTTGCCACTCGGAAGACGAATAGTTAAATTAAGGGTGACTAAACTTCCCTGAGTGAGTGAAATGAAAAAGCTAAATTCAGGTTTTGTCCCTCTGTAATCTTGAGAGTAAGAGAAATGTAAAAAACTCTTACGCAATACATTTGTAGTAGGCCTTCAATGCTTCAAATTGCTCAGTGAATGCACGTGGCAATATCCATCAATCTCTATTGAATGTGTTGGACTTGCTAGGTGATTATGATCTGTTTGAGACTTGAAAAGTGAGCCAGCACAGTACAGCTTCTTTGAACATCGTCATGAGTAAGACATCGGCACTGAGGTGATGACATTTGTCTGATATACCTAATATAGCATAAGCACATCCGTGTGTCTGCGTGTGTGTGTGTGTGAGTGTTGGTGCACGTGCGTGCATGTGTGTTTGTGTGTGCATGTATGTATGACTATGTCTGTCTTTATGCTAGCCTGTCTGTGTGTGAGGGAGCGCATGCCTGTGTAGATGGATGGTGTGTGTCCTGCCTCAGGCTTAGGCAGAGATTTGGAGCGTTGTTGTCATCTAGCGAGTAGACAGACGCTCACACATGATTAATAGTTTCCTTGTTGGACCCAGCACCATTGACTATGGTGGTGCCAGGCCTCCCAGGCTTTCCAACCCACTGCCGCTCGCTGCAGCTCATAATTTGCCTGTTTTTGCCTGTTTTTCTCCCATTGATGTGTTTGTCAGTCAGTGGGATGATCCTCCTCTGTACATATGTGATAGTTTTTAGACTGACCACAGGGAAGTGGTGAAACATGCAATCGTAGGCCAATAAGATGAAAAACGCCTGTATGATCTTATACCAGACTTTTTTGTAATTTTTTTTTATGTATACATTTGCATGTTGCTCTTGATGAGCAAGTCTGCTTAGTGGCTTAAGAAATACATCCTTAGAAGCTACTCAACTTCATTTGATAAATGTTACTTGTTAGTTGATATTGTAATCAGGCCTATATGTAAACATATATCTATGAATAAATTGGTTCTTTAAATGGCAGTGGAGTACTGCACATTATATTTTAACTGAATATTAATATCACAATTGATATGGGCCCAAAAATATTATACCCCAATTCTTATAGGTCACCGATGCTGTAGTTCCCAGATCCAGTTTGTAGGTGCATGATTGACTCAGATGATTGATTAATTACAATGATCAGAGCACTGACAATAATTAACCAGCGATGATGATAACACAAGTGCCTAATTGCCCTGCAAAATACTCTCTCTGTGTGTCTAAATTGTTTTGTAAAGGTTTCTTCCTTCACTGTTCAATGCTATTAAGCTCAGTAGAATGGGTGGCTTGATATGGGAGCTACAAATGCTTACAAATAAGGTCAGTGGGGGACAAAAGAGGAGTAAAAATGGAAAACAAACCCTAATTGTTGGTTATCGGTGTCTGTGTGGATGGAGGCACAGTGGGGAGCTTTGGGACGTCACTGTAAACATATTGATTCACATCTTCAGAAAGCCCATTCAGGCCTATTGCACATTCAGAGGTTTAATGATAGCATGAAGATAATTCTTATGGAACACTGGATAAGAGTTTATTAGTTTATAGTCCAAGATGGCATAGCAGTGCGGTCGTGTTTTCTGTAGTGTCCTCATGTAAATAGACAGTTTTTTTTTTATTTTTTTATTTTTCGTATATATTTCTCAATCTCACTTTCCATCCTTTATCTAAATATACTTTCCTGCAACCCGCCTCACCCAATGTGGAACGGATTCTATTATTTCTTCATACATTTTTATCCAGAACCTCTGGCTGAAACTAGCCAGCTAACCAGCTAACTAGCTACTTGCTATTAGCCACCGTTAGTGGTCTGCACGATTGTACGTGGCCGTGGCCTGCACTACTTACCAGCCAGCTCTAGCCTGGACAATTATCGGCCAGTCTGCACAGTCTGCACATCGCGCTATCAAGCCAGAGCATATCGGATTTTTGCCGGAATCACTGGACCTTAACACCGGATCATCGCAACTAGCTAGCTGCAACCGAATGGCTGTTGTCGTTGTTGGCTAATCACCACTAATCACCACTGTCCTGAAGCTAACCCCAGTTAGCCTTGAGCTAGCCTCGAGCCAGGCCCATCTCCCGGCTATCTACCTCTCTGTCAACCGGACGGGACCTCCTAGTGTTGACACGGAGCCCCGCCGATCCATCACGACTGGTCTGCCAACGTAATCGTCTGATGTGGTTTCAACAGGCTTCCCGTTGCGACGACCACGAAGATCCATCTGCTAGCCCCGGCCCGCTAGCACACGCAATCAACAGCCGTGCCTGTAGCGTAGCAGCCACTGAACTGCTCCCGGACTTACTTATTGCTGTTCACTGGACCTTATGATCACTCAGCTACACAGCTGATGCCTGCTGGACTGTTCCTTTTTACGGTACCCCATCCTGTTGATCTGTTTAGCCTCAGCTCAAACTTTCGTCGCCATTACCAGCTGTTGTCTTAGCTCTCTCGAATAACACCTGTGACTGCTTTATGCCTATCTCCCATGTCAATATGCCTTGCCTATTGCTGTTTCGGTTAGTTCTAACTGTACTTTTTCAAAGTAGAGCCTCCAGTCCTGCTCAACCTGTCTCAGATAGATCCTTTGTCCCACCCCCCACACACGCGGAGACCGGCTCAATCGTTGCCTCCAGTGATGCTATCTCTTTCATCTTTACCCAACGCTTAGATTTACCTCCACTGTACTCATATCCTTCCATATCCTTGTCTGTACATAATGCCCTGAATCTATTCTACAACACCCGGAAATCGGCCCCTTGTTTTCTCTGTACCCAACGCACTAGAAGACCAGTTCTTAAAGCCTTTAACCGTATCCTTATTCTACTCCTCCTCTGTTCCTCTGGTGATGTAGAGGTTAACCCAGGCCCTGTAGCCCCCAGTATCACTCCTACTCCCCAGGCGCTATCATTTGTTGACTTCTGTAATGGCAAAAGCCTTGGTTTCTTGAATGTTAACATCAGAAGCCTCCTCCCTAAGTTTGCGTTATTCACTGCGTTAGCACACTCAGCCAACCCTGATGTTCTAGCAGTGTCTGAATCCTGGCTTAAGAAGGCCACCAAAGATTCAGAAATGTCCATTCCCAACTACAAAATGTTCCATCTAGATAGAACTGCCAAAGGGGGCGGAGTTGCAATCTACTGTAGAGATAGCCTGCAGAGCCCTACATACTATCCAGGTCTGTGCCCAAACAGTTTGAGCTTCTACTTCTAAAAATCCACTTTTCAAGAAATACATCTCTCACTGTTGCCACTTGCTACAGACCCCCCTCAGCCCCCAGCTGTGCCCTGGACACCATATGTGAATTGATTGCCCCCCATCTATCCTCAGAGTTCGTATTGCTTGGTGACCTAAACTGGGATATGCTTAACACCCTGGCCGTCCTACAATCTAAACTAGATGCCCTCAATCTCACACAAATTATCAAGGAACCTACCAGGTACAACCCTAAATCCGTTATGTTGGGCACCCTCATAGATATCATCCTGACTAATTTACCCTCAAAATACACCTCCACTGTCTTCAACCAGGATCTCAGCGATCACTGCCTCATTGCCTGCATCCGTAATGGGTCCGCGGTCAAACGACCACCCCTCATCACTTTCAAACGCTCCCTAAAACACTTCAGCGAGCAGGCCTTTCTAATTGACCTGGCCCGGGTATCCTGGATGGATATTGACCTCATTCCGTCAGTAGAGGATGCCTGGTTGTTCTTTAAAAGTGCTTTCCTCTCCATCTTAAATAAGCATGCCCCATTCAAAAAATTCAGAACTAAGAACAGATATAGCCCCTGGTTCACCCCAGACTTGACTGCCCTTGACCAGCACAAAAACATCCTGTGGCGTACAGCATTAGCTTCGAACAGCCCCCGCGATATGCAACTTTTCAGGGAAGTCAGGAACCAATATACACAATCAGTTAGGAAAGCAAAGGCTAACTTTTTCAAACAGAAATTTGTATCCTGTAGCACTAACTCCAAAAAGTTTTGGGACACTGTAAAATAAATGGAGAATAAGAGCACCTCCTCCCAGCTGCCCACTGCACTGAGGCTAGGAAACACTGTTACTACCAAAAAATCTACGATAATCGAACATTTCAACAACTCTGCACCCTCCGCTGCAACTTGCCCATGCCCCCCCCCGGAGGGCCTGTTGTCTGGACCTATGGCAGTCTCTATGGGGGTGCCACAGGGCTCTATTCTCTGTGTATATCAATGATGTCGCTCTTGCTGCTGGTGACACTCAGATCCACCTCTACGCAGACGACACCATTTTGTATACATCTGGCCCTTCATTGGACACTGTGTTAACAAACCTCCAAACGAGCTTCAATGCCATACAACACTCCTTCCGTGGCCTCCAACTGCTCTTAAACACTAGTAGAATCACTACTCTCGGCGGCTCTGACTTAGAATATATGGACAACTACAAATACCTACAGTGAGGGAAAAAAGTATTTGATCCCCTGCTGATTTTGTACGTTTGCCCACTGACAAAGAAATGATCAGTCTATCATTTTAATGGTAGGTTTATTTGAACAGTGAGAGACAGAATAACAAACAAAAAATCCAGAAAAACGCATGTCAAAAATGTTTTGCATTTTAATGAGGGAAATAAGTATTTGACCCCCTCTCAATCAGAAAGATTTCTGGCTCCCAGGTGTCTTTTATACAGGTAACGAGCTGAGATTAGGAGCACACTCTTAAAGGAAGTGTTCCTAATCTCAGCTTGTTACCTGTATAAAAGACACCTGTCCACAGAAGCAATCAATCAATCAGATTCCAAACTCTCCACCATGGCCAAGACCAAAGAGCTCTCCAAGGATGTCAGGGACAAGATTGTAGACCTACACAAGGCTGGAATGGGCTACAAGACCATCGCCAAGCAGCTTGGTGAGAAGGTGACAACAGTTGGTGTGATTATTCGCAAATGGAAGAAACACAAAATAACTGTCAATCTCCCTCGGCCTGGGGCTCCATGCAAAATCTCACCTCGTGGAGTTGCAATGATCATGAGAACGGTGAGGAATCCGCCCAGAACTACACGGGAGGATCTTGTCAATGATCTCAAGGCAGCTGGGACCATAGTCACCAAGAAAACAATTGGTAACACACTACGGCGTGAAGGACTGAAATCCTGCAGCGCCCGCAAGGTCCCCCTGCTCAAGAAAGCACATATACAGGCCCGTCTGAAGTTTGCCAATGAACATCTGAATGATTCAGAGGAGAACTGGGTGAAAGTGTTGTGGTCAGATGAGACCAAAATCGAGCTCTTTGGCATCAACTCAACTCGCCGTGTTTGGAGGAGGAGGAATGCTGCCTATGACCACAAGAACACCATCCCCACCGTCAAACATGGAGGTGGAAACATTATGCTTTGGGGGTGTTTTTCTGCTAAGGGGACAGGACAACTTCACCGCATCAAAGGGACAATGGACGGGGCCATGTACCGTCAAATCTTGGGTGAGAACCTCCTTCCCTCAGCCAGGGCATTGAAACTGGGTCGTGGATGGGTATTCCAGCATGACAATGACCCAAAACACACGGCCAAGGCAACAAAGGAGTGGCTCAAGAAGAAGCACATTAAGGTCCTGGAGTGGCCTAGCCAGTCTCCAGACCTTAATCCCATAGAAAATCTGTGGAGGGAGCTGAAGGTTCGAGTTGCCAAACGTCAGCCTCGAAACTTTAATGACTTGGAGAAGATCTGCAAAGAGGAGTGGAACAAAATCCCTCCTGAGATGTGTGCAAACCTGGTGGCCAACTACAAGAAACATCTGACCTCTGTGATTGCCAACAAGAGTGTTGCCACCAAGTAGTAAGTCATGTTTTGCAGAGGGGTCAAATACTTATTTCCCTCATTAAAATGCAAATCAATTTATAACATTTTTGACATGCGTTTTTCTGGATTTTTTTGTTGTTATTCTGTCTCTCACTGTTCAAATAAACCTACCATTAAAATTATAGACTGATCATGTCTTTGTCAGTGGGCAAACGTACAAAATCAGCAGGGGATCAAATACTTTTTTCCCTCACTGTAGGTGTCTGGTTAGACTGTAAACTCTCCTTCCAGACTCACATTAAGCATCTCCAATCCAAAGTTAAATCTAGAATCGGCTTCCTATTTCGCAACAAAGCCTACTTCACTCATGCTGCTAAACATGCCCTCGTAAAACTGACTATCCTACCGATCCTTGACTTCGGCAATGTCATTTACAAAATAGCTTCCAACACTCTACTCAGCAAATTGGATGTAGTCTATCACAGTGCCATCCGTTCTGTCACCAAAGCCCCATATACTACCCACCATTGTGACCTGTACGCTCTCGTTGGCTGGCCCTCACTACATATTCGTCGCCAAACCCACTGGCTCCAGGTCATCTATAAATCCCTTCTAGGCATTCCCTGCCTTATCTTAGCTCATTGGTCACCATAGCAACACCCACCCGTAGAATGCGTTCCAGCAGGTATATCTCACTGGTCATCCCCAAAGCCAACATCTCCTTTGGTCGCCATTCCTTCCAGTTCTCTGCTGCAAATGACTGGAACGAACTGCAAAAATCTCTGAAGCTGGAGACACTTATCTCCCTCACAATCTTTAAGCATCAGTTGTCAGAGCAGCTTACCGATCACTGCACCTGTACACAGCCCATCTGTAATTAGCCCACCCAACTACCTCATCCCCATATTGTTATTTACATTGTTATATATTTTGCTCATTTGCACCCTAGTATCTCTATTTGCACATAATCTTCTGCACATCTATCACTCCAGTGTTAATACTAAATTATAATTGTAATTATTTTGCACCATGGCCTATTTATTGCCTTACCTCCATAACTTACTACATTTGCACACACTGCATATAGATTTTCTATTGTGTTATTGACTGTACGTTTTGTTTATTCCATATGGAACTCTGTGTTGTTGTTGTTTTTTCCGTACTGCTTTGCTTTATCTTGGCCAGGTCGCAGTTGTAAATGAGAACTTGTTCTCAACTGGCTTACCTGGTTAAATAAAGGTGAAATAAATAAAAAATACAAAAATACAAAAAGTTAGCCCTTAATTAAATGTCACCCTGTGTAAATAAATACAGGAATATGATAGGCCTACATGCTGAGGGTATTGTAGCGAGATCCTCTAAAAGTGATTGGCTTGAACTATTTCAACCACTTCTATATTTTTTGCTGATACTACTGCTTTCATTGACACACAGGTTGAGACTCAGTCAATACGACTGTAGTGATCCGCTAGTTACAGTATGTGACATATTTACATTCGAATATATGTCACCCATATGTCAGGCAGATGTTTATTTATTTTTTTACTCTGGATTAGTACACTTCTATATTGCCATATGTTCTCAATTTTACTGCAGCATGTTCTTTACTGTTTTAATTACTGTACTCTAGGCAGAGGTGACCGTGCTGTACCATAACAACATATTATGAGTAATGAATACTGGCTGTCATTTCTACTTTGATTTTATTACTGTATTATTTGAGGAGGCCCTCACCTTCAAGTCTTAGTAAAGTAGTCCCATCAGCAGCTCCATGATACAATGAATTTCACTGTCTGTGTACCAAATGGCACCCTATTCCCCATTTAGTGCACCATAAGCCTCTGGTCAAAAGTAGTGTGCCCTATATGGAATAGAGTGCCATTTGTGACGCATCCACTGTTTTTGAATCATTGTCAATGCAGGACCATGCATGTCCATATCACATTCACGTTAGGCTGAGAGTGGCCTCTTGCTCAATGTCTGAGAGATTATACATTTATTCCACTCAAAATTCCTCCCAGACCAAAGAGAAGAGGAATGCTAAACTGCTCTGCTGCAGCAGGGAAGTCCATAATCCACACTGACATTAAACTAAAGTCTGTGTTTTCATAGTGACTCAACCACCACTGATGGCGTTAAAAAGAAACATACCCTTCGCTTTCTCCCTGTGTGAGAACACGTCAGATGTGTTTAAGGCCTGTCCGCTCCTGAATGACACTGAAGCTCCAGCAGGATCCTGCTGTCTGAACTGTCCAGTGTCGTATTCTACGGTCTATGATGAGTCTATCCCCTTTGAACTTGAATATGTGTGATGGAGAAACAGCTGGGAACTAGACAGGGTATAGTGTAGATAGAACACATGGAACAAAACATAACTCTTTATTAGTTACATGCATGCAATTCAAGTCAGGGGCTACGTCACTTTAACGCCCAGCTAAGCTTACTGCCATACTGAAACCCCACCAAGCCCACACCCTCCAGGGTCAACCAACATTGCGGTGACGACGGCAGAAAGGATTCAGGCTAGACATGAAAAAACAGGGTCCTCCTTGAAACTGATGCATGCCTGTCTGTCCTGTGGGATCTCTCTGTGGGGCCACTCAGGCTTTTGATAGGGTTTTCCTCCAGTGTCCTCCGAGGTTGTTTCAGCCCCACAATAAACAGGCGAGCCATTGTCACATGGGGGAGCCCTCCTCTTTATTTTCTGAAGTAATTACACCTTATTATCCGTGTTTACTTTAGCGAGGGCGAGTGCAGGTGTGGGACGACGCTTGGCCGTGGGTGGCAGGCGGTGATGGGTCTCTCTCTCTGGTGAACGACTCGCCCCCTCGTGTCTCTTTTTTTTTATTATACTCTAGGTTTTTGGGGGGGCATTGTATGTAGCAGTACTCTGCCATTAATTTCAGCCCCACAAAAGAAACATGCAATTAGGCCTATTATTGTAGCAGCTGCGTACTCCCTGCCTGCACGACTACGACGGCCCCATCTTTCTTGGCTGGTGGTGGAGAGGCCTGCTGCGGTCACAGAACCCTGGAACAACCGCAGTACCCACCAGTGTCTGAGGGAACTAAAGTATAGCCTGGGAGGCTGCGGAGTGTGTCCTTTCTACGGTGTTGACACAGTGGGATGGATCCATCCATCGCCCACAACCACAAGGAACAATATAATAAAATCTATATCTAAAACGTTACAGAATGTGTTCTTTTCAGTATTCTTTTCACTGGTTTTATATTGAGACATGTCTTGCTAGTTATATTTTTTATATTACCAGCAAAGAAAATGGTCAAACCATAATCTGGTGTTCCATGTAGAGATGCTTTAGACAAAGTGGACAAAAGCAATTGTAGCAGTCTATTGATGAAACCCAAAATGAAATCATATTCCCTTCCAAAAATAAATGCTCATTGGGTCTCAGTTCAAACTATAAATGTGATAGAGTTGATACATCAATATTGGTCAAAGTGGGCAGACTGCCCATGTCAAGGTGAATCATGCGGGTCATAAATGAATGACAAAAGTTAGGTAAATGAAAAGCAATTCTAGATGGAGATATTATAGTGAAGAGTGAAAAGCTATGAGGCTGAATATTGGGGGAGCCACAGAGGCCCTCCTCAAGCCCCAATACAAGGGGACAATCTTCCGCTCTCAGCACAAACAAAATGGCCGTGTGTTCTCCTCCGTTTCTCTCACTTACCGATTCTCTCACTCCGCTGCCTTTCCAACAATTAAAATAATGATCAGGCTCCTGGCACTTAGCTTCAAGGGCATAGGCAGATGTGAGCATCTTTGTGTAATGTGTCAGTCTCGGTTCTATATCCTCCATTTGATAATATTGTGACAAATTCATACACTTTAATTTTATTTGACATGTAAAAACCCTTAACTGCAAGACAAGAGCAGTAATGTATACAAGTAAAGGGACCGCTGATTTCACTGGTTCACTAGGGTCTAAAGACAACAATGTTCATTTTGGACATGTTGAAATTCCATTCTGAACGGATGGAGAAACCAGGATGGGTGTAAGGGCTTTATACACAAGGGAGAAGTTGGATTGTGGTCTGCAGACAACAGTGTTTGGTATAAAAACTGCCGAAGAGGGATCTATAACCTCTTAGGAGATACCATCTCATCATGAGGACTTACACCTACACAACTTCACAAATATCAGAGAACATACCTTAGAGAAGAGACACCATAATGAACATCAATGCACAGTGGATCACCTGCTGGGTGTCGATGAACGGTGGCGATTCAACATAGAATCTCAACGCAGAATCTTTGGGAAATGCGGTCAGAGACGATAGGACTGCCATTCGCTGCTTTAAACATTCATTGACACGTTCCGTTTTGTTCTGAACAGGAAATCAGGATTTCATCTTTAATAATACGTCCATAATAAATAAAAAAGTACAATGAAGAGAAACAAACAAAACAGCATGTGTATAAAACATACCTAAATCCTATTCCAACAGGAGCTATAGCAGGCCTACCAGCAACACAAAGGAAGATGAGACACAGCCAAGTGCCAGGCAGAGGAAGGAACACTGGAAGAGGAAGCATCTTTTCTCTTTTACAGCAGGCTGGCAGGCAGCAGGTCTTACTGGCATCTATTTCATCTCATTAAGACCCTGAGAGTCCACAAATGCAGAGAAATCATTTTGCCGGGGGAGTGTGGCTGGGGTAAATTGGCCTCCGGTTCAGTGCGGGGGTCCCTGCTGTGCGGAGCCGGAGGAGTAGGGCCTGGTCGGTAGCAGGGCAGGCCCAGGCAGGGCAGGGGCCCCCATGCTGAGACCACCTCCCTGCCCCTGACAAACATGGCAGTGGATAATCTCTCCTTCAGAGACTCAGCCCCAACCCCATGGGCTCAGAGGGAAGGTAGGGGCTCTGTTATACAGACAGCAGAGAGGAACTCTTCACTGTGTGGCTGGCAGTGTGTGTGTCATACTTTAGACAGACAAATATGCAATGTACACACACACAACTTCCCACATCTCCCTGTGTGCGCGTCTCTACCCACTCTCCGACACACACCTGCTCATTTAATGGTTTACTATGGGAGAGTGACCGTGTGAAAAGTGGGTGATATTTTTTTCATTGTGATGTCTTGGTTTGAAAACTGAGTGGTGCAGCACTTGACTTACTAACATCATGCAACATTCATATTGTGGATTAAAATGGATGTGGAGTGTGTCACAGTCCAATAATTATTGGACCATTAAAACATAGGTTAAGTGTTGCGCTGGCAGTTTCAAATCAATGACTCTAACAAAAAGTGGTATTTAAATGGATGTTAAACACAAGCCCTGGACACAAAGTGGTCTTTATAGTAAAACAAAACATTGGAAAATATGGATTTATTTTAAAACAGTAACTGACCAGCTGATTATGTCTAAAGAGATGGAAAATGTGCATAAATAACAAAGAGTACGTGAACTGAACCACCTTTAATATCTACATAACTCTTACATTATCTGAATAAATGCAGATCAGTAGAACAATGAAAATATCCAAAGGGGGATATTTTCAAACACTTTACTCGTGTCAAGGTTTCTTAGAAGAAAAAAAAAGGAGCGAGTTTAGTTAAACATCCTCCATCGTAAGTGTGAAGTTATAACATTCATAACACCAATGTCCATCCATATCCAATCCCAACAGCTGTGTGGACTCGGCAGCTCCTACGACGTCTCCATCTTGGAACCATGTTTCTCCAGCTCCGCTCTACAGAGAGAAAAAAAGGACCAGTCAATTGAGATGATTACAAAGGGTGCGTTCCAACTGGCACCTTAATCCCTATATAGTGCACTACTTTTGACCAGAGCCCTATGGGAAGAGTGGGTGCTGTGGTCATAAGTTGTGCACTATATAGGGAATAGTGTGCCATTAGGGATACATCCAAGCAGTGCAATGGTTAAAGCACAAGTATCCTATGTTGATTGAGAGAAGCATTATGAAATCCGACTGAAGAAATATCATGCAGACAGCTACAGCTATGGATTTATCAGTAGACCTACTTGTACTTGGATGAATGCTTAAAACATATATAAGACCTCATGTCTTCTATAAATGTTTTAATTGCAGCCATCAAAGGTTTGAAATCCATAACACTGTCTGAAGTATACCAAAAAAATGAATAGTCTGGCCACTTCAAGTCAATACACTAGTTGATTATTCAACAAGTGCAGCCTAAGAATGTAAATGCATAGAATACATATTACTGACAATAAAGCACACATTGTAGACTGTCCGTATCATTCAAAGGCTGCATAATCATTTACAAATGACATGCAATAATGCTGACAAATGTCTCCCTATGTAAGAAAAGAGACAACCAAGATGAACGACTGAAAGCAGCGGGTGCAAACAGTATCCAGACAACAGAAAATACTTCCAGGATTATGGTGCAGTCGGATGCGTCTTGGGATCTCCTAGCTCTCAGTTGGTGAACTCGGGAAGACATCATTAATGCGTCCGAAACAACTGTTCCACCAATGAGCTTGAATTTAGCTAGACGATTAAGCTAGCAAACATTGCTAATAATAGCCTAATCGTTCAGTTGGCTGGCTTACTTTGACAATATCTCAAAACAAAAGATTGTATGCATGTAAATTAACTAGACTACATTATCAAGGTTGTAAATGGCTTTGTTTTATTATCTTTTGGTAGGAAAGGTGAAAGTTCAGTTGATGAAACGCCACAACTCGTAAACTCAGGTATCATCATTCTGGTCAGTTTCCCACTTGGAACACAGACTTAGGAGAGTAATTCTAGTGGTCATTTCTGACTCGGAAACTCGGGTCTCTACGATAGCATTCGAATGCACCATTGACAAAAAACTAGGCCAATATGTGTAGCTACAAGACATTAATAATTTTTAAGAAAGCTGCATAGTGCCTATTGCTTGCATCTCCTAATAACTTTAAAACGTTATCAGTGTTTGTTATTATTGCCAACTAGTACTCTCAAGGGGAGTCTAAAGCCTGATTAAATGTGCTGTGCCTAAACATTCAGCGTGACAATTTGACTGTTTTTGTTACCATTTAGCCATATGACCTTTGTCAAATCTTACAGCCCTACTCAAAGATCAAAGCATCACATCCCTTGAACTGAGGGCATCATCTTATTTCTAGGGGCGTGAAGCTGAGTGGGGCACAATGATTTGTCATAAGTAAAAGGTGATAGGTGTAGCTAGCTGGCTACTAGTGCTTGAAAACTATTCTCTCCTTAGGGTTTTCAGCAGTTAGCTTCGCCCACGGCTAGCCATGTGAACTACAATTCTGACGCTGTGTTAGAAACATCAATAATCATCGCTGGTGAAATGGTTTTGAAAATGTATGGCCCTTATCTTTCAAATCAGCGAGAAAGAATGTTTCCCCCCCAAAAAAAGATACTTACTGTAACGTTAGCTAGCAGTTTTGCACAGATCCATAAGCTGTATGTGCCTCCAGTTGAAGAACTACACTTCCTCCCCCGTTAGCTTACACACAGGTGTTCGGAGCAGGCTAGATAGCTAATTAGCAAAGATGGCCGCCTCAGTCTTCCGTCTGTCTTCCGTAAATAAGCGATGTGACATGGAGAGATGGCCATGTGGGAACACTAACCCTATAAAGTAGGGTGTCCAATCAAAAACGCATCTTTCGAACAATGGGTAAAATTATACATTAATTGTGTAGATACTCCTCAAAAGACCTCATGTCTCTAGCATCATCCATTCAAACCTTATTGGAGTTTTTACCCTTGTAGGATAGTCAAAATTAGAGCAACAATCAATGGAGGCCAGAGAAGAATAAATAAAAAGTGGTCATAAATCAGGAAAATAGCATTGTGTCAGCTAGGTTGAATGCTGTGTGAAAATGAAGGCTAACTGACAGGCTTACCATTGAACTCATCATCTTTCTTCTCAAATCCAGAGGATATAAAACAATAGAGGTAAGATAGATATCGATTTTGAGAAGTGACATGTAGTATGTTCATATTTTAGTACACGCTGTTCATATTAAATGCAAAGTTACTGTTATTTTTTGAAGATTTCTCACAAAAACAAGCATAGCTCTGTGAAATGTCAACGGAGCACTGAGTGTACCCACAAGCTTTTTATTTTCAAAGCATTTAACATTCAATTCAGCTCGTGCCATGCTAATTTAGCTATTTTCGACCCGCAGAAGCAACTTGGAAGACACGACCACAAATCCTCAAAAGTTTCTGCAATAAAGCCACGCCGCTCTGTCAGAGCTCAGTGCTTATTATCGGATGTATTAGGTTACCAAATCAGACTTTTTTTTATATAATAATGTTAATGATATGTTAGAGAAAGACCTCACTGAAAGATTCAGAACATGAAGAATCATATTTGTCTTGGTGAAATGTATTTTATAACATAAGGAAGTGAAATGTCATCACCAAAGTGCGTTTGGGTAGATTGGGTGAACACCTTATAAAAAGGTGTGTAATAATTTAACTTAATTTGTATCATTATTACTACTCGCTGATATGAGAGATGTTCCTTATGTTTCCAAAACCATGCAGCAAGCGGGGCTGTTTGCGTCAGGTAGCCTAGCGGTTAAGAGCGTTTGGCCAGTAAACTAATGGTCACTGGTTTGAATCCCCCGAGCCGACTATGTCAAAAATATGCCGATGTGCCCTTGACCAAGGCACTTAACACTAATTGCTCATGTAAGTCACTCTGGATAAGAGCGTCTGCTAAATGACTAAAAGGTAAATATATGAATGGGGTAGCTGGCTACCTGAGTTGATTAGAGAAGTCGTCCTCTACGTTGTCATCGTCCCAGTTGTCTTCCCACACGTGGGCATCTTCATCCTCATCCAGACCCGTCCAATCTGAACACAGAGAAATGCAATGATGAAAACGACAAATTATGAAACAACGTTAGCTAGCTATCAACATGTCTAGCTGACAAGTAACTCTACAGGGTCGTCCACACCAAGGACTATAACAATAAAAAGTAAATTGTTCTAATTCAAGTGAACAGGAGCGTTCACACTACAACGATAACTACAAAAAGAGTGTAGAAGGATAACGACAGCTATCGTTTGGATCACTTTCAGAGTGATATTTTAAAATATTTTTTTAAAACATTGACAACCAATCAAAAACACGTTTTATTGAAGCGTTCTTGGTTCTAGGTACGTGAGGCTGCTCGGAGAAGAGAGAAGGCAGAGCGCAGTGAACATATTGGTGGGCACATTAATTATAGGACGACTTGGGAGAACGATGTCAACAAACAGCGCATGAGAAGGCCATATTTTCCGATGGTAGGTCCATCTTAACACCTATACATCTTGACAAAATACACACAGACTGGCATGCTAATGTGCCTTTCTGGCTTCTAAATTAGGCTGCATATCTTTAGTCTGTCTTCACGGTTCCCTTTCGCAATTACGTGCCTGGCCTCTCCGGTGCCTCTCAGCTTCCGCCATTCCTCTTCGCTCTTGGAGTCCCAGGAAAAGCTAGACTACAAATAGCTTGTTGTACACTTAATTCAAGCATTTTATTTACTATTACTAGCCTATCGACGAGAGATTCCAGCTTGCCGAATGTAAAATCCGGGAAGTTTGAAAGGAGAGAGAGAGAGCGCTATGGGGTGATCAAAATACACTATATGAGTAGCCTGCTAAAGTACCTTTCTGGACATTGTAAACTGTAGAGAATAAACCCATAACTGATCCCAATGGTTGCATGATCAGGCCTAGGCTGTATGCAGTTATTTCAGCATGAAGCATTCAAAACAGGACATTTGAGCGGTTATTCAAATTCACCTATATCACTGCAGTTTACAGCCCCAGACAATAATTGTGTACTCACTTGATAACAATAATACATAACTCATTGCACTGTGTTGTTGTAGCCAAGGTAGAATAATTTTACTGTCTTAAAACGTAGGCCTAATCAATAGTGGAGCTTTGTGTCAGGGCCTGCAGAGCGCATCCTGGAGGAACGCCCAGATCTGCCATTTCATTATCTGTTAACTTTTTCGTACACTGACATAAATATTTATAGCCCTAATATTTAGCTAACGAATGGCCTAATGAAGCTAGTATTTAGCTTCTTACTTCGGCTACACATTGCTAGCCTCTCTTCCAGGTGTTCTAGTGCGCAAGATAGGCTATAGGCTACGCAAGACTCTCCGCTATTCCTTTTCACGTGAAATCCCAGAAAAAGCTTTAGAACATTTATTTGTATACTTTATATAATATTATTTTATACTAGGCATTCGTGGAGAGAAGCTGGCTTGCTCTTGTTAATTGCTGAAAGTAAAATAGGCCAAATGAACTTTCGGGGAAAGTTAAAGAGAGCTTGCGTTGGTGTAATCACTTTGGCCAGTGATGATAACATTGTTTCACTGATGCGTTGCAAAGAGTTTCACAGGACAGAGAGATGAACACAGAGGAAAATAAGATCCAAACGATTTGAAAACATTTAGACAACTTACAAACCACTTGAGCAACAAGGCATGATGTAAAAGATACACGGGATAAACAGCGTTTGTTGTTGAAGTGTTAGATATAAATATGAGTTTGTTATTTTTCATTAGGCCTACATGTACATTGAAGTATTATAGTATTATTTGCAGTTGTCACACCCTGAAGAAGTAAATGGTCTGTGCTAAATGACTAAAATGTAATGTAAACGTTACCACCTTATTAATAGGCCTTCAGTAGGATGCTTTGATCAGTTGATTGACAGGTGTACAGAATAACGATAAATGGTCGGCTGGTGTGGATGCTCGCCAACGTTTATAGTTATGTAGAATGTATCGTTAAAGTTATCAATCTTTGTGTGGATGGGCCTTTACTCAACTAGCTACTACACTAGCTAGCGTTGGCTAAATAACGTAGCTAGCTAGCTACAGTAATTAGTTCATTAGCTGTCTTTTAGTTAGATGCTGCGCGTTGTTTACATTTCAGCTAACGTTAATGTTTAACTAGGTAAAGTTTCCGCCAGTGCAATCGCTAATTAGCTAACGTTATAAGTTCAATCATGTGAATAATACAATTAAAAGTGGTAGCTACTAAGCTAGCTAGCCAGCCGCTGCTAGCACATTAGCTAGATACTTCTTCATTCAATGTTGTTAACATAGATTGCTAAACTAGCTGAGTCACTGTCTGGCCCAGTCTGAAAAGTTGTCACTAAATTCAGAGAACAATGGTAACATATGGAAATATAATTAATTTACCCTCGGCTGGGAATTCTTCAAACTCATCGTCCTCCTCTAATAATCCCAAATCCACAGTCTGTTTCTTGTCCGACATGTTTTCTATCTTTTCTTTGCGCGTCCCTATGGTGACGGAATGGATGGAGGGTAGTTATGGGATAGTGGTGGTAGTGCGCATTGGCAGAGAGCGTTCCCCAAACACAATCAAGACGTCCACATCACCTGACGCTCCTGATTCTGCGCAAAGGTAAGCCAATGACTGAAGCCAGGGTCTTCTTCTTCTTTGACTGAAGCCAGGGTCAGTGCTATTCGGATTCCTTGGGACGTCCTTAACCCTTACGCTTACCCTAACCATTTTACATTTCAACTTCAATGGGGTAGGGTCCTCCCAAGGATCCCGTATTCGGACCCTGAAGCCAGCCAGGTATGTTGATGTTGCATTGTTTTGTGTCCGTTTTAAAATATATATATACTGGTAGTCAAAAGTTTGGACACACCTACTCATTCAAGGTTTTTTCTTTATTTTGACTATTTTTTTTACATTGTAGAATAATACTGAAGACATCAAAACTATGAAATAACACATATGGAATCATGTAGTAACCATAAAAAGTGTTAAACAAATAAAAATACATGTAATATTTGAGATACTTCAAATAGCCACCCTTTGCCTTGATGACAGTTTTGCACACTCTTGGCATTCTCTCAACCAGCTTCACCTGGAATGCTTTTCCAACAGTCTTGAAGGAGTTCCCACATACAGTGGCTTGCGAAAGTATTCACCCCCCTTGGCATTTTTCAAATTTTGTTGCCTTACAACCTGGAATTCAAATGGATTTTTGGGGTTTTTATATCATTTGATTTACACAACATGCCTACCACTTTGAAGATGCAAAATATTGTTTTATTGTGAAACAAACAAGAAATAAGACCACAAAACAGAACTTGAGCGTGCATAACTATTACCCCCCCCCCCCCCCCCCCAAAGTCAATACTTTGCAGCAATTACAGTCTCTTGGGGTATGTCTCTATAAGCTTGGCACATCTAGCCACTGGGATTTTTGCCCATTCTTCAAGGCAAAACTGCTCCAGCTCCTTCAAGTTGGATGGGTTCCGCTGGTGTACAGCAATCTTTAAGTCATACCACAGATTCTCAATTGGATTGAGGTCTGGGCTTTGACTAGGTCATTCCAAGACATTTAAATGTTTCCCCTAAACCACTTGAGTGTTGCTTTAGCAGTATGCTTAGGGTCATTGTCCTGCTGGAAGGTGAACCTCCGTCCCAGTCTCAAATCTCTGGAAGACTTGAAACAGGTTTTCCTCAATAATTTCCCTGTATTTAGCGCCATCCATCATTCCTTCAATTCTGTCCAGTTTCCCAGTCCCTGCCAATGGAAAAACATCCCCACAGCATGATGCTGCCACCACCATGCTTCACTGTGGGGATGGTGTTCTCAGGGTTATGAGAGGTGTTGGGTTTGTGCCAGACATAGCGTTTTCCTTGATGGCCAAAAAGCTAAATTTTAGTCTCGTCTGACCAGAGTACCTTCTTCCATATGTTTGGGGAGTCTCCCACATGCCTTTTGGCGAACACCAAACGTGTTTGCTTATTTGTTTCTTTAAGCAATGGCTTTTTTTCTGGCCACTCTTCCATAAAGCCCAGCTCTGTGGAGTATACGGCTTAAAGTGGTCCTATGGACAGATACTCCAATCTCCGCTGTGGAGCTTTGCAGCTCCTTCAGGGTTATCTTTGGTGTCTTTGTTGCCTCTCTGATTAATTCCCTCCTTGCCTGGTCTGTGAGTTTTGGTGGGCGGCCCTCTCTTGGCAGGTTTGTTGTGGTGCCATATTCTTTCCATTTTTTAATAATGGATTTAATGGTGCTCCGTGGGATGTTCAAAGTTTTGGATATTTTCTTATAATCCAACCTTGATCTGCACTTCTCCACAACTTTGTCCCTGACCTGTTTGGAGAGCTCCTTGCTCTTCATGGTGCCTCTTGCTTGGTGGTGCCCCTTGCTTAGTGGTGTTGCAGACTCTGGGGCCTTTCAGAACAGGTGTATATATACAGTGAGGGAAACAAGTATTTGATCCCCTGCTGATTTTGTACGTTTGCCCACTGACAAAGAAATGATCAGCCTATAATTTTAATGGTAGGTTAATTTGAACAGTGAGAGACAGAATAACAACAACAAAATCCAGAAAAACGCATGTCAAAAATGTTATAAATTGATTTGCATTTTAATGAGGGAAATAAGTATTTGACCCCCTCTCAATCTGAAAGATTTCTGGCTCCCAAGTGTCTTTTATACAGGTAACGAGCTGAGATTAGGAGCACACTCTTAAAGGGAGTGCTCCTAATCTCAGCTTGTTACCTGTATAAAAGACACCTGTCCACAGAAGCAATCAATCAATCAGATTCCAAACTCTCCACCATGGCCAAGACCAAAGAGCTCTCCAAGGATGTCAGGGACAAGATTGTAGACCTACACAAGGCTGGAATGGGCTACAAGACCATCGCCAAGCAGCTTGGTGAGAAGGTGACAACAGTTGGTGCGATTATTCGCAAATGGAAGAAACACAAAATAACTGTCAATCTCCCTCGGGCCTGGGGCTCCATGCAAGATCTCACCTCGTGGAGTTGCAATGATCATGAGAACGGTGAGGAATCAGCCCAGAACTACACGGGAGGATCTTGTCAATGATCTCAAGGCAGCTGGGACCATAGTCACCATGAAAACAATTGGTAACACACTACGCCGTGAAGGACTGAAATCCTACAGCGCCCGCAAGGTCCCCCTGCTCAAGAAAGCACATATACAGGCCCGTCTGAAGTTTGCCAATGAACATCTGAATGATTCAGAGGAGAACTGAGTGAAAGTGTTGTGGTCAGATGAGACCAAAATCGAGCTCTTTGGCATCAACTCAACTCGCCGTGTTTGGAGGAGGAGGAATGCTGCCTATGACCCCAAGAACACCATCCCCCCGTCAAACATGGAGGTGGAAACATTATGCTTTGGGGGTGTTTTTCTGCTAAGGGGACAGGACAACTTCACCGCACATTAAGGTCCTGGAGTGGCCTAGCCAGTCTCCAGACCTTAATCCCATAGAAAATCTGTGGAGGGAGCTGAAGGTTCGAGCCAAACGTCAGACTCGAAACCTTAATGACTTGGAGAAGATCTGCAAAGAGGAGTGGGACAAAATCCCTCCTGAGATGTGTGCAAACCTGGTGGCCAACTACAAGAAACGTCTGACCTCTGTGATTGCCAACAAGGGTTTTGCCACCAAGTACTAAGTCATGTTTTGCAGAGGGGTCAAATACTTATTTCCCTCATTAAAATGCAAATCAATTTATAACATTTTTGACATGCGTTTTTCTGGGTTTTTTGTTGTTGTTATTCTGTCTCTCACTGTTCAAATAAACCTATCATTAAAATTATAGACTGATCATGTCTTTGTCAGTGGGCAAACCTACAAAATCAGCAGGGGATCAAATACTTTTTTCCCTCACTGTACTGAGATCATGTGACAGATCATGTGACACTTAGATTGCACACAGGTGGACTTTATTTAACTAATTATGTGACTTCTGAAGTTAATTGGTTGCACCAGATCTTATTTAGGGGCTTCATAGCAAAGGGGTTGAATACATGTGCACACACCACTTTTCCATCATTTATTTTTTAGAATGTTTTGAAACAAGTAATTTTTTTCATTTCACCAATTTGGACTATTTTGTGTATGTCCATTACATGAAATCCAAATAAGAATCCATTGGAATTACAGGTTGTAATTCAACAAAATAGGAAAAACGCCAAGGGGGATAAATACGGCAGGTAGCTTAGTGGTTAAGAGCGTTGTGCCAGTAACCGAAAGGTTGCTGGTTCTAATCCCAGAGCCAACTAGGTGAAAAATCTGTCGATGTGCCCTTGAGCAAGGCACTTAATCCTAATTGCTCCTGTAAGTCGCTCTGGATAAGAGCGTCTGCTAAATGACAAAAAAAAAAAAAAATTATAATAATAATAACAAAATAATACTTTTGCAAGGCACTGTATGCTGAGCACTTGTTGGCTGCTTTTCCTTCACTCTGCCGTCCGACTCATCCCAAACTATCTCAACTGGGTTGAGATCGAGGGATTGTGGAGGCCAGGTCATCTGATGTAGCACTCCATCACTCTCCTTCTTGGTCAAATAGCTCTTACACAGCCTAGAGGTGTGTTGGGTCATTGTCCTGTTGAAAAACAAATGATAGTCCCATTAAGTCCAAACCAGATGGGATGGCATATCGCTGCAGAATGCTGTGGTAGCCATGCTGGGTAAGTGAGTCTTGAATTCTAAATAAATCACAGACAGTGTCACCAGCAAAGCACCCCCAAACCATAACACCTCCTCCTCCATGCTTTACGGTGGAAACTACACATGCAGAGATCATCCATTCACCCACACCGCATCTCACAAAGACACGGCGGTTGGAACCAAAAGTCTCCAATTTGGACTCCAGACCAAAGGACAAATGTCCACCGGTCTAATGTCCATTGTTCGTGTTTCTTGGCCCAAGCAGGTCTCTTCTTCTTATTGGTGTTCTTTAGTAGTGGTTTCTTTGCAGCAATTAGACCATGAAGGCCTGAGTCACACAGTCCCCTCTGAACAGTTGATGTTGAGATGTGTCTGTGACTTGAACTCTGTGAAGCATTTATTTGGGCTGCATTTTCTGAGGCAGGTAACTCTAATGAACTTATCCTCTGCAGCAGAGGTAGCTCTGGGTCTTCCATTCCTGTGGCAGTCCTCATGAGAGCCAGTTTCATCAAAGCGCTTGATGATTTTTGCGCCTGCACTTGAAGAAACGTTCAAAGTTCTTGAAATGTTCCGTATTGACTGACCTTCATGTCTTAAAGTAATGATGGACTGTCGTTTCTCTTTCCTTATTTGAGCTGTTCTTGACATAATATGGACTTGGTCTTTTACCAAATAGGACTATCTTCTGTATACCTTGTCACAACACAACTGATTGGCTCAAACACATTAAGAAGGAAAGAAATTCCACAAATTAACTTTTAAGAAGGTGCACCTGTTAATTTAAATGCATTCCAGGTGACCACCTCATGAAGCTGGTTGAGAGAATGCCAAGCGTGTGTAAAGCTGTCATCAAGGCAAAGGGTGGCTATTTGAAGAATCTCAAATATAAAATATATTTTGATTTGTTTAACACTTTTTTGGTTACTACATTATTCCATATGTGTTATTTCATAGTTTTGATGTCTTCACTATTATTCTACAATGTAAAAAATAGTCAAAATAAAGAAAAACCCTTGAATGAGTAGGTGTGTCCAAACTTTGACTGGTAGTGTATGTTGAAGGAAAATAATAGGCTACAACTACATTTAAAATCTTCCATCATAAATCTTTTAATTTATGTCAACACATTGTCAACGCATAATCACACTCAAATCCTTCCTACTTAAAACACAAAACCCTGTGCAGTCCTACGGTCCCGCAAAATATACAGAGAAATCCCCCAAATTTAAGTCAAGATTTTTCATTGAGGAACAAATGTCCATTCTGATCCATGTGGCCTGTTTAAATAATGAACCAGCAGTCACAGCTTAGTATGTACTTTAGATGAGAGCACATCTACCACAAAACCACACGCACCACAATGAAAATTGCCCCTGCAGCTGTCACTATGCTGACAGAGGGTGAACCTCAACATAGGCTCTGCTTACTTATTCTATTTTCACATTATTTTGTAATCATCCTTAACCCTTAAACATGATGACAATACCACAACATTAGAGGAAGGGGAGTAGAGGGAGGGAGAACCGAATAAGGAAAAGAAGAGGCCAATACTGTACTACACAACAAGTTGGAGAAAATACTTTCATCATGTTAAATTTAATGTGAGAAGTCTTAACGTTTGATGTGATAAGTCTTAACGTTTGATGTGAGAAGTCTTAACGTTTGATGTGAGAAGTCTTAACGTTTGATGTGAGAAGTCTTAATGTTTGATGTGAGAAGTCTTAACGTTTGATGTGAGAAGTCTTAACGTTTGATGTGAGAAGTCTTAACGTTTGATGTGAGAAGTCTTAACGTTTGATGTGAGAAGTCTTAACGTTTGATGTGAGAAGTCTTAACGTTTGATGTGAGAAGTCTTAACGTTTGATGTGAGAATAATGTATTGGAATTGGGGAACAACAATCGACACTGGGTATAGAATAGCTCAGATAATACAGTGGGAGGATCACTCCTCTGATCCCAGCCTGGGGAGATTGTGTAGTAGTGTTCCTGCAGAAGCATATCTCAGACTGCAGTTACACTGTGGCGCCTGGAGTCTCCCAGGTATGGGACAGAGGGAGGGAGAGAGAGGGAGGGACAGAGGGGGGGGAATGAAGGGTAAGAAAGCAGGGCTGCCTGGCCAGAGTCAGACCGACTCCCAGACTTTCTCCTCTCTGTGTCGCGTCTCTGAGAATGCATGCCTTTCATACAGCCCTTCAGGACAGGCTGGCTGGGCCACTAAGTCCTCACCTCACAGAGACAGAGGAGTCTGACTCCAACCCTGCCTGCCCAGCCAGTCTGGCATTCTGTCTCTGTCGCTGACTGGACCTTTATCACGACCCAGATCACTATATGGTCCTGAGGGTGTGCATAGAGAGAAAGAGTAGTGAGGGAGGTTGGAGGGGGGTACCTAGTCTGAACCATCATCGCCTAGTCTACCTTCACCCCCCACTCTCATCCACCCCCTCCCACCTGACTGATCCCCTCCCACCTGACTGACCCCCAGCTCCCACCTGACTGACCCCCTCCCACCTGACTGACCCCCTCCCACCTGACTGATCCCCCTCAGATTAGGGACAGACTAGACCTCTTGTTCCCAGCCATGGAAAGTGACGACACACAGGAACATGAAGCTGTCTAGTCGACCTGTCCCGGGGCCCTTTGTCTGACCATCACCATCCCCTCCAGTCATTCAGACATTGCAGGCATACATTGTACTACTCGCCAGAAATGCTCCTCTTCCTAAAGAATAGACCAACTCAAAGCTGAACAGGAAAAAGAAGATGACAGCCTGCCGGGGAACTTCTGCCTTTTTTGTTGCTGCCTCGTCATTTCTCTTCTTTTTTTAATCTCACTCTTTTGTGTGAATAAAATAACAGTTTAGTGGCAATAATTATTCAGGTTAATGTCATCTTTTTTTTGTTTAGACATTCTAAGAAATGTGGTAGCCAAAATGTGTCGAAGAAGCAATAGAATATGCCCTGAGACATAGTAAGCGATCAGCGCGGATTAGCTGGATTTAACCATCCAATTAATAAAATAAATCCCAAACAAACATGACAGCTTTGCTCTCTTTGGAAATCTGAGGGGACTGATATGCTTCCAGGATATGTCTGTCAAGATTCGCTATTAAACTTAATCCCATCCAGTCACTAAGTCTGGGTCATTGTGTTTTGTATGGCGACCCTCTATCCGTTAATAAAAAAGGACAGTTCTTTTCAAAGGAAAATAGGTGATCAAATAAAGACAAAAAATATCAATTTGAATACATTTATGCAAGAGAGGTAAACATAAATGTTTGCTTTTGTCTGTTTTATTCTCTTATGATTTTATGACTCATTCATTCAAGTGTCTGTCATGAAGAATTTAAGTTTCATATTTTCTCCCCTGTCTGTCTTGAAAAGGCCTGTCATCTGGGGCTTGAGGTACAGTTTGCCAAGAGGCTAATGGTCCCTTTATGACAATACAATCTGATGTCTGTCCCAGCCAGCCCCCAGGTAATCCAGTCCTCCTCGGCGGCTTAGCCATGCTCAGGCTTAAGTTGCATATTTTGTTTTTCTCAGGACGTCGCTGAGAAATGCTATCAGCGAGGTAGAAATGAAATATGGGAGGTCTATCTCAAGTTCCAAAAAACAGACAGAGGTACAGGAGGACCCCCAGTTCCTCATTTCAGATCTGTAAACACTGTGCAGGGGAACAATGACACCTATATTACTGGGGGCTCTCTTTCCCAATGTGCAGTTTACAATTTAAACCTTGTACAGTTTACAATGTAAACCTTGTACAGTTTACAATTCACATTGTCACGATCGTTAGACGGAGTAGACCAAGGCACAGCGTGATGAACGAACATGTTTATTTATCTTTAGTGATAATACGGACAATAAACAAAACAACAAACGATACGTGCAGTCCTACGGTTTAACACAACCGACACGGAACAAACCAAACGGAAACAAGATCCCACAAACACTAAGGGAAAAACAGACTGTTTAAATATGGTTCCCAATCAGAGACAACCAGCAACAGCTGACACTCGTTGCCTCTGATTGGGAACCAATCTGGCCAACATAGAAATATAACACATAGAACTATAACACAGAACTAGAACACATAGAATCTACACACCCTGGCTCAACATATAGAGTCCCCAGAGCCAGGGTGTGACAGTACCCCCCCCCCCAAAGGCGCGGACTGCGACCGCGCCTCAACATAGACAAACCAGGGGAGGGCTGGGTGGGCATTCCTCCTCGGAGGCGGTTCCGGCTCCGGGTTTGACCACCACCCTCCAATAATCCCCCCGTAGCGCCCCTGGTCCGGTCTGGCCCCGCTGGCTGGAGCTGGACTGGACATCGTAGGAGCGGATTGCTTCAGCTCCGGTGTGGAGCAGCTGACCGGTACCTGACCAGGCACCGGTGACCCAGGCACGGGTTGTGCCGGACTGACGACGCACACCCCTGGCTTGGTGCGTGGAGCAGGAACGGGCCGGACCGGACTGACGATGCGCACCCCTGGCTTGGTGCGTGGAGCAGCAACGGGCCGGACCGGGCTGACGATGCGCACCCCTGGCTTGGTGCGTGGAGCAGGAACGGGCCGGACCGGGCTGACGATGCGCACCCCTGGCTTGGTGCGTGGAGCAGGAACGGGCCGGACCGGGCTGACGATGCGCACCCCTGGCTTGGTGCGTGGAGCAGGAACGGGCTGGACCGGGCTGACGACTCGCACCCCTGGCTTGGTGCGAGTGGCAGGAACAGGCCGGGCCGGGCTGGCGACGCGCACCGTAGCTTTGGTGCGAGTGGCAGGAACAGGCCGGGCCGGGCTGGCGACGCGCACCGTAGCTTTGGTGCGAGTGGCAGGAACAGGCCGGGCCGGGCTGGCGACGCGCACCGTAGCTTTGGTGCGAGTGGCAGGAACAGGCCGGGCCTGGCTGGCGACGCGCACCGTAGGCTTGGTGCGAGTGGCAGGAACAGGCCCGGGCTGGGCTGGCGACGCGCACCGTAGACTTGGTGCGAGTGGCAGGAACAGGCCGGGCCGGGCTGGCGACGCGCACCGTAGGCTTGGTGCGAGGGGCAGGAACAGGCCGGGCCTGGCTGGCGACGCGCACCGTAGGCTTGGTGCGAGTGGCAGGAACAGGCCGGGCCGGGCTGGCGACGCGCACCGTAGGCTTGGTGCGAGTGGCAGGAACAGACCGGGCCGGGCTGGCGACGAGCACCGTAGGCTTGGTGCGAGGAGCAGGAACAGGCCGGGCCGGGCTGGCGACGCACACCGTAGGCTTGGTGCGGGGAGCAGGAACAGGCCGGGCCGGGCTGGCGACGCGCACCGTAGGCTTGGTGCGAGGGGCAGGAACAGGCCGGGCCGGGCTGGCGACGCGCACCGTAGGCTTGGTGCGGGGAGCAGGAACAGGCCGGGCTGGGCTGGCGACGCGCACCGTAGGCTTGGTGCGAGGGGCAGGAACAGGCCGGGCCGGGCTGGCGACGCACACCGTAGGCTTGGTGCGAGGAGCAGGAACAGGCCGGGCCGGGCTGGCGACGCGCACCATCCACTTAGTGCGGGGAGCAGGAACGGGCCGGACCGGACTGGTGACGCACACCACTTGCTTGGTGTGAGGAGCGGGACTGGGTTTCGTCATAACCCTCCGCTCCCTCAGCTGCCTACCGAGTTCCTCTCGCCGTGCCTCAATTCTCACCTTCTCCCTTATCGCCTCCAATAGCTCCACCCTCTGCACCACTAACTCCTGCTCCCTCTGCGCCAATAGCCCCCTTAACCTGGTGGCCTCCTCACCTAACCTCCTACTACGCCCTGTAGCTGCCTCCTGCTGCCCCGTCGCCCATGCCGTATGCCCCCCCCTAAAACATTTTTGGGGTTGCCTCTCGTCCGTCCGACGACGACACTGTTGACGCCGTTGCTCCTCTCTCCGTCGCGCCTCTACCGTCTCACTCCATGGACGGCGGTCCATCCCGGCCTGGATTTCCTCCCAGGTCCAGGACCCCTGCCCGTCTAATATTTGCTCCCACGTCCAGGCTGCCTGCTCCTGGACACGCTGCTTGGTCCTGGTATGGTGGGATCTTCTGTCACGATCGTTAGACGGAGTAGACCAAGGCGCAGCGTGATGAACGAACATGTTTATTTATCTTTAGTGATAATACGGACAATAAACAAAACAACAAACGATACGTGCAGTCCTACGGTTTAACACAACCGACACGGAACAAACCAAACGGAAACAAGATCCCACAAACACTAAGGGAAAAACAGACCAATCTGGCCAACATAGAAATATAACACATAGAACTATAACACAGAACTAGAACACATAGAATCTACACACCCTGGCTCAACATATAGTGTCCCCAGAGCCAGGGTGTGACACACATCTTGTACAGTTTACAATTTAAACCTTGTACCGTTCACAATTCACACCTTGTACAGTTTACAATTTAAACCTTGTACAGTTTACAATGTAAACCTTGTACAGTTTACAATTCACATCTTGTACAGTTTACAATTCACATCTTGTACAGTTTACAATTTAAACCTTGTACAGTTTACAATTCACACCTTGTATGTGCAAATTTCATGTGATTAGTGATTTTATCATATTGATATTGATAACAAAAATTTGAAATAAATAGGATTTTAATGACAGCACATCAATTACATGCATACTCAGGACTTTCTCAACATTTATACACTACACTTGTGGACTTTAAATTTGTTTATCTAACATGAGATAAATATTTACATATATTTCGTATCTACTTTTGAAATAACAATTGTTTCTCATTACATAATCATTTTTGTTACTTTTTTGTCAATTAAATTAACATGATATGGGTGTCTCCAACAAATTACAAAATACCATTTAATCCAGTGATGGATGACACATTACCCTGAATCAAATTTTAGCAAATCTTTTCCATTAGCCTGTAATGTCACATTGACTTTACATCCATGCTGCTATGCTATGATCCCGGCCAAATCTGCTTAGCTCTGTAGTATGTGAAAAGCATTTGGACCCTCTTACCATCTTAGCAGAGGTGATGTCCCCTTCTGTGAACAGAGCTCTCAGTGTGAGTACCCATTAAGCAACATGAGTCATTCCCTGTGTGTGGGTACATGGTTAATGTCTATGCAAATATGAATGTTACATTTGAAATGCATTAGATCCTATGATTCTTTATAATTCATTCGTTTTTAAATGTACTATACGTCAACCACATTTCTGGATCCATTTTGAAACTACTCCTCTCTACAGAGTGGTCAACCCCAAAATAATTGTAAAACGATACACATTTTCTCTCCCTCTACTCAGTGAGACAGCATTGATCCAGGCTTGAAGTGTATCTATTGTAGGATAACGTGTCCCATGGTCACCAGTACAATGGTGGTCTGTGTGGTGACGTGTCGCATATCTGTGGAGATGCCCTGGCTACCTGCAACAAGCATTAATTCTATGGTTATAGTTCTCACGTCATGTCCCAATAGAATAGACTATACCTCTCTCTCTCTCTCCCTCCCATTGGGCCTTGGTATGCCCTGGTATGACAGTGTAAAGTGGTCGTCCCTCAGCACGGGGGCCCAGTGAGGGGGTGACGAGCTGCTCTGCTCTAATACCTGCTCCCACCCCCCTAACCCGCTCCTCCTCATCTGTCATCGCAGGGGGAAAATGAGGACGAATTACACATGCTTCAGGTGACGGTGACGGCTCTTTTTTCTACATACCATGTCTGCGTCCCAAATAGCACCCTATTTCCTATATAGAGATGTAGGATCTTAATTTGACCAGTTTCTCACAGCAGGAAAATAATCCTGCAGCAACAGGAAATGTGAAATGTGTGGATTATAATGAATGGACGTTTTTGTAGGGGTTGATACATGTTTTGTTAGGGCAAATCAATTCTGACATTTAACGTGGAAATTACAACAGGGTGATCAAATTAAGATCCGATATCTGTAGTGCAATACTAGGACCCATAGAGTAATGAACTATATGAAAAAGGTTGCCATTTGGGACGCATAGCTTGACTTCTCTTTTAGCTACGTTGACTTCTCATCACCAGCGTGAAAGCAGTCACACACCAAGCTGTGCATCATGGAGCCTTACTGTGTGATGTCAATTAAATCATCCATTCCTGAGACAAGTGTCACTTTAATATGATATCATGTTAAATACATACATTTCAGACATTTCAAGCATATATTATCTTGCATGATTATAGCCATGGTGTGAATTGTGCAATTCTTTCGACTTTATATTTTATGAATCAAGCATCAAATGTATCAATGCAACTCTCTGGGTTGTTATTTTAATCTAATCAATAACTCTACTGTTAGTGTTATTCAGGTGGTTTTACATCACTATGGAATTCCGACATGTAATCCCCAACATGTGGCTTTCTGATTCGTCCCTAACCAAGGAAGTGGCCTCCTGATTGGTCTGATTGATAAATGAAGCTTTCCTTGTGTTCGTGGGGGTCTGCAGCAGCTCTGAGGGCCTCCGTGGGGTCTGGACTATGTCCAGGAAACCTCTAACAGCTACTTATTAAGTAGTTAGACCCACTAGGCGGCGAGACGGCCGAGGGTGCAGGGACTGATGGTGGTCACCTGGGTTCGGAGTTGCCCCAGTGTCCAGATCCCATTGGTCACATTCTAGTCTTGTTTCCTCTCCTCTCCTCTCCTCTCCTCTCCTCTCCTCTCCTCTCCTCTCCTCTCCTCTCCTCTCCTCTCCTCTCCTCTCCTCTCCTCTCCTCTCCTCTCCTCTCCTCTCCTCTCCTCTCCTCTCATCTCATCTCCTCTCCTTTCTCTTCTCCACAGAGGTCAGTGCTCCTGTGTTTTCACAGCTTGGCTGGGTTATTTACAGAGTTGTAATTATTAGTATTTTATTAAAATCAACAACCGCCATCCCCCACACCGCTCCATGCCACCAATGTGTCTTTGTCCCTGACGTCTAGAGCGGTGGTTCCTAAACTGTGGAGCTCGCCCCCATGGGGACTCAGTCCGGCTTTAAACTTACTCTTGAAAGTTGTAATAGTAGAATGCACAAGGTGCATTTTCTAAATTGGGTAGTGAATCATCAGTTCCTCTTGTCATGTTAGTCATTGCATACCTTAGAGAGCTATTTATAACTTGTCAGAAATGTCCAGATCAACTAGTCTATGTTTTTTATTAATTAGGTTTTTTAGCCCATAGATGTTGTAATATTTTGTCACTCAAATATCACATGAATACACATTAGACATGGCAAAATGTATAGAATTGCAAGAAAATTAGGTTTAAAACTGCACATTTTCGCTGCACCCAATGACAAAATGTGTATAATTGCAGAAAATGAGCTTTAAACCTACAACATTCTCTCCACCAACAAGAGGGGTGTGAACAGTTTGTGTCATGAACAGTACTTGTGCCCATAGAAATAGGCGTGCATGCTCGAAGGGGGGTCCCGAGTGAAAATGTCTGGGATCCCCTGCTCTAGAGTACTTGCAGGTGTTGTATGTTGTTAAAGGCGGTCTGCAGGAATCGAATGAACACAAGTAGTCCGTTTACCTCTATATTTGTATCTTGCAAACAATATGTAAATTGTCAAAGTTTACCATATAACATTTGGATTCACCTCACAAGTATGGTTATTTGCATTGAGGTGGTTAATTATAAAAACGGGAAGTGTGCAAGAGTAGGCATGCACAGAAGGAGCTTCCCCCAGCGCAGCAAAGTCATTACTGTTCAATAATTGTTTTTTCTCCTTCATTGAGTTTTTGAACCGGGATGCACCGTGTGTGTTTACAATCAATTTCAGAATTTTCAAGCAGACAAAAAGAGTCCTTTGTGCATAAACTACCTCAATTAAGAAGGAGGGGCGAATTGAATGAGCTTTCAGATTCATATTCTGACCTGCAACGTAGGCCTACAGCTTTAAATGTTTCTTTATAACGGTGAGAATGGTTCTCTCTCACACTGCAACCCAGGGAGGGTGGAAAGTGTTAAGACGTGTATGATTTATCGTGTTGGCCAGATTGTGTGCACAGCCATTAGTAACACTGAACCAACCCTCCAACGCTGCAGAACCTACAACAGCCCACATAGACCTAAAGTGTGGACACGGCTCTGTCTGGGTTCTCAAATTGATCACAGAGGGGGAGTATCAAGCCACACTTGTGTGTATGGAAGTCCAGGGCATGAAACCAAGAATACGTTTTGAGCGTATGGCCGAAGGCAAAAGCTTAAATGGCTCGGCCAATGACAAGCGTTTAGGCAGGCCTGAGCACCCTGGGTAGACTGCAGATGAAACACTAGGAGGTGAAAGGGAAAGTGGTGATTTGCCATTAAGATTTTTCAAAGAAAGGAGAATGCCAAGGGTCCATTTTGTGCTTGTTATAATTATACTCCCCCCCCCCCCCCCCCCCCCCCCCCGCTCCCACCAGCCCCCCAAAGGAACCACAACATAGTACTCTTGTTCTTTAATTGAATGCTAGCAAATACACAATAGGGTTCAGCTCTGGAAGATAGAAATTCAAGGTCTTTGTGTATTTTACGAAAAGTAGATTGAATAGGGCAAAATCTAATAAGATATCAATCATATTCTCCAAAATGAGCACATTCTATTTTGGGCATTTTCATTTTTTTGCATTTTATTATTTTACTATACCTTCATAGGCCTATGAAATGGCTTGCTTGTGTTAAATGTAATTGAGTCAGCTGAGCAGAATGCAGTTTGGAAGAACTCCATGTATTTATTTCTGATATTGGGCACATTCTTTTCATTCATTTTTCTCATGATGTTGTACTGTTGCCTAGCAACTGCTTTTCTTTTATTCCATCACTGTATTCTGGGTTGTTCATTGGACACCTTCTGACAATTATTCATTTATTGTTGTGTTCTTTATTAAAATATGTTTTGTACTTGTTTGACATTTTACTGCATTGTTAGGAGCTAACACCCGCTACAACATCTGCTAAACTGTGTACGCGACCAATAAACATTGATTTTATTTTATTTATGGCTTTGAATTAAAGCTAGTTTTGAGTTCATTAATACAGTGAGGGAGAGTGGTGTGCCTTTTTTTGTATGGCTGCCAGGTAGCAGTTCGTTTTGGCTTCTGAGGCTTTGTGAAACATGTTCTATTTTAGCAATAAGGCCCGAGGGGGTGTGGTATATGTCCAATATACCACGGCTAAGGGCTGTTCTTATACACGACACAACGCGGAGTGCCTGGATACAGCCCTTAGCCGTGGTATACTGGCCATATACCACAAACCCCCGAGGTGCCTTATTGCTATTATAAACTGGTTACCAACATACAGTGGGGGAAAAAAAGTATTTAGTCAGCCACCAATTGTGCAAGTTCTCCCACTTAAAAAGATGAGAGAGGCTTGTAATTTTCATCATAGGTACACGTCAACTATGACAGACAAATTGAGGAAAAAAAATCCAGAAAATCACATTGTAGGATTTTTTATGAATTTATTTGCAAATGATGGTGGAAAATAAGTATTTGGTCACCTACAAACAAGCAAGATTTCTGGCTCTCACAGACCTGTAACTTCTTCTTTAAGAGGCTCCTCTGTCCTCCACTCATTACCTGTATTAATGGCACCTGTTTGAACTTGTTATCAGTATAAAAGACACCTGTCCACAACCTCAAACAGTCACACTCCAAACTCCACTATGGCCAAGACCAAAGAGCTGTCAAAGGACACCAGAAACAAAATTGTAGACCTGCACCAGGCTGGGAAGACTGAATCTGCAATAGGTAAGCAGCTTGGTTTGAAGAAATCAACTGTGGGAGCAATTATTAGGAAATGGAAGACATACAAGACCACTGATAATCTCCCTCGATCTGGGGCTCCACGCAAGATCTCACCCTGTGGGGTCAAAATGATCACAAGAACGGTGAGCAAAAATCCCAGAACCACACGGGGCGACCTAGTGAATGACCTGCAGAGAGCTGGGACCAAAGTAACAAAGCCTACCATCAGTAACACACTACGCCGCCAGGGACTCAAATCCTGCAGTGCCAGACGTGTCCCCCTGCTTAAGCCAGTACATGTCCAGGCCCGTCTGAAGTTTGCTAGAGTGCATTTGGATGATCCAGAAGAGGATTGGGAGAATGTCAGATGGTCAGATGAAACCAAAATAGAACTTTTTGGTAAAAACTCAACACGTCGTGTTTGGAGGACAAAGAATGCTGAGTTGTATCCAAAGAACACCATACCTACTGTGAAGCATGGGGGTGGAAACATCATGCTTTGGGGCTGTTTTTCTGCAAAGGGACCAGGACGACTGATCCGTGTAAAGGAAAGAATGAATGAGATTTTGAGTGAAAACCTCCTTCCATCAGCAAGGGCATTGAAGATGAAACGTTGCTGGGTCTTTCAGCATGACAATGATCCCAAACACACCGCCCAGGCAACGAAGGAGTGGCTTCGTAAGAAGCATTTCAAGGTACTGGAGTGGCCTAGCCAGTCTCCAGATCTCAACCCCATAGAAATCTTTGGAGGGAGTTGAAAGTCCGTGTTGCCCAGCGACAGCCCCAAAACATCACTGCTCTAGAGGAGATCTGCATGGAGGAATGGGCCAAAACACCAGCAACAGTGTGTGAAAACCTTGTGAAGACTTACAGAAAACGTTTGACCTGTGTCATTGCCAACAAAGGGTATATAACAAAGTATTGAGAAACTTTTGTTATTGACCAAATACTTATTTTCCACCATAATTTGCAAATAAATTCATAAAAAATCCTACAATGTGATTTTCTGGATTTTTTTTCTCATTTTGTCTGTCATAGTTGACGTGTACCTATGATGAAAATTTGCACAATTGGTGGCTGACTAAATACTTTTTTCCCCCACTGTAATTAGAAGGGTAAAAATAATTGTTTTGTCATACCCGTGGTATACAACGGCTGTCAGCCAATCAGCATTCAGGGCTCGAACCACCCATTTTATAATAAACCGTTTGTAATCCAAAATGTTACTTTTTGAATGTGATGTTGGAAAATTATTTACAGGCAAATAAAGTTGCGTGAGACCAAGTGGTCCAAGTTGTGGAAACTGTTCTGGTTAGCAGCTAAATAAATGTTCATTCAAAATATTAAAACACCAATTCTGTTATTGTGTAATGTAGGCATATTTAGGCATATTTAATCTCTGTCTCAGTTGAAAGTTGTCTTTTTAACTTGATATACAAAATACTACCTGCGAAGTCATTGTTGAGGATGAGTGAGTGAGTGGGGATTTCAATCGGTCACTTTCACATGTCCGACACACTTTCCATAAGGAGTACTACAAATAAACCTACAGTTGTCTGATGGCACTGTAAAAGAGTAGGGGGGTCGCTGGGTGGGGTGCTAGTTGTGGCATACCCTCAAGTGTCCAAGTCTTTATCAAACACACACACACACACACACACAGGCAGTACGTCCACTTATTCCCTCATTGGACTAAAGATGGTGACCCTCTCTGTCTGTATGTCCCAGGCAGTTTTGCAGCTGGCTGTCTGGGGAGCTGGGACAGTGTCTGTCGGGGGCTTGGAGGAGATAGCGTGACCAGTCTAGTCCAACAGACACACTCCCAGCACTGTGCTGCACTTGTTTCCAAGGCGGAGCTGAAGGCAGAGGAAAAAACACAGACTTTCATTTGGGGTGTTTGTACAAATAATCCTCCTTTCTGCCCCCAGGGCAGGGCAGGCTCCTCTCAGCTGGCTGTAGAGGGACTAGGAGGAAGGTCCTGTAGAACACCAGGCTTGCGTCCCAAATGGCACCCTATTCCCTATATAGTGCACTACTACCCTATGGGCCCTGGTCAAAAGTAGTGCACTATATAGGGAAAAGGGTACCATTTGGGACGCACACAGCCCATACATGAGGGTCAAGGAGGAAATTGATGACACATCCATCCATGACATCAGACGTTCTGTTTTGACATTGATGGGCTTTGTTGTTTGTTAGCTTCACTTCCTCTCCTTGTAGTTCTGTCAGCTGCATTGTGCAGTGATATTGCATTGTGCAGTGATATTGCATTGTGCAGTGATATTGCATTGTGCAGTGATATTGCATTGTGCAGTGATATTGCATTGTGCAGTGATATTGCATTGTGCAGTGATATTGCATTGTGCAGTGATATTGCAATGTGCAGTGATATTGCATTGTGCAGTGATATTGCATTGTGCAGTGATATTGCATTGTGCAGTGATATTGCAATGTGCAGTGATATTGAAAAGGTAGTTCTGGTTGACTGCGCTTTCCAAGCTTGCAGTCACATAGTCATGAAAACAAAATACTTCACGATTGTGTGCTAGATAGAATTAGTAACATGACATTTGGTAGATACAGCTAATGCTCTTGTGTTGTCAGTTTATGACAGACTTACCTCTTTATTGACCGTGTCCATTCTTTTTATTGACATATAAACTCCATTCTACTCTAGAATTAGAGTGTATGTGGTCTAAAAGTAGAAATAGGCTAACTTTTTTTCCTGGAGCACACATAAACGCAAATATTTTGTGTTGTTTATAAGAGCGTGGTAACCGTCTTAGACAACATTTTATGGAGCCATGACTCATAGCTTCTCTGTTAAGTGTTTGTTTGTTTGTTTATTTGTAGGCAACATTTGAATTTTCTGGTATAATAACCTACAACAGCAAACCAAAAAAGGAAAAGGGAACTATTATCAACGTCCTGGGTACAAGCACACAGTCAGCATAAGCGCAGAGAGGCCTCCAGGGAAGAAAAAGAGAGTAGCACCTCTTTCTCTCAGCTTAGACGGAGAGCCCCAAGAGAAAGCAGCAATCTATGTTTTGTTAAGTGTGTCCATACAATCATCTCCTTCCGTAGGGACAGTACTACGAACATTACTGGGGTAGTAGAGGGTTGAGACAGAAGGGAAAGGGGTGAGAGAGGGGTGAGACAGAAGGGAAAGGGGTGAGAGAGGGGTGAGACAGAGAGGAAAGGGGTGAGAGAGGGGAAAAGGGTAGTAGTCGTGAGGGGTGAGACAGAGAGGAAAGGGGTGAGAGAGGGGAAAGGGTAGTAGTCGTGAGGGGTGAGACAGAGAGGAAAGGGGTGAGAGAGGGGGAAAAGGGTAGTAGTCGTGAGGGGTGAGACAGAGAGGAAAGGGGTGAGAGAGGGGAAAAGGGTAGTAGTCGTGAGGGGTGAGACAGAGAGGAAAGGGGTGAGAGAGGGGAAAAGGGTAGTAGTCGTGAGGGGTGAGACAGAGAGGAAAGGGGTGAGAGAGGGGGAAAGGGTAGTAGTCGTGAGGGGTGAGACAGAGGGGAAAAGGGTAAGCGTGCGAATCAGATGTGCCCCGGATGACAAATAGGCCTTGCGGACAGACAGCAGAGGTTCAGCCAGCTGCTCGGCCCCTCTGCCTGGGTGATTGATGATGTTGATGTTCTAAATCGGCCTGGAATACACTGAGTACAGGAATGGAATCATAATAGCAGGGCTTTAGATTGGCCCTGCAGATAGCAGGAAGAGGAGAGGGGAAGAGGGGAAGAGGGGTGACTGGGAAGGGGGGGGGGGGGGGGCTGGGTATGATTCCTATGTTCCCATGTATACAGCAATCATGTAGGGCTGTAGTCAGTCAGTGGTGTGGTAGTGGTGGTGGGGGTCACATCAACTCATCAAACGTCTCATTCCAAAATCATGGGCATTAATATGGAGTTGGTCCCCCCTTTGCTGCTATACATTTACATTTTAGTCATTTAGCAGACGCTCTTATCCAGAGCGACTTACAGTTAGTGAATACATATTTTTTTATACTGGCCCCCCGTGGGAAATGAACCCACAACCCTGGCGTTGCAAACGCCATGCTCTATCAACTGAGCTACATCCCTGCCGGCCATTCCCTCCCCTACCCTGGACGACGGTGGGCCAATTGTGCGCCGCCCATGAGTCTCCCGGTCGCGGCCGGCTGCGACAGCCTCCACTCTTCTGGGAAGGCTTTCCACTATATGTTGTAACATTGCTGCGGGGACTTGCTTCCATTCAGCCACAAGAGGATTAGTGTGGTCGGTCACTGATGTTGGGCTATTAGGCCTGGCTCGCAGTCAACGTTCCAATTCATCCCAATGGTGTTCAGTGGGGTTGAGGTCAGGCCTCTCTCTGTGCAGGCCAGTCAAGTTCTTCCACACCGATCTCGACAAACCATTTCTTCATGGACCTCGCTTTGTGTATGGGGGCATTGTCATGCTGAAACAGGAAAGGGCCTTCCCCAAATTGTTGCCACAAAGTTGGAAGCACAGAATCGTCTAGAATGTCATTGTATGCTGTAGCATTAAGATTTCCCTTCACTGGAACTAAGGGGCCTAGCCCGAACCATGAAAAACAGCCCCAGACCATTATTCCTCCTCCACCAAACTTTACAGTTGGCACTATGCATTGGGCCAGGTAGCGTTCGCCTGGCATCCGCCAAACCCAGATTTGTCCGTCGGACTGCCAGATTGTGAAGCCTGATTGGTCACTCAAGAGAACGCGTTTCCACTGGGGTTTACACCACTCCAGCCGACGCTTGGCATTGCGCATGGTGGTCTTAGGCTTATGTGCGGCTGCTCGGTGATGGAAACGCATATCATGAATCTCCCGACTAACAGTTATTGTGCTGACGTTGCTTCCAGAGGCAGTTTGGAACTCAGTAGTCAGTGTTACAACCGAAGACAGATGAGTTTTCCGCGCTACGTGCTTCAGTACTCAGCGGTTCCGTTCTGTGAGCTTGTGTGGCCTACCACTTCGCGGCTGAGCCGTTGTTACTCCTAGACGTTTCCTCTTCACAATAACAGCACTTACAGTTGACCGGGGCAACTCTAGCAGGGCAGGAATTTGACTAACTGACTTATTGGAAAGGTGGCATCCTATGACGGTGCCACGTTGAAAGTCACTGAGCTCTTCAGTAAGGCTATTCTACTGCCAATGTTTGTCTATGGAGATTGCATGGCTGTGTGCTCGATTTTATACACCTGTCAGCAACGGGTGTGGCTGAAATAGCTGAATCCACTCATTTGAAGGGGTGTCCACATACTTTTGTATATATAGTGTATGTGGAACTCATCACTTAGAGAAGAATGCCAGAGGTCAAGACGGCATCATTAGAGTCAAACTGAGGTCAGAGCCAACGCTCTTTTGTCCGGCAGAGTCTGACCAGTGACCAGTACATCTGGAGTGGAAGAAAGCAGAAAGGCAAAGTACAACTTCCCCTAATTGTAACAGGGACCCCCTTTATCATAGTAACAGGCTGTATGAACAAACACGCTGTACCTTTGATCAGAGAGGGGCAGTCTGGGATTGCGGGGGTGTTGTGATGTGGCGGGCGGCACTCTGATCTCGACACACGCAAAGGGGGAACTGGAGTGCATTGCATTGGGCTGCACCGTGGAAATGCTGACTGAAGATTGATCCATAAGATTACAATGATTTCTGACTCTGTGATCTATAGTACAAATGTAAGAGAACTGTGATTGTTTTGTACGTTGGCAAGGGAACTGTAGGATTTCTCTTTCTTGAATTCAGATATTATCGCCTATATTTTAAGATGAAAATATTTTGTATAACTAAATGTACTGATTCAATACGCGTGTATTTGTGGTGTCTGTGAAAGGGGGAAATACTGCATTACAATTAGTGTTGAAATGTTCTATTGCTCCCTCTTGGTTGCAGGGCCTGTAGTATTAAATGGATGTTATACTGTACTTAACTGAAGCCCCCCTAAATGAACCCTTGTGTTGTAATGTACAAGCATTTCAAAGGCTTTCAACACTGTTGAAGAGACCATAAAGAGTTTGCAATTATTTAACTTTGTGTTGACCTCTCTCTGCAAAACGCTCTACACTCCACCGTTATGTGGATATCCGCAATCCAAGATAATGGGATAGTAACACCACACATTGTGTATTGTGCCCCAAATGGCACCCTATTCCCTATGTAGTGCACTACTTTTGACCAAAGCCCTATGGGTAGTGCACTACAGAAGTAATAGCGTGCCATTTGGTATGCACACCACACACTACAGTACACAGATCACTGTGTTCCAAGAGGTTAGCCCTCCAATTAATTCAATCAAATAAAACTGATTGTGGACACTAAACGACAATATAAAAAGAACACAGCACTTTAAGAATAATCTCTATAGTTTTTATCAATGTGCTTGATTGTATGATACCAAAGGGCAGAGGGGATTGAGGCATTCACAGGGCTTTTAAAAAAGCTTTTAAAAACGTAGATTTTTTTCCCATTCGTGTCTTCATATCTAATGTATGCACGTTTTATGGAAAAACAACTCAGTATAAAACAACTATGGCACAAAAAAGCAGATGCACATTTCTCAAGCTTGATCACAGGCTATTTGACACTGTGTGGTGTAACAAGCCTCCCTCTCAAAACCAAGTTAACTCTATGAATGGCCTTTTTTACGCATTTACAAGTTGTCCTACTAATAGCCTTTTTGTCACTTGTAAAAGGCCAGTGTACACTGAGCAGCCAGTGGCTGTATAGAGATAATCGCTCTACAGCCTCGTCTGTCTGTCTGGACGGCTGATGTGCTGATGTCTCCTACGCCCCAGGCCTCTGAGATTGGGGTCTATGAAACGTTCCCATTGTTTACGACCTCCCAAGCCCCCTCCACGGCTCCACCCACTGCCCAGAGACAGTGCTTCTCTCTGGGTGCAGGATCTCTCCATGTGCCTGTTTCAGAGGGATCTGTAGCTAACTCCCTCCCAGTGCGTGATCCACTCTGTGGTTTCTCTGGACATGTGTGCATGGGTGTAATTTTCTCCCCATCTTCCTGAAGTTGGCTACCCCCTTAAACACTACACACACACACACACAGGCAGACACGAACGAACACACACACACACACACAGGCAGACACATACACACACAGGCACATACACACACACACGCTGATTTTTTTGATAATCTGGGTCACTTTTCACCCTGGTTTTCTTTGCACAATTGACAGAGGCAGAGCAGGCCTTACAGCTGGAGACCGAGGCAGAGCAGGCCTTACAGCTGGAGACCGAGGCAGAGCAGGCCTTACAGCTGGAGACCGAGGCAGAGCAGGCCTTACAGCTGGAGACCGAGGCAGAGCAGGCCTTACAGCTGGAGACCGAGGCAGAGCAGGCCTTACAGCTGGAGACCGAGGCAGAGCAGGCCTTACAGCTGGAGATCGAGGCAGAGCAGGCCTTACAGCTGGAGACCGAGGCAGAGCAGGCCTTACAGCTGGAGACCGAGGCAGAGCAGGCCTTACAGCTGGAGACCGAGGCAGAGCAGGCCTTACAGCTGGAGACCGAGGCAGAGCAGGCCTTACAGCTGGAGACCGAGGCAGAGCAGGCCTTACAGCTGGAGACCGAGGCAGAGCAGGCCTTACAGCTGGAGACCGAGGCAGAGCAGGTCTTACAGCTGGAGACCGAGGCAGAGCAGGCCTTACAGCTGGAGACCGAGGCAGAGCAGGCCTTACAGCTGGAGACCGAGGCAGAGCAGGCCTTACAGCTGGAGACCGAGGCAGAGCAGGTCTTACAGCTGGAGACCGAGGCAGAGCAGGCCTTACAGCTGGAGACCGTGTTTCAGCTTCCCAGATCTGGAATACTACATTCGCTCCTTTGTTCCCTGCACAGCGGACTCAGCTGTTGCTGCCGACCAAGATGACCGAAGGCAACACGGCCTTCCTAGTATCCTGATGTCCAATCGCTGGAAAATAAACTTTGGGAACTCAGAGAAAGGCTTCAATCGCAGAAGGACATCAGAGAATGCTGTGTCTTTGTTTTTACAGAGATGGCATACGGATGATATACTCGACTCTGCTATTCCATTTTCCGTATGGATCAAACGGTGGCTTCTGGTAAGAGTAGGGGGAGGTTTATGCTTCCTCATCAACAATTCCTGGTGTACAGAAGTTGGAAACATCTCGAGCTCCTGTTCACCCGACCTGAAGTTTTTGATGCTAAAATGCCGACCCCACTATATGCAGAGGGAATTCACGTGTGTTATTATCACAGCTACGTACATAGCGCCACAAGCAAACACCAAGGCAGCACTCAGCGAACTGTACAAGAACATTAGCCAGCAAGAATCCTCTCAGTTGGAACCAGTCTTTATTGTCGCGGGTGATTTTAACCAAGCACGTTTAAAACAAAATTTTCCAAAATGTCATCAACATGTATCTTGCCCCATGAGAGGAAACAACGTGCTGTACCATGTATATACAGACATCCGTGATGCGTACAAAGCCGTCCCCGCCCCCGCTTCAGCCAATCAGATCACGTCTCTCTGTTCCTACTCCCCGCCTACAAGCAACAACTCAAGAGGGAGCCACCAACACAGAGAATAGTGAGGCGCTGGACAGAGGAGGCAGACTCAATGCTGCAGGACTGTATTGAGAATACTGATTGGAATATGTTCAAAGATTCCTCCACCCAGGACTCATCCATCAACATTGTGGAATATACATTGTCAGTCACAGGCTTCATTAGGAAATGTGTTGGCGATGTTGTACCCACAATAACAATCTGGACATACCCCAACCAGAAACCCTGGATGAACGGAGATATCCGTACCATGCTGAGAGCCCGTACTGCAGCATTCCATGTCAGCAGAATGAACCCCGGTGACTCGGTGGTGTGTGACACGCACAAGGCAAGCAGGTACGAGCTCCGCAAACCATTAGGGACACAAAAAGATAATTCAGACTCAAACTTGAATTGATGTTTGACAACTCAGACTCGCGCTGCATGTGGCAAGGACTACAGACTATTACGGACTACAAAGGCAAATCCAGCTGTGTGGTGCACACTGAAGCCTCCCTCCCAGACAAGCTTGACATATTCTATGCTCGCTTCAATACCGAGCCATCCAGGAAGACTCTCGATGCTGCGAACGACCAGGTGCTTTCGCTCTCCGAGGCTGACATGAGGAAAACTCTCAAAAGAGTAAATACATCTTCCTAATATTGAGTTGCACTCCCCCCTCCCCCTTTGCCCTCAGAACAGCCTCAATTCGTCGGGGCATGGACTCTACAAGGTGTCGAAAGCGTTCCACAGGGATGCTGGCCCATGTTGACTCCAATGCTTCCCACAGTTGTATGGTGGATCATTCTTGATACACACGGGAAACTGAGTGTGAAAAACCCAGCAGCGTTGCAGTTCTTGACACAAACCGGTGTGCCTGGAACCTACTACCATACCCCGTTCAAAGGCACTTAAATATGTTGTCTTGCCCATTCACCCTCTGAATGCCACACATACACAATCCATGTCTCAATTGTCTCAAGGCTTGAAAATTATTCTTTAACCTGTCTCCTCCCCTTCATCTACACTGATTGAAGTGGATTTAACAAGTGACATCAATAAGGGATCATAGCTTTCACCTTGATTCACCTGGTCAGTCTATGTCATGAAAAGAGCAGGTGTTCTTAATGTTTTGTGTACTCAGTGTACACTCGTCCACACACAAACACACACCACAACTGCTGCTACCAGACTCTTATTATGATTGCTAAATACTGAACAATTTAAACACTTGCCCCCAATCCCCCCCTTCCCCAAAACATGTAAATATTGGACTATAAACTGTGTCTTCCTGTATTATACTGATGCTAAAATGTTTATTCTATTCTACTGCCATTTACTTTATGTTTGTATTCTTATATTTTATTATTTCTTATTGTTGTTCAATTGTCGAGAAGGTAAGCATTTCGTTGGACAGTGTATACCATGTGTATCCCGTGCATACAACTAATGAAACTTGAAATTGAAACTAAAGAGACCTTACCCCAACCCCATTTGGTAGATACATGCACACACACACACACACACAGACAGACAGACAGACAGACAGACAGACAGACAGACAGACAGACAGACACACACACACACAAAGGTAGACAGACACACACTGTCTCCGGCCTACACAGTCCCACAAGCACAGCGGGCGAGGTTGGAAGACTGTGACTATATCTCTCTATGCGTCTGCCTGTATGATTCCCTCCCCCTGCTAGGCTTCTCTCTCTCTGTCTCTCTCTTTCTCTCTTCTCTCTCTTTCTCTCTTCTCTCTCTCTCTCTCCCTTTCACCCTCTTTCTCTCCCTCCTGTCTACAGTATTCCAGTTCATGTGTATTTCTCCCTGGCAATGACGCCACACACAGCTCCACTTACTCTATTGTCCTTGGGAACAAAAACAACACATTGCCTTGTTCTCTCCTCATCTTAATAAGCAGCTATAAGTTTGATAATTATACGTTGAGCCTTTTACATGGGTTTCTTTGGTTTTAATCGTTTTGTCAGAGAAGCCATTGACTTGGCTTGCTCTCTGGGATGGGCTGTGAGTTTGACTGACAGCTAACCCGTCCCGGTTCAGGCTGTAAAAGTGAGAACAGCACGGATCAATTCTCTCTGGTTGTTATAAATGTGTCCCAGAATGCCACGAGCAATTACAGCTAGGGCATGAGGACCTCATACGTTGCTCCTAATCCATTCCATAACTTATCGACATATGCAGCCGATTAATGGGCTCTGCGGAGAGAGCGCCGCGGAGCCGCCCAGACTCCGAGTTTCTCTGGTGGTGGAAGTGAATCTGTTTAGGATTAGAGAAATAACAGTGTGGCTGACACTGAAACGTCCAACATCCCTCCGTGCCAAGGAGGGAGGAAAAACCCCAAACGACCGTGCGCCAGAATCTGTTGACATTCTGCTCTGTTTTGGCTGAGTTACAGGTCATCTCTTCTTCGTTTCTTGAGGTCAAAGTTGAGGTGATGGGGTCAATTGCATTTCAATTCTGTTAGTTCAGGAGATGCAAGAATTGAAAATGGTCCTTTCTTTTCGATTAGGATGTTTCAATTGGAAAATTTGAGTTTCAGATCAGCTCCTGAATTGTCTGACATGATATGACCTTAACCCTGGTTGAAATCTTTGTGTACTGTATTCATGATAGGATATTCTTCTGTCAGACTAGATCTCTTACAGATGCCATCTTGTGAACCAGTCATGGACCTAACCTTTACCATGTTTATTTGTAGTGATTAAAACTACCTGCAGCCTTGCTTAGTGATGTCATGTCTAGTCTAGACCAACTGCAATGATTTTGTCAATTAGAGTTAGATTCTGGAACATTGTGAGGGTAAAGATATAATTGACAAGCTTTTGGAGTCTGGAAAGCAGTCAACTCTGTGGTAGGCCTGGAAATAGGACTGGATGGTTTCATCATTAAGTTTGCCGACGACACAACAGTTGGAGGCCTGATCACCGACAATGATGAGACAGCCTATAGGGAGGAGGTCAGAGACCTGGCCATGTGGTGCCAGGATAACAACCTCTCCCTCAACGTGACCAAGACAAAGGAGATGATTGTGGACTACAGGAAAAAAAAGAGGACTGAGCACGCCCCCATTCTCATCGACGGGGCTGTAGTGGAACAGGTTGAGAGCTTCAAGTTCCTTGGTGTCCACATCACCAACGAACTATCATGGTCCAAACACACCAAGACAGTCGTGAAGAGGGCACGACAAAGCCTATTCCCCCTCAGGAGATTGAAAAGATTTGGCATGGGTCCTCAGATCCTCAAAAGGTTCTACAGCTGCACCATCGAGAGCATCCTGACTGGTTGCATCACCACCTGGTATGGCAACTGCTCGGCCTCCGACCGCAAGGCACTACAGAGGGTAGTGCGTACGGCCCAGTACATCACTGGGTCCAAGATTCCTGCCATCCAGGACCTCTATACCAGGCGGTGTCAGAGGAAGGCCCTCAAAATTGTCAAAGACTCCAGCCACCCTAGTCTAAGATTGTTCTCTCTGCTACCGCACGGCAAGCGGTACCGGAGCGCCAAGTCTAGGTCCAAAAGGCTTCTCAACAGCTTCTACCCCCAAGCCATAAGACTCCTGAACAGCTAATCATGGCTACCCAGACTATTTGCACTGCCCCCCCCCACCCCCACCCCATCTTTTTACGCTGCTGCTACTCTGTTAATTATTTATGCATAGTCACTTTAACTCTACCCACGGTCCCGTGTAGCTCAGTTGGTAGAGCATGGCGTTTGCAGGTTGTGGGTTCGATTCCCACGGGGGGCCAGTATGGAAATGTATGCACTCACTAACTGTAAGTTGCTCTGGATAAGAGCATCTGCTAAATGACAAAAATGTTTTTTTTTTAAATTAAAATGTACATATTACCTCAACTACCTCAACTAGCTGGTGCCCCCGCACATTGACTCTGCACCGGTACCCCCCTATATATAACCTCCCTACTGTTATTTTATTTTACTTCTGCTCTTTTTTTCTCAACACTTTTTTGTTGTTGTTATTTTATTTTACTTTTTTATTTAAAGAAAATGCATTGTTGGTTAAGGGCTGTAAGTAAGCATTTCACGGTAATGTCTACACCTGTTGTACTCGGCACATGTGGCAAATAAAATTTGATTTGATTTGATTTGATGGATTTTTTATGTGTCTCTTTGGTCATGGACTTTGGTCATGGATGTGGTTGTGCAAATTACAAAGGTCCACTTTGTATGTATATACATCTATTCCAAAGCAAGTGGGAGAGAGAGAGAGAGCAGCGTTGTTACAGGTGTGTGGAGGAGTGTGATTGTGCCTGATTACATCCCCCTGTGCAGCCCCTCTGAGCTCCAGATCCTCCATGGTAACTTATTGCCTGTTTCCTCACCCCTGCTGCCTGCTGGACCCAGTCGCTTGTGCTAATGGATCTGCTCAAACCTCCTCCTCCACCACCACCATAGATCTACCAGGCCTCCAGCACCAGCTGACAGATGCCCCCTGTCAGAACAAAACACTACACATTATCCTCCCTCTTTAACTCCCTCTCTCTCTCTCTCTCTCTCTCTCTCTCTCTCTCTCTCTCTCTCTCTCTCTCTCTCTCTCTCTCTCTCTCTCTCTCTCTCTCTCTCTCTCTCTCTCTCTCTCTCTCTCTCTCTCTCTCTTTACAGGTGGCTCTGCCCTGCGTTCCTCCACCGCCCCAGGCCCTGGCCTCTAAAGCACTCCTCTGGGACCCCACCAGAGACCAGAGACCATAGATCAGAGACCAGAGAACCAGAGAACCAGAGACCAGAGACCAGAGACCAGAGACCAGAGACCAGAGACCAGAGAACCAGAGAACCAGAGAACCAGAGACCAGAGACCAGAGACCAGAGACCAGAGACCAGAGACCAGAGACCAGAGAACCAGAGACCAGAGACCAGAGACCAGAGACCAGAGACCAGAGACCAGAGACCAGAGACCAGAGAACCAGAGAACCAGAGAAGCAGAGAACCAGAGAACCAGAGACCAAGAGACCAAGAGACCAAGAGACCAAGAGACCAAGAGACCAAGAGACCAAGAGACCAAGAGACCAAGAGACCAAGAGACCAAGAGACCAAGAGACCAAGAGACCAAGAGACCAAGAGACCAAGAGACCAAGAGACCAAGAGACCAAGAGACCAAGAGACCAAGAGACCAAGAGACCAAGAGACCAAGAGACCAAGAGACCAAGAGACCAAGAGACCAAGAGACCAAGAGACCAAGAGACCAAGAGACCAAGAGACCAAGAGACCAAGAGACCAAGAGACCAAGAGACCAAGAGACCAAGAGACCAAGAGACCAAGAGACCAGAGACCAGAGACCAGAGACCAGAGACCAGAGACCAGAGACCAGAGACCAGAGACCAGAGACCAGAGACCAGAGACCAGAGACCAGAGACCAGAGACCAGAGAACCAGGCATGCCTGCTGCTGCTCTCTTCATGTAAATACAGCTCACTTGAATTGAATATCTGAGAGAAACCTGTGGCCCACTGTACAATTTTTTCCCCTTTCCGTCTTCTTTCATGGCAGTGTTATGTTTGGCTCTCCTCAGGACATATGTCATTGGGGAGTGCGTGCAGAGGCTGGATAATTAATGCTACCTCAAAGCGGGCATAAAAAAGGGGGAGATATTTATTAGGCAGCACTTTAGCTGCTTGTCATGTGTGCGTGTCAGGCCTGTAAAACAAAGTTTGAATGAGCACGTCAGAAAATATAATAGTGTAACTATTGCTGTTGCCGTTGGTGCTCCAGCAAAGACGTGAAAATCACTTACTCACAAAGATGTACTTGATTTGCTCTGATTCATAAATTTACTGTATAAATAAATTGTGACAAAAGGGTTTCTCCTTCTCCCATCTCGTGCCTAGCGAAGTATTTATTTGTTGTAATCAAGTGGACAGAGTGGTGTTTGTCCCCTGGTGCTTGCCGTCCACACCTCCTCTAATAGGAAGGGGATGGGTTACAACCCAAATTGCACACTATTCTCTATATAGTGCATTACATTTGACCAGAGTCCTATGCGCCTTGGTCAAAAGTAGTGCACTACATAGGGAATAGGGTGCTGTTTGGGACACACATGGAGTGAGTTTGTAAACACCAGAAGCGTCTGCTAATGCGTGATTATTTATGAAGGCCGTTCTGAGGTGGTTATGTAAGCAAAAGCTTGTTTAATTTTCTGCTGAAAGCTAATCAATCCCAATCTCAGGTTGGTGTGAGCGACTGAGCGTGTGCATGGGGTACCTGCACCTGCATTGTGACTGAGATCAGCTCTCCCCTTCAGCCATTTGTCCCTTTTGCACATATTGGTCTCGTACTATGCCATGTAAATATGTGATTTTGTCATGTTGCCCTCTTGCCTAGCTGTCTCTCTGCAGCTCATTTTCGTAATCACTCCCTCTTTTTTCTTTGTGCATCCGTCTCTTTTTGTCTTTCTCTATTCTCTCCTTTGTCTTCCCTCCTAACTTCCTCTCCCTCTCCTCCTCTTCCCTCTCCACATGTTCCAATATGAATACTTCCTTCCTCTTGCATCTAATAAAATCCCCATATGTAGAGAAACCCTCACTTCCACCTATCCAACCGTGTTGGATCAGTAATTAATTCAAGGGAAAGGAGGAAGGAAGGATGCATGTTGTAAGTATTTCACCAAGGCCCTAGTCATGTTTCTCCTCCTCCCTGGCCTGGGTGAGAGTATGGCTGGCTGGGTTGTGGCTAGGGTGAAGGTGGTGCCAGTTGAGGGCATGTGATAAGCTTTACCTCTGGGAGTTTGGTCCAGATGATTATAGTTAAGAGGTTTTTAATGCTCATTAGAGTGACTACATGGTGTTTTTTTACTCCTGGCTGCTGCAGACCCCGTGGCAGAGGTCCCACTACATCGCTCTTAGAAACCACACACACACGCACACACTCAGACACACATACATGCATGAAGCACACGGGCATGCTCGCACACACACACACACACACACACACACGCACACACACTCACACACAGATACATGCATGATGCACACGGGCATGTTCACACACACACACACACACACACACACAAGTGGGAGCCCTACAACACATACAAACTTTCTACACCACACAGATACACAACATTTCATATGCAATAGGCGATGTTTAATCAAAAAGGTACCCAGGTTTCAGAGATAGGTAAAACCTAACATTATCCCTGCGAAGGGAGAGAGTAGGCTTGAATTGGTATGCAGTTGAGTGTCTTTTCAGTTCACACTGTAAACATTGTTTATATTTCAAACCTGTATTCTTACAGCATAACCTGTCAACCTTATTAGATTTAGGGCTGCACTCATCTTACTCATAACTATGTATTTGCACGATATAAAGGGAATATGAGTCCTTGACTTGAGTTTTCTGAACACATCTCCAAAACAGAAGCATCCTTCACAAAATAATATTCCTCCTCCTAAGTCTGACATCTTCCAGACATGAACAAGACCAACATAAAAGGGGATGCATTAGAATATACAGTGTCTAGTGATTTATTGATGTGTTACCAATGGTTACCTGTCAGAATATGGCAATTGATTTTACATCTAGTCTTCACGCCCCTTTAAGACTTCATGTATTGGTCCCACTATAAACCAACAACAACTTAGTCTTTATGAAGCCTTAATAAACCCTTCATAAGGCCTTCATAGATGGTACACAAAATTTATAAGAAAATGTCATACTACATAGAGGGTGGAAAATGTTTTTTCTGGAAATGTCACAATGAGCTGTATTATATGAATCCATGAGTGTGTAGAACTTTGCTCCTGTGTGAGTAGCCGTTGAGTGAGTGCCACAATGCCCAGATATTATCCAGGCACTCTAAAGCCTCCATAAACTTAGACTTAGAAAAGCTGCTACTGGTATTTATATAACACCACTTAAATAAATCATCTATTACACATTATGGACAATTTGTCACAGAGAGACTCAAAGTCATGAATTAACTCAATACTTACGCTGTAAATGTGTTTCATTGCTTTATAAGCCTCCACATTATCACTATATTGGATGCCAATATACCAAGAAGGGTCACTATTAGATAAAAAGGTGCTATCTAGAACCTAAAAGGGTCCTTGGCTGTCCCGGTAGAACCGTTTTGGTTCCAGGTAGAAACCTTTCTGGTTCCAGGTAAAAACCTTTCGGTTGCTGGTAGAAACCTTTTGGGTTCCATGTAGAACCCTTTCCACAGAGGGTTCTACTTTACATGGAACCCAAAAGGGTTTCTACCTGAAACTAAAAAGGGTTCTCCTATGGGGAAAGCTGAATATCCCTTTTGGAACCCTTTTTTCTAAGAGTGTAGTCTTTAGACAAGTTACTGTGCATCCATTCCATTCAAATAGCCTCTTCTACTTGAGTTTCACGTTTATTTTAAGATACTATGACATAATGGTTTAATATTAGTAACATTGTTGTCATCAGCACAGCTTCGTGGCCTTCAAAGCACATAAAGCACATATTTTCCACACTGTGTTAATGAGTGTAAATGCATAAATGTCATCATGGTAAAAGCAGCATGATTACCTACAGTATATACAAATTAGAAAAAGCTCCATTACGTTATTAAATGTATGGCTTTTCTACGATTTTTATGAGCCACAGTATAATGCGGCCCCAGCTCAATTTAAATCTCCACCCGGCTTTACGTCCTAAAGCTCTCTTCATTTAGAATAACTAATTTGCTGCTGGCTGCTGCATACTTCACTGGAGACATTTGAGCGATGAAAGGGCTTAAAGGGCTCCGTCTGTGTTGGTCAATAATCCTAACAGAAATCCATAAAAACAGAATTCCTCACACGGGGTCTAAAATATGATTTAATACACTTCGCCCCTAAAGCCTCAGACCCTTTCCATTTAAGTTGAATTAGCAAGAAATGGTAACCTTGTGGCCTTGCACTCCGTCTATTGGTTTTGAGCGACAAAAAGAGTGTTGTCGTTGATGCCAGACATGGAGAAGAAGGACCAAACCATAACATGGACCTGCCCACTAATCACAGGCTGCTAAACCACATTCTTTTGGAGAGACTGGAAACCCAAATTGGTCTACACGGACAAGTTCTGGCCTGGTTTAGATCCTACCTGTCGGAAAGATATCAGTTTGTCTCTGTGAATGGTCTGTCCTCCGACAAATCAACTGTACATTTCGGTGTTCCTCAAGGTTCCGTTTTAGGACCACTATTGTTTTCACTATATATTTTACCTCTTGGGGATGTTATTCGAAAACATAATGTTAACTTTCACTGCTATGCGGATGACACACAGCTGTACATTTCAATGAAGCATGGTGAAGCCCCAAAATTGCCCTCGCTAGAAGCCTGTGTTTCAGACATAAGGAAGTGGATGGCTGAAAACTTTTTACTTTTAAACTCGGACAAAACAGAGATGCTTGTTCTAGGTCCCAAGAAACAAAGAGATCTTCTGTTAAATCTGACAATTCATCTTGATGGTTGTAAAGTCGTCTCAAATAAAACTGTGAAGGACCTAGGCGTTACTCTTGACCCTGATCTCTCTTTTGACGAACATATCAAGACTGTTTCAAGGACAGCTTTTTTCCATCTACGTAACATTGCAAAAATCAGAAATTTTCTGTCCAAAAATGATGCAGAAAAATTAATCCATGCATTTGTTACTTCTAGATTAGACTACTGCAATGCTCTATTTTCCGGCTACCCGGATAAAGCACTAAATAAACTTCAGTTAGTGCTAAATACGGCTGCTAGAATCCTGACTAGAACCAAGAAATTTGATCATATTACTCCAGTGCTAGCTTCCCTACACTGGCTTCCTGTTAAGGCAAGGGCTGATTTCAAGGTTTTACTGTTAACCTATAAAGCGTTACATGGGCTTGCTCCTACCTATCTTTCCGAGTTGGTCCTGCCGTACATACCAATACGTACGCTACGGTCACAAGACGCAGGCCTCCTAATTGTCCCTAGAATTTCTAAGCAAACAGCGGGAGGCAGGGCTTTCTCCTATAGATCTCAATTTTTATGGAACAGTCTGCCTACCCATGTGAGAGACGCAGACTCGGTCTCAACCTTTAAGTCTTTACTGAAGACTTATCTCTTCAGTAGGTCATATGATTGAGTGTAGTCTGGCCCAGGAGTGTGAAGGTGAACGGAAAGGCTGGAGCAACGAACAGCCCTTGCTGTCTCTGCCAGGCCGGTTCCCCTCTCCACTGGGGTTCTCTGCCTCTAACCCTGTTGCAGGGGCTGAGTCACTGGCTTGCTGGTGCTCTTTCATGCCGTCCCTGGGAGGGGTGCGTCACTTGAGTGGGTTGAGTTACTGACGTGATCTTCCTGTCTGGGTTGGCGCCCCCCCCCCTTGGTTTGTGCTGTGGTGGAGACCTCTGTGGGCTATACTCGGCCTTGTCTCAGGATTGTAAGTTGGTGGTTGGGGATATCCCTCTAGTGGTGCGGGGGCTGTGCTTTGGCGGAGTGGGTGGGGTTATATCCTTCCTGTTTGGCCCTGTCCGGGGGTTTCTTCGGATGGGGCCACAGTGTCTCCGGACCGCTCCTGTCTCAGCCTCCAGTATTTATGCTGCAGTAGTTTATGTGTCGGGGGGCTGGGGTTAGTTGGTTATACCTGGAGTACTTCTCCTGTCTTATCCAGTGTCCTGTGTGAATTTAAGTATGCTCTCTCTAATTCTCTCGTTCTCTCTTTCTCTCTGAGAACCTGAGCCCTAGGACCATACGTCAGGACTACCGGGCATGATGACACCTTGCTGTCCCCAGTCCGCCTGGCCTTGCTGCTATTCCAGTTTCAACTGTTCTGCCTGCGGCTACGAAACCCCTACCTGTCCCAGACCTGCTGTTTTCAACTCTAAATGATCGGCTATGAAAAGCCAACTGAGAGACCTGAGCCCTAGGACCATACGTCGGGACTACCGGCCGTGGTGACTCCTTGCTGTCCCCAGTCCGCCTGGCCTTGCTGCTATTCCAGTTTAAACTGTTCTGCCTGCGGTTATGGAACCCCTACCTGTCCCAGACCTGCTGTTTTAAACTCTAATGATCGGCTATGAAAAGCCAACTGAGATTTATTCCTGATTATTATTTGACCATGCTTGTCACTTATGAACATGTTTGAACATCTTGGCATGGTTCTGTTATAATCTCCACCCGGCACAGCCAGAAGAGGACTGGCCACCCCTCATAGCCTGGTTCCTCTCTAGGTTTCTTCCTAGGTTTTGCCTTTCTAGGGAGTTTTTCCTAGCCACCGTGCTTCTACACCTGCATTACTAGCTGTTTGGGGTTTTAGGCTGGGTTTCTGTACAGCACTTCGAGATATTAGCTGATGTAAGAAGGGCTATATAAAATAAAATTGATTGATTGATTGATAGCTGCTGTATTTATGAACAGGCCGAATCAGCAGGGGACTTAGACAATAGTCTGCTACCAACTAAGGGCCTCGTGCCTCTTGTGCTTCCCTTGGTTAACACAAGGCTTCATGGTTTTCTCTCTGTTTCTTGGACTTGTTTTTGTAAGTTGCATCAACATACTGTATGTCACGCTCAGGGTCTGATGTTTCTCCTGACCATGTGATAAGACCACGAAAGACTCTTGGCTTTAGTTATAGTCTTTAACAGGAGTTTTTCTTAGTCAGGTCAAGTGGCCAGGAAATTCCTAGACCCCTATTCATTCTCATTGGTCAGATTACAGGTGAAACCTTTTATTTCTCCACTCTATTGTCTACCATGGGTTAATTGGTGTGCATTAAATTAAGTTTAGATATTTCAAATGACTCTTGCATTAAATCCAGGTGAAACTGATACTGATGCATTAACACAGAGCTTTTTCTCACAGCACTTAGCACTATTAGTCCACTTAGCCGCTCCAGGCCTGGAAACAACTGTTCAACATTCTTTTGGCTGGCTACTGTCTCTTTCTTTACACACGTTTTCAGACCAGACTGCTACCCAAGCGGCTCCTCCCATTGCAGCACTCACCGCTCTGAGGTGAAGTTTCCCCTAGGCACAGATCTAGGATCAGCTTCCCCTCTCCCTATCTTAACCGTAAGCATTTGTGGGGGAAATGCAAAACTGACCCAAGATCAGCATCTAGGGGCAACTTCACCCCACTCCACACTCACCTGGCTGGAGCCCAGACAGAAGGGGATAATAAGGTAATCTAGAGAGAAAGAGAAATGAGAGAGAGAGAGACAAAAAGCGAGCGATAAGAAGATGGACTGAGCCGGCATCATCATAATCAGTAGTCAGTGCCCCTAAAATCCTGATCCTTGGACTAACCTCTGGTCCTTGGACTACCTCTGTTCCTTGGACTAACTCTGGTCCCTTGGACTACCTCTGGTCCTTGGACTAACCTCTGGTCATTGGACTACCTCTGTTCCTTGGACTACCTCTGGTCCTTGGACTACCTCTGGTCCCTGAGATGTTGCTGATTGGTCCCTTAGGAGGCTAGCTGACACCAGTTGATCCAGTTCTCAAGTGCTAGTTTTAATCCAAGCTGTTATCAAAGCAGTACAATATGTACCTAGCTACTGTAAGTGTCTTTCAACTATTAACACTGTTCTTGTCTGGCAGCAACTCCAAAAGAAGGATTATGGTTGGCCTCCAAAACTAAACACGCCCAACTCCAGTACTTCATCAATGGATTTGATTGATGGTCAACTCTACATCAAGCAACGGTTCAGTCTGAAGGTTTATGAAACATCTGATTCTGATAGGATGCGGGTGAACCCTCCCCCTCCTCTGGGTCTTTTGTTGATTAATTAATACCACAAGTGCGGCAGGTCACGCTTCAGTAGATTTATTCAGCACAGAAGGCTAATAGACATATTATTGAGAAGACGAGGTTGAAAAATGGTAAAGGGACACATCAGGTTTGTTTTGGCCTGGGTGGCGCTTGTTCCATTCCCCAGAGAGCTGCAGACTACTGGTCTACCCGGCCGCCTTTTATTGACTGTGTGTCTCAATGTGCGAGGGGAAAAAATGGCTTTGTATAATAACCAACCATATGGCGGAAAGAAATGTTGGCAGCCGTTTTTGTGCAGAACATAAAAAAGAGAAAGAGAAAGAAAGAAAGAGAGAGAGAGAGAGAGAGACAGAAAGAGAGAGAGAGAGACAGAAAGAGAGAGAGAGAGAGACAGAAAGAGAGAGAGAGAGAGACAGAAAGAGAGAGAAAGAGAGACAGAAAGAGAGAGAGAGAGAGAGAGAGAGAGAGAGAGAGAGAGAGAGAGAGAAAGACGTTTCTGACCGCAACTCATAAACCACACTTTATTTAGACTGACTCGTACCCATTATTTGTTCACAGGGAAAGCTTTCTGTCTCAGGGAAATATGTTCCAGCATTTTCAGTTAGCTCTGTGGGGGAGGCGAGGGGTAGTAGGGGGGTGGAGGAGGAGAAGAGAAGGAGCTGGTTGGATGATCTCTTGCCAGGTGTTGTTGCCATGGCATTCCCTTAGGTGACTCGATAGCGCCTCATCAGTAGCTGAATGCCAGAGGGAGGGTTCTGAGGAGGGACTGAGTGGTTCTAGAACGTTCATCCTCATCTTCTGGAAGCAGTGCAGCATGACATGTGATGGCTGATTGACAAAGAGGAGGCACCAGCCACTGGAGGGTTGGCTTCTCACTGATGTTAGGTGTGTCACTGTCGATTCTCCACATGCTGAAGATGATGTGCTGCTGAGTGATGCTTGTGTTTTATTGGGTTTGATCATCTCAATTAGATCAATTATGTGATGTGTGATGGATTGTGGGTAAGATTTTCTGGATTTATAGGGCCAAGGCCATGAAAGTGAAAGGTAGTATGGATTTTGCTTTTTATGTAAGAATTTATTTCTGTGTAGCGTTAATACATGTTTGGCAGGACCTATTTTACATAAGCCTCTGCCTCAAATTCAAAATATCTGTTTCACTTTGTTTTTCTATCATTTCATTACCATGCATGATATGCTAAAACATTATCCAGATTAAGATTCAGATTATCTAACCTTTAGTCAACAACAGTATCTCCATAGTCTTGAAGTATTTGGGGCATATTATGTTAATTAGCATATTATGTGATATTGTCACAAATGTGATTATCATTGATATACAAAACAGCCCTATTAGTTCTATACACCTATTCAAACTACCTCAGGTAAATATAGCAGTAACTGTACATATTACAAAAACGGAATAACCCTCTCTCATAGCTAGTCTTAGCAACTGTTGCTATGTGTAACATTGTTGACCTCCACCTCTCCCTTGCTCTTCAAACGAGGATGACAAGCCCATCACGTAACACCGCTGAAAGCTTTTCGCTGCCAGGCCTCTGGATCCAAGCGATGACCTCTGACCCCCTTCTCCATGTTCCCTCATTACTTTTTAATGTATTCACGGTTACTTTTACTTTAGACCCTCTTCTCCATGTTCCCTCATTACTTTTTAATGTATTCACGGTTACTTTAGCTGCCTTCCACACTATTCTCCCTGCCTGGCTGCCTAGATCTTAATGGGAGGAAGCACCTCGCTGTTCTTCCATTGCACAATTTGTGCTTCATTTTTATTAACCGAAACAGCTAGCTTCTGGTCTGCGTTGCCAAAGCTCTCCCCAGGCAGACAGCCGCCCGCCCCATTTCCTGCCTGGTGACGACAGAATAAGCCCCTGCAACAGTAGGAGAGCAGGAAGGCCCTGGGAAATGCTGCTGTCGTGTGTTTGTGTGTGTGTGTGTGTGTGTGTGTGTGTGTGTGTGTGTGTGTGTGTGTGTGTGTGTGTGTGTGTGTGTGTGTGTGTGTGTGTGTGTGTGTGTGTGTGTGTGTGTGTGTGTGTGTGTGTGTGTTTGTGTGTGTGTGCATGCGTGCAGTCTGTGAGAGAAGGAGTGTCGTCTCACCAACGGTGTTGTTTTGAGCTCTCTGAAATGCATTCACTATCATAGCGATGTCGTGTTTACCGCAGTGGGAGGCAAACATGGAGTCACAGAGGAGAGCCGGGGAAATGTGAGACAGTAAAATGAGCAAAATACATACATTAAGACTCTCTGTATTCACCCCAGCACACAACAGAGATAAAACTCATTTCAATATAAATGGAAGACGTGTGTCTTTTATATTGGCTTTTTGAACATCACTTTTGCTCACCGAGGAAATCTCACCCAGCAAAAGCTTAGTTTTGCTTGGAAGTCAGGATGTCAATGCGAATTCTCTCCCCGTTGCTAAGGAGACACTCTCTGAGAGGGCGCTGATTTCCTCCCCCTGGTCACCGAAGCTTTCATTCAAAGGACTCTTTCCGTGGACAGTGTTCTCAGTGATTCAGAAATCTCTCTCTCCATGTTGTGCAATCAGATACAGAGGAACATCTCCAAATCAGTGGGTCTCTCTGCAGGCATTGAGACCCAACAAAGAAGGCCGCTATTGATTTTCTAATGGTGGAAAACGTCCCCCCTGCAAGCCTATTTAGAGTAGTTACTTTACGGAGTGCCTTCTCACCGTGATTGTCATGTCAGTGTGACGATGGTAGGCTATAGTTATCATTTCCCCTTACATATAGTCACACATAAGCAACGGCTCAGTTTCTTTAAGTTATCAGTATCAAAATGCTGGCAAGGAGAGAGACACATCAGCGGGGAAATTGTCAACTTCAAGACAAGTTGCCAGGGAGCTATTGTAAACACTAAACATTTCAGGCTGTCAAACGTTCAAAGGTGGAAATCAGTGACACAAATACAGTGGGGAAAAAAAGTATTTAGTCAGCCACCAATTGTGCAAGTTCTCCCACTTAAAAAGATGAGAGAGGCCTGTAATTTTCATCATAGGTACACGTCAACTATGACAGACAAATTGAGGAAAAAAAATCCAGAAAATCACATTGCAGGATTTTCTATGAATTTATTTGCAAATTATGGTGGAAAATAAGTATTTGGTCACCTACAAACAAGCAAGATTTCTGGCTCTCACAGACCTGTAACTTCTTCTTTAAGAGGCTCCTCTGTCCTCCACTCGTTACCTGTATTAATGGCACCTGTTTGAACTTGTTATCAGTATAAAAGACACCTGTCCACAACCTCAAACAGTCACACTCCAAACTCCACTATGGCCAAGACCAAAGAGCTGTCAAAGGACACCAGAAACAAAATTGTAGACCTGCACCAGGCTGGGAAGACTGAATCTGCAATAGGTAAGCAGCTTGGTTTGAAGAAATCAACTGTGGGAGCAATTATTAGGAAATGGAAGACATACAAGACCACTGATAATCTCCCTCGATCTGGGGCTCCACGCAAGATCTCACCCCGTGGGGTCAAAATGATCACAAGAACGGTGAGCAAAAATCCCAGAACCACACGGGGGGACCTAGTGAATGACCTGCAGAGAGCTGGGACCAAAGTAACAAAGCCTACCATCAGTAACACACTACGCCGCCAGGGACTCAAATCCTGCAGTGCCAGACGTGTCCCCCTGCTTAAGCCAGTACATGTCCAGGCCCGTCTGAAGTTTGCTAGAGTGCATTTGGATGATCCAGAAGAGGACTGGGAGAATGTCATATGGTCAGATGAAACCAAAATAGAACTTTTTGGTAAAAACTCAACTCGTCGTGTTTGGAGGACAAAGAATGCTGAGTTGCATCGAAAGAACACCATACCTACTGTGAAGCATGGGGGTGGAAACATCATGCTTTGGGGCTGTTTTTCTGCAAAGGGACCAGGACGACTGATCCGTGTAAAGGAAAGAATGAATGGGGCCATGTATCGTGAGATTTTGAGTGAAAACCTCCTTCCATCAGCAAGGGCATTGAAGATGAAACGTGGCTGGGTCTTTCAGCATGACAATGATCCCAAACACACCGCCCGGGCAACGAAGGAGTGGCTTCGTAAGAAGCATTTCAAGGTCCTGGAGTGGCCTAGCCAGTCTCCAGATCTCAACCCCATAGAAAATCTTTGGAGGGAGTTGAAAGTCTGTGTTGCCCAGCGACAGCCCCAAAACATCACTGCTCTAGAGGAGATCTGCATGGAGGAATGGGCCAAAATACCAGCAACAGTGTGTGAAAACCTTGTGAAGACTTACAGAAAACGTTTGACCTGTGTCATTGCCAACAAAGGGTATATAACAAAGTATTGAGAAACTTTTGTTATTGACCAAATACTTATTTTCCACCATAATTTGCAAATAAATTCATTAAAAATCCTACAATGTGATTTTCTGGATTTTTTTTCTCATTTTGTCTGTCATAGTTGACGTGTACCTATGATGAAAATTACAGGCCTCTCTCATCTTTTTAAGTGGGAGAACTTGCACAATTGGTGGCTGACTAAATACTTTTTTCCCCCACTGTAGCTGTTATGCACTGCCTTCAAATGAGCCCTCCGTGCTTCACCTGTCTGACTGCCCCGCGCTGCCACTGAACATTCTAGAAAGGTCGGAGTATGGGGAGGCTGGAAATGACACATGGCATAGCACACATAATTTCACTCTCATTAATCTCAAGAGAGTTGTTATCCCTCTACGGTGATAGAGGAAGTAATATACAGTATATCTCCATCTTTGTGTGTCCCTGATATTGGTCTGTCTTCATTGTTGTGTCTCTACCATTGGTATGTATAATGTATAGTGCCTTTGGAGTTGTCCTTTGTTCCAGTCAAGATTCCTCAGTGTCTGATTCCATTGCCCCACTGTTGTCTTTGTTCACATATGGAACCACAGAACACATCGCCACAACATGCCCAGTCTTAGTAAAGACAACTCAGTATTACATTATTTTCTGAACTATTTATTTAGATTTGATACAATCAGATTGAAATGTTAAATATTTCATTCAATGCATTTCAGGAGCTGTAATATTATTAAAAGAAAAAGCATGTCAGAAAATAGTTTGTCTTCATTCTACACAGGCCTACACAAATAGATTGAAGGTATATGTGGTAGTAGAATAGATGCAATATTGCATTCAAATGTGTACTGAAATAAGGGTATTTATTACTCATTATTCAGGTATTCAATACTTATCCTTTCACTGTGCAAATCATTTTTTACAAAAATGTTCATTTATACAAAGAATAAAATTGCACATAACCCAGCCCAATCACTGGAAGTAAAACAACGTATAAGACGAGACCTCAAGTGATGTCAGCTAAGTCCAAGTGACAGAGAATCGAGCAGGAGAGTGCGGCTAAGCAAAGGAAAATACAAAAATGACAGGGAATTTTGCGCCTGAATCCTTTTAGTAGCCCAATGACACATGAATGTGGGGAGAAAGAAAGAGAGAGAGAAAGGACGGAGAGGCAGAGAGAATAAGTGATAGGAAAAAAGTAGACAACCAATTTGGGAGTAATGCAACTAAAAACAGACAAGTGTAATTTCATCCATCTGGGCTGATGTGTAAAAGTGCTGCTCTGAACATTCCCCATGATTCCCCCTGATTGATCTCCTCCCGGACTGAAACGCCTATTATTAGCCAGGAGCCTAATAGCACCAGGATGGCCCGCCGCTCTCCCAGGGGCCAATTCTCTGGTCGGTCATCTCTCCCCTCACTCTCTGCAGCTGTGGAAACCAACCAGGGAGAGAGGGGGTGGGGGAGGGTGGGGGATGGGGTGAGAGAGGGAGAGAGGGGGGGGGGGGGGGGTTGACGGGTATAGGGTGAGGAGAGGAGAGGGGGCGAGGAGGTCTGGGGGAGAGAGAAAGAGGGGGCAAGGTGAGGAAGAGGAGGAGGAGGAGGATGAGGAGGAGGAGATGGAGAAGGGGATGATGGGGTGGTTGGAAGAGAAAGAGGATGGAGATGGGAGAGAAGAGAGGAGTAGGAGGATTGAGTGATGAAGAGAAAGAGAAATATAGGGTTGGGGAGGGTGACAGACGGTGGTAGTGGGGTACAAATAGTTAAAAACACTCAGGGGTTGAAATGGAGAGAAGAGAGAGTGGAGAGATGGTGAAAGAAACATGAGGAGAGGGAAATGCAATAAAAATGGTTAATCATACAATTATTTGCCATTAATCTCCTTATGTCATGATATTGAGACAACAAAATGTCTTTGTTCCATTTCAATCATTGCATTTCCCTTAACGATTTCAGCCCTCATTGTTCTTGTTCAAATTCAAGTGGAGTTGTGCTCAATATTTATTTTGTAAACGGTCAATTCATTTAAGAAAATGTGAAAACACTCTGACTTATAAAGATTTCATGATTTAATCTGCAATTGGACGTGATTGCCATCATGATGACAGTACTCACGTGACAGGAAAAACAACCAGCACTAAATGATGTCATACATAGCTTACACCTGGCTGGCTTTCTTTACATCTAGCTGGACTGGTATTAGCTTTACAGCTTATATAATACAGTATACCCCACTCTGAATACAAGGACAGATGGTAACCAATTTGTTGAATACATCAAGATAGTGTCTAGTTTGCAGGTTGATCCAATGCAACCGCTCATGTTTCAAGCTAATGGAGAACAATGGTGCCATAGCTACATGTATGTAGTATTGAAAGATTTGATATGAGGAAGGTGAATGAGTAATTTCTGGTAGTTGTTGCATCATTGACTTTTGGGTAATTGTAGTCATGATTTAAGATCTTTGGTCCTTAGTTAAGCACCCCTTCAGTCTCTTTTGAGTTTTGTTGAATGAGCCCTTTGGTGAGGTTTGTTGCATTTCAAAGCGCACTGATCACAATGATTGGCTAGTTGGGTCAAATGGCCAGAAGTCTAAAAGTCTAAAACCCTCAACTTGAAAATGGCAGTTGGAACTAATGGAAATAAGAGCTTGGGTACTTAGGCAATTGTCACGTTCCTTTAATGACGGGTCAGACCAAGGCAGCTGCCTCTGATTGGGAACCATACTTAAGCAGCCTATTGGCACTGTCTAGTGGTGGGATCTTGTTCCTTGTAAGGTATGTTGTGTGTTCTACCTTGGACTTCACGGTTCGTTTCGGTTGTTGTTTTGTTGTGTGTTTAATAGTTAAAATAAACATGTACGTATATCACGCTGCGCCTTGGTCTGACCCGTCATTAAACGAACGTGACAGAAGATCCCACCAAACGAGGACCAAGCAGCGTGCCAAGAAGGAGCAAACGCCTGGGACTCAACAGGAGGTTACATTAGTAGATGTCCTCCTCGGTTGGGGGAGAATTACGGAGGAGGAAGCCGTCCGTTATCGGAAGGCGATGAAGGAGGATGCCCAGGTAGGAGAGGAGAAACGGCGCCAACAGTGCCGATGACGGAGACACGAAAGGCAACCAAAATAACATTTTTGGGGGGGGGGGGCACACGGTGTGGACGACGAGGCAGCAGGAGGCCGTGAAAGGGCGGATCTGCAGGTTAGGAGAGGAGGCCACCATGTTACGGGGGCTGTTGGCTCAGAGGGAGCAGGAGTTATTCGGTCAGAGGGAGGCGCTACAGGAGGCTAAAAGGGAGAAGGAAAAAGTAGAGGCACGGCGAGAGGAGTTGGTTAGGCAGCAGAAGGAGCGGGGGTTAATAAAGGAACCCAGTCCTGCTCCTCGCACCAAGCAAGTGGTGCGTGTCGCCAGTCCGGTCCGGCCCGGCCCGTTCCTGCTCCCCACACCAAGCCAGTGGTGCGTGTTCCCAGTCCGGCCCGGCCCGTTCCTGCTCCTCGCACCAAGTCAGTGGTGCGCGTCGCCAGTCCGGCCCGGCCTGTTCCTGCTCCTCGCACCAAGCCAGTGGTGCGCGTCGCCAGCCCGGCCCGGCCTGTTCCTGCTCCTCGCACCAAGCCAGTGGTGCGCGTCGCCAGCCCGGCCCGGCCTGTTCCTGCTCCTCGCACCAAGCCAGTGGTGCGCGTCACCAGTCCGGCCCGGCCTGTTCCTGCTCCTCGCACCAAGCCAGTGGTTTGCGTCGCCAGTCCGGCCCTGCCCGTTCCTGCCCCTCGCACCAAGCCAGTGGTGCGTGTTCCTAGTCCTGTCTGGCCCGTGCCTGCTCCTCGCACCAGACCAGTGGTGCGTTTGTCCAGTCCGGCACGGCCGTGCCCGTTAGCTGCTCCACTCCGGAGCCAGAGCAGTCCGCTCCACCGGTGCCTGATCCAGTTCCGGTCAGCTGTTCCACTCCGGAGCCAGAGCAGTCCGCTCCACCGGTGCCTGATCCAGCTCCGGTCAGCTGCTCCACTCCGGAGCCAGAGCAGTCCGCTCCACCGGTGCCTGATCCAGCTCCGGTCAGCAGTGCCACTCCGGAGCCAGAGCAGTCCGCTCCACCGGGGTCTAGTCCAGCTCCGGTCAGCGGCTCCACTCCGGAGCCAGAGGAGTCCGCTCCACCGGTGCCTGATCCAGCTCCGGTCAGCGGCTCCACTCCGGAGCCAGAGCAGTCCGCTCCACCGGTGCCCAGTCCAGCTCCGGTCAGCGGCTCCAGTCCAGACCATGACGTCAGCCCCTCTCCAGGTTCGGGGTCTCCCACACCAGGGTCCAGACAGGGCCTGGCGTATCGTGGGAGGAAGGAGAGGGGAAGCAGCACGCCGAGGTCTAGACCAGACCAGGGGCGCAACAGGGAGGCGGAGAGTGAGAGGTCGTCACGCCCCGAGCCGGACCCGCCTCCGAGGCGGAATGCCCACCCGGCCCCTACCCTGTTATGTTTATGTTGTGCGGTCGGAGTCCGCACCTTTGGGGGGGGGGGGGGGGGGGTACTGTCACTCCCTGACTCAGGGGACGCTTATATGTTGAGTCAGGGTGTGTATATTCCTTGTTGTGCTTGTTCTATGTATGAGGATCTAGTATGTCTAGTTCTATGTTGGCCGGTGTGGTTCCCAATCAGAGGCAGCTGTCGCTCGTTGTCTCTGATTGGGGACCATACTTAAGCAGCCTATTGGCACTGTCTAGTTGTGGGATCTTGTTCCGTGTGAGGTATGTTGTGTGTGTTCTACCTTGGACTTCACGTTTCGTTTCGTTTATTGTTTTGTTGGGTGTTTATTTGGTTTAATAAACATGTACGTATATCACGCTGCGCCTTGGTCTGACCCGTCCTTCAACGAACGTGACAGCAATGCATTAATAACTAAATGATATGGCTAGCAATACAAATGATCTTCCAGAGTGACCATAAAACGAATGCTCTCCTTGTTCTGTGATCCAGAACTACGAAAGTCAAATGTAGTTTATGATGGTTCAATCAGTAAGGCTGGTCTGAATGGCTATCTAGCTTTAACTTCAATCAGTAAGGCTGGTCTGAATGGCTATCTAGCTTTAACTTCAATCAGTAAGGCTGGTCTGAATGGCTAGCTCGCTTTAACTTCAATCAGTAAGGCTGGTCTGAATGGCTAGCTCGCTTTAACTTCAATCAGTAAGGCTGGTCTGAATGGCTATCTAGCTTTAACTTCAATCAGTAAGGCTGGTCTGAATGGCTAGCTCGCTTTAACTTCAATCACTAAGGCTGGTCTGAATGGCTAGCTCACTCTAACTTCAATCAGTAAGGCTGGTCTGAATGGCTAGCTCGCTCTAACTTCAATCAGTAAGGCTGGTCTGAATGGCTAGCTCGCTTTAACTTCAATCAGTAAGGCTGGTCTGAATGGCTAGCTCGCTTTAACTTCAATCAGTAAGGCTGGTCTGAATGGCTAGCTCACTCTAACTTCAATCAGTAAGGCTGGTCTGAATGGCTAGCTCGCTCTAACTTCAATCAGTAAGCCTGGTCTGAATGGCTAGCTCGCTCTAACTTCATACAGTAAGGCTGGTCTGAATGACTAGCTCGCTCTAACTTCAATCAGTAAGGCTGGTCTGAATGGCTAGCTCACTCTAACTTCAATCAGTAAGGCTGGTCTGAATGACTAGCTCGTTCTAACTTCAATCAGTAAGCCTGGTCTGAATGGCTAGCTCGCTCTAACTTCATACAGTAAGGCTGGTCTGAATGGCTAGCTCGCTCTAACTTCAATCAGTAAGCCTGGTCTGAATGGCTAGCTCGCTCTAACTTCATACAGTAAGGCTGGTCTGAATGGCTAGCTCGCTCTAACTTCAATCAGTAAGGCTGGTCTGAATGGCTAGCTCGCTCTAACTTCAATCAGTAAGCCGGGTCTGAATGGCTAGCTCACTCTAACTTCATACAGTAAGGCTGGTCTGAATGGCTAGCTCGCTTTAACTTCATACAGTAAGGCATAATATAATAAACATAGATTCATATTCTACAGGCATTGTGGCATACATAAGTACATAAGTGTTTACAAACTTAATCATCAGCATCATGTCTCTCTTCCTATTTTAATATTAGCCACGTGCAGAATGTCATTCACCTATATTACCTTATAGCCTATAAGCAAGGCACAATAATGCACATTCCTCACGCTTGTGTTTAACCAATGGGCACACTCTTGCAATCATCACCTTTCTCTTTCTCAACCAATGGGCATAAATCTTGGAATGTATTTACATGTCAAATTTACCCATGTTTTCTTACTTGATGCATTACAGCAAAAGTTACCCTCCACCTCCCCACCACCACCAGCTAAGGCCCATCATTGGAACTCCTTTCTCCCAGCGCGGGGGATTCGATGCCAGCTGCGCTGCATAGGGCTACCTGCCATAACAGCATCTGGCTCCGAGCTCGGAGATGAGGCCATTCCCCAAACTATTTCATATTGCATTTTGTCTCTGATGTTCATTCAGTTAATGAACAACAAAGCCTTAAACTCGTTTGAACATCTTTTCGTATAAGAGGAATAATGGGCTGTATATTAATTTATTGTCATCTCCATCTATTTAGTTGTGGCTGATGTCTTTTAGGAAAATATTTAGCAATTTACTGTAACATTGGGATATGGACCAAGAAGACAATTTCTCATAGAACGTGCGTGAAAACAATAAATGCATTTCGCAATCAAAGCCATAGTTACTTTAATTCAGCTTTCAAAATATTGGCCATGAGTATACCCCTCGAAATGCAGTTTCAGGTAGGTGTTTTTGGGGGCGGTGTAGACAATAGTTAGGAAATATAATCTGACAACTCCTGCATTGTTGTTTTTATGAGAACCATGGCAGCCCAGTGAATGAGTTGGGCTGTCAGTCACAGTGCACATGACCAGGTGTGATTTTTCTTTCTTCGTTTTTTTCCGCCTCAGGTCACTCTGTGCTCTTAAATTACATGCTCCTTTTGTTACAGGCATAAATGCATTGTCTGTGCCACTTCCTCCATGGTTCCCACTTTCGTCAGTGCAAGTTCTCTTGTTTAAGCGAATGTAGGTCAATTTGCTCAAATTTGTATTGTGAATTGTGTTATCTGCTATGTGCAACTCCTGTTCTGTCCAACTGCAATGTGCAGTTGGTTCTGTTGCATCAAGGATTTTAATTTCTCTCAATTTTGTTGAAATATTGTTATTTTTGGATGTTAAAATGTTAGCCTTTCCAACCCGAGGAAATTAACCCTGTAAATTGTTTTTTTCCATGCCTAAGTCTATATTCCTAATTTTTTTGAAAATGTACAGAAATGCGATTCTCATAGTTATTTTTCATAACTGTCTGTTAGCCGTTATCCTCTCTACTGAATAGTGTAATATGTTTATGTTCCAGACTGTATGCCACATGAATCATTAGGTCTGAGGTTTCTTACACCACATCTGTTCACTTATCCCTTCCAGGGGTTACAGCGTTGTGTAGATGACTTTACCCACCACAGCGTGGTGCAGGCTAGAGGATTTTACCCACCAGCCGACATGCATGCACAAGCAACTCGGTCATATCAGAATTTCACTAAATGCTGATTATGACGAAAAAATTAAGATTTGTGGGATTTTTTAAATAACTTTATTTTTTCTTATTTTTTTACCTGCCCAGCAACTGTGAATTGGGCCTCGTTGTTTTTTAAAACTCCAGCACACTGATGTGAAAACTGAAATGTTGATTTTTTTATGTGGATTGTCCCAGTCCACATCAACTAAATTACATAAATATTTTTCTAAGAAAAATGACATAGTTTTTTCCATAGTTTTCCTTATCCCTCTACCCAATGTTTGTCACCCATTCGTTTGTTTTGTATTTACAACAAATTTAATTAAATCTATTTTCTGAGATGAGGACAGCAGACTTTACTCTATCAAACCCTAACGTGTGCACTGATCTATCAATCTCGTGAATTACCAGCTCATGACCCCAATTTAGCGTCCCATAATTTGTCATAGAAGTATTGTCTCTCGCACCGTGAGCATGCTGCACAGTGTATTAACTATTAACTATTAATACACTGCAGTGATTGTAATTTACATCGCCGTATGGAGTAGACTAGAGATAGCATTGCGGACAACTGTATAGGAATACCCTGTTGGAGTTATAGCCACCTGCCTGTTCAGACTCAAATATGCACAATAATTCCTCTTCAGTGGAAGGCCCCGCCGCGGGATCTCCAAGATGAATATGTAGATTTTTTTGTTTTATAGTTGAAGCTCAAAGGTGCATTATCATAGTCTGCGCGGAATAAAGGATTCTTAAAACATGATCAGTTGCAGCACCATGTTAGCCAACACTCAACCCAGGAAAACGTTCACATGGGGAGCCTACATGCAAATAGGCTTGTTAATAATTCTGATGATAATATTATGTATAAAATAATTAGCCTATATTAATAGCAAATAATGTATTCGATTCTATGTGAATATATGTGAAATTGTGAATATTTATATATTGTTTTGGGATGTAGACTACAACAGTGATAACACTACTGTGGCATTAAAATATGAACGTATCCGTGACTTTTAGGGCACCATTGGCAGTTCTAGGATTTTCGCACACATGGGAACTTCTTTATCCAAAATATGTGATTCGGCCTCTGCACGCCTAAACAACAGTGGCCTCTATGTGCAAGTTGACATGCTAACCCATCATTCAACTCCACTACATTTATCATCTGACAAATTTTGCCAATGCAGACCAAAGCTAGAAGCTGCAGTTATGAGATGTTGCTCCTCAAATACATTGATCTATTTAAAAAGGTAGTGTCTATAAGCCTATACGCGATTGTGTCCATATTATTTTTAATTTTTTTATTTTTGTCATTTAGCAGACGCTCTTATCCAGAGCGACTTACAGGAGCAATTAGGGTTAAGTGCCTTGCTTAAGGGCACATCGACAGATTTTTCACCTAGTCGGCTCGGGGATTAGAACCAGAGACCTTTCAGTTACTGGCACAACGCTCTTACCCACTAAGCTACCTGCCGCATATTTTGCATTTATTGTTTTAGTTTTTCAGTTGCACATACTGGGCTATGCATGCGTACTATTCTTCAAGAATGGCAAAAAAAAATGCTATTTACAGTATGGATATAGAGGATAAAAGACATATAACACCAATTATATTTCAAGAGGTTTGGAAATAAATTACCTATTGCCTTTGAAGTAGCCTACATTAGAAGGCTTTGTGATTTGCAAGTGTTGAACCGAAGGCCTTTCCCGCTGTAGCTGCAAACGAAAAAATTACGAAATGAAAAACTGGCTCACGGCAACAAAAATGAATCTTTCTTTGCCCCCTTTGTTTACCAGGAGGACTTTTTTCTCCCATTTTACTAATTCATTTTAATGGCTTTCAAACTGGAAAATGGAAATGTTACTCTTGCCCTCTACTTCGGCAGCAGCGTCCTGGCAACAGAGCAATTTTCTATCATCAGGGATAAACGGCATCGAACAGTACATTCTGATTTTTTAAAAAGCCCATGATTGCTGGCCTTCCTCTCTGTCATCTCTCGGGGAAATCCTCTCCTTCAAACCCGAGCTGTGTGCTGTCAGACCTAATAACGTCGCGCATTAAGTCGAGAGCGAGAGAAAGCACAGTGTTCTTATTTGTCCCCATCGAAGATAAAAGGTGTTCGGCTCAGCCAGCAGCTTAATTACGATTAATTGCTGCGTAGACATCTTGTTGGAAATAAATCGTCCAATTTGTAAATCAGTGATAGGCCTGAGTCATTAGGCTCTTCCTGTAAAAAACACTATGCAGATAACATTAGGCCATATTGTGAGATGGGTTTGTATTTGCATAACCAATAAGACAATCACAATAAGTACATGTTTGTCCTCAGTATAGGCTATGTTTTTAATATTAGCTAGACATTCACTTGATATAAACCATCAGGGAGAAAGTCAACCTCATGATAAATTAATTTGATAAAAATGCTAGTTTTTTAGGTGTTGCCTTGGCACCTAACAAACGGTGTTCATGTAGTGACCACTTTCTCATAGTGACCATGAATAACCTCAACAAAACAATGCATTCTGAGTGTTTCGATCATTCATAATTTGGATAAAATTATCAGAAAATCACTTTATTGGTGTTTCTTAGTCGATCGTTCGTTTCCAAAGCTCTGTCTTAGCTTCAGGCTGTTTCAGTCGACAGAGTAATCATTAAACAAGTAAACATAGTGTTTCCAGAGAAGGCGAGAAGAAGAAACAGCCGAGCTTAATAAAAAAATGTGGTGTGTGTGTGAGTCACCTTTTAGTTCAGTAGTTTGGACTGTGTTGAATAAAATCAATTTGACTAAGGAGGGTAATGGTGCAGCTCCTTGTTTATGTTTAATAATTGAGGCCAAAATGACCGCACGAATTGCCAGTTAGTCCCTAGTTGTAGCCTATACCTTCACCTACCTATCCTGCTGTTATGCTCTTATAGAAATCGTCATGTTTGGGTTGAGTCGCCCTTGTATTATATGATTCTGATGATTGAGAAAGATCCCTTGGCTTCAATTGAAATGAGTCAGATCAGTGTAGCACAGGGATGGGCAACGTTGATGGTTGTGGAGGACACAAACATATCTGAACTCATCATGAGTTCATTTCGTACACATCTACTCATTTTGCCATGTGGTGTAGAGAAAATGTTGCTGTTTTAAAGCTAGTTTGCTGCAATTCTAAACATTTTGCCATGTGGCGGAGAAAATATATAGCAATTTTATAACTAATTTCATGCATATTTTTAAGTTTTAGAATTAATTTCGTTCAATTCTACTCATTTTGCCATGGGGTGGAGAGGAACATTTATAGCTTTTTGGGGTGGGGGTTTGATCCGAGGGCCTTCACTGCCAGTTGCCCATCCCTACTGTAGCCTATTCATTTAAACATGCAAATAAACAGCAATGTTTTGTTATTGTGACCGTAATACTGTATAGCCTATATGGATGCCTGGATGATTTACGTTCCACACTTTTACGCACAGTCTTCGTGCGTAAAAGTGCGTAGGTCTTGCGCTATATGGTGAAGGGTTAGCCTAGCTCTGCCATGAGCAAACAAGGAACTCCGTCTGGTGATGTTTGGGGGACTGCAGATGCTCATTGCTCCCCTTTTGATTGATATTACGGTGACCCTTGTTAGACAGCTGTATTTCGGTGACCCATTTTAGACAGCTGCGTGTGGTATCTATCTGCGTTCGCTTTCCCCTCGCCATTTCCCTTACACTGTAGCGATGGAAATCCATCGACGCCTGTAAGTCTGTGAAGAGCCTATGGGTTTGAGTTCTGGAGAAGAGAGACACTAGATTGGCAAGTCCCCACGTTCCAAACGTTCCTGAAAACCGAGCTCTACAATCAAGGAGGTGACTTTACATACATATTTCTGCATTCATATTTCTGCCACTTGGCAGAGAAATTAATGTGTTCTCAGCGGGCTACATATTAACGCTCAAATACGATTAAACATATGTCGCTATTTTCTACACAGAGACGCAAAGCGTCAAAAACACATGTGACACAAAGACACACAGACACAGACACACACGCTGGCACACACACACATACATACATATACGCGCAGACACACACATATGCGCACACACAGACAGGCTAACATAAAGACAGACAGCCATAATCATACACACCTGCACGCATGCACACACACACACACACACAGTTCCTGTTCGAAGAGACTTATAAGGCAATAGGCCTTTACCTCAGTAATAATGATTGATAGTAACCACTGTTATTATTTATTATGAGTCTTAGTAGTAGTATTAATAGTAGTACAATTTATTTTAAAATGTGTTATATAGGCTATTCATATTGTGCATTATGTTCCTCTAAAAGGCAGACTTTTTGTGCAAGTAACTCATAGCCCATGCAGTTCCAGTTTAGGAATCCATGCCTATTCCCAGTGGTTTGATGTTTGAGTGATTTTAGAGAGTCATCTATCACCTTTGTAGGACAGCTTGAATTAAAGACCACTTCTGTAAATCATCACAACCATTGATTTCAAGCTGAAGGTCAATCACCTACTACTCATGCCAAAACTAAAATAGTTTTTCATAGCTGCCATTTGTTCATTATTATATACATTTTTGGGTAATTTGAGGCATAATCTCCCCTGAATTAGGGCCAAAAATAAAAATATCTTTAGTCATTTAGGTCTTGAAAAGAGAGCAACATATATAACTAGGCCTATGTATTTTGTACATTTATGTATGTGTGTATGTAGCTATGTATGTATGCATGTATGTATGCTCTCTCGTCAGATTTTTTTTTTTTTTTGTCATTTAGCAGACGCTCTTATCCAGAGCGACTTACAGTTAGTGAGTGCATCCATGTTTCTCAAACTTCACCTTTCAAAGTTGTTCCAAACATCACATTTCGAAGTGTTTAATTTTAAGCTTAGGAATTAACTCAGAATTTTGGAATCGGAGGCAGATGCTTATGCCCATCCACCATCCCCGTTTGCAAGGCCCTAGCAAAACCGAACCCTACTTGAAGGTAACAACACTCACTGTTGCCCCTAGTGGCCGGCTTCCACGTCATCGCCCGACGTCCTCAGACAGGGATGGACGTCGAATACTGATTTGTATCACAGGTGACATAGCTGTGTATGTATATATGTATGTGTATATACTTTATAAAATTATTCAGCATTAACATAAGCAAATATACTTAATCTAAAAAAATGATGGTTATAACAATTATATACATTGGATTTATAGCTTACTATTTAGAAAATAAATGCACCATATCATCACATTTGAAATGTTATGTTTCCCCCAAAAAAACTATAGGCTACGTCCATCATCACACTGTGTCCTCAGACCATTTAAAACAAAAAAAGCCAGTGATCTTTCACTATTTTCACCACCTCAATAATCTCCACTGGTGTACAGCTTCCTATCACGCCTGCGGGACACTATACTTCCACATTACACAGAAAACATGTTCGGAAGTCATAAAACTGTCACGGTAGGTAGGTGATGCTTCGGTCTCTCCAAAAGGTAATAAACTATAATGTCTCAACTAATAAAGTACCAAGATAGTGAAGCATGCGAGCAACAGCACGGAAAAGCCCCTCAATGTTTGGCTTGTGCCATTTAAATTCGATTAGATAAGGTATGGATCTGGTTTCTGTCCTGCGTGTTGAGGTGGAACTCTGGGTGAGGCGTTCTACAGTGTGTTAGATCATTCAGGGACGACGACTTCTAGGCTATTATATCTCAGGTCAAGCCTGTTCAAATTCCCGTATTAAGGTTACTAAGAATTGCATTGATTCCTACCTCATTTAATTTATCTGAACAAATGCATAAATCCCCATATAGCCTTTACAAACAAAAATACGAAGAATTGTAAAAATCCATCATGCAGAAGAAATGTATCTTTCTCTGGGGTCTCTTACCTATATGAATGTCCATATAGAGGTATCCTAAAACGTTTAGTTTTTATATGATGGCTTTGGTTTAAAATCCAATATCAAAAGGCATTTCATATATTTCATATCTACCAACTGTCTCTGTGCTTCTCGCTTGGTCCACTGCTGGAAAATGATTTTCCGGCTGGGTTGTGCACTTTTTAAATCCCACAAAGTAAATAACAAGCTTGGCAATAATAGCAAGGTACCATGTTCTTGTTATAGAAAGGGAGAAAATTGAAACTAAACGCTGCATTTAGACAACCATTTTTGGTAAGAGGATACTTGAGGCGACACTGGCGTATAATTAGGGGATAATTTATGCTATATCCAGTTTTATTCCACCTTCCCAAAATAAACCCAGTCCATAATCATTACAGGCGAATTGTTCTTAATTTTATAGCTCCAATTTGAATTAAGTGTGGTGGTTAATCAAAGAGGTTTTGGTTTTAACTGATTGCGACCATAATTGCTTTTTCATCACCATTTTGAAATAAATTAATGCCACACCATGGGGAAAAACGTGTTGACAATAATGTTTTTTTTTTTTAAATGATAGGCTATGTAAAAGTACATTTAAAGACCGTTTTATTGCATTTGCATTGATAGTTTATATTGCAACAGATTTTGCCAAACCGCAAACTGTATAATTTGCATGTATTTCATACACTCTTAGAAAAAAAAGTATCTGAATAGCACCCAAAAGGGTTCTATGCTTGCTTCATATATGGCACCCCTTTGGGTTCTATATAGAACCGAAATTGGTTCCATATAGAACCCTATATGGAAACCAAGGGTTCTATGGAACCAATTTTGGTTCAGTGAAGAAGAACCCCTGGGGTTCTATATAGAACATTAAGTGGTGCCATATATGAAACAAGCAATAGAACCCTTTATGGTTCTATCCAGAACCTTTTTTTCTAAGAGTGTGGGCCTACTGAATCATGCGTCTTATTTCAGTAAGGATCAAATATACAATCGGTTAACCACGACATCCATCCTTCCTATCTGAAATAGGACTAAATTGTTTTTGTCATCTTGTTGATTTGTTGCATGTAATTTTGTTTGAATAACCTAATCATTACGACGGTATGGAAATTGTGTCAGTATATTTCCAGGGTGATGATATGGTGTGTTCAAAATTATATTCGTCCATTAGGCTAAATCAAACCGTAGGCTGTGTGTAATTTGGGGTTGGGGATTAATCCTTAAACAAATTGACTATTCCAAAGGGCTTCCATAATTATTATACAAGCTTCTTGCGTTTGACTATTGTCTGTAGGAATGAGGTTATCCTGGTTGTGGCTGCGGTGGGAGTTGGTAAGGTGGGTTAACTTGCACTGAAATCTCCATGAAGCACACAACTGATGACGTTGGGTTGAATGACCAATCGGAAGGCGCTGCCCTTTGGAGACAAACCATTTTACTTGTAGTGTCTGCATCAAGTCTGGAAGCAAGGACTCAATTTTAACAGAATCCACCTTAAATCTGCCTTAACTTATGCCCACTTTGCGCCATACCGAGTGAGACAATCAGAGGAGGAAAAAAATCGAAGAAACTGCGAAATTCAGGTGTTAATGGGACAATATCTGTCCGTTGAGGAGAGAGAGACAACAACACAGCGAGAGAACCCATTTGGACTTGAGAGAGGGGGTGAGTGCGCTCAAGGCAGAAAATTTGATGATGACCATGACTACGATGGCTGACGGTTTGGAGGCTCAGGACTCGTCCAAGTCTGCTTTCATGGAGTTTGGTCAGCAGTCTCACTCACAGCAGAGCTCTCCGTCGATGGCCGCCAGCCACTACCCGCTGCACTGTCTCCATTCCGGGTCGCAACCAGCTCACCATCAGCACGATAACTCTTCGTACTCCGGCACCAATTCCTACAACAGGTCGCTACCGTACTCCTACGTGAGCCACCCCCATCACAGCCCGTACCTGCCGTCCTACCACAATAACACAACTGGCGGCCAGACAAGGTTAGACGGCACAGGTAAGACACTTTTCCATTCATGAGAAGAAATATGCTTTATATCGTTTTCATGAACAGCGATAAAAATGCGAATGATATTTATTTCTTATCAAATCGGTCAAGAACGAGATCAAGCCCAATAAACGTCCAGCAGATCATTGAATGGCGAATTAATTTGAAATTGTGTCTGAATTACATTTTATCTGTTGCCTCGTTTTTCTCTACATCGATGTTTATTTCATGGTCTCTTTTTGCTTTAGAACACTCCCCCAGATCCCATTCTATGACCATGCTTTGCACGGGGTATAATGACAAGCGAGGAATCCTCACGAATTATTCTTGGAATTAGGCGGTCTACTCGCTTTGAAAGTTGTAATTAGCATTTAATTGACATGTCATTATGAGCAATATCCTAAACATGACAGAGGATTCAAGGATGATTACAATCAGATTGAGCAAATGTGACATGTGAATATGTATCAGTGGTCTGGATTTAATATAACCGAATGTATCATATTTTCCTTATTAGATACGGCTATTTAGCCATTTAAATGGGCATTATAATCTACGAAATGAAAAAACATGATTTGAGGAATTCTTAACTATTTGTTGTGGAATATTTTTGGCCTTATGTAGTGGACTAACATTGCCCTTTTTTTTGTTGCAGAGCAGCAGAAAACAACAGTGATTGAAAACGGAGAAATTCGTTTCAACGGGAAAGGCAAGAAGATTCGCAAGCCTCGGACGATTTATTCTAGTTTGCAGCTTCAAGCTTTAAACCACCGTTTCCAGCAAACACAATACCTCGCCCTGCCAGAACGCGCTGAGCTGGCTGCATCTCTCGGACTAACACAGACACAGGTATTTTCAAAACATGAATTATTATACAGAAGGGTATACATTATTGTATTATTATTAGCCCTTTATTATCATGTATTACTCGTATTATTATTAGGCATATTATTAGCATGTATTATTATTAGTATTACCCTACAATTGCTCTGGTTGTTGTGTTTTTGTTGTTGACCAATTTAATATTCCTTCGTAATATTTTCTTTTTTACGTAGTCCTGCACGAATGCATTGTAATAATGTATTGTAGGTTTTCTAATCATATTCAACATTTCAGTTGGTCTATAAGCCTATTTATTAAAATGTGAATGAATAAATATATTCATGATAGTAACATTATATGTTATCTGGTCTTCCGTTGCCTTCCTGTTATCTCGTGCAGGTAAAGATATGGTTCCAGAATAAAAGGTCAAAGTTCAAGAAGCTGCTGAAGGCAGGTGGCAACCCGCACGAGAGCGACCCTACTATGCCTAGTTCCATCGGCCTGTCTCCCCGCTCTCCAGCAATTCCTCCTATATGGGACGTTTCAGCGTCCAGCAAAGGAGTGAACATGGCGGCCAACGGCTACATGCCCGGTTATTCTCACTGGTACTCCTCCCCACATCAAGAGACAATGCAGAGATAGACCGCGTAAAGGGCGGGAGGCCCGAGGCCTGACAATTGATTTCCGTCAGCCTCGAGACATAAGTGTTGTCGCGTTCGAACAGAGAGTTTCCTTGAAAAAAGGCCCGGCTGCTTGTGAAGGATACCTGAGGACAAAGTCTCTGTGATATGACACACGATAAAGGAACTAACCGTATTAACTTACCAATGACTGTTCAGTGGATTGCCTTTGTTATGCTTTCATTCATGTCAACATCTGACTGTCAACATACCAAATATAGGCTATCGCTGACATTTAGCCCAGCACTTGGGCACGGAATGGACTACACTCACGCGTTTTTTTGCGGGTTGAACTTTATGCGAGGGTATATTGTTGAAATGTAAACTTCACTTTGACTGAGTGTTTTTCTTGAACATGCAAAACAAAGCATTCTGTCTGTATATATATTCTTCAATTTTAGTTGTACATACACTTTTTATGTTTTGTCTTTCATAAATGGAGTAAACCATGACTTAAAACAAAGTTTCGTGTTTTGTACTGCAAGATAAGATGATTGATATATGTCATACATGACTGATGAGCAATTCCTTGTCGAGATGTCATATGGACGTTCTAAAATGTAGGTCCCATAGGTTTTTCATGAAAATATTACAGGCTATCCATCATAACACTATGTTTCCTCTTCATAAAATATACATTTCCAATGCACTGCAAACGAACAAAATAGCCTATAGTCAAATGCATTAAACAACACTAGAGGAAATTAACTTACCCTGTTCCCCTTTGTCAATTCATCCCGAAAAAGATGGTCGCTCCATGTCCAGTTAATCTTGTGATTTTCTGCCTCAATTATAAGAAGTATTGACAAAATGTTTTTCTCCTCTCTGCCCGTCCTAATGCAAGACGCTAAATGCCAAGCTCCACGGGATCGATCTTGAACAAAGCATCCAGCTGCAGTCCCGTTCAATATGAAGGAGATATTTGGGACAATTTATTGGTTTTATCCAAGTGAGGCTTTTTTTCCATTCTCATAAATGCAGGCATAATTAGGGTAATTTTTGATGTAAGCCCACTGATTACAGCGTTTTTACCGTCAAAGATAATTACCTGTAATTTTCTATCACTTTTAATACTAAAAGGCATCTTTATTTGGATTTGAGGTAGCACAGACGGAACAAAAGAGGGAAATTATTAGGTTATTCATATACAAATTGCTGAGAGCAGTGAACGGTTGGGATATTATCTGAAATTACAATGTTGAAAAGAAGAATGTGAAAGTGTCTGCAGCTGTCAAGTCGTGGATGCCCCACTGGCACACAGTATACCTGCATGGGCCCCACTTAACCAAAACCTACAGGCCCTATCACCACCATATCTATAGGCCTATATTTGCATATATATATAGTCTGAGTTATTGCCCAAACCCTCGTAAACAACCTTTCACTTAAAAACGTTCCTACATTGGCCGAGAGTAACTCGTAAAGCAGAAAAGTGCGTGGTGTGGGGAACTTCTCCTATCAAAGTATTTTCACACCCAAAGGAAATCACTAGCTTTTACAATAAATAATCTTATATTGTCATAAAATGGTCATGCATTTTAAAGGCTATTTTGAAAATAGTTGCAATAGGAAGATTCACATTCTTCTCAGAATGTGCATCAGAACTGTGAAAAGCCTCAAACAATGCACATGTTTAATATTATGTAATTAAATGGATTAATATTACATGAAAAAATATATAGAGCTGGAAGGGGCGGGGGTGACAGCACTCATTTACATTTTTTACATTTTAGTCATTTAGCAGACGCTCTTATCCAGAGCGACTTACAGTTAGTGAGTGCATACATTTTTTCATACTGGCCCCCCGTGGTTTTCTGGCCAAGATATAGATTGATGCAATATATTTCAGTATAACCTGATCATATTTGATCAGTTTGGCTTCTTGATTGTAATTGATTATAAAATCTGAATTGGCAAAGGCTCTCTTTGGATATAGGCCTATGGAAATAACTCCGGACAAATACATAGGCTAGAATGAATGTCAATATTTACGGGCTAGTGTTGAATGCATGCTGCTCTGATTTGATCAATTTTCGTTGTTTTATTTAGCGCGTAAGACATGGGTTATTTATCACAAATTAACTAGAAAAATATATAACAAATGTAACCTAAAATAAGGTAGGTTAAAGCCTATAGCCTAGGCTATACAAACCAGATGCATTCGGTATTTAAAAATTCTAAAACGAAAGTGTCCAACAATCTTTCATCTAGTGATTCACAGAGAAAAAACAGCCTTACCTTCATACGATTCTTTAGCCTACAACAGTGTTAGCAGTGGTCAAAAAGGTTGGGCTTCGAATGGGAACGCTGTCTGCGACAGTACACGGTTCTAGTGCTCGTGGTTGAGTAAGCATATCCAGGTGTGAAAATGCTTGAACACCCCGGTACCTCTTATATATTGCCTGCAAAATGTTCTGTTATTACTGTCACTGTTTAGTGATGGTGAGCTATAAAAAATGCCTTCTGCAATCAAGAAGCAAGCGCATCTTTGCAAATTATAGATAATTGTCAATGTCCAGATTATGATAATGGCGGCCTAATCCTGGAGTATAATTATATTTGAGTGTTACAGTTGAAGCTGTCCAGTAACGCTAACTGTCATTATTTAGACTCGATTTGTAGGGGAGTGGAAAATGTTCCGTTGGAGTTTAACAGGGCTCTCGATATAATGGCATGGTGTGTGTGTGTGGTGTGTGGTGTGTGTGTGTGTGTGTGTGTTGGGGGGGGGCATAAACAATAATATTAAAATAAACCGTAGAATTCTTGAGTACTGGCAGTGTAATTATGGGACCACGTGCACTACGTCGACGTTTTGGATTAGCGTTCAGGCAAACCATTATATTTTTTGCACAATGATTTCAGCTGAACATTCCCAAGTGCATTGGTTGCTTGCTAAGGCTATATTCAGCCAGATTTAATTTGTGGTAAATGTGTCCTCTCACCGTGTGTGTGTGTGTGTGTGTGTGTGTGTGTGTGTGTGTGTGTGTGTGTGTGCGTGCGTGTGCGTGCGTGCGTGTGTGTGCGCGCGCGCTTGTGTGATTGTTTCTTGGTTGATTCGTTTATATATGCATAATGATAACATGTTTTATGTAAAGTTTGGAACAAGAACCCAATTACAACACATTCATAGGCCTTGATTTTCGCTTCAGTGGAGTAAAGTTTATTTAGTGGTATTCAGTGGCAACACTTTTTGTAGGAGGCCTACTGCTGGCAGCTAATGATATGTTCAAATGTTGAAGATTTTATTTTACCCGGAAGGTCTGACGGAGGTGGGCTGTGGCCGGGAGTGGCAGAGCTCTGGAGCCGGTCTGCCCCCACAGGAATGCGAATTGTCTCAGATCTTCGTACCGCCCTTCGCCTCCTCTCTGCCATTCAAAGCAACTAATTCTAGGGGACAAAAAGAGAGCACGGCTGCAGACTGTCTGTCAGACCGACACCCATGTTCTTTGGGGGAGGTTGGAATCCAGATGCAACTCCAAAACATGAGACTGAAATGTGCTAATCTGATTTAAAGAATAGGCACAATAATAATAATATATTAACCGGCAAGAAAATAGTATCAACAACAATGTGTGTATCTTCACAATAATCTGATTTAAATCGTGTGAATTCTTGATTCTTTTGTTTGGTTTACATCTCGTTCACCACGGACGACAAGAAAAAACTAAATTATATTTTTTGTTATGACTGTTTAATAAAGTAGTAACAATAGCATACCATTCCTTGAATATTTGTCTTTCAGTGGAACATCATTTACAACTCTAATAATGCAATAGTAGGCCTATACCTATAATATGCCATTTAGCAGACGCTTTTATCCAAAGCGACTTACAGTCATGTGTGCATACATTTTTACGTATGGGTGGTCCCGGGGATCGAAACCAATAGACACTAATCATCTACGATGCTCTCTTCGATAAGGTTCTGTTTTAGTCCGTAATGTATCCGCTCAAAACATAACGTACTATGTTACTATGCGCATAACCATAAAACAGGTTGTAGTACTAAACATGAATAACTACATGACATGACACGAAACAAATCTAGCCTAACCTTTTGTCATACCAGCAGGTAACTCCCCCTGAGAATTCCGCGCTTGTTGAAAATCTAAAATTGCCTAATTGTAGGCCTATAGCCTAAGCTCATTATACCATCTCCTTGTTGATAGATCTGTGCCCAAATTAATGTTGAAAGTGAATCACAAATGTGCACAACTGACCAAATATGGCACGCAGACAGTCCAGGCAAGTTTGATCTGTGCATGGATTTAAAGTGTCTCAGAATGTGGGCTAATTTTGTAATGTTACGGAGTCATTGATTTTCAGTGCGAATAGCCTGTCTATAGGCCTAATCATGAGGGAGGATTTGTAGGTAGGCCATTTTTTTAGTCTGTCATAATTCAGGAGGGCGCCATTAAAAGTCTCTGGGTTCCATTGTCGATTTAAAACGTTTAATTAGTCTTCCAAAATGCAATAAATTACATGCACACATTTACACATTATACACGTTCTTCTATGACTTTCATCAATACATTGCATATTCCTCTGAACATTTTAAACACGAGTCCAATACAATGTAAATATTTGTTGAACTGGGTTTCAGTATAACGTCCCAGATCCAAGAACCAAAGAGTGCTGTATCGAGTTGGGGGCCTGGAGGTGAGAATTCATGACACCAGCGGTGGAGTACCAAGACGCAGAGTTTTCCAAAAAGGTGGAAGCCGCGGAGTTGATGTTCTGTGCCTGGTGGCTGTGAGGCCTGGATGGGCCATGCGTGTCCCAGACGGCGGGGGACTGCGGAGAGTTGCATGCCATAGGGTCGCTGGAGCTCGGACTGTGTTCTGGTGGAAGCTCGCCATTCTTCATAATTTTCTTCAGTTTCGACCTTTTGTTCTGGAACCAGATTTTGACCTGGGGATGGATGAGAAATATGTCAAAGTGAGTTAATAAATAAAAGCATATTGACATCCCAAAATGCCATTATACAAAAGTATTCATACGAATTAAGCTTTCGATAATTTTTCAAGAATGGGGTGAGGTGTTTTCGTTCATTACGCACACTTTACGCATGACATGTATATTGTAAACACAATGCAAATTTGAACTGACAATTCCGGTGAATGTAAACAACATGGACCAAGTGATAATTTAGATTAAACATTTTTTTAAACAGAATGAAACTGAACATACAATGAAATTGGCGAAAAGTAACCCATTTACCTGCGTTTGCGTGAGTCCCAACGAAGCGGCGAGCTCTGCTCTCTCTGGCAGCGCGAGGTACTGTGTGTTCTGAAATCTCCGCTGTAGGGCGGCGAGCTGAAAACTGGAGTAGATTGTCCGTGGTTTTCTGACTTTCTTGGGCTTTCCGTTTACCATCCTCACTTCAGGTTCTGCTACTTCTTTTTCTGAAAGAAAGAAATCAATTACTTTATATGTGGTATACTAACAAAGTATTCGCATAACACAGTCATATTTCCTGGATATTCCATCTATTTCAGAGAGATCAAATCAAGAGGACATCTGTCGATTTAGAGGCCGATATTGAAGCCAATGCGTCTCGCAAAGAATCTAACGGGTAAAGGAAAAGTCCGTCCTTTTTACAGAATAACCTGGGTGAAAACTTTGTGCCCCTTTACCAATATTGATTTCAAGAATTGTACCATGATGAGAAAATAGCCTAGGTCAGGTTGAAATACTCGCATGTAAAATGTGTGTGAGAGCTCGAACACAACACAAACTTGATTCAATAATAATAATAATAATAATAATAATATTAATAATAGCCTAATACAAATACAATAAAACATTATGTAATTACCTTGCGGACTTAATGGTTGTGGTTGTACTCTGCTATAAGTTCCAGCATATTGGTGGTAAGCAGAGGCTGTGTATGCGCTGTAGTCTGGGTATGTTTTTGCAGGGTAATTTCCTGCAGATCCGTTTACGCCGTGGTACTGGTACTGATAGGCATTGAGAGGTTTCCCATACGAGGTGGAATTAGGCGAACAATAGCCATGGTGCACTGCTCCAGCGGGGCTATAGTAGCCAGAATCCGTGGCCGTAGACTCGGGAAGCGTAGGGGATTCCTGAGACGGGTGGTGCATGGTGGTGGAAAGCTGAAAAGGGTTCTGGAAGTCGGAAGGTTTGAAACTCGGAATCCTTCGGTCGAATACTCCAGTCATAGTTCGAAAGCAGCAACGTTAAATGGCTGTCTAACTCCAATGAGACGTCTGAAGACTGACTGAAGACTACACTTGCATTGTGTGATGTGTGCTTACGCCGACGTGGTCTCTCGAACTTCTGCCAGCCCCTCAGCAAAGACTTGGTTAAATCCTAAATTGCGCTCTTACGCACTGCAGGGAGGATCTGGTTCCATTGGCCAAGGCGTGCAGACAGCATACACCCCAACTCGTTCGACCAGTTTGCCATAGGCGATATACGACTCAGGCTACTTTGTTATGTTTTTACTATCAATCAAAATGGGCAATTAAACTGGGTGTCATGTCATCGATTGACAATTTAGCGGGGTAAATTACCGTTTCCAAAACGTCCACATGGATATATCAGTCTTGTCCCGTGTAGCTCAGTTGGTAGAGCATGGTGTTTACAACGCCAGGGTTGTGGGTTCGATTCCCACGGGGGGCCAGTATGAAAATGTATGCACTCACTAACTGTAAGTCGCTCTGGATAAGAGCGTCTGCTAAATGACTGAAATGTATCATGAGCTTCCGCATTAAAACATTACGACTGTTGAATTTGTAAGTCGCTCTGGATAAGAGCGTCTGCTAAATGACTTAAATGTGTTACCTGCCATTAATAATTCAGCTTTCGACAAGAAACAAAGAAATTACTACAGTTTTTATCTTACAATGTCTCATGATTGGACTTAATGCACAGACAGAAATGAAACAGTTTCGATTGCCACAAAATAAAATGCAGGTGATGCAACGAACAGATAAAACTAGATTTCTGTTTTACTTGCATATTCATAAATGAAGAAGAAACAAGTGTTTTTGTGTGTTTCTACCCCATATTGTCAGTCTAAAGGCCTATATGCCCATTGCCCAATGTATAAATGTATCTCTGTTCGGAAGAGGTCTTTGAAAATTAATTTGTAGGCCTATGTTAATTTTAACATCAGAGCAAGGTCTACCGCATCCTCATAAAGACATTTATGCATAAAATAAATTATTAGGCTATAACACATATTTCTCTTACCACGGTGAAAATCTATGGGAACTACCAATTAAACTCGATTATTTGTTCCTCATTGAAACAATGAAAACATACAACATTCATTAATTTTATCACTACGTTCACTAAGCTCCGTAGGGCCTGTGGGTGTTGCGCGCAACTGAACAACGCGCGTATTGTGGTAAAATGGCGCCGCTCGGTGGTGAATGAGGGAACGTACGATCACTTGGTGCGAAGCAGTGGAATCAACATAAAATGGCGCCACTCGGTGGTAAATGAGGGAACGTACGATCACTTGGTGCGAAGCAGTGAAATCAGCATCAGCCACACGCGACCAGACATTCCAAGAAAATATTTTGGGACGGGGCATCATTCGTAGCCGGATACTCAACGTAGTAGGCTATTGTTGCATACCATAAGTAATCAATCAATTAAGACTGAAAAATGTTATAGGTCTATTCATTGTAGACCTACTCCCCTCCATATTTGGAGAGTGATGCTAACGCTTTAAATGTTTCTCTATACTCCATCCAGCATTTTGGATTTGAGATCAAATGTTTCATATGAGGCGACAGTACCGAATGTTACCTTTTAGTTGAGAGTATTTCCATACATATCTGTTTTACCGTTTAGAAATTAAAGCACTTCATGTATCTAGTGCAGTCTAGTAGTCACCACATTTGAATAATTCATAAGTATTTGGACAAATTCACTTATAGTGTATTAAAGTGGTTAACATTTCCGTATTTGGTCCCTTACTCCTTGCACGCAATGACTACATCGAGCTTGTGACTCTACAAACTCGTTGGATGCATTTGCAGTTTGTTTTGGTTGTGTTTTGTTTTGGGTTATGTTTTGCCCAATAGTAACTGAATAGTGAATGATGACTGGAGTAATTTTCTTTCTAAGTGTGTAATAAAGATGTTTCTGAACACTTCTACATGAATCCTGATAATGCTATGATTAAGAAAAATGAATAGGCCTAATGAGTGGGATGCCATTCAGAGGCTACAACAAAACATGCAAACCTTTCACCATTACCAATAACAGGGGAGGTTAGCACTTTTTGATATTTTGATCTTTGTGCATCTGTAACCTTCTCACTCATCATTATTCACAATTTATTCATGATTGTCCATAATCATAGTAACATCCACATGAACGTATACTTAACAAACATTTAAACGCAACATGTGTTGGTCCCATGTTTCATGAGCTGAAATAAAAGATCCCAGAAATGTTCCATACGCACAAAAAGCTTATTTCTCTAAAATGTTGTGCACACATTTGTTTACATCCCTCTTAGTGAGCATTTCTCCTTTGCCAAGATAATCCATCCACCTGACAGGTGTGACATATCAAGAAGCTGATTAAACAGCATGATCATTACACAGGTGCACCTTGTGCTGGGGACAATAAAAGGCCACTCTAAAATGTGCAGTTTTGTCACACAACACAATGCCACAGATGTCTCAAGTTTTGAGGGAGCGTGCAATTGGCATGCTGACTGCAGGAATGTCCACCAGAGCTGTTGCCAGATAATTTAAGCCGCCTCCAACGTCGTTTTCCAACATCGTTTTAGAGAATTTGGCAGTACGTCCAACCGGCCTCAAAACCGTAGACCACGTGTAACCACACCAGCCCAGGAACTCCACATCAAGCTTCTTTACCTGCGGGATCGTCTGAGACCAGCCACCTGGACAGCTGATGAAACTGAGGAGTATTTCTGTCAGTAATAAAGCCCTTTTGTGGGGAAAAACTCATTCTGATTGGCTGGGCCTGGCTCCCCAGTGGGTGGGCCATCCATGGCTGCGCCCCTGCCCAGTCATGTGAAATCCATAGATTAGGGCCTAATTTATTTATTTCAATTGACTGATTTCCTTATATGAACAGTAACACAGTAAAATCGTTGAAATTGTTGCATGTTGCGTTTATATTTTTGTTCAGTATAGAAGTGTTCAAAAACATATTCTATTCTTACTTACAATAAAAGTGACTCCAAACTGGCACAATACATTTTTCACCATGCAGTTCCTATTGGGCAAAACATAATCCAAAAAAAATAAAAAATAAAACTGCAAATGCATCCAATGAGTTTGTAGAGTCACAAGCTTGATATAGACATTGCTTGCTAGGAATATGGGACTAAACACTAAACTTTTGACTACTTTAATACACAATAAGTGAATTTATCCAAATACTTATGAATTCTTCAAATGCGGGGGAACTAGATACATTAAGTGTTTTCATTTCTAAATGGTAAAACAGATACACTGTATGTATGAAAACACCCTCAAATAAAAGGTAACATCCTGTACTGTCGCCTAATATGAAACATTCTAGCACAAATAACAAAATGTAGCTTCACTGTCCAAATACATATGGAGTGAAGTGTTAATAGGCCTATATTACTATGAGGTAGTCCAATGGTTGGATTTGTTTTTTCATATTGACCTAAGAAGTTAATGGGATGAGCCCTCTGAATAGAATAGAATGGATGTGTCCATTTTGTGAAATACAGAAATGTGTCTATCTCAACCCCACCAAATACACACACACTTGGAGAGGCACAGGGTTAGCCACCAGGAAGCAGCACCCCTGGATCGAGATACGTTTTTAGGGGTTAAGTGCCTTGCTCCAGGGCACAATGGCAGGAAATGGTGCCAGGGTTCAGCAGCAGTCCACAGCAGATTGCCAGTTCAGTTCTGTCTTTTTCCGCAAATTTCTGGCTACTTGTCTGTCTCTCCAACCTCTAGGCCACCTGCCACCCCAATGTTGCACTTCTCTTTCTGTTTCAGGTAGGCCTAAGCATACAAGTGGAATTCAAGTGGAAGTGAATTTTTTTATGAGGAGTAGGCTGGGCCCCTAAATTCAGTTTAGCATGTTAGGCTGCCCCTACTGGTCAAACCATTGGGTCAAACTCCGAATTTGAGAGGATAAGCAGGGGGACGTGACACAAATGGCATGAGAAGGATGGGCTGCATCGCTACACCAATACAAAATCATCCAGTAACAATAATGAATGTTAATTATGACAGCCTTTCTGTGACTGTGGCTCTTCAAGCTAGTTCGCAGGACTTTTGTGGAATCCACGAGATTGGTTTATCAGTGAGCATTTATTTCAAATACAACATGCCCCGAAAATGACTGCTGTTTCTTCTTCCGGTGAAAGCCATTTGGCAGTGGCCAAATTAAGTAAACATAAAATTACACGTTTGGTTGGTAACGTTACAGCTATTTTGTTCTTGTACAGTGTTAACAGGGCCTAAATGAAATACATTTATTGCACTTTGGTTGGTTAATCTTCCTCTGAATTTCGCCATGTTGTAAGATAAACACAGCCAAGGAAACATCGCGCGGGGATAAGCGAGCGCTGTGCGTGTGACATCACACAGATCCTTCGCTAGCCTCTCTCGGCATAGCTCCGGTTTGTGTGTTGGGGGGATGGGGCCGTGCCGAGGATGATAAAGCTCTCGTGGTGTTGTAATTTACTGCTTGGCTAAAACCTTCCACCTCCTAACCGAGCCGCCTACACTGTTTTATATATAGGACCCATTTACGTATGTATTTTGGCGACGTTTGAGAAAAGTGGAGTACGACCACAGAGTGGACGCTGAACAAACGAGAAATGTATTCCAGTGGAGCAGCTGGAGGTAAGTTTTGCATTTTGCTAGTTAGCAAGACGGCTAGCGAATAAATGTGCTGATAGTTTGGTCTTTGGGGCCTCCAATCATTTACACGGGTTTGTTTTCATTTTGTAACACATTGTTCGCCAAGCTCAGTATAATTTCACAAAAACATTTCGTCCCTAGCTAGTTAGCTAGGTCTCGCGTTAGCAAGCCTTGCCACGGTTTGCCCGGCCTGTTGTTGTTAGCCAGCTAGCTAATGTTAGCTAAGCCTGTTGACCTGGCTAACGATAGTTGGAAGTCGATTAACTTCAATGTTGTTCAAGTCCAATCCTAAAGAAACATTTGTGCAAGCTGGGCAAATAACAAATTGTGTTTTACAAATATTTAGAAGAATAGATGGTTGGCCAGTAGTTCGCTACCGAGCTAGCTCAGAGGAACACATTTGTAGTAAACTAGCTAACGTTAGCCTGCTAACTAACGGGTAGTCCCCTTGCTATCCAACGGCAGCTTGTTAGCCTTTTCAATCGTAAGCTAGCTAACATGGTTTGCATGCTAACTAGTTAGCTAGCTACCTGTTAACCATTACTTGTTGTGTAACTTGCAAGCTAGCTAACCCGCATACATTTCGGAGACTGTTTGCACCGAGTTATTCTCTTTGCCGTTAACTACCATTATGGGGACCAGTCACTGGCTATGTATTGAGCAAGTACAATACTTAAGTTGTGTATCATTAGCTAGCTACATTAACTATCTATTGAGTTGAAATTGATAATGGGGAACTAATTGTTTGATCACTAACAAATTACCATTAAGTGAAGGCTAATCAAAGAAAATATCATCCTCTCCTAACATGCTGTTTTAGTTCATGATGTTTTAGTTTGTGCAGGTGGGAACATGGCCTGGTATTTAGGTTGGGGAAAGCATCCATGGTGTCTAGTAGCGTTAGCTAACAGATATTTTATACTATTACTAGTGGATAATTTCCCATCCCTCTTAGGTTGTTCAAAGTGGAGCCAGTTTGGGGAAAATGAATATTTGCACACAAAAAACAAAAAAAGGTACACTGGTTGACTATTTTCAGTTGATTATTTCCTATCCTCCATATATTGAAAATGATTGTGACAAGTTTCAGGAAGATGGGTGGTTTTAGGAGTGGTCAGATTGACAGGCTGCTGGTGTGTACTTGTTGATAAGGGAGCCGAAAAAGTGGCCCAGCAGTTGTACATGATTCTGTTCTAAGGCTGATAAGAGGGTGAGGCATTTGGAAATGGGTAGTTAGCGTGCCAGAAGATGCCAACCCTACCGTTACACTTGTTTACAGTGAGCTGCACTGAGGTCCGACCACAATCATGGTTACATTAAGACACCATGGAGCTGGCGCGAGATATGGGTTGGAAAACCTACCTCAATTCAGGAATGGGATATTCCACTGTACTCCAAATTGTACCTTTATCCGCGCTACTCCACTGAGAAGATTGAAATACTGCTAATTTTCCTGTGTAAGTCTGTATCTTCTGGCAAGGTAGCTAGCTATGCAGCAATACACTATAGGGAATGAAAATGAACATGGAGGATGAAGTTACAAGGTTTTATTGGCATTATGAACAGGAGGGAGTTCTAAGAATATTACAAAACTGTAGCTCAGTTGGTAGAGCATGGCGCTTGCAATGCCAGGGTTGTGGGTTCGTTTCCCACAGGGGGCCAGTATGAAAATGTATGCACTCACTAACTGTAAGTCGCTCTGGATAAGAGCGTCTGCTAAATGACAAAAATGTAAAAAATGTGATCCATGCAGCCTTCATTTGATTAATTGTGAGACATGTCAATTGACAAAACAAATTGTTCTCTTCTAGCTGCTGAGATGCTTGAACCACCTCGCTCCTCAGGGTCAATTGGCTCTGGTAAGCTTCTTTCACACTGTACTTTAACACCACATTTGTTTGGAGCGTTTTTTCAGAACTCTGGCACGTTTCCCCCTTTAGTTCGGTTTGTTTGGACTGGTGTGAACCAGGGCTGTGACGATACCAGTATCGCAATATTTTTCTGCTGTATGTAAGATATTGTGTGCTATAGCTAGTGTTGAGCGATTAGTGCTTTTTGAGGTCGTTTAGGTTAGATTATTTAAAAATAATGGGGTTTCGATAATTTACTGCTTGTTACTTATTAGCCATAATTTATTCACTTTAACAAAACATTTAAGTTGTGTATATTACATTTGTTTTATTTGATTACCTTATTTAATTCCAAGTCAGCATCTCATCTCTATAGAGCTTCTGCCTATGCTGTCTGGCAAAATCACTATTTTGTATACTGAACAAAAATATAAATGCAACAGCTTCAACGATTTTACTGCATTACAGTTCATATAAGGAAATCAGTCAATTTAAATAAATTCATTAGGCCCTAATCTATGGATTTCACATGACTGGGCAGGAGCGCAGCCATGGGTGGGCCTGGGAGGGCACCACCCGCTTGGGAGCCAGGCCCAGCCAATCAGAATGAGTTTTCCCCCACAAAGGGGCTTTATTACAGACAGAAAGACTCCTCAGTTTCATCAGCTGTCCGGGTGGCTGGTCTCAGACGATCCCGCAGGTGAAGAATCCGGATGTGGAGTTCCTGGGCTGGAGTGGTTACACATGGTCTGTGGTTATGAGGCTGGTTGGCGATACTGGCAAATTCTCTAAAACTACGTTGGAGGCAGCTTATGCTAGAGAAATGAACATTCAATTTTCTGGGAACAGCTCTGGTGGACATTCCTACAGTCAGCATGCCAATTGCACGCTCCTTCAACTTGAGGCATCTGTGGCTAGTGTTGTGTGACAAAACTGCACATTTTAGTGGCCTTTTATTGTCCCCAGCACAAGGTGCAGCTGTGTAATAATCATTATGTTTAATCAGCGTTTTGATATGCCACACCTGTCAGGTGGATGGATTATCTTGGCAAAGGAGAAATGTTCACTAACAGGGATGTAAACACATTTGTGCACAACATTTGAGAGAGAGATGCTTTTTTTTGTGTATGGGAAAATTCTGGGATATTTTACTTTAGCTCATGAAACATGGGACCAACACTTTACACGTTGCGTTTATATTTTTGTTCAGTATAGTTCTTCAAAGTAAATTAGGCATACTTTTATGACTGCTGAATACCAACTATCAATCACTTAGATCATGTATTTTCAGGTAGATGCCTCGCGAAGCAACAGCTGCTCTCTATATCACCTCAAGATTGCACACTATTCTCTCCTCCATAGCAGCCATAAAAAAAAAACGCAGACCGGACAAGTACACTATATATACAAAAGTATGTGGACACCCCTTCAAATTAGTGGCTATTTCAGCTACACCCGTTGCTTGACAGATTTATAAAATCAAGCACACTGCCATGCAATCTCCATAGACAAACATTGGCAGTAGAATGGCCTTACTGAAGAGCTCAGTGACTTTCAACGTGGCACCATCATAGGATGCCACCTTTCCAACAAGTCATTTAGTCAAATTTCTGCCCTGCTAGAGCTGCCCCGGTCAACTGTAAGTGCTGTTATTGTGAAGTTGAAACGTCTAGGCGCAACAATGGCTCAGCCACAAAGTGGTAGGCCACACAAGCTCACAGAACCGGACCGCCTAGTGCCACGATTCTGTGCTTTCAACTTTGTGGCAACAGTTTGGGGAAGACCCTTTCCTGTTTCAGCATGACAATGCCCCCGTGCACAAAGCTTGGTCCATACAGAAATGGTTTGTCGACATCGGTGTGTAAGAACTTGACTGGCCTGCACAGAGCCCTGACCTCAACCCCATCGAACACCTTTGGGATGAATTGGAATGCCGATTACGAGCCAGGCCTAATCGCCCAACATCAGTGCCCGACCTCACTAATGCTCTGAATGGAAGCAAGTCCCCGCAGCAATGTTCCAACATCTAGCGGAAAGCCTTCCCAGAAGAGTGGAGGCTGTTATGGCAGCAAAGAGGGGACCAACTCCATATTAATGCCCATGATTTTAGAACTAGATGTTCAACGAGCAGGTGTCCACATGCTTTTGGTAATGTAATTTAGATGCACAATGGATTATGGTCATTGTAGTTAATTACCACGTTTTAGGTGCTAAAGTCTGTAGAATATTGGCCTGTTGGAAACTACATCGCACAGTTCAGGCTGGATCTGATTTATCTCTAGAGAAATAGTGCGATGTGAGCTTTGAGCTCACAGAAGAAGGAAACATTTTTTGAAATGGATTGCAAATAATTGAACCGACATCAGTGAATTAGTTGTTTAAATAACGAAAAATAACCGTCATTTCAGTTAATCGCTCAGCACTAGCTATAGCTTGGAAAATAAATAAATGTGACTGGATGACAACATAATTATGTTTGTTTCCAACATTAGGGCTGTTTTCCTAAAGAACTTAAATCTGTTTCCTTTCCACGATACTAACGAGTATCTCGATACTGGTATTGTCCCAGCCGTAGTGTGAATGCACTATATGCACTTGGGAGTGCACGAAACGTCACACGTGGTTCGCTCAAAAAGGGTGGGGGCTATAGGCTACTGAATATAGCCTACTCACGTCGCAGATGGAGCGGCTATTGTTGTTGGAAGACCAAAGAGAAAGTAATATGAAGTTATGCTTTTAATGATAATAATACATGGATTTAATTTGAGCGTTTTCTCCAATACATGACTGGTATGAACACGTGATTTTGTTAAGGCATTTTAGTTTGACATTTGGCAATGTTTCTTTTTTGGTTTACTGTTTGATCAGTCGCTGAGATTATATTTGGATATCAATGTAAAATAGGCTACTTTGATGAATAGCCTATAGATCAGATCAAGGAACCAAGCGACAACACTGCCCCCACGGCCGCGGAAGGAATGTTACGGCACGTCTACAATTTCAGGTAGTACAAAAGTACGTAGAATGCCGGAGCGTATTACAAGGAGCTGCCCCTTTTGTGAGGAAAAACGACATTGCAACACTGCGTTATGCTAGCACTATGTTTGTACCATCAGTTTACTGTACCCTCTAGTAGACATTTTGTTTCTCCTATTCCCCCAACCACTGTAATTTATGTCTTGATTCTGGCAGGCAATGGAAATTGGATATAAAATAGGGCAAGTATAATTGTAGGAATCAATTAGATGAAAAGGTGTTTACCGGCAAGAAAGAACACTGGATAACAGCTGACTGCACTGACGCACAATGGCCATGTCCGAAATCGGTCTTGCCTTCTACTTACTAAAACTAAATACTGTGTACTAATTTGACTACATACTATTTAGAACTCACTGTTTAAAAAAATCAAACGCAGTAAGCAACATCAAGATACTAGGCTCACCCATCCCGAGAATGCGTCATGTAATGCACAACCGCGTTGATTCCTGCCGTTCGTTCATTTGGCTACAGCACGTCCCCTTATCTGATTATCAGCTGTTGTTACACAGTCAGGAAAAACTATTCTCTTCCTCAAGTGTGCAGCGAATTCTACTAGATGAAGAGCCAAAATGAGTATAACATCGAGGCATTTAAAGCATACTCGATTTTTGAAATTTCACATAGTATTTTTGTATACCTAAAATGCCTACTATTTAGAACGCAAGACACGGCCTATATCTTTTCCAAAGGGACTTGTTTGCATCTTAAAATATGTCCTGAATATCAGACCCCTGAAATACCCTTCTCTACCTATTATAACAAAGCTGGATATCACGTGGGATGCCAGTTATTCTTAGACATGCTGATTAGAAGTTGACAATTTGACCCTCTCTTCATAGAGGCTTAGCTAGCTGAGGAAACGCATAATCCCTAGGATTAAAAGACCGCTAAAGAAAAGACTGACTTTGAACCAGTTTCGCTAAACTGATAATTTTTTTTCCTGTTGGCAAACTTTCCCCTGCCACATTAACAATGTCTTAATCATGCATCAAGACTCACAAGAACATTCCACTTGTCCTCTTCAGTGACATATTGGAGATGACTTCTGTGTATTGTATAGCAGGTGAGTTGTTGATGCGAAGAGCTGGAGAACAGAGAAGACTTCAAAGGGAGTATGTTCACAGTCCTTCCATGATATCAAGGCCCCAGGCTGAAGAAGCCTGAATGAACACAGTATTTTGTATTTATTAAGACTCCCCATTAGCTGCTGCCAAGGCAGCAGCTACTCTTCCTGGGGTCCAGCAACATTAAGGCAGTTATATACAATTAAAAAATATTACATGGCATTTCATAACACTTTTCACAACACATTAAGTGTGTGTCTTCAGGCCACTACTCTACTACAACATATCTACAATACAAAATCCATGTGTGCGTTATCGTGTGTCTTCACAGTCCTCGCTGTTCAATAATGTGTCCAAACTCGGTCAGGACTCACCAACCAAATAGTTCAAGCATGGCAGTATAATGTATTGAACATCCAACTATTCACATTCTAAAAAATAATATTACAGAACAATATTGTGAGTTACCCTATTCTAGCCTGGTCCCAGATCTGTTTGTGCTGTCTTGCTAACTTGTGATAATGATCATAGGAGTTGGAAAAACTGCACAAACAGATCTGGGGCTAGGCTAAAGCAGTTCCATCTGTACAGTTATTAACTTGTTTCTTTGTTTGCTTCCTACCCCTGACCCCTCTGATCCAGATCCCCCGTCTCCCCCAGTGCCGGAGTATGTGTTCAAACCCCCATCACGGCCAGACTTTGGCACCATGGGCAGGACAATCAAACTGCAGGCCAACTTCTTTGAGATGGAGATCCCCAAACTGGAGGTCTACCACTACGACATCGACATCAAGCCAGAAAAATGCCCCAGAAGGGTCAACCGGTATGGAGCTGTTTTATTTGGTTTATAGGCTTTCACCTGAGTAGACAATGATCTAGTTAAAGACATGCTCTGGAACTTTGGCGAATTCTAAGTATTTTTTAAACCTCCCGCTTTGGGCTGGGTGTGTCATGAGCTAGGGATGGACATGAGTAATCGAGTACTTGAACGGACATTAACTTGGATCTTTAACCAGAGATCCAATTTTTTTCAAATACTGTAAAACTATTTAGTCATTTTCGTCTTGGAGACTACGTTAATTTGCTTTTACTCTAGTGTTCCATTTGTACATGTGCATTTGCGGGACACAACAAAATTCAAAATGGACTGGTTGACTGAAGTAGGGAAATACAGTGAGGGGGAAAAAAGTATTTGATCCCCTGCTGATTTTGTACGTTTGCCCACTGACAAAGACATGATCAGTCTATAATTTTATTGGTAGGTTTATTTGAACAGTGAGAGACAGAATAGCAACAAAAAGAAACACAAAATAACTGTCAATCTCCCTCGGCCTGGGGCTCCATGCAAGATCTCACCTCGTGGAGTTACAATGATCATGAGAACAGTGAGGAATCAGCCCAGAACTACACGGGAGGATCTTGTCAATGATCTCAAGGCAGCTGGGACCATAGTCACCAAGAAAACAATTGGTAACACAGTACACCGTGAAGGACTGAAATCCTGCAGCGCCCACAAGGTCCCCCTGCTCAAGAAAGCACATATACATGCCCGTCTGAAGTTTGCCAATGAACATCTGAATGATTCAGAGGAGGACTGGGTGAAAGTGTTGTGGTCAGATGAGACTAAAATGGAGCTCTTTGGCATCAACTCAACTCGCTGTGTTTGGATAAGGAGGAATGCTGCATATGACCCCAAGAACACCATCCTCACCGTCAAACATGGAGGTGGAAACATTATGCTTTGGGGGTGTTTTTCAGCTAAGGGGACAGGACAACTTCACCGCATCAAAGGGACGATGGACGGGGCCATGTACCGTCAAATCTTGGGTGAGAACCTCCTTCCCTCAGCCAGGGCATTGAAAATGGGTCGTGGATGGGTATTCCAGCATGACAATGACCCAAAACACACGGCCATGGCAACAAAGGAGTGGCTCAAGAATAAGCACATTAAGGTCCTGTAGTGGCCTAGCCAGTCTCCAGACCTTAATCCCATAGGAAATCTGTGGAGGGAGCTGAAGGTTCGAGTTGCAAAACGTCAGACTCAAAACCTTAATGACTTGGAGAAGATCTGCAAAGAGGAGTGGGACAAAATCTCTCCTGTGATGTGTGCAAGCCTGGTGGCCAACTACAAGAAACGTCTGACCTCTGTGATTGCCAACAAGGGTTTTTCCAGAAAGTTCTAAGTCATGTTTTGCAGAGGGGTCAAATACTTATTTCCCTCATTAAAATGCTAATCAATTTATAACATTTTTGACATGCGTTTTTCTGGATTTTTGTTGTTGTTATTCTGTCTCTCACTGTTCAAATAAACCTACCATTAAAATTATAGACTGATAATTTCTTTGTCAGTGGGCAAACGTACAAAATCAGCAGGGCATCAAATACTTTTTTCCCTCACTGTGTGTGTTCAAATAATGAGCTGCAATTTTGGAACAATTGCGTCATTTTCCGCTTGGGCTCTTTGCGGTTGTCACTAGTTACCACAGCCACAAAGTCAAAATCGCTATATGTGACCGACCGGCTCGATTCAGTCCTATGTAGCAACATTTGAAATTGTGTTTTTTACATGGGATAAAAGTAGAGTCTCAGAGCTAGAAAATTGTATATCATACACTACAGTTGAGGAACAATGGGAAAGTAATTCTGCTTTGAAAGTTGATAAACTTGTAACCCCACTTTTGAGAAAATGGCCCTTGAATGTTTTGGTACACCTACTGGAGAGCTCTTTGTCTACACTCATTGAGCATCATTCACACCCTCTTAAGCCTTAGTCCCACCCATCTCTTTAAGGATTCACATGTGAGGCCATGTGCTAAACAGTGAGTACGGTCGTGTACTAAACAACCAAAGATTTCAAGACTAAAGGCTGGTTTATACTAAGTCTATCGACATTTGTCATTCATTATTACAGGGAAATAAACTCACAACAAGAACCTCTACGGGATCGGTGTCCTGTATACGGGACGGTTGAGCTAACGTGCGCTAATGTGATTAGCATTGTAAGTAACAGCAAACTTTCGTGCGGTCATTTTGGCCTCAATTATTAAACATAAACAAGGAGCTGCACCATTACCCTCCATAGTCAAATTGATTTTATTCAACACAGTCCAAACTACTGAACTAAAAGGTGACTCACACACACACCACATTTTTTTATTAAGCTCGGCTGTTTCTTCTTCTCGCCTTCTCTGGAAACACTCGACGTTTACTTGTTTAATGATTACTCTGTCGACTGAAACAGCCTGAAGCTAAGACCGAGCTTTGGAAACGAACGAACGACTAAGAAACACCAATAGTGATTTTCTGATAATTTTATCCAAATTATGAATGATCGAAACACTCAGAATGCATTGTTTTGTTGAGGTTATTCATGGTCGCTATGAGAAAGCTTAAATTTGAGTTAATCTAACTGCACTGTCCAATTTACAGTAGCTATTACAGTGAAAAAAATACCATGCTATTGTTTGAGGAGAGTGCACAACAACTAACTTATCACGGCAACTGGTTTGATACATTCACCTCTGAAGGTAAATAATGTACTTACATTCAGTAATCTTGCTCTGATTTGTCATCCTAAGTGTCCCAGAGATAAAATGTAGCATCGTTTTGTTTGATAAAATCAATTTTTTTATTCAAATGTAGGAACTGGGTTCTACAGTTTAAACCCCTGCTGTCTCTGGCTCCACACCCACCCCGCCCGGCCATCTAGATGTGTGAAAGTTAGTGTATAAGCTAATGATCCATCATGTATGACATTCCTGGAAGTGTGTAAACTTACATTTTGTATTACCATATAATTTTTGTATGTTCTTTATAGTTACGTATTTGAAAATGTATCAGTTGACCAATTTGGCACATTTGGGAAGACTTGATACAAAATAGTCCAGTATTGCAATGCTTCACTGGATCAATCTGAAACTTTGGACACTGCTGCCATCTAGTGGCCAAAATCTAAACTGCAATATATTGTGGCCTTTCTCTTGCATTTCAAAGATGGAACAGAACAAACAAATAGAAAACGCATGTTTTTTTGATTGTATTATCATTTACCAGATCTAATGTGTTATTCTCCTACATTAATTTCAAATTTCCACAAACTTCAAAGGGTTTCCTTTCAAATGGTATCAAGAATATGCATATCCTTGCTTCAGGTCCTGAGCTACAGGCAGTTATATTTGGGTATGTCATTTTGAGGTGAAAATTTGAAAAAATGGTCTGATCCTTAAGAGGTTAATGGCAAGCTAATTACAGAAAATGGCTTACAGTTGTGAGTGACGAAATAAAGCAGGGCATTCTACCAGAGCATTTTAGAACTTGGACACTGTCTCGTTGGCTTAAAGTTATATCCTGATTAGGTACAGGTCATGTTGTTCTTCACATTAACGTCTCTGGTAAACACACACTATATCAAATAAAATCCCAAGTTTATTTGTCACGTGCACAGAATACAGAAGGTGTACAGGGAAATGGTTACTTGCATAATGGAGTCTTTTTGTTTTAGACATGTAGCTAGCTAAACAATAACCATAATCCCAACTCATAACGTTACAACCGTGCATGAATCTACAGGTAGCTAAACGCTAACCAACTAGGTTCAATGGTAGATAGCTAACATTAGGCTATTACTAGCAGTGCAAATGGCTCAGATACGAATATTACTACACAGATCATACACGTAACGTTAGCCAGCGAGCCAGCTAACATTAGCTAGCTAGCTAACAGTATGCTTTAACTTGCAATGAAAACTACTTTCTGACAAAATTAGAAACTTAGAATATATTACAATGTAGCTAGCTAGACTCTCTTACCCGTATACACAAAACGCTTCTCCCTCTGTCACGGATGCCATGGTTGCCCTTAGTTTGAAGATGTAATCCGCAGACAGGTGTTTTATACAACAGCCTTCTGTGTTCTCTTTTCCACTCCTTCTGCATTTGCAATCAAACGTCTGAATTTTCTCAATCTCCTTAGCTATCATACTCTCCTTCCACCGGGCATTCCACTGATTTCAAAACTCGGTCCTCCAGAAAGTAGAGCTATCGTTCAAAATAATCTGCGTTAGAAAGGATTACCTACACATATTGAGCAGCTCGTTATAGACAGAAGCGTGCTACATGGCAGACCAATCTGAACTCATCTCTCGGCATGTCCAGCCAATCCATTATCTCAGCCAATCATGGCTAGCGGGAAGGTTCCTGTCTTTTTCTGTGGCTAAACCAACTAGGCTCGTAATTTAACAATTTTATTTGTATTTACAGGTGGTATACAAGTTTGTTATTAAAGCACATGAAAGTTCACATGTTTACGCACACATGCCTCTCCAGTAATGTAGAGATGCGTAATATTCGCCTAGTTTCCTGAAATGTGTCACATATCGTAAAAACTCATAAACTATAATGTGCTTTTTTGGTCTTAATTTAAGGTTAGCAGTGTGGTTAAGGGTTAGGTTTAACATCTGATTTTTAAGAAGAGATATTGTGGAAACAGGTGTGGTTTATGACTTTGTGGCTGTGGTAACTAGTGACGACCCTACTTTGCGAACTGCTAGTGCCATTTACAATTGGTTAGCCTAGGCTATAACCCACTCCTAAATATAGACCGGTTCCAGACTGAAAATATGCAAAAACATTAGTTTGATAAAGACAAAGATCATATTTTCATCAGATTCATTAAGCATAGGTCTACTCACCAAACAGATGTTGTGGCCACAATTCATCCCCATGCAGTGTTAATTGTGGAATTGTTAATCCATTTAGGAAACTCCAAAGAACAGAATAAACTAAATCAAAGCTCTATCGAAAAGAAGACCGATTTTTGGTTTGTAATCCAGAAAAATTTATCAACTCTCCAAATTGAGCCCTCTTTCAAATGATCACTCTTTGAGAATAACCAGATGCGAGATGCACATCACTTCTGTTTTATTTTATTCTGTTATATTACATTGTTTTTATACTATAAAATAGGTGTCTTGACTATGATAATGGCTCGGGTCTACTAAATTAACAAAACAAGGCTATGCCATTGCACAGCAATAGGTTTCTATAAGCAAGCGCCACACTGCTGAGGTTACTACCTTTCTGATATGTGTTCCATTATATAATATAAAAAGTTTATTACAGTTAAATAAATGAATCTTAAATGGCACTTGTTTTTTTGTTTTTTATTGAAGAGGGAGTGAGGCAATTTAGCTATTAGGATTCGTTATCTGTAATGATTATGATAAATTAGGCATTGTTGCACACTGTTGGTATATAGATATATTCAACAACAACAACAATCTCCAGTGCAGGCCTTGTTCAAAAATTATAATAATAATTTTTTGCTACTTTAAAGAAATCATGCGAGTACTCGGAACAGTCATAGGTCAATGCCATCTCTATTGAGAGCCATTCCCCGACCAATTTATCTTCAGCCCCTCGCCATTTGAGTGACCGCTAGCAAGATGCTCACACACAGCAGAGCTAAAGAGAGAGAGCAATGACGTGGTGCACATATCTGCACATGTGATGTAGTACGCATGTTTCGGGAACCGACTATGTCTCTCGAGTGCTACTTTTAGGGACAAATATACTAGATGTGAATGGGGATTGTAAGGCTTTGTTGTGTACAAAGTACAATGGCATTTTGTACTGTATTGATAACATCTCATATGCTCCATTTGTGTTCTTCTCAGTGAAATTGTGGAGCACATGGTACAGCACTTTAAAACGCAGATTTTTGGGGATCGAAAGCCAGTGTATGACGGGAGGAAGAATCTCTACACAGCCATGCCCTTACCAATAGGGAGGGAAAAAGTAAGTCTCCCCAGCTGACTTGAGGTGTCTGATGTAATTGTGGTGTTATGGGACTATCAGATGTGATTACATGCAATGTGATACCAAATTAATGACGTCCATGATATTGGATGAAGAGTGGTTTTACATTGTGTATAGGCTACATATTCCATGTAAGGTCTTGACTTGCCTGGTGATATGAAATAAAATATTTTATTAAGCTTTTTGATGCTTCGACTGGGTAGTCATGCCGATTTTTAAACACTTTAAAACACCTCTACTCACAGGTGGAGCTGGAGGTGACCATCCCAGGCGAGGGGAAGGACAGGAGCTTCAAAGTGGCCATAAAGTGGGTGTCCTGCGTCAGTCTGCAAGCTCTTCAAGAAGCCCTTTCGGGACGACTGCCAAACATCCCCTTCGAGACCATCCAGGCCCTGGACGTGGTCATGAGACATTTGCCCTCTATGAGGTCAGACTTTTCCCCTTGAAAACGATCAGTATATTTTCGCTAAGTAATATTGGTATTTAATTGTGGTATTTAGAGTTGCATACAAAGTTCTCAGACAAAATTGTTCTCATACTCAAACCATGTCTGCTATAATAAATGGGTCCACATACTTAATATGACCCTCTATTTTTGACATTTCTTCAATCTTTCCCTCACTGTTTTCTGTATACCTATGTACACACCATTTACATCTAGTGTATTTGGCCCAGTTGTTTATTCAAATTCCTCTGTCAGGCTCCTTGTAAAGCTAGATTCTGTTGAGACCGAGGTGAATCACATTGTCGTCCTCCCACCCTCTTCCAACAGGTACACCCCCGTCGGACGTTCTTTCTTCACCCCTTCAGAGGGCTGCTCTAACCCCCTGGGCGGGGGCAGAGAGGTCTGGTTTGGGTTCCACCAATCGGTCAGGCCTTCCCTGTGGAAGATGATGCTAAACATTGACGGTAGGTTTCACTCAGTGAATGTCTGTGTCCCAAATGGCACCCTATTCCCTAAATAGTAGAGAATGTGTCAGACTAGAGTACGTCTCTGTGTGTAGGGTGTGTGAATGGAAGGAGGATAGTACTGGGAATCTCATTTGATGGTATGTTTCAGGCAGTAATTAAGTGGCATTGATTTAACTCTCCCTGGAGTGCTGATTGGGTGGGGCTTGTGCTTTTGAGGTTTTGCCATTGGTCCTAAACGTGTAAACCCAACCCACTATGCTCAATCGAGTGCAACCTACCATAATCGTAAGTTGCAGTATGTATTTGGAAGCAGGAGGGTAGGTCTGTGAATCTCATCGCTGTGCTTGGTGTTTTGTTGTTCCAGTGTCTGCCACTGCTTTCTACAAGGCTCAGCCTGTGATTGAGTTCATGTGTGAGGTTTTGGATTTCAAAAGCATTGAAGAACAACAGAAGCCCTTAACCGACTCCCAGAGAGTAAAGTTTACCAAGGAAATCAAAGGTAATCATTCATTACCAGGTAATCAATAGTTGCGTTGGGTTGGTTGTTTTGTCTCAGTGGAAATGCTTGAAAATACTTATACCCAACAATTCTGTATAATAATAACAAATATTGATGTATCCATTTGTGTGTTGATGTAGAATCTGAATCTGATTTGAAATTTCAAAGTAGAATGTGATAAAATAGGAAAAGGTTATTGTCCACAGAATGTGTGAATCTGACCACTGTCTTGCCGTTGTGATTCTCAGGTCTGAAGGTTGAGATCACTCACTGTGGTCAGATGAAAAGGAAGTACAGAGTATGTAACGTGACCAGAAGACCAGCCAGCCACCAGACGTAAGAAAGAAGACCATACAATATTCACGACTACTGCCTCAATTCCTTTAGTTTCTTGTGATATAAACACAACTGGTTTGCATAGGGATGTAAAATAATAATAACTGGATTAACACGTGCTTAACACATAATTCATGCACAGATTAAGAGCAGATGCCAATAAAGTAACACAGAAATCCCCACTTGGGATATGGAATCCCTTTGTAAATCCAATCAAACATTTTTTTTTTTTTTTCTCATCTGTTTGACCTCAGGTTTCCTCTGCAGCAGGAAAATGGCCAGACCATAGAATGCACGGTAGCGCAGTACTTCAAAGACAAGTACAAACTCATGCTACGCTACCCCCACCTCCCCTGTCTACAGGTCGGACAGGAGCAGAAACACACCTACCTCCCCCTCGAGGTCAGTCGGCAGTCTCCCCTCACAACCTCTCAGATGGTTTACTGCTGGATTCAAATGGTTACAAAGAATGAGGACCCGGGCAGTATTACAGAAACTCCAGTTTGCCATTGAAACAGTGAAAATGCCTTGTACCTCTGTAGAGTATGGGAGACTAATCTGCGGGTGGATGATGCCTCAATGTGTCCCTGAGGGTATTAATAAAGTTGTGTTGTATGTGTCCAGGTATGCAACATAGTAGCTGGCCAGCGGTGCATCAAGAAGCTGACAGACAATCAGACGTCGACTATGATCCGTGCCACAGCCCGATCAGCACCCGACCGTCAGGAAGAAATCAGCAAACTGGTAAAGTGACTGTTAGTGACTTGGGGGAATTAACTCAAGCACTGAGTGTCTTGAAAGCTGCTTTTATGCACTTAAAGGATCTATTTGGTTGCAACTGAATGGACAACGACTCTTAAGTGCTGTTATTGAACCATTGGTGGCCTGACCATATGTACGTTTTCTTTCAGTCTGAAGTCCTAGTGTATAATAACCCCTCTGAATTATTACCACTGAACCTTTACTCTCTTTTCAGATGAGAAGTGCCAACTTTAACAATGATCCTTACGTGCGTGAGTTTGGGGTGATGGTGAGGGATGAGATGACCGAGGTGAATGGCCGAGTCCTCCAGGCCCCATCTATCCTCTACGGAGGGCGGGTAGGTTTCTACCATTTAAGCTGGGTTGGTTGATTGACTGATTTTGATTAGATAATTCAAAAACAGATGTTTCCATCAAACTGACTTTTTGCGGATAAAAGGCCTTGCATGATGACGTAGTGAACATAAAAAGAACCTTTGCTGTTAAATTCCCATGTACCGAATGGAAAAATACAAGTTAAATGGATTTCCATCACATTTTCAACTCTACTGATGGTTTTGTCACAAACTGTATAGCGAATGTGCCAACTCTGGTCTTGGCACATGCGCTCTAGCCATCAGCTCACAGATACAGTGTGGTTAGGCTGCCTACATTATGAGATTATTATGGATAAGAGCGATATTTGTATTTGTCAAACTGCAGCCAAGCATCGATCATCATGTCACCAGAATAAGAGACTCAATATTTATTGGAAAGGAGCATCAAGCTCATCACCTTGCACATTCACCACCCTGTGAAGTTCCTCATAACTTGTTTCATCTGTAGCCTAATAATTAATAAACTGCATGGTTTCCTGAGTCGTAGTGGGAGGACTACAGAACATATCATCGTGTGACTCCAAGTTTGCGTTTACACTGCCATTTTTTACATTATACATTTTACAGACACAAAGAGATCCCACCATGTCGAACGAACAAATTGTCTGTCGGCATTTATAAAATGTTACCGGTATTTTATGTTTCCATTAGTCGAGTCATTACTTTTCTTCATGCATCAGGTAATTCATCCGCATGAAATGGTTGGATGGAAACGTGGTTACAGAGAACAATTTGTCTCTGACACTTATCTCTTCTCCCTTTTACTCAAGCAGAATAAAGCAATAGCAACTCCCATCCAGGGAGTGTGGGACATGAGGAACAAGCAGTTCCACACTGGCATAGAGATCAAGGTGTGGGCCATCGCCTGCTTCGCCCCACAGAGACAGTGCACCGAACTCCTGCTCAAGTAAGAACTGCATCTGCAAGGAGCCCTACCGGGGGGGATCTATTAAACCTTCCGTTTCAGTTTTAGATGGGTTTCACTAATCTTGATTAGTATTAAAAACATTAATTTCTTCTCCCTATTCCTAGATGGTATTAAAACCATGTATTACTTCTACCTATTCCTTGATGGTATTAAAAACAATTACTTCTAACTATTCCTTCCGTGTTTGCCCTTATGATTTCCATATTTTATGAATTTGATATCTAGATTTTAGGACTATTTCCCCATCGAACCCCTGATAAACCTGTTTCTCTCAGGGCGTTTACAGACCAGCTGCGTAAGATCTCTCGTGACGCGGGGATGCCCATCCAGGGCCAACCCTGTTTCTGTAAGTACGCCCAGGGTGCGGACAGCGTGGAGCCCATGTTCAAACACCTCAAGTACACCTACCAGGGCTTGCAGCTGGTGGTGGTCATCCTGCCTGGGAAGACGCCCGTCTATGGTGAGGAAACTGGAAACTATGTTCCTAAGTGAATGGCTGTCTCTGTTTTATAGATCAGCCTCTAAATCATCTTGGTTCAGTTAGAAAGCTGTGCTCTATAAGGGCTTTTAGTATATTTAGTGGATTATATTTCCAACCGTATCAAATCTCATATGTAGACTTTCTAACATCCACACACCGCTAGCTGTATATCTCTCCTGTTGTGCGCTGACATGGCCTGTCCCCTCCCTGTGTGGTGTAGCTGAGGTGAAGCGTGTTGGTGACACAGTGCTGGGCATGGCCACCCAGTGTGTCCAGGTGAAGAATGTTCAGAAGACCACTCCCCAAACCCTCTCCAACCTCTGCCTGAAGATCAACGTCAAGTTGGGCGGGGTCAACAACATCCTCCTCCCACAGGGCAGGTCAGTGTAGAACCTCTCATTAACATGACTATGAGTACTTGCTGGTTGTCATCATTTGAATGAAGTGTTGTACATTCGTTCAAAATGTATAAACCGGTATACATTTGTCCATGACATCTGAGACTGGTGCCTTGTTTCAACATGCTCATCCACCTATACATTTACATGCAGGGCTCTACGCTTTTTTACAAGGAGCACGTGTGCGCATACAGTGGCTTGCGAAAGTATTCACCCCCCTTGGCATTTTTCCTATTTTGTTGCCTTACAACCTGGAATTAAAATGGATTTTTTGGGGGGTTTGTATAATATGATTTACACAACATGCCTACCACTTTTTATTAAATTGTGAAACAAACAAGGCAAAACTGCTCCAGCTCCTTCAAGTTGGATGGGTTCCACTGGTGTACAGCAATCTTTAAGTCATACCACAGATTCTCAATTGGATTGAGGTCTGGGCTTTGACTAGGCCATTCCAAGACATTTAAATGTTTCCCCTTAAACCACTCGAGTGTTACTTTAGCAGTATGCTTAGGGTCATTGTCCTGCTGGAAGGTGAACCTCCGTCCCTGTCTCAAATCTCAAGAATTTCCCTGTTTTTTGCGCCATCCAACATTCCTTCAATTCTGACCAGTTTCCCAGTCCCTGCCAATGGAAAAACATCCCCACAGCATTCTGCTAAACCACCATGCTTCACTGTGGGGATGGTGTTCTCGGGGTGATGAGAGGTGTTGGGTTTGTGCCAGACATAGCGTTTTCCATGATGGCCAAAAAGCTCAACTTTAGTCTCATCTGACCAGAGTACCTTCTTCCATATGTTTGGGGAGTCTCTCACATGCCTTTTGGCGAACACCAAATGTGTTTGCTTATTTTTTTCTTTAAGCAATGGCTTTTTTTCTGGCCACTCTTCCATAAAGCCCAGCTCTGTGTAGTATACGGCTTAAAGTGGTCCAATGGACAGATACTCCAATCTCCGCTGTGGAGCTTTGCAGCTCCTTCAGGGTTATCTTTGGTGTCTTTGTTGCCTCTCTGATTAATGCCCTCCTTGCCTGGGCTGTGAGTTTTGGTGGGCGGCCCTCTCGTGGCAGGTTTGTTGTGGTGCCATATTCTTTCCATTTTTTTATAATGGATTTAATTGTGCTCCATGGGATGTTCAAAGTTTCGGATATTTTTCTATAACCCAACCCTGATCTGTACTTCACTACTTTGTCCCTTACCTGTTTGGAGGTCCCCTTGGTCTTCATGGTGCCGCTTGCTTGATGGTGCCCCTTGATTAGTGGTGGTGCAGACTCTGGGGCCTTTCAGAACATATATACAGTCATGGCCAAAATTGTTGGCACCCCTGAAATTTTTCCAGAAAATGAAGTATTTCTCACAGAAAAGTATTGAAATTACACATGTTTTGCTATGCACATGTTTATTTCCTTTGTGTGTATTGGAATAACACAAAAAAAAACAGGAAAAAAGCAAATTTGACATAATTTCACACAAAACTAAAAAAATGGGCCGGACAAAGTTATTGGCACCCTTTCAAAATTGTGGATAAATAAGTTTGTTCCAAGCATGTGATGCTCCTTTAAACTCACCTGGGGCAAGTAACAGGTGTGGGCAATCTAAAAATCACACCTGAAAGCAGATAAAAAGGAGAGAAGTTGACTCAGTCTTTGCATTGTGTTTCTGTGTGTGCCACACTAAGCATGGAGAACAGAAAGAGGAAAAGAGAACTGTCTGAGGACTTGAGAACCAAAATTGTGGAAAAATATCAACAATCTCAAGGTTACAAGTCCATCTCCAGAGATCTAGATGTTCCTTTGTCCACAGTGCGCAACATGATCAAGAAGTTTGCAACCCATGGCACTGTAGCTAATCTCCCTGGACGTGGACGGAAGAGAAAAATTGATGAAAGGTTGCAACGCAGGATAGTCCGGATGGTGGATAAGCAGCCCCAAACAAGTTCCAAAGAAATTCAAGCTGTCCTGCAGGCTCAGGGTGCATCAGTGTCAGCGCGAACTATACGTCGAAATTTGAATGAAATGAAACGCTATGGCAGGAGACCCAGGAGGACCCCACTGCTGACACAGAGACATAAAAAAGCAAGACTACAGTTTGCCAAAATGTACATGAGTAAGCCAAATTCCTTCTGGGAGAACGTCTTATGGACAGATGAGACCAAGATAGAGCTTTTTGGTAAAGCACATCGTTCTACTGTTTACCGAAAATGTAATGAAGCCTTCAAAGAAAAGAACACAGTACCTACAGTCAAATATGGTGGAGGTTCAAAGATGTTTTGGGGTTGTTTTGCTGCCTCTGGCACTGGGTGCCTTGACTGTGTGCAAGGCATCATGAAATCTGAGGATTACCAAAGGATTTTGGGTCGCAATGTAGGGCCCAGTGTCAGAAAGCTGGGTTTGCGTCCGAGATCATGGGTCTTCCAGCAGGACAATGACCCCAAACATACTTCAAAAAGCACCCAGAAATGGATGGCAACAAAGCGCTGGAGAGTTCTGAAGTGGCCAGCAATGAGTCCAGATCTTAATCCCATTGAACACCTGTGGAGAGATCTTAAAATTGCTGTTGGGAAAAGGCACCCATCCAATATGAGAGACCTGGAGCAGTTTGCAAAAGAAGAGTGGTCCAAAATTCCGGGTGAGAGGTGTAAGAAGCTTATTGATGGTTATAGGAAGCGACTGATTTCAGTTATTTTTTCCAAAGGGTGTGCAACTAAATATTAAGTTAAGGGTGCCAATCATTTTGTCCGGCCCATTTTTTGAGTTTGTTTTGTGTGAAATTATGTCAAATTTGCTTTTTTCCTGTTTTTTGTGTGTTATTCCAATACACACAAAGGAAATAAACATGTGCATAGCAAAACATGTGTAATTTCAATACTTTTCTGTGAGAAATACTTCATTTTCTGGAAAAATTTCAGGGGTGCCAACAATTTTGGCCATGACTGTAAATATATATATATATATATATTAGTGAGGGGAAAAAACTATTTGATTTTGTACGTTTGCCCACTGACAAAGATATGATCAGTCTATCATTTTAATGGTAGGTTTATTTGAACAGTGAGAGACAGAATAACAACAAAAATGTTATAAATTGATTTGCATTTTAATGAGGGAAATAAGTATTTGACCCCTCTGCAAAACATGACTTAGTACTTGGTGGCAAAACCCTTGTTGGCAATCAGAGGTCAGACGTTTCCTGTAGTTGGCACCAGGTTTGCACACATCTCAGGAGGGATTTTGTCCCACTCCTCTTTGCAGATCTTCTCCAAATCATGAAGGTTTCGAGCTTGGCGTTTGGCAACTCGAACCTTCAGCTCCCTCCACAGATTTTCTATGGGATTAAGGTCTGGAGACTGGCTAGGCCACTCCAGGACCTTAATGTGCTTCTTCTTGAGCCACTCCTTTGTTGCCTTGGCCGTGTGTTTTGGGTCATTGTCATGCTGGAATACCCATCCACGACCCATTTTCAATGCCCTGGCTGAGGGAAGGAGGTTCTCACCCAAGATTTGACGGTACATGGCCCCGTCCATCGTCCCTTTTGATGCGGTGAAGTTGTCCTGTCCCCTTAGCTGAAAAACACCCCCAAAGCATAATGTTTCCACCTCCATGTTTGACGGTGGGGATGGTGTTCTTGGGGTCATAGGCAGCATTCCACCTCCTCCAAACACGGCGAGTTGAGTTGATGCCAAAGAGATCGATTTTGGTCATTCAGATGTTCATTGGCAAACTTCAGACGGGCCTGTATATGTACTTTCTTGAGCAGGGGGACCTTGCGTGCGCTGCAGGATTTTAGTCCTTCACGGTGTAGTGTGTTACCAATTGTTTTCTTGGTGACTATGGTCCCAGCTGCCTTGAGAACATTGACAAGATCCTCCCGTGTAGTTCTGGGCTGATTCCTCACCGTTCTCATGATCATTGCAACTCCACGAGGTGAGATCTTGCATGGAGCCCCAGGCCGAGGGAGATTGACAGTTATTTTGTGTTTCTTCCATTTGCGAATAATCGCACCAACTGTTGTCACCTTCTCACCAAGCTGCTTGGCGATGGTCTTGTAGCCCATTCCAGCCTTGTGTAGGTCAACAACCTTGTCCCTGACATCCTTGTTGAGCTCTTTGGTCTTGGCCATGGTGGAGAGTTTGGAATCTGATTGATTGCTTCTGTGGACAGGTGTCTTTTATACAGGTAACAAGCTGAGATTAGGAGCACTCTCTTTAAGAGTGTGCTCCTAATCTCAGCTCGTTACCTGTATAAAAGACACAATTGGGTGCCAGAAATCTTTCTGATTGAGAGGGGGGTCAAATACTTATTTCCCTCATTTTAAAATGCAATTCAATTTGTTGTTCTGTCTCTCACTGTTCAAATAAACCTACCATTAAAATTATAGACTGATCATTTCTTTGTCACTGGGCAAACATACAAAATCAGCAGGGGATCAAATAGTTTTTTCCCTCACTGTATATACTGAGATCATGTGACTTTATTTAACTAATTATGTGACTTCTGAAGGTTGCACCATATCTTATTTAGAGGCTTCATAGCAAAGGGGGTGAATACATATGCATGCTCCACTTTTCCGTTATTTATTTTGTATAATTTTTTGAAACAGTTATTTTTTTCACTTCACCAATTTGGACTATTTTGTGTACGTCCATTACATGAAATCCAAATAGAAATCCATTTAGATGACAGGTTGTAATGCAACAAAATAGGAAAAACGCCAAGGGGGATGAATACTTTTGCAAGGCACTGTAAGTTGAAAAATATAGGCGCACACAAAGGAATTTAGGAGCACAATGGAAAATATTTGAGGTTATAACGCTAGAATCCTTAAGTATTCTAGGCACACTGGTGCTCCTAAATATAAATTCCAGGTCGCACAGCAAAATATTTCTGTGCATATGCGAGTAAAATGGTCCCGCAGTTTTTTGTTAATTTTACCTTTATTTAACTAGGCAAGTCAGTTAAGAACAAATTCTTATTTACAATGACGGCCTACACCGGCCAAACCCAGACGATGCTGGGCCAATTGTGCGCCGCCCTATGGGACTCCCAATCACAGCCGGTTGTGATGCAGCCTGGAATCGAACCAGGGGGTCTGTAGTGACGCCTCAAACATTGAGATGCAGTGCCTTAGACCGCTGTGCCACTCAGGAGCCCAAATAGAAATGTAGAGCCCTGACATGCCTTAATTGAAACTAATTAATCTAATTTATCATGTTTACGTTCAAACCTCTTCTCCTCTAAGGATGGCTCAGGTTAATCTTGTGAGTGTCTGTTCTTCCCAGGCCCCTGGTGTTCCAGCAGCCGGTCATCTTCCTGGGTGCTGACGTCACTCACCCTCCTGCTGGAGACGGGAAGAAACCCTCCATCGCTGCAGTAAGTCAGACCAGCCTCTCCACAGGGCCTTGTGTCAACTACCAGGGAATGGAGGGGTGCATCTCAATAGTCTACAGTAGTTTGTTTTACTATACCCACAGGACCACGTTCTGCTAGGGAGGAGAGGTGAATTTCAATAGTCTACAGTAGTTTGTTTTACTATACCCACAGGACCACGTTCTGCTAGGGAGGAGGGGTGCATCTCAATAGTCTACAGTAGTTTGTTTTACTATACCCACAGGACCACGTTCTGCTAGGGAGGAGGGGTGCATCTCAATAGTCTACAGTAGTTTGTTTTACTATACCCACAGGACCATGTTCTGCTAGGGAGGAGGGGTGCATCTCAATAGTCTACAGTAGTTTGTTTTACTATACCCACAGGACCACGTTCTGCTAGGGAGGAGGGGTGCATCTCAATAGTCTACAGTAGTTTGTTTTACTATACCCACAGGACCACGTTCTGCTAGGGAGGAGGGGTGCGTCTCAATAGTCTACAGTAGTTTGTTTTACTATACCCACAGGACCACGTTCTGCTAGGGAGGAGGGGTGCATCTCAATAGTCTACTGTGGTTTATTTGACTGTCCCAACATCATCTGAAATGGAGAGGACCAAGGAAAACAATAGTCTACCACTCCACCTTGCTCACTTATAGGCTTCCATCTGACTAGCAAAAAAATCTCCTTCTAAGTGTGCCCTGTGCTTCCTCAGAAATGTGATTCTTCATGATTAATCAGCAATTCCTGCTTATCTCCATTCACATATAATTGAGACTGATCTATCCCCCTTGCCAAAATCCCTGATGTGTAATATTGTGCCGATCACATCCCTGTTTCTCTTTTTCTAGGTGGTGGGGAGCATGGACGCCCACCCCAGCCGCTACTGTGCCACGGTGCGGGTGCAGCAGCATCGCCAGGACATCATCCAGGACCTGGCCACCATGGTCAGAGAGCTGCTCATCCAGTTCTACAAGTCCACCCGCTTCAAGCCCACCCGGATCATCTACTACCGCGACGGCATATCTGAGGGCCAGTTCAACCAGGTTAGACTTGAGGTAGACTTGAGGAAATAGGATTTCAATTCAATTGCATGATCTGTAATTGTACTGTACAAACTGTGGGGCGTGAGTAAAAAATGATTTGTGGTCTTTGTTTTTCTATTTGTTTCTATTGGTTACCGTTCCAATTTAATTCTGACTGCCCGGTCTTTCTCTCTACTGAGATCAAATCAGATATTTTTGATGTTGGAGTTTATTTGTTATTTTAACTTTTTGATTTGCCCAGCTGTGTTTCTGTTGGTTACTGTTCTGACTCTCCTTGTTTTGAACTGATATGAATATACATACTGTTTAACTAGAACTGTCGTTTTGGGGTTCATCCAGGTGCTCCAACATGAGTTACTGGCGATCCGTGAGGCCTGCATCAAACTGGAGAAAGACTACCAGCCCGGTATCACCTTCGTGGTGGTGCAGAAGAGACACCACACTCGACTGTTCTGCATGGACAGAAACGAGAGGGTTCGTAGTCTCTGCAATTCATACTGACCACTATTATTACTGTAAAAGAAACGTGTATATTAAATGCCTACATTGTGATATTATATGATACCTAATGTGTTTTGTTCAGGTTGGTAAGAGTGGCAACATCCCTGCCGGCACCACAGTGGACACCAAAATCACTCACCCATCGGAGTTTGACTTCTACCTGTGTAGCCACGCTGGCATTCAGGTAGGAACCAGCCAGCATCAAGGGGTGCATCCCAAATGGCACCCTATTCCCTATATAGCGCACTACTTTTGACCAGAGCCCATAGAGCTCTGGTGAAAATGTGTGCACTATATGGAAATAGGTTACAATGTCTGACACGACCCAGGACACTATAGTGCTAGGTCGTGGAGAATGGACCCACCTCCAGCTTTACTAATATGTGCTTATGAGAGGAAATCTAGTTGTTTCTCTGCTCTAAATGTTTTTATAATTGCGATGTTTCACATTTCTAGACTTTATTATACGTTGGTTATAGTAGACAAAAAAGTAAATGACAAATGCATTTACACTAAACATATAATTGTAATTCCTCTCTCCTCAGGGGACCAGCCGACCATCCCACTACCATGTGCTGTGGGACGACAACCATTTCACCTCAGACGAGCTGCAGGTGCTCACCTACCAGCTGTGCCACACCTACGTGCGCTGCACCCGCTCCGTCTCCATCCCAGCACCAGCCTACTACGCACACCTGGTGGCATTCCGTGCCCGCTACCACCTGGTGGACAAGGAGCACGACAGGTAAGGGAGACATCACAATGCCTGATGTAGAACATGGCCCTGTTCTGATACCCTATTAAAGTAACTCTTATTTCCATCATATCACTGCACCATTCAAACTGTGGTAGATGAGTGATTACCAGAAGGTGATTTTTAAGTGTATAAAAAAAAAAAAGAAGAATTCAGACCGAAGAATTCACTAACTCTTTCCCCTGTGATCATTCCAGTGCGGAGGGCAGTCACACGTCGGGACAGAGCAATGGCCGTGACCAGCAGGCCTTGGCCAAGGCAGTTCAGATCCACCAGGACACACTGCGCACCATGTACTTCGCCTGAAGCACCAAGCCTGGGCACCGGGGTGGCAGGGGTGAGACAGACCCACAGTGAAGAAGCCTTCTCTCCTCCCACCTACTACTACCCCCTTACTGTGTCAGGTGTGGGCATCAGTGGGTTTGTGCAGTCTATCGTCTCTCCCCACCAGTAAGGGGGAATTATATAAGTGTCATCCCAAACAAATTGGGACGGTTTCTTTTCCAAAATGTCCAGAATTGTTTTCAAACCCACACATACAAAACCGCTTTCTTCCCTTCTCCCTGGCCTAACCCTGGTCATTATTAGGCAGTAGTATGTAAAATGATTCCTCAGAAATCGGTTGTGGTGGGATGGGCTCATTTATTTGACATGTACATTTGTTTGTATTTGTAAATTAGTCGTTTACAGAGTTTGAGCAAAGGAAAGAAACATTTAGTTGGAAATACTTCTATGAAAAACTAGAGGGCAGTATCCTCACACTTTGGTTGTTTAGAATCTAGACACAAGGTCACACTTAACACTCCATAGTTGTTTTAGTTGAGTTTTTTGAAGGGGGCCCCAGGGTTAAAGGGAGGTGGGGATATTGAAGTGAAGGGCCCGATGGAAGGTTTATAATCATTCTTACTCTTTACAACTTTATTATTTATCAGCCAATCAAAGCAAAGTGCACTGACCAGACGGATACTTTGACCAGGACACAAGTACTTAACATGTTGTCTTTTCATTTGTATGTACAGCTATGAATTGAACAGGCCTGTGTACAGTACCAGCCGCAGAATCCTCCATCAACACTGGTGACCAACACGTTTTTATGCTGCATCTGATGACAGCAAGCATTAGATTTTCATTAGACTTTGAAACTGTTCACACTTATTTTTAATCAAGACTTATACAAATTAATAATATGAAATCTTAACTGTGGGGAATTGTTGCTCTCTTGCCTTTTTTACTTGGACTGAGTCGTTTTGTCAATCTATGGCCAGTGTTGCCAGAGAAACGAACTAATGGAATGGGACTGGTTCCCAACAGACACCTTTTTATGTTCTCTAAGCCCCGTTACATGTTAAGACCTCTACATTATGAGGGAGGTCAAGTCTCTTCAAATGAAATGTTAGTATCCCCCTTATTTTCATGTATTCTTTAGACAAATGTTTACGGAAATTGCGTGTAGATGACTCACACATTCGATTTAGGCATTTTGATATGTTAACCCTATCTGTAGTTTTGATCTTTTTCTGATTTTTGTTGCAGCGAAATGGTTTAAATCATGGTTTTCTCCCTGCCGGGGGCAAGTGGTGTTGCTGGCATCTTGTAGTCCAGGCGTTGGTACAGTACAGTGAGTCTGTGGTTGTAAGGGTCACACACTTCAGTTTAGGGATTCCAGCGGTGGATATGTTCTCTTCGTTATTGCTCCGCAAAAAAGGGGGGCAATTATTTGTAGTCAAGCAAAGGTTTTGTGCGAATGTTTTTTTTTTTTTAATTGTGGTTCTTTGTAGCATAGCCTTGTGGGATATAAGGTATATTTTGAATAAGCTTTTAGAAGAGATTGTTAAAATGATAATAGAAACATTTTTTTTATTTTCCCATATGTAGTTGAATTTAAATTAAGTCATTGTCTTTATTTGTATACGCAGACCTTGAATGCAAAAAATGTAATGCCTTCCAAAACTGAAATTCAACTAATAATCTTTAGTATATCTTTTTTTAATTCCCTTTTCTGTTCTCCTCCTGAATAATTCGATTTTAGCAGGGAGTTCTTCATGTAGCCTAGATGGGCTGGCTTATCTCTCTCTTTTCTAACTATGCATTGTTTTTAACCAAGAGATTTTAGCTGTGATGTTTCTCACATGAATTTAGGTTATTTGTAGAGTAGTAGTAGTAACATTTGTATTTTTCTCTCTTTTTTGCTTGGTGCGTTTGTAGTGCTTCTTCCCTATACCTTTGTAATGGTATGGGGGAATTGTATTTAAATTTGTATTGTATGTTTGATAGCACAAATTCGGTATATACTTTGTAAAACACACAATCTCTCTTCTTAGCCAAACAAGATTACACATTTTGTACATAATGTCCTAAAGAAATTGACGCACAAGAGGACATCTTAATTACAGGTGCTAGACGTTTTTTCTCTTTCACTGAAATGTCACCTTAAATCCGCAATGGACTTCACTTGCCGTAAGTATGGTAATAGATGATGAAGCGTTTTTTCTCCCTTAACGACATTCATTACTTTCATTTCTCATTTCCTGTAAAGTAATCCGAAATCCGACTGACTGTTTGTTGGGCATTCTTTGAAATCAAGTACTTGATATTTACAGTTATGTCAATATTATTTGGTGCTGGTCTTGTGAGGTGTAAATTTGGATGCACTTTTCATAGTAGTGAACTTGGTATGAATTCCATTGATTGGTCGATCCAAGCAGGAAACTCGAAAGTACATTGAGTCTGGTGCAATTGTGTTGAAATGGCTGTGTGTTCTACCTCTTGTTACCTGTTCAAGTGTTATGGTAACGTCACACTGCTGGTCATTTCTTCATAATTACACAGGATATTATATCTGATTGGCATCGTTTGAATCTTGCATTGTCACGAAATTGAATGATTTTGAACATTTGTCATGTGACAGTCAGTGAACCTGCGTTCTGTAATCATAGTTTCATAGTTGTTGTGCACGATCCTAAAGCTTGTTCAAAATGTGTAAAAAACAAACAAACAAAAAGTGGTTAGAGATCTAAGGGATCTTTTTAGCGTTGAGCTGAAATGATGTTGGTCGTACCAAGCTTTTGTCTTTTATTTTCTACACGCCCATGGAACAGCATTCATTTAGCACCTTATTTGTGGTAATATAAAGGATGTTTTAAACCAACCAATGCAAAACATACAAAAATATATCACAATAACTTCATTGCATATCCTTAGAGATGGATGGTATGTTACCCAACTGACTGCTGGGTAAGATGTTGGTAAAGCCGAGGCTGATAACAATTATAGCTGCTCACCCACAATTTGACGATTACTATTGTAGCCTATGTCATGTCTTTTAAACTATTAGCTTGATACTGAATATGCAACATGTACTGCTATCCCCCCCATAGATACACATGGGGTACATTGAAAAGCATATCCCATGTTGCTTTAATTGGGTTCATTGAATGCAGTGATTCAATTAAATATAGACTTCTTTTTTTTTTTGGAATGCATCGTCTAAGCTCTTTGCCTCACACGTTTATTCAGGTTATTGTTTGCTACAGTCAATCGTACAGAGGGCAGAAACATGTTTTAGTCAAGTCAAGTGGACTTGATGTTATTGATAAAACATGAGTTGATTTTATTGCAATGGAAACTATGCTACATGACGTGTGCTTGTCCATTGAAATGTGAATATTTTCCTTTCAATGTGGATAATACTCAACGTTTCATACTACCATTTTTCATCAGTTTTCCCTACCTGAAGTCTGCCTCACCCTTTTGTTCATCCTAAACTTGTTTCTTGGGAGATGTGGTCTTGTTTTTACTGCTTATATGTGTTTTAAATTACCTATTTATACACAGCACCTTAGATTATACCAGACCTGTACAGCATTGCTTTTCCTGAAAATATCCAAAACATTTGATAAATGTTCTTTTTGCACTAAAATAAAAAATATATATACTTTTGGAGCTGTTGTCTAGTTGAGTCACTAGTGTTGTCTCAGACGGAATGAGAGATGAGATCAGATCAGCTGGTTTATGATTATCATGATGCTTACATTGTTTAATACTAGGCTAGTTTGTCTGGTGAGACCATTAACTCATTGCATTGACAACTGGTCCCAGATAAACACACATGCACTTTGAAGTCAGACATTCAGATGGTTACACCAAGGCCTATTTGTCGAGAGGGATTCTCCCAGCCAACCAGCGTACAGTGGGTGATTCACTGAAAATAATGCCTTTTAATGTCTGTCAGATAAATAACTGCCACTGGGCTGTGATTGATTCTCCTCCCAGAAGAGGGTGCTATTCATGCATTTATTACATTTGTTTTGAGCTTTAGTTTCTATGGCCATGAAAAAGCTTGAAGGTTATGAGTGAGACAACAGCATATGCAAAAAACAAAGATGAAACTGACATCTTACCATGTATTAGGATACTGGGTGGACGTCTTACCATGTATTAGGATACTGGGTGGACGTCTTACCATGTATTAGGATACTGGGTGGACGTCTTACCATGTATTGGGATACTGGGTGGACGTCTGATAGTTGTGAACATTCTGATTTTGAATATCGTACTGGTTGTGTAAATGTGTAGCTATAGTCTGATGCCAAAGTTGTATGTGTGGAAAAGGTGTCCTGCAAGTTGGTTGTTAGATATGTATTACTTGCGTTGTTATGGTCGCCAGAAATACGACATTCATAGAGAAATCACATGCATCAACGAATGTGGCAGAACTAGTATCATATCAGTATGTAGGAGTTATCTTTTGAAGCTTTTTTTGTCAGAACATACAGGTAACTGCCAAAATAATGGAAATACTGCTTAGGTGGTGGGCGGTTGCGTGGCCACCGGAAATGCTAAAGGCTGTCCTGTTGGTGCAGTGACAAAATATTGCTTTTTTTTCTGCATTTCTACACGTTTTGCCAAGGCTTATGCTATCTGAGTGACTCAAACATAACACAATCATTGGGGGCCCCATGCCATGACATAATACTCCTGAAAGCATCATTTTGAGGATTTTAGATTCTCTGTGACTGTCTAGCTTTTTATTTTGGTGATTGTTGCTTCTCAAGGATGATCTTATAAAAAAAATATATAGGGCTGTTCTTTTCTGCATACTTTATCTGGTTTTAGTCTTTTTTAAGTTTACACAAAAATGTTTTTACATCCCAATATTTTTTTAGCTGTTTGGACATAGGCGGCCTGAAAACACTTAGGTGGCCCGCCCACGATGTTTCTATGCAGAAAAAATCCTGCACTTGAGTAAATGAGGGACACAAAGTATAGTGAAAGCAGGTGCTTCCACACGGGTGTGGTTCCTCAGTTAATTACGCAATTAACATCCCATCATGCTTAGGGTCATGTATAAAGATTCTGGGCAGGCCATTATTTTGGCTACCATGTGGCAGTCTGTCACCAGATCTCAACCCAATTGAACACTTATGGGAGATTCTGGAGCGGTGTCTGAGACAGCGTTTTCCATCAACAAAACACCAAATGGTGGAATTTCTCATTTGAAGAATGCCGTCACATCCCTCCAATAGAGGTCCAGACACTTGTAGAATCTATGCCAAGGTGCATTGAAGCTGTTCTGTCTCGTGGTGGCCCAACGCCCTATTAAGACACTACATTGGTGTTTCCTTTATTTGGGCCATTACCTGTAGTTTTATATAGCTATTTACAGCATTTTTAAAAAACCAAATCAGAAATGTACACAAATGAGATACAATTGCCATAGGGAACTCAACAGTACATGGGTATGTTAATGTGTGTGTGTGTGTAGGGTTGTACCAAGAAGAGAACCATAGTGGTTAGATTGAGGAGTGAACTGAACAATGGCAAGCCCAAGTAAATAATGATGCAAAATAACATTTCAATCGTTCACCCACCATCTCCAGTTATTCATTATTGCCTGAAATCCAGGATTACAATGGCCTGAGCCCAAGATGCATATTGATCTCCGCCTAGCGGTTTTCTGGGGAAAAGACAGTGACCACGTTTACATGAGCACAGTATTCCGGATAAGTTAATGTCACGCTTAAGGTCTTATTCGGGATAAGCTGTTTTACATGCACCTTTTGATATCCCGCTCACGAGTATCACTGTGTCCATGAATAAACAGAATCTTTACGTTTATATGGGTTAAATGGAATAGTAACTGAAATATGGACATGGACTGCAGGCCTATAACCTCTGGCATGTAGCGTAATATAGTAACTCCTGCAGAATTATGCATTTATTGCAGTAAAAATTATAGAACAAATTGTAATTTTGTCTCGGGAACAGGAGTAGAGAAATCTTTATTTCAGCATCTCTCAAGAAAAATATGAATGTACGTGTAATGTGTTGTCTTTGACACTGTACTGCAAGCAGACAGTATTTGAACTACAAAGTATGCACCCAATATGAACTGAAGTCTTATCAGAAGCGTGTTTTAATTGTTCTCTCAGCTTTTCATTTCCTTAAAACCGGTCAAACTGATGACATTGGTCCTGTGCAAAATGTCAATCTTTCCACCGTTTTGGAGTTATTGCATTTTCTACCAGGTCCCTAAACGAAACGTACAACTTTACCGGTGTTAACTAGATTACTGTATTAATTCTATCAATGTAACACTTTATTCTGGGGAGTACTACTTTATTTAGTCTTCTGTGGCAACTTACGTGCAGCTTCTCTTATCATAACTAACTATAGTTAACATACAAATGGCCTACAAATGTCGGAAATTATAATATGGCCTACCAAATGTCGGAAATTATAAGCTAAAAGTTGTCTAAATTATGGGTGAAAGTAACCAGTAGGCTATACGGTCCAGTACAGAGTAACAGCAAAATACATTATTATGGTGGATGGAACTGCACAGGTAGCCTACTTTTTGAAGTGATTTGTTTGACAATCACATGAAAACATCACACAACACCATGATATTTGAAACTGAGCCTTCGCAGACCAAGAAAAACAATAGTAAATGGGAGAAGATGTTTACATTCCACTGTATCCCATCTAAGATCAGCATATCCCAGGTATCTTATCCGGGGTTTCTCATAACCGGAATACAAGCTTTTTCGGGTTATTGTAAATGGGATATGATGTTTGTCAACTCAAACTGAATACTTGAGTATCCCGAATAATAATGGCATATTGATGTACATGTAAACGTGGTCACTGACAAACAAGTATGTTGATGGGTGTGTTTTCTTTAGAATTAAAAGGCATATCATGTCAATAGATCATTGGAACTGACCAGTAACTATACATTCTAGTCCCAAGCCTTTGTAGAAAAAGGTGTTCTCCATATAAGGCTGGGACAACAAGTCCTATTGGACTGTCTTTGTATTATTATAATCAATGTTGATATCAATATTTTTGATAAAATCAATGTCAAGCAGTTGAGCATTTGCCACCTGATTTGTACTGTCAAAGTCTGAGTATTTGTGTAACACAGATATTGATAACTAAAGGTTGTGGATAATAATTGATTGTTTGGTATTTTGTCTAAGCCTTATACATAAAATGAGAATTGATCCAATATTTCTCTTTTATCATGCTTATTTGAGTTGTGGGAGTGTGTTTGCATGACATTTTCAAAGGTATTTAAAATGGTTTAGCTTCATTGCTTAGCTTTACCCATAGTAGTTTTCGCTTAAGTGATTGTCTATACACTACCGGTCAAAAGTTTTAGAACACCTACTCATTCAAGGGTTTTTCTTTATTTTCTACATTGTAGAATAATAGTGAAGATATCAAAACTATGAAACAGCACATATTGAATAATGTAGTAACCAAAAAAAGTGTTAAACAAATCAAAATATATTTTATATTTGAGATTCATCAAATAGCCACCCTTTGCCTTGATGACAGCTTTGCACACTCTTGGCAATCTCTCAACCAGCTTCACCTGGAATACTTTTCCAACAGTCTTGAAGGAGTTCCCACATATCCTGAGCACTTGTTGGCTGCTTTTACTTCACTCTGCGGTCCGACTCATCCCAAACCATCTCAATTTGGTTGAGGTCGGGGGATTGTGGAGGCCAGGTCATCTGATGCAGCACCCCATCATTCTCCTTCTTGTTCAAATAGCCCTTACACAGCCTGGAGGTGTGTTGGGTCATTTTCCTGTTGAAAAACAAATGATAGTCCCACTAAGCCCAAACCAGATGGGATGGCGTATCGCTGCAGAATGCTGTGGTAGCCATGCGGGTTAAGTGTGCCTTGAATTCTAAATAAATCACAGACCGTGTCACCAGCAAAGCACCCCCACACCATAACACCACCACCTCCATGCTTTACGGTGGGAACTACACATGCGGAGATCATCCGTTCACCCACACCGTGTCTCACAAAGACACGGCGGTTGGAACCAAAAATCTCCAATTTGGACAAATGTCCACCGGTCTAATGTCCATTGCTCGTGTTTCTTTGCCCAAGCAGGTCTCTTCTTCTTATTGGTGTCCTTTAGTAGTAGTTTCTTTGCAGCAATTCGACCATGAAGGCCTGATTCACACAGTCCCCTCTGAACAGTTGATGTTGAGATGTCTGTTACTTGAACTCTATGAAGCATTTATTTGGGCTGCAATTTCTGAGGCTGGTAACGCTAATGAACTTATCCTCTGCAGCAGAGGTAACTCTGGGTCTTCCCTTCCTTTGGTGGTCCTCATGATAGCCAGTTTCATCATGGCGCTTGATGGTTTTTGCGACTGCACTTGAAGAAACTCAAAGTTCTTGAAATTGTCAGTATTGACTGACCTTCATGTCTTAAAGTAATGATGGACTGTCGTTTCTCTTTGCTTATTTGAGCTGTTCTTGCCATAATATGGACTTGGTCTTTTACCAAATAGGGCTATCTTCTGTAGGGAGGCTATTTGAAGAATCTCAAATATAAAATATATTTTGATTTGTTTAACACTTTTTTGGTTACTACATGATTCCATATGAGTTATTTCATATTTTTGATGTCTTCACTATTATTCTACAATGTAGAAAATAGTAAAAAATCTAGAAAAACCCTTGAATGAGTAGGTGTTCTTAAACTTTTGACCGGTAGTGTATAAAATCAGACGTATGTACAGAAAGGCCCTCCCCGTAGCCTTTTCACATCTTCTCTTGAAGGTCTACAGTTGAAATAACATCCCTGTTTAGTAGAGTATAACTTATTTTCTTAACTCCAAGGTTACAATTTATGTAGTTAAAACCAGCGTATTTGTAATTAAGGAATGTATCCACCTGTAATATGTTTGTATAAAATATATTTTTTATGTATACTCATTAACTTCAAGCCACAAACCTTAAACCGATTGTCTCCTGAAAGTGGGATGTAGTCAAAAGTCAGTCTTTGGTTTCTGGTGTTTTCCTAAGTTACTTAGCCTTAGCATAGGCTAACGGCACATATTGTCAAATCATTCATTCCACTTCAGTCATCACATTGAATAGTCATCTGAGTAAAAAAAGGTATATTGTCTATCATACTGTACATCTTATCACTGGTCATCAGAATGCAAAAGTTTTCTTTCTCATTTAATAATTAGGATATCTTTGAACTTAGTTAACTTTGGGATATATCATGGGAACATTTAGACTTCTATAAAATGAAAAGGTTTTGGCTACATAAAGTATCACACGGATGCAGTCCTGTTTTTTCTTTGTTTCCTGTGAGGTGCTGTAATATTAGTGATTTTGGCTTCTGCTTGTCTTAGTTTTGTAATTCCACTACAGTACACACTAGATTAGGGGTATTCAATTCTTACCCTACGAGGTCCGGAGCCTGTTGGTTTTCTCTTCTACCTGATAATTAATTGCACACACCTGGTGTCCCAAATCTAAATCAGGGAGGGGAACAATGACAAAAAGCAGTGGAACTGGCTTCAAGGTCCAGAGTTGAGTTTGAAGGCACTAGAGACTAGTGCTGCCTCAGCCAACTAATCCAACATTTTATTTTATTTTTCACACATTTCTTGGAGTTTGTCAAAGTTCTTATGATGACCTCTAACATGCACAATTGCACCATGACGCTTCATGAGCAACTGTTTGCTGTCTACACAATGTTCTATTGAAGTCATAGATGCAAAAGTTGACTAGTTGGCTTTTCTTTAGTTTTCCCTTTTCGCTGGCAATATAGCTTTGTTTTTAGGATTAGATGTATTTTCTTTCCACAAACTCTGTGCGATGGCTTCAGCGTGCCCAGCTATAAAAGTCCCATATCTCAGTCGTCTCTCCCCCTTGAGTAGGCGGCACTATTGTTTTATAGAGTGTTCTTTGGTTGAGCTGATTCCAAGCCCTAGGCTACGATTGTTGTCATGCTAAGCTTGACCCCCTATAACCCACAGTGACGCTGTCTTGAGCGATCCTATTTAAAAAGAGAATGGAGAACCTTCATAGAGCTTCACCAAACTAATGCCATATAGCGGAATTTCGTGCATATAACATGCAAGACTGACATAGGTATATTTGTATCATTCTGAAAGCTTAGAGGGCTTCAGAATGACTTGGCTTTTATATATACCAACTAAAGCCCTGTTTCCATTGGCACTTTGAAGTCAACCCGGATTGGGTTGACATTGGTGGGCTAGCTCGAATTGAGTTTCCTCTGCCTCCAGAAATGAGAATTTATGTAATGTTGCTAGGTAGCCGATATGTGACTGTGTAGCTGGCTTCGCTAATATTGCTAGCTAGCAAGATGTTGAAGAATTCAATTCACCCTCATCATGCTGTAACTAATATTACCCCATACTCCTGCCAGTGCCAGCCAGACTCAGAGCCATGTATTTAGCTTGCTAACGTTAGTAAGCTAGCTAAACAGTTAGCGTCATCACTAGCATAACAGGCTAGCTATCTTAATTCCTACCTTGCTTGCCATGGCATAGGCTATTAGCTAACCAAGCAAACCAGATGACAGGATTCATATGATGTAGCTAGCTAGCGTTCAATACGACCTGGCCAGAAAAAAATCCTGTTAGCTCACAGTTAGCTAGCTAGCTTGTTTCAACTCTGATTTGCAAGCTAATGTTAGGTAGCCAGCATTCGAGGGCTGACTGTTCTCATAAAAGTATTTTGCAGTGCAAAAATAAATTAAGAATCCAGCTGACTTCTGCAGTACTGCTTGTCCATGTGCTAGCTAACAGCAACAAGCCCATACAAGCTAGCTAAAAGTGGTGTCAGCATCCAGCATTCTAATCGAGCTGGCACCAGTTGTGAAACTGAAATCCATTTGAGCCAGCTCGAATTTGGCACTAATTTTAAATGCCAGTGGAAACAGGGCTTTAGTTAACTACCTCAGAACGGTCTCGGGTGCTAGCGTTGTATATCCCTAATTTATGACGATAAACAAAGATAATTTATACTGACCAAACAACAAGTCAATACTGTGTATTATATAGACTTTATTATTTTACATTAAAGAAATACAAAAATTACAGATTAACTTTGTTTTAGTATGTAAAGTTCAAGGGACCAAATTTTGTAATTGGAGTTAGTCTCAATGTTCTTATATATGCATGCGAGTTATCCCTTTTTAAAATGTAGTGATAACAAAAACAACCAATGAACACTTAGCTAACAAACTGAGTTGGGACTCGTTTGTGTGGCAATATAATCTGTAGTCATGACTGAATTATATATTGGCGTGCCAGTGGAATGGCTTTTTAGATGGATGATAAATCACTATCGATATTCCTGCAATATGTTTTTGGTAGTATTAAATAGAAATTGTGGGCTGCAGATGGAGAGAAAGAGGCTTGTCAATGGGATGTTGTATGCAGAGCAATAACTACTGAAGTCCAAACTAGGGTTGTGATTTGCTTGACTAGGTGTTTTAGGGGGCCTAGTCAAGGTGTATGGCGAGTCTCACCTAGTGAGCTACATGAACCTTGGCTTGTGGTCTAGAGTCGACTACAGCCGGCCTCACTGTGGCATCTTTCATTCAGCCTTTATGAGATGGCAAGAGGATGTCTGATAAATTGAATATACTTGTAACTTAGCAAACCTACACTACCAAACATAAATGGTCCACAGTTAAAGCTGAGGGTCTGACACGATCTGCATCTCTAAGTGATTATATCCAGTTTCGCAATAACACCAGAAAATATTTTTTTGCCCTTTACCAATTTAAATATGTTCTTGCACCCAGAAAAATGAAAACTATCAAGCTACAAATTATCAAAATGTGGTAATGTTTTTGATAAGGATAATATATGTATTTTTGCATGCTACATTTTACAAAGGGAATACAAATTTGAACTATACTTACGTCAATTTATTGTACATGGTGACATGATGTAGCCTACTGGGATATTTCAGTCACTCAAGAAAGACTGATAGCTCTATGGAAAGATACAAAAAAAGTTAGTATGGAAATGTTATTCAAATTCTTCTGTCATTATGGTCATCTGAGCTAAAACCAACCTGTGTTTTTATCGTATTATGTGTGCCCTTTGAGTTCTTTTCCACCTCCTATTTTGGTTGCTTACACATTTGATTCACAGAGCCACAAAATACTTTCTACATGAATTATCATGCAACCTTGAGTGAAGATGCTGCATAGAACGATCAGTATTTATGTTTTGCACTTTCAAGGCAGCTTGAGGCTGGGCAGACAGAAAAATAAAAAACAAGGTATTTTATGCCATCAATAGGAATTATAAAGAATAATATGACTGAAGATCTTTTCTATAAAAAAAAAAGTTAAGATATAGCTATATATATTCATGAAGTACCTCATAAAGCCTGATAAATGCTGCATTGACTTTAATCATTTATTCTTTTTATTTTGTCTACTTCATATTGTCCAATAAAATGTAAATATCCCCTCTGGGAGGTTTGATTGTCACACAAGGCTGTGCATATGCCATGCAAAACCTGTTTTCTGACTCAATAGGTCTTGTAGGATGTTGTTCTGCATGTTCACTGTCAGAAGTGAAAGGGTATTTTCTGAACCTGAGGCCAAAATAAATGGTTGTTTGTGATTGTGTGTCTTGAATGCAATTGCTAACAAAACATTTGATCGTCAGAATAGTTCTAAGTTGTATCCACACATACTTTCCATGTTTTGCTTTCGTTAGGATGCTGTGAGTGTCCATAGAAGCTAAAACAATGGGTTCAGTCAATGAGCAATTCACGTCATTTTACATCAACAAAACTATGGGAACTCCATGCTGTTCAAAATGACTGTTCACTCCGGTATTGCAATGAAAGGGCTGTATCTGCAACGGTTTGTCCTCCCTATCCTACTCTCCCACACCTTTGTCTTAAGATAGCCTTAGAACTTCAAATGGGGTACATTCTTCTAGTATATTTGGCCTTAAAAGTATGAAATTATGCACTAGAATCCACAACTTGCGAAAAAGCTTGATTCCCATAGACACCTTGAGAAACCATGTCATGCGCCATTGCCATATATCTACCTCCTATGAATGTAAGTGTCCTAGCGATGCAGTCAATTGATGAATGTATTTGTTCTGTTATTATGTTTAAAAAAAATACATTAATCCTCAAATTCGAATCAATTTTACATTTATTTTTTAAAGCCCGAAATATCCTGTCTTTCACTTATTTTCATGGTAAACCCAATTTCCAGGACACCGTTTTTAACCCGTCATCGAGGATCTTTTTTTTCTTCTTTAAATGTCAATGTAAGCCATGGAGGAGCAAAGTGACCAAAGTTTATCTCCGCAAAGGCAGCACAGTCCTGTGATCTCAAACCTCCTCGCCTGTCATTTTGATTTTCTGTCTCTTTGAGATTTCTCTTTTACCACATGCCAAAACTGAATTTGCTGTCTTTTTGTTGCTGGTTTATTTGTTCGGATCCACTGCTAAGCTCCTCGTTCTTGTTGTCGTAAAGTGTAAGTGAGCTTTGATTTCTATTTTACTTTTTTGTTAACAATTATGATTACAAACACAAGATATGCTGTAAACCCTGTTAGGAAATAATGTGAATACGTATTACTTGATGTAGTTCACTCTTTGGCTGCTGTAAATTGCATTAATTAATAAAAATGTTTCTTCAAACCTGTCACTTTTACTATGCATATAACAATTTGCTTTAAATGTGAATGGTTTAATCTAGTCTTTACATTTACATTTTAGTCATTTAGCAGACGCTCTTATCCAGAGCGACTTACAGTTAGTGAATACATATTTATTTTTATTTTTATACTGGTCCCCCGTGGGAATCGAACCCACAACCCTGGCGTTGCAAACGCCATGCTCTATCAACTGAGCTACATCCCTGCCGGCCATTCCCTCCCCTACCCTGGACAACGCTAGGCCAATTGTGCGCCGCCCATGAGTCTCCCGGTCGCGGCCGGCTGCGACAGAGCCTGGATTCGAACCAGGATCTCTAGTGGCACAGCTAGCACTGCAATGCAGTGCCTTAGACCACTGCGCCACTCAGGAGGATAGTGATCTCTAGTGGCACAGCTAGCACTGAAATGCAGTGCCTTAGACCACTGCGCCACTCCTTGATGTACAGTGCCTTCGGAAAGTATTCAGACCCCTTGACATTTTCCACATTTTGTTACGTTACAGCCTAATCCAAAAATGGATTAGAAAAAATGTGTATCCTCCCAATCTATACACAATACCCGATAATGACAAAGCAAAAACAGGTTTTTAGAATTTTTTTGTATTAAAAATGTTTATTAAAAATAAACGTAAATACCTTATTTACATAAGTATTCAGACCCTTTGCTATGAGAATCGAAATTGAACTCAGGTGCATCCTGTTTCAATTGATCATCCTTGATGTTTCTATGACTTGATTGGAGTCCACCTGTGGTAAATTAAAATTGATTGGACATGATTTGGAAAGGCACACACCTGTCTATATACGTTTCCACAGATGACAGTGCATGTCAGAGCAAAAACCAAGCCATGAGGTCGAAGGAATTGTCTGTAGAGCTCCGAGACAGGATTGTGTCGAGGCACAGATCTGGGGAAGGGTACCAAAACCAGACGGAAGCCACTCCTCGGTAAAAGGCACATGACAGCCCGCTTGGAGTTTGCCAAAAGGCACCTAAAAGAGTCTGACCATGAAAAACAAGATGGAACTCTTTGGCCTGAATGCCAAGCGTCACATCTGGAAGAAACCTGGCACCATCCCTACGGTGAAGCATGGTGGTGGCTGCATTATGCTATGGGGATGTTTTTCAGCGGCAGGGACTGGGAGACTAGTCAGGATCGAGGGAAAGATGAACGGAGCAAAGTACAGAGATTCTTGATGAAAACCTGCTCCAGAGCGTTCACGACCTCAGACTGGGGCGACGGTTCACCTTCGAACAGGACAACGACCCTAAGCCCACAGCCAAGACAACGCAGTAGTGGCTTCGGGACAAGTCTCTGAATGTCCTTGAGTGGCCCAGCCAAAGCCCAGACTTGAACCTAATCTAACATCTCTGGAGAGACCTGAAAATAGCTGTGCAGCGACGCTCCCCATCCAACCTGACAGAGCTTGAGAGGATCTGCAGAGAATAATGGGATAAACTCCCCAAATACAAGTGTGTCAAGCTGATAGCGTCATACCCAAGAAGACTCAGTACTTTGCTTCAACAAAGTACTAAGTAAAGGGTCTGAATACTTATGTAAATGTGATGTTTCAGTGTTTTATTTTTAATACATTTGCAAAGATTTCTAAACCTGTTTTTGCTTTGTCACTATGGGGTATTGTGTGTAGATTGATGGGGAAAAAAACAATGTAATTAATTTTAGAATAATGCTGTAACGTAACAAAATCTGGAAAAAGTCAAGGGGTCTGAATACTTTCCGAATGCACTGTGTGTATATAAACATACACACACACACTGTGTACAAAACATTATATTCAGTTACACCCCCATTTGCCCTCAGAACAGCCTCAACTCGTCTGTGCAATAATATTTTTCTAAACCCTTCTACATTAATGTGGATGCTACCATGATTACGGATAGTCCTGAATGAACCGTGAATAATGAGTGAGAAAGTTAGACACACAAACGGCAGAATCCCCCCCCCCCACCCCAAAAATGCTAACCTCCCCTCTTATTGTAATGGTGAAAGGTTAGCATGTCTTGGGGGTATGATATTTGTGCGTCTAACTTTCTCTCTCATCATTATTCACGATTCATTCAGGATTATCCGTAATCATGGTAGCATCCACATTAATGTAGGAGTGTTTAGAAACGTATTATACTTATTTACAATCAAAGTGACTCCAAAATGACACATTATTTACCATTAATTTATATTGGGCACAAGATAATCTGAAACACAACCAAAACAAACAGCAAATGCATCCACAAGCTTGATGTAGTCATTGCGTGCTATGAACATGGGACCAAATACTTAACGTTTTACTACTTTAATACACATATAAGTGAATTTGTCCCAGTACTTTTGGGCCCCTAAAAGGGGGGGGAACTTATGTACAAAAAGTAATGTTATTTCTAAACTGTTCACCCGGTATGGATGAAAATACCCGTAAAGCACTTTAACCTCATAGTCATTGTTCGACTTCAAATCCAAACTTTTGGCATATAGAGCCAAAAGAAGAACAAGCGCTTCACTGTCACAATAATTACTGAAGGCACTGTATATACACTGCTCAAAAAAATAAAGGGAATACTTAAACAACACAATGTAACTCCAAGTCAATCACACTTCTGTGAAATCAAACTGTCCACTTAGGAAGCAACACTGACAATACATTTCACATGCTGTTGTGCAAATGGAATAGACAACAGGTGGAAATTATAGGCAATTCGCAAGACACCCCCAATAAAGAAGTGGTTCTGCAGGTGGTGACCACAGACCACTTCTCAGTTCCTATGCTTCCTGGCTGATGTTTTGGTCACTTTTGAATGCTGGCGGTACAACCCACACAAGTGGCTCAGGTAGTGCAGCTCATCCAGGATGGCACATCAATGCGAGCTGTGGCAAGAAGGTTCGCTGTGTCTGTCAGCGTAGTGTCCAGAGCATGGAGGCGCTACCAGGAGACAGGCCAATACATCAGGAGACGTGGAGGAGGCCGTAGGAGGGCAACAACCCAGCAGCAGGACCGCTACCTCCGCCTTTGTGCAAGGAGGAGCAGGAGGAGCACTGCCAGAGCCCTGCAAAATGACCTCCAGCAGGCCACAAATGTGCATGTGTCTTCTCAAACGGTCAGAAACAGACTCCATGAGGGTGGTATGAGGGCCCGACATCCACAGGTGGGGATTGTGCTTACAGCCCACCACCGTGCAGGATGTTTGGCATTTGCCAGAGAACACCAAGATTGGCAAATTTGCCACTGGCGCCCTGTGCTCTTCACAGATGAAAGCAGGTTCACACTGAGCACATGTGACAGACGTGACAGAGTCTGGAGATGCCGTGGAGAACGTTCTGCTGCCTGCAACATCCTCCAGCATGACCGGTTTGGCGGTGGGTCAGTCATGGTGTGGGGTGGCATTTCTTTGGGGGGCCGCACAGCCCTCCATGTGCTCGCCAGAGGTAGCCTGACTGCCATTAGGTACCGAGATGAGATCCTCAGACCCCTTGTGAGACCATATGCTGGTGCGGTTGGCCCTGGGTTCCTCCTAATGCAAGACAATGCTAGACCTCATGTGGCTGGAGTGTGTCAGCAGTTCCTGCAAGAGGAAGGCATTGATGCTATGGACTGGCCCGCCCGTTCCCCAGACCTGAATCCAATTGAGCACATCTGGGACATCATGTCTCGCTCCATCCACCAACACCACGTTGCACCACAGACTGTCCAGGAGTTGGCGGATGCTTTAGTCCAGGTCTGGGAGGAGATCCTTCAGGAGACCATCCGCCACCTCATCAGGAGCATGCCCAGGCGTTGTAGGGAGCTCATACAGGCACGTGGAGGCCACACACACTACTGAGCTTCATTTTGACTTGTTTTAAGGACATTACATCAAAGTTGGATCAGCCTGTAGTGTGGTTTTCCACTTTAATTTTGAGGGTGACTCCAAATCTAGACCTCCATGGGTTGATAAATTTGATTTCCATTGATAATTTTTGTGATTTTGTTGTCAGCACATTCAACTATGTAAAGAAAAAAGTATTTAATAACATTATTTCATTCATTCAGATCTAGGATGTGTTGTTTAAGTGTCCCCTTTTATTTTTTTGAGCAGTGTATAATTAGTAACATGAGACTTTATTGGTGTCAGGTTTAGAACTTGTATGAATGTGGAGCAGTACTTAGGTTTCTTATTTCAGCTATAAAGTCAAAAAAATTTTTTGCATTGCCTCACTAGTACTTGTACTTGACACAAGTCTACACCTAGCAGTGTTTTACAAATGGAGCCCACTGGCGAAGGTGCTGTTTACTCCCATTCACTTCGGATTGAAGACAGCTGATTTCTTCAAACACAAATGCTACATAATATTGACACGGCTTGGTTTAGACCTCTTTTGAGGTATACAATAATTTACATTTTAGTCATTTAATCATTTGACAAACTTTATTTTGGGGGAGAACTATCCCTTTAAACCTCTGGTCATAGAGATGTATAGAGATTGCAACTGTTGTATCTGTCCCATTATGACATCTGAGAGTGCAGGGGCAGCACCATTGAGGCCATCTCCATTTTTAAGTAGTCAACGTTTTTCTACTACTACTATGAGTTGGTAAACAAACAAAGGGTGCATACTGCCACCTGGAGTGTGTTGTTTGAACAGGTATAAAGTCAAGGTTGGCGAGTAACTGCCACCTGCAGGTATGGAATGTTTGCTTACAAGTATAATTAATTGGCTAATCCTTCCTGATGACCTGGATGGAATTATGTGATCCTTCCTTAACCCATAGGAAGTCTCACCAAGTTGACTACTTAAAAATGGTGAAAGTCCTCAATGGTGCTGCCCATGCTAAAACAGCCTTTTGGGCACTATGGGTGTTCCATGTATTCTATTTGAGTCCATGTCACGTCTGCGGGACACTAAAACTTCTCATACATTTCTCATCTAATTAGTATGTGATGGCCTTCAGGTGATTATGCTGGTGGAGGTGGAAGGTCATTGGAAGACTTGCTGAGTTGACATAAATACTCCCCTAGATGTATGCCCATTGGTTGACAGAAAGGGGACTGACTATTGCATGAGTGAGCTCATAGGTTAATCAGCAACCGTGTTGGAATTGCCTTAGTGTGCCATGCTCATTGGCTGAAGTGAATAGGTTACTGACATTCCGCACACTTGCTAATGGTAAAGAAGAGGAGAGGCGTGACGCTAACCTGATGAGGTAACATTTTTAACGCAACCATATACAGTACCAGTCAAAAGTTTGGACACGCCTACTCATTCAAGGTTTTTTCTTTATTTTTACTATTTTCTACATTGTAGAATAATAGTGAAGACATCAAAACTATGAAATAACATATATGGAATCATGTAGTAGCCAAAAAAGAGTTAAACAAATCAAAATATATTTTATATTTGAGATTCTTCAAATAGCCTCCCTACAGAAGATAAAATAGCCACCCTTTGCCTTGATGACAGCTTTGCATCAAGGCACACTCTTGGCATTCTCTCAACCAGCTTCACCTGGAATGCTTTTCCAACAGTCTTGAAGGAGTTCCCACATATGCTTAGCACTTGTTGGCTGCTTTTACTTCACTCTGCGGTCCGACTCATCCCAAACCATCTCAATTTGGTTGTGGTCGGGGGATTGTGGAGGCCAGGTCATCTGATGCAGCACTCCATCACTCTCCTTCTTGGTTAAATAGCCCTTACACAGCCTGGAGGTGTGTTGGGTCATTGTCCTGTTGAAAAACAAATGATAGTCCCACTAAGCCCAAACCAGATGGGATGGCGTATCACTGCAGAATGCTGTGGTAGCCATGCGGGTTAAGTGTGCCTTGAATTCTAAATAAATCACAGACCGTGTCACCAGCAAAGCACCCCCACGCCATAACACCTTCTCCTCCATGCTTTACAGTGGGAACCACACATGCGGAGACCAAATAGGGCTATCTTCTGTATACCCCCCCCCCCCACCTTGTCACAACACAACTGATTGGCTCAAACACATTAAGAAGGAAATAAATTCCACAAATTAATTTTTAGAAGGCACACCTGTTAATTGAAATGCATTCCAGGTGACTACCTCATGAAGCTGGTTGAGACAATGCCAAGAGTGTGCAAAGGTGTCATCAAGGCAAAGGGTGGCTAATCTCAAATATAAAATATGTTTTGATTTGTTTAACCCTTTTTGTGTTACTACATGATTCCATATGTGTTATTTCATAGTTTTGATGTCTTCACTATTATTCTACAATGTAGAAAATTGAAAAAATAAAGAAAAACCTTTGAATGGGTAGGTGTGTCCAAATCTTTGACTGGTAGTGTAAATACCTGCTCTGCTGATTCGGTAACATGGACACATAAGCAATAAGGCCAGAGGGGGTGTGGTATATGGCCAATATACCACGACTAAGGGCTGTTCTTATGCGCAACGCGGAGTGCCTGGATACAGCCCTTAGCCGTGGTATATTGGTAATATACCACAACCATCCGAGGTGCCTTATTGCTATTATAAACTTGCTACCAATGTAATTAGAGCAGTAAAAATAAATGTTGTTTTCATACCTGTGGTATATGGTGTGATATACCACGGCGTTCAGCCAATCAGCATTCAGGGCTCGAACCACCCAGTTTATAATACCATATAAATACCAGCTATACTGATGAGGTAACATTATAGATGCTACCTTATAAATACAGTTGAAGTCGGAAGTTTACATACACTTAGGTTGGAGTCATTAAAACTTGTTTTTCAACCACTCCACAAATTTCTTTTTAACAAACTATAGTTTTGGCAAGTCGGTTAGGACATCTACTTTGCGCATGACACAAGTAATTTTTCCAACAATTGTTTACAAACAGATTATTTCACTTATAATTCACTGTATCACAATTCCAGTGGGTCAGAAGATTACATACACTAAGTTGACTGTGCCTTTAAACAGCTTGGAAAATTCCAGAAAATGATGTCATGGCTTTAGAAGCTTCTGATAGGCTAATTGACATCATTTGAGTAAATTGGAGGTGTACCTGTGGATGTATTTCAAGGCCTACCTTCAGACTCAGTGCCTCTTTGCTTGACATCATGGGAAAATCAAAAGAAATCAGTCAAGACCTCATAAAAAAATTGTAGACCTCCACAAGTCTGGTTCATCCTTGGGAGCAATTTCCAAACGCCTGAAGGTACCACGTTCATCTGTGCGAACAATAGTACGCAAGTATAAACACCATGGGACCACGCAGCCGTCATACCACTCAGGAAGGAGACGCGTTCTGTCTCCTGGAGATGAACGTACTTTGGTGCGAAAAGTGCAAATCAATCCCAGAACAACAGCAAAGGACCTTGTGAAGATGCTGGAGGAAACAGGTAGAAAAGTATCTATATCCACAGTAAAACAAGTCCTATATCGACATAACCTGAAAGGCCACTCAGCAAGGAAGAAGCCACTGCTCCAAAACCGCCATATAAAAGCCAGACTACGGTTTGCAACTGCACATGGGGACAAAGATTGTACTTTTTGGAGAAATGTCTTCTGGTCTGATGAAACAAAAATAGAGCTGTTTGGCCATAATGATTGGAGGAAAAAGGAGGCGGCTTGCCAGCTGAAGAACACCATCCCAACCGTGAAGCACGGAGGTGGCAGCATCATTCTGTGGGGGTGCTTTGCTGCAGGAGGGACTGGTGCACTTCACAAAATAGATGGCATCATGAGGAAGGAAAATTATGTGGAAATATTGAAGCAACATCTCAAGACATCAGTCAGGAAGTTAAAGCTTGGTCGCAAATGGGTCTTCCAAATGGACAATGACCCCAAGCATACTTCCAAAGTTGTGGCAAAATGGCTTAAAGACAACAAAGTCAAGGTATTGGAGTGGCCATCATAAAGCCCTGACCTCAATCCTATAGTAAATTTGTGGGCAGAACTGAAAAAGCGTGTGCGAGCAAGGAGGCCTACAAACCTGACTCAGTTAAACGAGCTCTGTCAGGAAGAATGGGCCAAAATTCATCCAACTTATTGTGGGAAGCTTGTGGAAGGCTACCCGAAACGTTTGACCCAAGTTAAACAATTTAAAGGCAATGCTACCGAATACTAATTGAGTGTATGTAAACTTCTGACCCACTGGGAATGTGATGAAAGAAATAAAAGCTGAAATAAGTCATTCTCTCTACAATTATTCTGACATTTCACATTCTTAAAATAAAGTGGTGATCCTAACTGACCTAAGACAGGGAATTTTTACTAGGATTAAATGTCAGGAATTGTGAAAAACTGAGTTTAAATGTATTTGACTAAGGTGTATGTAAATTTCCAACTTCAACTGTACCTGCTATGCTGATGAGGTATCATTAAAACCACTACCATATAAATGTGAGAATGCTATTCATTGACTACAACTCAGCGTTCAACACCATAGTGCCCTAAAAGCTCATCACTAAACTAAGGACCCTGGGACTAAACACCTCCCTCTGCAACTGGATCCTGGACTTCCTGACGGGCCGCCCCCAGGTGGTAAGGGTAGGTAACAACACATCTGGCACGCTGATCCTCAACACGGGGGCCCCTCAGGGGTGCGTGCTCAGTTCCCAACTGTACTCCATGTTCACCCATGACTGCATGGCCAAGCACGACTCCAACACCATCATTACGTTTGGCAACGACACAACAGTGGTAGGCCTGATCACCGACAATGATGAGACAGCCTATAGGGAGGAAGTCAGAGATCTGGCCGTGTGGTGCCAGGATAACAACTTCTCCCTCAACGTGATCAAGACAAAGGAGATGATTGTGGACTACAGGAAAATGAGGACCGAGCACACCCCCATTCTCATTGACGGGGCTGTAGTGGAGCAGGTTGAGAGCTTCAAGTTCCTTGGTGTCCACATCACCAATAAACTATCATGGTCCAAACACACCAAGTCGTGAAGAGGGCCCCACAAAGCCTATTCCCCCTCAGGAGACTGAAAAGATTTGGCATGGGTCCTCAGATCCTTAAAAAGTTCTACACCTGCACCATCGAGAGCATCCTAACTGGTTGCATCACTGCCTGGTATGGCAACTGCTCGGCCTCCGACCGCAAGGCACTACAGAGGGTAGTACGTACGGCTCAGTACATCACTGGGGCCAAGCTTCCTGCCATCCAGGATCTCTATACCAGGTGGCGTCAGAGGAAGGCCCTAAAAATTGTCAAAGACTCCAGCCACCCTAGTCAGACTGTTCTCTCTGCTACCGCACGGCAAGCGGTACCGTAGCGCCAAGTCTAGGTCCAAAATGCTTCTTAACAGCTTCTATCCCCAAGCCATAAGACTACTGAACAGCTAATCAAATGGCTACCCAGACTATTTTCATTGTCCCCCCTCCCACCCACCCCCTCTTTTACGCTGCTGCTACTCTCTGTTTATTATCTATTGTGGTCCTCTGTAGCTCAGCTGGTAGAGCACGGCGCTTGTAACGCCAAGGTAGTGGGTTCGATCCCCGGGACCACCCATACACAAAAAAAAATGTATGCACGCATGACTGTAAGTCGCTTTGGATAAAAGCGTCTGCTAAATGGCATATTATTATTATTATTATATCTATGTATAGTCACTTTAACTCTACCTACATGTACATATTACCTCAATTATCTCGACGAACCTGTGCCCCCGCACATTGACTCTGTACCAGTACCCCCTGTATATAGCCTTGCTACTGTTATTTTACTGCTGCTCTTTAATTATTATTTATTTAGATTTTTACTTATCTATTTTTCACTTAATAGATAACACTTATTTTTCTTAAAACTGCATTGTTGGTTAAGGGCTTGTAAGTAAGCATTTCACTGTAAGGTATTTGGTGCATGTGACACAATTTGTTTGATTTCATTTGAAAAAGCTGCTATGCTGATGAGTGAGATGGGAAGTGATATGAATTATAGAGTTGACTAGATTACTGCAATGACGATCCATTCAGACCAGCCTTACTGATTGAACTTGCGTAACTACATAAAATCAACTTTCATAAGATATATTTATACAAAGACACATTATTAATTGTATTTATTTTTATTTGTTGGCTTCTCAAATTACAGCTGTCAGTATCACATAATCAATAAAACATAAGTAGCCACACCAAAGGTTTTCAGAGGTAGGCTAGGCTACTGGTCATAATAGCCAATTTAAGAAACCGAATTACACTTTGCAAGCATGCATTGTTTTGCCAGGTTGCAGTCTCTGTTGGTGTTCAGCAAGTAAATGGTGCTTTGCATGTTCTTTGAGAGAGAGAGACAGAACGAGGAAAGAGAGAGTCATACTTTCCAATAGAACACCACGTGTGACTTGACTCCACTCCATAGAGATAGATAGAGCACTCATCTTTATCTGTGCTATTATAGTGTCTGTGACAGAATAGGTAGCGCCATTGTGGCAATCTCCATTTTGATGAAGTCAATTTTCTTCACGATTGGCTGATGACATGATTCCAACGGGATCACCAGGAGGGATCAGCCAATGAAGTTGGATGTCCCACCCAGTTGACTTCTATAAAATGGTGGAAGCCTTCAATGGCGCTGCCCATGCTAAAATAGCCTTTTAGCCACTAGAGGCCTCTATCATTCTCTATGCTCCACTCTCACCAGCGACAGACTAAACTGGGTTAATCTCTGGAATGTTCTTCTAAAGGTAATCTTTGCATGAAAATAGTTTGCAATATGCCGTTTGATGACAGTTGTAGTAATTTTTTTTGCTTTACTTGACTGTATAGAGAAGCTATATTGTATATGAACATGAAGATAAGAAAGATTATGACCGTTTGCAGAATAAACCGATTCAATTGCTGAACGATTATCCACGACCTGGCCTTAATGATTCGATTGATCCAAATTCATTTGGACCAAACTGCTAAATTAATATTTGTTCATAACATAAGAAGTAGGCTAGCCCACAGTGTTTTTTTATTTTGTTTTTTCTATTTATTATTTGAGAATTGTTTCATGTCCAGGTGGTCCCATTAATATTTATTTAACCGTGCTTATGGTCCCACAACATTATAGGCATACATTAGTACTGTAAGAAACAGGAAAATACTTTTAAACGTAAGACTTTAGGAACACATCGTGTTGCCTGCAGCACGGACATAACATGGAAAATTGGCTTATTGCCCCTGGGTACAGTCTGCCCTAGTGCCACCCCACTGGGTACAGACGTCAGTTCAATGTCTAGTTTTGGTTTATATTTGGTTGAGTTGTCAACTATTGTGAATTCAACAAAAAATTTCACCATGTCATTGGATTTAAGTTAAAAGTGATGTGAAAAAAATACGAAATGCCCTTACATTGATTGATAACTTTTTGCAAATCTAATTAGTTTACCACAGTTGATTCAACATCATCACATTGATTTCTTGTGTTGAAATGACGTGGAAACAAAGTTGATTCAACCAGTTTTTGCCCAGTGGGACCATGACAAACATTACTATTATAAACCGGATGGTTAGAGCCCTGAATGCTGATTGGCTGAAAGCCGTGGTATATCAGACCGTATATCATGGGTTTGACAAAAAAAGTACTATTTACTGGTCTAATTACATTGGTAACCAGTTTATAATAGCAATAAGGCACCTCGGGTGTTTGTGGTATATGGCCAATATACCACGGCTAAGGGCTGTATCCAGGCACTCCGTGTTGCGTCGTGCTTAAGAACAGCCCTTAGCCATGGTATATCGGCCATATACCACACCTCCTCAGGCCTTATTGCTTAATTAGACCACCCTACTGGCACACAGAAAGAATACACAGGAAAGAGTTGTTCAAGAACTGATTAAAGTTACTAAACTCTGACTGCAGAACATACTGTATTGGATGTGAGAAATACAGTACTGTAGTTTACTATTTATATTTTTCACAACTTTTATTTTTACTCCAATACATTTCTAAAGAAAATATGTACTTTTTACTCCCATACATTTCCCCTGACACCCAAAAGTACTCGTTACATTTCGAATGCTGAGCAGGACAGGAAATGGTCCTATTCATGCACTTATCAAGAGAACACGCTGTCATCACTACTGCCACTGATCTGGCCAACTCACTAGTGATGCAACCAGTCAGGATGATCTCGATGGTGCAGGTGTAGAACTTTTTGAGGATCTGAGGACCCATGCCAAATATTTTCTCCTGAGGGGGAATAGGCTGTCTTGGTATGTTTGGACCTTGATAGATTGTTGGTGATGTGGACACCAAGGAACTTGAAACTCTCAACCTGTTCCACTACAGCCTCGTTGATGAGAATGGGGGCATGCTCAGTCCTCTTTTTTTTTCTGTACATTTACATTTTAATCGTTTAGCAGACGCTCTTATCCAGAGCGACTTACAGTTAGTGAGTGCATACATTTTCATACTGGCCCCCTGTGGGAAACGAACCCACAACCCTGGCGTTGCAAGCGCCATGCTCTACCAACTGAGCTACAGGGGACCTGTAGTCCACAATCATCTCCTTTGTCTTGATCACATTGAGGGAGAGGTTGTTATCCTGGCACCACACGGCCAGGTCTCTGACCTCCTCTCTATAGGCTGTCTCATCGTTGTCTGTGATCAGGCCTACCACTGTTGTGTCGTCTGCAAACTTCATGATGGTGTTGGAGTCGTGCCTGGCTATGCAGTCATGGGTGAACAGGGAGTACAGGAGGGGACTGAGCACGCACCCCTGAGGGGCACCCGTGTTGAGGATCAGCGTGGCAGATGTGTTATTACCTACCCTTACCACCTGGGGGCGGCCCGTCAGGAAGTCCAGGATCCAGTTGCAGAGGGAGGTGTTTAGTCCCAGGGTCCTTAGTGATGAGCTTTGAGGGCACTATGGTGTTGAACGCTGAGCTGTAGTCAATGAATAGCATTCTCACGTAGGTGTTCCTCTTGTCCAGGTGGGAAAGGGCAGTGTGGAGTGCAATAGAGATTGCATCATCTGTGGATCTGTTGTGGCGGTATGCAAATTGGAGTGGGTCTAGGGTTTCTGGGATAATGGTGTTGATGTGAGCCATGACCAGCCTTTCAAAGCACTTCATGGCTACAGATGTGAGTGCTACGGGTCGGTAGTCATTTAGGCAGGTTATCTTAGTGTTCTTGGGCACAGGGACTATGGTGGTCTGCTTGAAACATGTTGGTATTACAGACTCAGTCAGGGACATGTTGAAAATGTCAGTGAAGACACTTGCCAGTTGGTCAGCGCATGCTCGGAGTACACGTCCTGGTAATCCGTATGGCCCTGCAGCCTTGTGAATGTTGACCTGCTTAAAAGTCTTACTTATCGGCTACGGAGAGCGTGATCACATAGTCATCCGGAACAGCTGATGCTCTCATGCATGCTTCAGTGTTGCTTGCCTCGAAGCGAGCATAGAAGTGATTTAGCTCGTCTGGTAGGCTTGTGTCTCTGGGCAGCTCGCGGCTGTGCTTCCCTTTGTAGTCTGTAATAGTTTGCAAGCCCTGCCACATCCGACGAGCGTCGGAGCCGGTGTAGTACGATTCAATCTTAGTCCTGTATTGACGCTTTGCCTGTTTGATGGTTCGTCTGAGGGCATAGCGGGATTTCTTATAAGCGTCCGGGTTAGAGTCCCGCTCCTTGAAAGCGGCAGCTCTACCCTTTAGCTTAGTGCAGATGTTGCCTGTATGGCTTCTGGTTGGGGTATGTACGTACGGTCACTGTGGGGATGACGTCATCGATGCACTTATTGATGAAGCAAGTGACTGATGTGGTGTACTCCTCAATGCCATTGGAAGAATCCCGGAACATATTCCATATTCCAGTCTGTGCTAGCAAAACAGTCCTGTAGCTTAGCATCTGCGTCATCTGACCACTTCCTCATTAACCGAGTCACTGGTGCTTCCTGCTTTAGTTTTTGCTTATAAACAGGAATCAGGAGGATATAATTATGGTCAGATTTGCTAAATGGAGGGCGAGGGAGAGCTTTGTACGCGTCTCTGTGTGTGGAGTAAAGGTGGTCTAGAGTTTTTTTTCCTCTGGTTGTACATTTACGTGCTGGTAGAAATGAGGGAGAACGGATTTAAGTTTCCCTGCATTAATAAAGTCCCCGGCCACTAGAAGCGCTGCCTCTGGATGAGTGTTTTCCTGTTTGCTTATGGCCTTATACACAGAGTTGCCAACTTAGCGACTTTGTTGCTATATTTAGCGAGTTTTCAGACCCCTCTAGCGACCCATTTTCAAAAAAGCAACTAGCGACAAATTTAGCGACTATTTCTGGAGTTATTGGAGACTTTTGGAGACTGACGTGAAAGCACGTATCGTTCTTACTCTTCTCAACAAGCAGCGACTGCTTTGTTACCCCCTTCCCAAAGCACTCACAGGCGGCCCAGTCCTCGCGCAGCAGTCCCTCCCAGCTGCAGTCAGAGCAGGAGATGTTCACCCCTCCGCGTCCAGACTGCAAATGAATCGCGCATGCGGGAAGCCGCCGCTGGCTGATCCCGCCCTGGCTTACTTCTTCTTCGATGAGGTTTAACGGCGGTTGGCATCCAATTTGTTGCATTACCGCCACCTACTAGACTGGTGGATTTTATATTATAAAAAGAATATATATCTTATATTTTGCTTGAAAAAAAAAATAAAGAAATACCCTACCATCTAACACTACACTCACAAATTCAAAAGTATTATTAATAATTAACACCACCCCACTCCACTATTTAAATATATTCATTCCTACCTCATGCCCTCAACCTGAAATGATGGAACATCACCACTTAACACTCCCTGTAACTCTTCTGATGTCAAGTCAAATACCTCTCTGCAGCTGCCACCACAACCTCAATTTTCTTAGACTTACGGTCCATCCCCGCAGTACAATTAATAACCATTGCTATAAATGCTAAAAATCCAATCTTACTGAAACATATATAACTTGTTGTCCTATCCCTCTGCATTGGTACATCTCTCTACACCCCCCCCCTGACCCATCTTCCTCTACTTTCTTCACTGCCTCGGCATATGACAACTTCTTCACTACTCTTACCCTGGAAACCTCAACCTGCCTCTCTCGCACAGGACATTTCTGATCCCCAGCCCCATGGGCACCCCTACAATTAACACATACAACTACTTTCCCCAATGCAACACATTCCTTTGTCTCATGCCCTTCTGCACTCTTCTCACACCTTGGAACCTCCCTCGTACACACTGCTGCCACATGCCCATGAGTTTGACACCTGTATCATCGTAATGTATTTGGCACATAAGCTCGTACAGGATAACTTATATACCCTAACTTCACTTTGTCAGGCAGACTCAACTTCAAAACTCAAAAGAACAGACAATGACTCCTCTGTTTCCCCACTCTCGCCCCCCTGTTTGTGTCGCACAAAACGACAAGCATCACACACACCGGGAATCTTCCCCTTCAGTAGGTCAACTTTTACATTTACTGCTACCCCAGTAATCACTCCTTTCAATGGCAGCCTTTTTTTGAGAGCGAAACAATTCACCATTCTTTCCCCCATTTGTCTAAATCTGAGCGCCTTCTCCCTCTGACCAACAGAAACACAAACAATTATCACTAGACTACTTCTGGTTACCCTCACCGATTCCACTTTACCCAACGCTCTTTTCACCCATCTTGAAACCACAAATGGATCAGCCAAAAGGCAAGGCTCCACTTTTTCCAAAAACTTCACTCCTACTGTCACAGACTCATCTTCATCCTGACCCTCTGTGCAATCATCGGGCTCCGAGAACTTCACCACACCTTCCACCTCCGATACTTCACCCTCATTCACTTCCATTTCTCCTCCTGTCTTCAGCTCACTTTTCTTACATTTCCTACCATTCTTCTTTAACAAACCTTCTCCCTTTTTTCCGCCATTTTTAAGACTCAAGCTCAGTCTTCCTCCCTCTCTCTTAGACCTCCTCTGCCTCTCTTTTTCCCTCCATTCCTCCTCCGTCATCCAGGTATACGTTTCCTTATGATAATACTGCACTACTGCACACCTTGCTTTCTCAAGGAACTCCATTTACCTTCCTACTCTCCCTTTCTACACTTATTCATAGCGCTTTCGATAAAATATCGTCCGAATATTTTCGTTCCCTCCAATATTTTGAGCCATTTCCCCGCCAGGGCGGGATGTAAATGTAGGGTGTTTTTTACTCACTTTTTGTCTCTCCCACGACGTTATTCCTCTCTCCTACATCGTCCATCACAATTACATGCACATGGCCAATTATGCAAATTAGGTGATGACGTCATTTAGCGACTTTTAGGACAGCCAATAGCTACTTTCCTTACTGAGGAGTTGGCAACACTGCAGCCAATAGCTACTTTCCTTACTGATGAGTTGGCAACACTGCTTATACAGCTCATTGTGTGCAGTCTTCGTGCCAGCATCGGTTTGTGGTGGTAAATAGACAGCTACGAAAAATATAGATGAAAACTCTCTTGGTAAATAGTGTGGTCTACAGCTTATCATGAGATACTCTACCTCAGGCGAGCAAAACCTTGAGACTTCCTTAATATTAGATTTCGTGCACCAGCTGTTGTTTACAAATATACACAGACCGCCACCCCTTGTCTTACTGGAGTCAGCCATTCTATCCTGCCGTTGTAGCGTATATCCCGCCAGCTGTATGTTATTCATGTCGTCGTTCAGCCACGACTCGGTGGCTGAACGACTTTGCATATACTCCAGAATGTTATGAAGAGTGATCAGATGAATTGCAATTAATTGCAAAGTCCCTCTTTGCCATGAAAATGAACTGAATCCCCCCAAAAAACATTTCCACTGCATTTCAGCCCTGCCACAAAAGGACCAGCTGACATCATGTCAGTGATTCTCTCGTTAACACAGGTGAGAGTGTTGACGAGGACAAGGCTGGAGATCACTCTGTCATGCTGATTGAGTTAGAATAACAGACTGGAAGCTTTAAAAGGAGGGTGGTGCTTGAAATCATTGTTCTTCCTCTGTTAACCATGGTTACCTGCAAGGAAACACGTGCCGTCATCATTGCTTTGCACAAAAAGGGCTTCACAGGCAAGGATATTGCTGCTAGTAAGATTGCACCTAAATCAACCATTTATCGGATCATCAAGAACTTCAAGGAGAGAGGTTCAATTGTTGTGAAGAAGGCTTCAGGGCGCCCAAGAAAGTCCAGCAAGCGCCAGGACCATCTCCTAAAGTTGATTCAGCTGCAGGATCGGGGTACCACCAGTGCAGAGCTTGCTCAGGAATGGCAGCAGGCAGGTGTGAGTGCATCTGCACGCACAGTGAGGCGAAGGCTTTTGGAGGATGGCCTGGTGTCAAGAAGGACAGCGAGGAAGCCACTACTCTCCAGGAAAAACATCAGGGACAGACTGATATTCTGCAAAAGGTACAGGGATTGGACTGCTGAGGACTGGGGTAAAGTCATTTTCTCTGATGAATCCCCTTTCCGATTGTTTGGGGCATCCGGAAAAAAGCTTGTCTGGAGAAGACAAGGTGAGCGCTACCATCAGTCCTGTGTCATGCCAACAGTAAAGCATCCTGAGACCATTCATGTGTGGGGTTGCTTCTCAGCCAAGGGAGTGGGCTCACTCACAATTTTGCCTAAGAACACAGCCATGAATAAAGAATGGTACCAACACATCCTCCGAGAGCAACTTCTCCCAACCATCCAAGAACAGTTTGGTGACGAACAATGCCTTTTCCAGCATTATAGAGCACCTTGCCATAAGGCAAAAGTGATAACTAAGTGGCTCGGGGAACAAAACATCAACATTTTGGGTCCATGGCCAGGAAACTCCCCAGACCTTAATCCCATTGAGAACTTGTGGTCAATCCTCAAGAGGCGGTGGACAAACAAAAACCCACAAAATCTGACAAACTCCAAGCATTGATTATGCAAGAATGGGCTGCCATCAGTCAGGATGTGGCCCAGAAGTTAATTGACAGCATGCCAGGGCGGATTGCAGAGGTCTTGAAAAAGAAGGGTCAACACTGCAAATATTGACTCTTTGCATAAACTTAATATAATTGTCAATAAAAGCCTTTGACATTTATGGAATGCTTGTAATTATACTTAAGTATACCATAGTAACATCTGACAAAAATATAACACTGAAGCAGCAAACTTTGTGAAGACCAATACTTGTGTCATTCTCAAAACTTTTGACCACGACTGTACGTTGGCTAATAGGACGGATGGAAGAGACAGTTTACTAGCTCGCCGTCGGATCCTTACAAGGCACCCCGACCTACGTCCCACGATATCGGCGTCTCTTTCTCATGCGAATGACGGGGACTTGGACAGAAAAAATTACAAATAACGTGAAAAAACACACATAATAGCACAATTGGTTAGGGGGCCGTAAAATGGCAGCCATCTCCTCCCTGTTATCTAATTTTGGGATTTTCAGAAAGCATTTGATACCGTAAGTCACAATTTGATCTTTGAATGTCTTACAAACATTTGAAGTTTGGTAATTTTTGTTGTTGATGCTATTAGAACTCTGTATAATGGTACTAATAGCTGTATCAAACTCTGTCATGGAACATCCTCAAGGTTTAACATTTACAAAGGAATACGACAAGGTTGTCCAACCTCACCTTTTTTATTTTTGTTAGTTTCTCAAACCTTATGCTCATTAGTTTATCAAAGTCAATTTGAAGGCATTACATTCCAGGCCAGAGAGATCAAGATAGTCCAACTGGCGGACGACACCTCACTTTTTTTGAATAATGTGTCACAAGCTAGATTAGCATTGGATATTGTGAAGCAGTTCTCCAAAATCTCAGGTTTGGTATTAAATCTTTCCAAATTTGAGATGTTTGTTCTGAAAGGAGCTGTCAATCCTGCAGATTGTAACATCTCTGAAAAAGATACTGTAACCTACCTCGGTGTAAAGATCACCAAAAATATTAAGGCTGTGAATGATCTTAATTTGAATCCTGTAACTGAATCTATCAACAACAACAAAAATCATGGTTAGGGAGGGATTTAAGTCTTCAAGGCAGGGTGATTTTATCCAAAGCTGAGGGGCTATCTCGTGCATCCTATCTTTTTTCATCTATTGACATCCCCAAATCCACTTGCTGTACCTTAGATAGGCTATTGTCCAACTTCATATGGAAAAACAAGCCACATAAGATAAAAATAGATGTTATCACCAACAGGGTTTGTGATGGCGGTCTAACTGTCTTAGACTTCACTCTCTTTAATCAGATATCAAAAGTCAACTGGGTTAAAAGGTACTTAAAAAATCCTCGTAGTTTCTGTAATATTATACCTCATTTTGTTTTTCAGAAGCTCGGAGGGCTTAATTTTTTACTACAATGTCCCTATATTGTGGGAAAACTTCCTGTGAAATTGGCGGCTTTTCACAAGCAGGCTTTAATGTGCTGGGCTTTGCTGTATAAACACAACTTTTCACCTCAGATGTTTATATGGATAATGGGTCGATATTACATAGAAACAAGAGGTTATTTTACTGTAACTGGTTCTCGAAAAACGTTGTCCTCCAGCCAATTAGTTAGTATTAGTGGGAATCTATTTACACTGAGAGAATTTATGGAAAGATACAACTTTGAGGTTTCAAGCAAGGAATATGACACTGTTATAAAAGCTATTCCTAGTGGGATAAAATCTTGACTTCAGAATAATGCATATTTTGGAACATCTCCTATTGTAAGCGATATCCAAGTGAATGGCATAGGTTTACTAGATAAGAAATTCAATAATTGTTTTTTTAAGGATATTTTCTACAGGAATTCTATTCCTTCTGCTATATTTTATTGGGCTTCATCATTTGATGTAAACTGGCACCTTTCTTGGCTCACTCCACACAAATTTATGGTGACCAATAAAGTAAAGGAGATCTCCTTTAAGATTATCCATAGATTCTACCCGTGTAATAGCCTGATTTCTAAATATATACCTTATGTTACTAGTGAATGCAGTTTTTGTGAACTAGAAACTGAATCTATTGAACACTTATTTTGTAATTGTTTACATAGTGAGGTGTTCTGGACTGATGTACAACTATATCTTGGCAACAAAATGCATACAACCATTGAAATATCTAAGTTTGACATATTATTTTACTACACTGATTCCACCATTGAACGTCAGTATGTCATAAATCTCTTTATTTTGTTAGGAAAATGTTTCATACACAAATCAAAATTTATGAAGAAAAAGGCCCTTTTTTAATTTATCAGATTTGGAAAACTATTTAGCATAATTAAAACGTACACAAAACAAAATGTCAAAAAAATGTACTTGATATAATGTGGATTTGTATTATTAATATATATTTTTTTTATTTTTTTTCTCTCTTCCTTATTTCTTTGTGTAATCCCTCTGGCTGTTCTGTTTTTTGTGTTTTACATGTTACTGTTTAATAAAGGTTGTGTTGAAATAATATATATATATAATAATAATCTCCTCCGGCGCCATTAAATGAAGTATCTTTGCTTTTACTCAAGTATGAGAATTGGGTACTTTTTCCACCACTGCCTTTTACACAGTGGCTGTTTTTGTTATTATAGGCATAGTAAAACTATTGAGAAATGAAATGATTGTAGAAGTTAATGGATCAAAGGTGATTGAGGGAACTTCCTCTAGGGGCTTGTGCAAGCAGAGTAGGGGAGTGAGACAACAAAAGGCCAAGGTCATATGGAGCTTTCTGCTCCAAACCAGCATTGTTGAATTCCTAGCGGATGAAGTCATGCATGATCAGCCACTAGACAAGTTCTAATGTCACATGCACAAGTACAGTGAAATGCCATTCTTGCACGATCTAAACCCAACAATGCAGTAATCAATATAGTACTAAAAATAATATAAGGTAGAACAAGAACACACGAGAAATAAAAATAAGAAGAACATGAGAAGTAAGCTATATACAGGGTCAGTTCCAATACCATATTTACAATGTGTAGGGATACTGGAGTGATAGATGTTACGTTCCCCAGCAAGAAACCAAAAATTGTCGCTCAAACAGAAGGGGGAACTAACAAAGAGTCACTAACAACGAGTCACTAACAACAACCAAAACGAAACAGGTGGGGTTCTAGGAGGGGTTCTGAAAGACACTCATGGGGGTGTCCACTGAAAGTTGACTAGCAACAACAACTGGGCCCTAAAAGACACCCACCATGAGCTCCCACTAAATTTGCCCAAGAAGAGGCAAACTAATTAATATGTATAGGGGTAAGGTGATTAGGTATCAGGATATATGATAAACAGAGTAGCAGCAGCGTATATGATTGTATGCGAGTGTGTGTGTGTAGGGTCAGTATAAATGTGTGTGAGCAAATGAAGTGTGTGTGTGTGTGTGTGTTGGAATGTCAGTGTGAGTGTGTAGTCCTGTGAGCGTGCATAGAGACAGTGCAAAAATAAAATACAAGGGTCAACTCAGTGTAGCCACTTTGTTAGCAATTTAGCAGTCTTATGGCTTGGGTATAGAAGCTGTTCAGGAGTCTGCTGGTGTCAAACTTGATGAACCGGTACCGTTTGCCGTGCGGAAGCAGAGAGAACAGTCTATGTTCAGGACCTGTCACACTGAGTAGAGGGGTCCAAAAACAGAGTGGAAACAGTTGTTCAGACGCCGCCTGAATAATTTCACATTTTCTACATCTTCAGTCCTCCCCATCTTTCTAGTATGATACAGCTTGAACCAATCCCGCTGGGATGTAAATATTTAGGAGCTCCATGAGTACATCGTTGTGCAAAAGGATTATGGGACTAGGAACCAGTTTTTAGGTTTATAAGAACCTTTTGTGATTGATGCTATGTTGTGTTTCTAGTATAAAGGAGCACATTGCCAACACAAAGGACTCCATCAATGGGAAAGAACACGTGGCATCCCTCCTAGAGAAACAGTTCTCTAGCCTAGAGAAGTCTTTACACATCATGCAACTCCGACTTGAAAAACTAATGGCACAGTGAATTATATGTTCTTTAGGCTTTTTACATTGAATGAACCGTACCATCATGCAATATATCCCACTAGCAATGCATGCAGACTCAGGGTAGGAAACCCTGTACAAAGCAAGAGGTGCACTTTCTCTGTATATGTACTGTACTCTTTGTCTTTTATTCCTCCATAGCGTCACATTCCTATTAGGTGTATTTTAATCACATGTATCTAAAACACAAACTACATGCAAAGCCTACAGCATCAGGGAGATTTTGATGTCAATAAAATCTATTTTTATACTCCCAGCCTGCAGATCTGTACCATAAAGAGATTTTTTATTGAATTAAGTACAGCTGTGTGTGACACTCATATAGTGTATGGTATAACATTGTAACATTTATGTAAATGCTTTGTTGCAACAAGGTGAAAACTTGTATCTACAGTAATTCAACAGAAATAGGGAATAATGAATAGTCTATAGAATGAACAGGATTTTATTTTCATTAACAAAGCTAAGGTACAAAAATATACAAGGTGGAACGAAATTGCTGTTATTCACTCTTGTAGAAAATATATTCACAGCTGTTAATGTAACTGTCCAGTGTTTCCTGATTTCTATTAAATATGACATATCTACAATATGAGTGATTGTTTTCCTTCCAAAAAATTGCTATGTATGTTATTTCAAGTACCCCAACAACAGAATGGTGCAAGTAGATTGGCCAGCTCATCCTCCTGAGGATGACATCATCCTCTGAGGAAATAACAAGTATTTTTTTTAAACATCAGTTTGAGATATAATCTAAATTGCATACTCCTCGTGTCCTCTCTCCCTTCTCAAAACCCATTGGAAGAGAAGGTCAACAGGGCTGGACCTCTGGCTTTCTCATCCAATGGAATTTGAGAAGGTGAGAAGAGGATGCGAGGAGTATGCAATTGAGATTCTCCCAAGTTTGAGGTGGGGTTTTTGAAGTGTATTTTCTTCAATTTATGCTTTGGCCACATATGAGTATAGGGTGAGTCAACAACATTTATTTGGGTATGAGTTAACAGAATATGAATTTTTAAAAGTTTGGTTTTCATTGGACAGTTAGGCTACTTAGTTCAGTCCATTCTTTCCATTCTAGAGACAGCACATGCTAGCAGTTACAGGACCCTGCTTTGTAGTACAACTGCACAAACACACAGTAGCATATTTAGACTAATTCAATAAATGTAGTATTAAGTCTGTATGATGATTTCACATGAAATCGTCACATGAAAACCAAAAAATGTGGCAATGCCTACTGTAGCGTAACTTACATCACAATCTGAGAGGAGCTGTTACAAAAAAATTAAATAAGAGAAGATTAAATCAGTGCTGCCTGCAGCCACCCAGGACTGAAACTACCTATGTTTGTGACTGAATAGTATAGAAAATAGATCACACTAAACACAGTAAAAACCTAAAGTCTCTTTCTATATTCCTTAGTCACATACCCTATTCAAATGTTGCTAAAAGAAAATCGGTTTGCATGTCTATATTTCTGCAGATTTCATTGAGTATATGAATAAAAGGAATAAAAAGTCAAATATCAAGTAGAGTCTGCATTAGCAAAGACTGTGCATAGGTGTTCCTCTTTATAAAAGGATACAACCAATGAGCCAAATTTTCTTTGACCCGAGAACTGCATCGCTTGTATGGAAGACATTGTAAAAATATTAAATACAAATGCACCTGATCTGTTCACCCTTTGCTTCAAGGTTTCCTGTAAAACATAATGCCCAAAACAAATGAAAGCCCTCATCTCTGTGACTGCACTATTTGCATCAGCTGGTATTAAAACCAGGGCGAGTACATGGTCAACATATAATTATGATTTGAACGCTTCATCTGTAGTCATTACACATACAGATTCTTTCTGACCCAAAACTGGATGCTCAGGATCCGGATGACTGGGCAACTTAATTGTAGTAAACATAATATGCTCTAGTAAATCTCAGAGATCAAGATGTAGGCCTACACAATGCCATTGCATGGAAGTGGTATGGATGTGGTCTCCTTTAGGAATGAGCTGGAGAAAAAGATTCAACAGACTACATGCTAGCAATACAACCAATATTGCTGTAGGGGTTGTTGCTTCAATTGTCTGCTTCCTCAATTGGATTTTCCTCTAGAAGCTTCAGGTAATCCCGAACCAAGATCTTCTTTGGTAGGATATCTGCAAACGGTATACGGAACAGATTTACTTTATCTCAGTGTCATGATCATCCATGTTCAGAGAGAAGAGAATGGCAGTTACTGGTGGTGGTGACAATAGTTCTGTACCTGTGAGAAACTGAAAAGTCTCTGTCTCCTCAACAGTATTGGCCAGATCACTGTACGAGAGTGTCTTGTCTTTCCCTGATCCATTGTTGAACGAGGAGAGAGCTAGGTGCTGAACAAACAGTTCCTAGAAGAGAGATGAATCAAGTTATTACACGGGACAGTTCCCATTTATTAACAGTGACATCATTAGGATGGAGGGCAGTCTTTTATTTACACGGCTCTGAAGGAGGATACACTACAGCCACATAAAATCACATTCTATTGGTCACCTACACATATTTCACAGATGTTATTGCAGGTCTAGCGAAATGCTTCCTAGCTCCAACAGTGCAGTAGTATACCCAACAATACATGCAAATCCCAAAAATGTAAATAAAGTAATTAAGAAATATTAGAAAGAGCAATGTCAGAGTCTGGAATATAAATATATATGTATATGATGTGTTTATAGACATTCTGGACAGTATATGAATAGAAACGGTAGGGACAGCAGTAGTTATATAAGGTGAGCCTTGACTACAATACAGTATATACATATGAAGTGGGTAAAACAGTATGTAAACATTACTAAAGTGACCAGTGTTCAATGACTATGTACATAGGGAAGCAGTCTCTAAGATGCAGGGTTGAGTACTAGGTGGTAGCCAGTAGTAACAGTGACTAAGGTTCAGGGCAGTGGTACTGGGCTGAGGCCAGCTAGTGGTGACTATTTAACAGTCAGATGGCCTGGAGATAGAAGCTGTTTTTCAGTCCTCCACGGTCTCTGCCTTCCACATGGTAGCAAAGATTAAAACGTTTTTGTCTACCAGCCACTGTGGCAGGTAGATACAGGCAGTTTTGCTGCGCGAGATGGGATAGATTTAACGTTAGGATTCAGATCTTTGTGCATAACCAGATAAGAAACAAAAACGGCAGAAATACTTTGAAAACAGCAACTTCTGCATTTATTTTGATATAAACCCCAACGTGCCCATACTTGACTATTTTTTATTAATTACTCGCACTGTTGAGCCCCGAGTGTGACCCCCCCGCCAACATGGCTGCTGAATTAGACATTCTTACCCGCCAATGACAGAATCTACCCGCATTTGGCGGGTGTTAATTTTAGGCACTGCATTAACTACAGGTTAAATTTACACCCTATTTTCGTTGAAGTTACAGCCAAAGATATTTCCACTTTCTGTGCAACAACAGTAATGTCACTTCGGGGTGTGGTGTCCAAGTCAACGTTGCTAATTATGCTGTGATGATAAGAAGTCCGCTTACACTGTTCTTTGATTATAAAGATTTATTGTATCAAAGTTCACAGTATTAATTTACAGATATCTGCAGTTATATCTGGAGAGAAACGGCCAATCTGTTGATCCAATATGTTGTCTCCTCCCTTCTTTGTTTACGACATGGTATTTATATCCTATGTGACATAGTATGGCGTGATTTTAATAAACCAATCCCCGGCTTTCACATATCTCCAAATGTCCTCTATTCCAAGAAACCTATGTAGCAATGCTTTTCCAAATGCTTCAGCAAAGCAGAGTAAAGTTCATCTATTACACCATTTGCAAACATCAGCTAAATCAATAGACCTTCAGACACTACAGGGGCTAACGTTAGTTAGCTAGCTAACTGTTACAACCATTCAGGGTTAGTTAACTACCTTAACTAGTAAACTTCACGAGATTGAAGTTCGAGCTAATGAAAGTAGCTAGCTAGTACTGTCTGTATATGTATACATTCATTTCAGACCTTACTGCAAAATTACCTTGTAGGCCTAGCTAATACGTAACGTTAGCTAATATAGCATTAGCTAGCTAGCATAGCTAAGCCAATAAACAAACAGCCGACTGAACTAAACTTACTGTTGCTTTGGTGGTGAGGAGAAGAGCCTCTTGGTTGATGCTTGAGACGTCGGGAGAACTTTTCATGATCAGTTTTACACGAGTCATTGGAAGAGAGATGCCTTTGCTGTTAGATGCATGATTCACTTTCTCTTCCACGTTGTTGCCAGACATCTTGATTAGGCTGTTTCTCAGTAGTAAGGGCACACGGTTGATAAAAAGTTGTGAGGAGCGGAAGTTCCCCGCTACTTTTAGAGCAGTGACGTAGGCGTGATACGTTTTTTTCTCTCTCCATTTCCCCCCAAATCCGAAACAAGTATCTCTACCAGTAGAGCAGGGTTCCCCAACTGGTGACCTACGTGCCAAATCTGACCCGGCATCAATATTATTTGGCCACCCCAAAGGCCGCCAAATTAATTATATTTTTTTCTCAAAACAAATATACAATATAAAAATAAAAATAAAGGACCCGAGATGCAAAAACTTCCAAATGCAATGTCCCAAGAAGGAAGTTACCCTACCTAAATAAGGCAAAAGTTACATTTTAACTTCATTCATGAGGAGAGAGAATGCAGGAGACTAACTAATATAGCAGGCAGCGGACCATTCGGTGGTGCTGAAACGTAAAGCTGCAACCGCAGTGTAATCAATAGGAGGTGAACAGCGCCTGGTGCTGAAAATATAGCTAACTTGTTATGCAAGTATTGCAGAGCAACAGATGGAGAAAACCTACACCAGTCCAGTTATTCATTTAAACAAAAATCTTCATTTTAATTTGACTTTACAAACAACAAGAGGGCTTAATTGGAGTCTATTGCTTCCGAGCCTAGGCCTATATAAAATAACTTAACTGGCTGAGGTAGGCTATGAGGCTTAACAGCATCTTTCACAATAAAAAACGCTATGGCCTTATAGAAGTGGGATTTTTTTTATGAGGCCTACTTACAATTGCAACTGGCCAAAAATGTAGCATCCTACATAAAACAATCATTTAAAGAAAAAAAGGCGATGTCTGTGATGTGTTGGTGTTGAAGGAGTCAGGCGCAGGAGGGTAAATCACAGAAAAAACAGGCTTTAATCTGCAAAATACAGGTTTACGGAGAACTGCGTCAAACACACTCCAGGGCACAAAACAGGTGCACTGGAAAATACAAGGCACACGGGAAAATACTCCCGTCGAACAAAATACACGAGCTCCACCGAGCTTCACTAACCTTCACAATAAACAATCACCCACAAGGACAAGGGGGCAGAGGGAACACTTATACACAGACTAATTAAGGGATTAGAACCAGGCGTGTGTGATAATGAGACAAGACAATTGTGATGATGATTGGGGCGGCAGTGGTTAGTACTCCGGTGACGACGAATGCCGAAGCCTGCCCGAACAAGGAGGGGAGGCAGCCTCGGCCGAAGTCGTGACAGTACCGGTTGGTAACCTAAAACACATTGGAATGGTGTTAGGTTAGTAGAGGAGTGGCGGAAAGAGTTCTGGGCATATTCTTCCCATGGCAAGAACACCAACCACTCCCCTGGCCGGTCCTGGCAGTAGGACCGCAGGAACCTACCCACATCCTGATTTACTCGTTCCACCTGCCCATTTGACTCGGGGTGGAACCCAGAGGTCAGGCTGACCGAGACCCCCAAGACGTTCCATGAACGCCTTCCAAACCTTGGACGTGAACTGGGGACCTCGGTCGGACACGATATCCTCTGGCACCCCGTAGTGCCGGAAGACGTGAGTAAACAGGGCCTCCGCAGTCTGCAGGGCCGTGGGGAGACCGGGCAGAGGAAGGAGGCGGCAGGACTTGGAGAAGCGGTCCACAATGACCAGGATGGTGGTGTTACCTTGGGAGAGGGGAAGATCAGTCAGAAAATCAATACTAAGATGAGACCATGGTCATTGTGGAACTGGTAATGGTTGTAGCTTACCCGTTGGGAGGTGCCTAGGTGCCTTACTCTGGGCGCACACTGAGCAGGAGGAGACGTACACCCTCACGTCCTTAGCCAAGGTAGGCCACCAGTACTTTCCGCTCAAGCAGCGCACTGTACGGTCGATACCTGGGTGACCAGAGGAGGGTGACGTGTGTGCCCAGAAGATCAGACGATCACGGATAAGAGCAGGCACATACCGCAGCCCAGCTGGACACTGCGGTGGAGATGGATCTGTGCGTAATGCCTGCTCTATATCCACGTCCATCGCCCATACTACCGGCGCCACAATGCTGGAGGCCGGGAGTATGGGGGTGTTGTCTTTGGGCCTCTCCTCTGTGTCATACAGCCGGGACAGTGAGTCTGCCTTCACGTTCTTCGTACCCGGAATGTATGATAGTGTAAAATCAAACCGGGTGAAGAATAGGGCCCACCTGGCCTGGCGAGGATTCAGCCTCCTCGCTGCCCGGATGTACTCCAGGTTACGGTGGTCCGTCCAGACGAGGAAAGGGTGTTTCACCCCTTCGAGCCAATGCCTCCACGCGGTCAAGGCTCGGACAACAGCCAACAGCTCCCGATCACCAACGTCGTAGTTCTGCTCCGCCGGGCTGAGCTTCTTAGAGAAGAAGGCACAGGGGCGGAGCTTGGGTGGCGTACCCGAGCGTTGAGACAGGACAGCTCCTATCCCAACCTCAGACGCATCCACCTCCACTACGAACAGTAGTGATATTTCGGGGTGGGCCAGTACTGGGGCTGAGGTGAACAGACCCCGCAGTTTGCTGAAGGCCAGGTCAGCCTCAGCAGACCAGCGGAGCCGGGACGGCCCACCCTTCAACAGGGAGGTAATGGGAGCTGTGACCTTGCCAAAGCCCCGGATAAACCTCCGATAGTAGTTGGTAAAGCCAAGGAAGCGCTGCACCTCCTTAACCGTGGTTGGAGTCGGCCAATTACGCATGGCTGAAATGCGATCTCCCTCCATCTCCACACCTGAGGTGGAAATGCGGTATCCAAGGAAGGAGACGGACTGCTGGAAAAACATACACTTCTCTGCCTTAGCATAAAGGTCATTTTCCAACAGTCGGGCCAGCACCTTGCGAACCAGGGACACATGCTCGGCGCGCGCAGCGGAATACACCAGGATGTCATCGATGTAGACCACTACACCGCGACCAAGCATGTCCCGAAACACCTCGTTCACAAAGGACTGGAAAACTGAGGGAGCATTCATCAAAACATAGGTCATAACCAGGTATTCATAATGCCCCGTGGTTGTGCTGAATGCTGTCTTCCACTTATCTCCCTCTCGGATACGCACCAGGTTGTACGTACTCCTGAGATCTAATTTGGTGAAGAAGCGTGCCCCATGCATTGATTCAATCACCGAAGGAATGAGGGGAAGAGGATAACTAAATGTTATCGTCTCCCTGTTCAGTGGTCGATAATCAATGCACGGGCGCAGACCTCCGTCCTTCTTCTTCACAAAGAACAAACTCGAGGAGGCAGGTGAAGTGGAGGGACGTATATACCCCTGGCGCAGGGACTCGGTGACATAGGTTTCCATAGCCACCGTTTCAGCCTGTGACAGGGGGTATATATGACTCCTGGGAGGTACAGCATCTACCCGGAGGTTTATTGCGCAATCCCCCGCCCGATGAGGTGGTAATTTAGTCACCTGCATTTTAGAGAACGCTTGCACCAGATCGAGGTATTCAGGGGAATACGCACGGTGGAGGTACTGTCTGGACTTTCCACCGTGGTTGCGCCAACGGAAACATCTAGACACCTACCCTGACACTCTCGCGACCACCCTGTGAGAGCCCTCTGCGGCCATGAGAAGGTGGGGTTGTGGAGTGCTAGCCAAGGGATACCTAATACCACAGGGAAAGCAGGATATTCAATAATCGAAAAAATTACCTGCTCAAAATGAGTCTCCTGGATGATCATGGTGACTGGTATCGTGACTTCCGTAACAATCCCGGACCCTATTGGTCGACTATCGAGTGCTCTGATGGGGAGTGGAATGGATAGGGTAACCAATGTTATGCCTTGACGGCGTGCGAATGCCCTGTCCATAAAGTTCCCAGCTGCGCCTGAATCGACTAACGCCTTACACTGGGGAACTACCATGAGATCGGGAAAGTGGATAGGTAGGGTACAGTGCGCAGCAGAGGGCTCTGAACAAGTGTGGGTGTTCGATACCTGGGGTGATGCGTGAGTGCCCTGCCTGCCACCTCCTGGCCCAAAAGAACGTTGACTACGACGTGTGGTGTATTGTCCCTTCGTGCCACCAGAGTGGCACTGTCGCTGTCCTCCTCCGCTCTCTCGGCCGGCGGCTCCAACCAGCTCCATCGGCTCGGGATCCGAGTCGTCCGGGGTGGAAACGTGCAGACCCCTACCAGGACGTCCTCTGGCTGCCAGCAGGTTGTCCAAACGAATGGCCATGTCCACCAGTTTGTTGAAGGACAACATGGTGTCTCGGCAGGCTAGCTCCCGTCGGACACCTCCCGCAGACGGCACCGGAAATGGTCGATCAGGGCCCGCTCGTTCCACCCGGACCCCGCAGCCAGCGACCGAAACTCCAACGCGAAGTCCTGAGCGGTCCTCGTCCCCTGCCTCAGATGGACCAGTCGCTCACCCACCTCTCTACCCTCGGGCGGGTGATCGAAGACCAAGCGAAGACCAAGCGAAGACCAAGCGAACTCGCTGTAGTCCTCCAACGCGGCTCCTCCCTCGTTACACACTGCGTTGGCCCACTCCAAGGCTTTCCCACAGCGGCAGGAAATGAGGATGGACACCTTCTCCCGCTCCGATGGTTCCGGCCTGATGCTGGCGAAGTAAAGCTCCAATTGGAGGAGGAATCCCTGGCACAGCGCCGTCGTCCCATCAAACGCCCGTGGTTGGGATATCTGGATCCCTTTGGCCAGCTGGTCTCGACAGATCGGCTTCTCTCCTCTCCAGGCATTGGACGACCTGAAGAACCCGATCCATCGCTTCCCCCAAGCTGGCCAGCATCGTGGAATGCTCCTGGACCCGTGCCACGACTCCAGGCATGCGCTCTTCTCCCGCTGACTCCATATTTCGGGTGGGTGATTCTGTGATGTGGTGGTGTTGAAGGAGTCAGGCGCAGGAGGGTAAATCACAGAAAAAACGCTGAAGTCTGCCCGAACAAGGAGGGGAGGCAGCTTCAGCCGAAGTCGTGACATTCTGTGTCTGAATGTCTGCATCGGGATAGCCTGCTCCTTTAACGACAGAAAATACTGTCAGCTTGAGACCTAAATATCCCTGGATAAGCACTCACAATAATGTAGCATCCTACAATCAGCTCAGTTTGAATTGCGGCCTCATCCAGCGAGGGTATCGTTTTCTTAGCAAGGGAGGATAATTCTCCACCTGGGCGGACTGTGAGAGGATCACGAACAAACGCAATGATATCCTTGGGCATGCTGTAGTCTTCAAATCTGGTGGAGAAGTTGTCCCTCAGCTGCTTGATGAAATCTTCCATCACCTCTGTCAATGCTGCGGCCTGGTCCCTCTGCCTTCCAGATGACAAGTCCAAATCGGCCAAATCAGCCAAAAAAGCTGTGTGTGTGTAGTTTGCGGTTAACGCTTCAATTTTTTCTGCGTCGGGCCTCTGTCTGGGGCGGGAAGGCCACTTTGAAAGTTCAATGGTTAGATTTATAATGACGTCTGAGATTGAATTATTTGTAAACAGCGACATTTTCATTGCAAATAAGACACTACTGACTTAAAATATGTTAAGATGAACGCATATCTCTCTGTACATTCTTCCCTGAAACTTCGATTTTCATTATCCATCTTTCTTTTGATACTTTTTGAGAGCGACATTTTCTGTTGCTATCAATATAATTGTTCTGAACGAATGTTGACGTTAAAAAAAAGTAGTGTAGCCTACAGTAGACTACGTAGGCCTGTTTTTCCCCACCAATACAGTATGAAAAATGTATGCACTCACTAATTGTAAGTCGCTCTGGATAAGAGCGTCTGCTAAATGACTAAAAATAAGCTTGCCTGTTAGATAAATATAATACCTCGATATAAGGCTGTCAATACACTCCATCCCAGTAGGTGGCGCAGTATACTTTGCTTAGTGCGGCCCACACGAGCTAGCTGAAGGAAGAAGACATTTTTACAGACTGGTTAGCTAGCTGTCTGGGCTAAATCGATGTAGCTATCGGTTATTGATGGTTGTATTTGATTTGCATGCTGTAGTTGTTTTTTCGAAGTCCGTCCGTCACGAGCGGCTTTGTCGTTGCATGCTTTACGTTGCGTGTTGCTGATGTTGTTAGCCAGAAAACAGTTAGCTAGGTAGCTAGCTTCTGCGTTCATCATTTCGCTGGCCCACATTTTTTCTTTCAAGATGCCGCTGGGTTTGAAACCATGTTGCGCTGTCTGCAAAACAAACTCATCGTCTATGTGGAAAAAGGGAAACCAAGGAGAGATCCTGTGCAATAACTGCACGGGGAGGAGCATCAGCAGTGGAGCATCTGGACCCTCTGCGTCCTCCAACACACAGCAGAATAATGGCGGGGGAAAGCAGGTTTGTTGTCGTTTTGAGCACATATAAAATATACATAGGCCTGCACTGTAGTGTACTGTACTGTACTGTACTGTGCTCCCCTTAGTGGCTGTACCTCCATACTGTTCTACTTCCAAGGCAAAGCAGAGATCAATCATATAGGCATGTATGATCCACATTGTCATCCTGATGAAGATGTAATATTGGTATTTGACACATCTTGCCCACAGTCTAAACAAGAAATCCACAGGAGATCAGCACGGTTGAGGAGCACCAAGTACAAAACCCCTGCTGCTGAAAAAAAGGTCTCTACCAAAGGAAAAGGAAGAAGACACATCTTCAAACTAAAAAATGTAAGTACCATTGGTTCAATACACAGGAACTCTGATATCTTTATGTTGGATTGTCAGAAGTCAAACAGTTGTTCTAATCGAAGCTCCTCAAAATGGGATTTCTTCCACAGCCAATCAAAGCACCAGAATCTGTTTCCACAATCATCACATCAGAATCAGTCTTTTATAAGGTACAGTATGTTTACTTTTTAAAAATCCTTCAGTACAGTATGTTAGCAAACATATCTGTTGGATAATGTATATACAATGTGTATAACTGTCAGCAATAGTTGTCTTCTTTTGTCAATGTGCAGGGTGTGTATTATCAGATAGGAGATGTCATCAAAGTGACAGACGAGGATGATGGGAGGCCGTACTATGCACAGATCAGAGGTTTTATCCAGGACCAGTACTGTGAGAAGAGTGCAGCCTTGACTTGGTTGATTCCAACCCAGGCCAGTCCTAAGGACCTGTTTGATCCTGCCACTTACATTGTTGGTGAGTGATGATTGAATTTGAGTATTTAGGTCACATTTTTTAAAGTTACATTTGAGCACACAGAAATAAGTTATTTGTCTCTTTTTGAACATTGTGTATATGGGAGGAATGTCACAGTAGACTCAAAGACCAAAACTAGCCGATAATGTTTCTGTTACTGATTATCTGAATATTCTGATTGCTTCTATAGGTCCAGAGGAGGATCTTCCCAGGAAGATGGAGTACCTGGAGTTTGTGTGCCACGCCCCCTCGGAGTACTTCAAGTCCAGGAGCTGTCCTTTCCCCACCATTCCTATCCGTCCAGAGAAAGGCTACATCTGGACCCATATTGGACCCACGTCAGCCATCGCTATCAAATAATCTTTTGGCAACAGCAATTAACTGCTGGGCCATTTACCATGAAGATATTAACTTTGTCTGTTAGTTTGCTAACGGACGCATGTACATTTGTGTAATATAATGGAGACAAGTTGTAGACTCTATAAGACACATTATTATTCTTTGAATATGGAAACTGTGTTTGTAATTGGACGTTTACAAACCCATCTAAATGTCACATCTTGAACAGTACATTAACGACCCATGAAATGATCATCCTGAGATGACACAGTCAGACATGGGATTGACTTTTGTATTCGGTAATAAACGTGGAAAATACGTTTTCAAAAGCTTTGGCTACTAGAATGTTTTTAAAACGACCAACTTAATTTTCTTTAGACATCTGTGCCATACATGTGAAGTGTTTTGAAGATTAGACCGAGACCAACTAAAATGTTTAAAGAAATAACATGTATTTAGAAAGACGCTGTTAATAGCTTCCAAGTTAAATCCCCTTGGGTATATTTGAGACACTGTGAAACCTTCATGATCATTTACCCCCCCCCCCCCCCCCCAAATCCCTAATCTTTTTATTTAAAATGGAGGGGTTGAGGAGAGAGTTTGGTGTGGTGTGTAGGGAGAGAGGACTTAATACACAGGGTGGTAATATGTGATTGAAAACAACGTATTGATGATTTTGAAAGGCAGCTTGTAGTAATAATCAATATACAACAATGTGGAAGACATGCAATTCATAACACAACCCCACCCCCCTGTGTCATCAACAACATTTTCAAGAAGAAGTTACAGAGCCTTGGTATGAATAACACTAACGTGACATGGAAACTATAGGGGAAACGGAAAGAGTGACACACTTACCGCTAGCCAGCGAACACTCGTTAGAGTTCTTGTCGTCGTAGTCGGCCATGGATACCTCCAGGTTGGTAGTTACCACGGCGATGAGGGGGTTGGTGAAGATGAAGGCTCCGCCAGTAAGGAAGATGAAGAAGTAGAGAGATGCTCCGTACATCAACACCTCATCACTACTGTGCAGAGAGAAAGGACAACTCTTACCACATTGGGACAAAATACATAGAAAGGTGTTCGGTCAAGCCGAACACCGCAAACACCTGACAGACACAGACAGGTCATCAACAGAGATGTCAGACACTAACAGGGGACCACTGAGTAGTCCCACCAACACATTTACATTTACATTTACATTACAGTCACTCACCACCTTCCGGAGACATTTGAAACCCCACCTCTTTAAGGAATACCTGGGATAGGATAAAGGAATCCTTCTACCCCCCCCCCCCCCCCCCCCCAATTGTAAAGTGGTTATCCCACTGGCTATAGGGTGAACGCACCAATTTGTGAGTCGCTCTGGCTAAGAGCGTCTGCTAAATGACGTTAATGTGCCCTTGAGCAAGGCACTTAACCCTAATTGCTCCTGTAAGTCGCTCTGGATAAGAGCGTCTGCTAAATGACTAAAATGTAATGTAAATGTAAATTTATCCAGAGCGACTTACAAATTGGTGCATTCAACTTATGATAGCCAGTGGGACAGCCACTTTTTTTTATGGGGGGGTGGGGGAGGGGGGGGGGGGGGGGGGGTAGAAGGATTACTTTATACTATTCCAGGTATTCCTTAAAGAGGTAGGGTTTCAAGTGTCTCCGGAAGGTGGTCAGTGACTCCGCTGTCCTGGCGTCGTGGGGGAGCTTGTTCCACCATTGTGGTGCCAGAGCAGCAAATAGCTTTGACTGGGCTGAGTGGGAACTGTGCTTTCATAGAGGTAGGGGAGCTAGCAGGCCAGAGGTGGATGAACGTAGTGCCCTCGTTTGGGTGTAGGGTCTGATCAGAGCCTGAAGGTAAGGAGGTGTTGTTCCCCTCACAGCTCCGTAGGCAAGCACCATGGTCTTGTAGTAGATACGAGCCTCAACTGGAAGCCAGTGGAGTGTGCGGAGGAGCGGATGGACATGAGAGAACTTGGGAAGGTCGAACACCAGACGGGCTGCGGCGTTCTGGATAAGTTGTAGGGGTTTAATGGCACAGGCAGGGAGCCCAGCCAACAGCGAGTTGCAGTAATCCAGACGGGAGATGACAAGTGCCTGGATTAGGACCTGTGCCGCTTTCTGTGTAAGGTAGGGTCGTACTCTGCGAATGTTGTAGAGCATGAACCTGCAGGATCGGGTCACCGCTTTGATGTTAGCGGAGAACGACAGGGTGTTGTCCAGGGTCACGCCAAGGTTCTTTGCACTCTGGGAGGAGGACACAATGGAGTTGTCAACCGTGATGGGGAGATCATGGAGCGGGCAGTCCTTCCCCGGGAGGAAGAGCAGCTCCGTCTTGCCGAGGTTCAGCTTGAGGTGGTGATCCGACATCCACACTGATATGTCTGCCAGACATGCAGAGATGCGATTCGCCACCTGGTTATCAGAAGGGGGAAAAGAGAAAATTTATTGTGTGTCGTCTGCGTAGCAATGATAGGAGAGACCATGTGAGGATATGACAGAGCCAAGTGACTTGGTGTATAGAGAGAATAGGAGAGGGCCTAGAACTGAGCCCTGGGGGACACCAGTGGTGAGAGCAGGTGGTGCGGAGACAGATTCTCGCCATGCCACCTGGTAGGAGCGACCTGTCAGGTAGGACGCAATCCAAGAGTGAGCAGCGCCGGAGATACCCAACTCGGAGAGGGTGGAGAGGAGGATCTGATGGTTCACAGTATCAAAGGCAGCGGATAGGTCTAGAAGGATAAGAGCAGAGGAGAGAGAGTTAGCTTTAGCAGTGCGGAGAGCCTCCGTGACACAGAGAAGAGCAGTCTCAGTTGAATGACCAGTCTTGAAACCTGACTGGTTTGGATCAAGAAGGTCATTCTGAGAGAGATAGCAGGAGAGTTGGCTAGAGATGGCACGCTCAAGAGTTTTGGAGAGAAAATAAAGAAGGGATACTGGTCTGTAGTTGTTGACATTGGAGGGATCGAGTGTAGGTTTTTTGAGGAGGGGTGCAACTCTCGCTCTCTTGAAGACGGAAGGGACATGGCCAGCGGTCAAGGATGAGTTGATGAGCGAGGTGAGGTAAGGGAGAAGGTCTCCGGAAATGGTCTGGAGAAGAGAGGAGGGGATAGGGTCAAGCGGGCAGGTTGTTGGGCGGCCGGCCGTCACAAGTCGCAAGATTTCATCTGGAGAGAGAGGGGAGAAAGAAGTCAAAGCATAGGGTAGGGCAGTGTGAGCAGGACCAGCGGTGTCATTTGACTTAATAAATGAGGATCGGATGTCGTCAACCTTCTTTTAAAAAACACAAGAAATAACACATAACAAAGCAGCATTTCTAAAACCATCGCCGTACTACATAGCCTACTACACAATATTGAGTAAATGTCCCACTATCACAAACACAGGTGACAACTGAGCAGATGTCCCACTATCACAAACACAGGTGACCACTGAGCAGATGTCCCACTATCACAAACACAGGTGACCACTGAGCAGATGTCCCACTATCACAAACACAGGTGACAACTGAGCAGATTACTCACTATCACAAACACAGGGGAGCACTGAGCAGATGTCCCACTACCACAGACACAAGGGAGCACTGAGCAGATGTCCCACTATCACAAACACAGGGGACCACTGAGCAGATTTTTAGTTTGATCACTAAGGAATGGAGAAAACAAGTGTGGTGAGGTTCTTCTTTTATGCCCTCTTTGGGATAAGAATGATGGGAGTAAAGGGTTGGGGAGTGAAGGGTTGGGGAGTGGGAGGGGTTGGAGAGTGAAGGCTTGGGGAGTGAAGGATTGGGGAGTGGGAGGGGTTGGGGAGTGGGAGGGGTTGGGGAGTGAAGGGTTGGGGAGTGGGAGGGGTTGGGAGTGAAGGCTTGGGGAGTGAAGGGTTGGGGAGTGGGAGGGGTTGGGGAGTGAAGGCTTGGGGAGTGGGAGGGGTTGGGGAGTGAAAGGTTGGGGAGTGAAGGGTTGGGGAGTGGGAGGGGTTGGGGAGTGAAGGCTTGGGGAGTGAAGACTTGGGGAGTGGGAGGGGTTGGGGAGTGAATGCTTGGGGAGTGGGAGGGGTTGGGGAGTGGGAGGGGTTGGGGAGTGAACATTTGGGGAGTGAAGAGTTGGGGAGGGAAGGTTTGGGGAGTGGGAGGGGAGGGGATGGGGAGGGTTGGGAGTGAAGGTTTGGGGAGTGGGAGGGGTTGGAGAGTGAAGGGTTGAGGAGTGAAGAGTTGAGGATTGAAGGGTTGAGGAGTGGGAGGGGTTGGGGAGTGAAGGGTTGGGGAGTGGGAGGGGTTGGGGAGTGAAGAGTTGGGGAGTGAAGGGTTGGGGAGTGGGAGGGGTTGGAGAGTGAAGGGTTGAGGAGTGAAGGGTTGAGGATTGAAAGATTGAGGAGTGGGAGGGGTTGGGGAGTGAAGAGTTGGGGAGTGAAAGGTTGGGGAGTGGGGGGGGGGGGGGGGGGGGGGTTGGGGAGTGAAGAGTTGGGAAGTGGGAGGGGTAAATCCTAGCTCTAGAATAAATCATTCCAGTGAAAAGCCCTACAGTAAACCTATATATTTTGCTGGGTGATGTCTCTGATGTTGATAATCTCAGGCTCCTCATCTCACTCCAGCACTGACCACCTCCTCCCTGCGCTCTCCAGAGAAAGTGTTCATTGGATGCCCCAAAAACATGTTAGTATTTTGTAAAAGTTGTTAAACTATATGGAAATGTTAACAGCAGTTAATACACTTGAATAAGCGACAAAGAGAGCACAAGGAGGACATGATGGTAGAGGAGGGTGAAAAGCCAGTAGGCCCATCCTAGCGGTTGGAGTTTGTAATAGGCCTACCTGGATGATTGTCAAGCGTTTGCTTTAATCCATTTTTTTGCGCCTTCTCCCTTCTTTAACTAATTTCCAGGTAAATTCAATAAAGGCTATACGCATTTTCCGCATTTGTCTCACCAACCTTGTTAGAAATATTATGAAGAATTTTGAGGAATCTTTGACCAGAAAGGGCTCGGTCCAGAAGATAGTCATCATAAGGTGATCGGAACTGAAGTGGCGTTCTAAAGTCATTCAGTCCCTGGTCCGTTCTATACGCAAATTACGCAGATACGTGTCACCATGTGTAACCACCACTTGGTGGCAATATTTATCTCAGGGAATTTACAGTAGCCTATTTAGGGAAACAGCGATCTAGATACAAACAAATAAAACGTTTGTATAATGAGGGCTCTTATTTTATGTTTACATGAAAGACACATCATGCATGCGTTAAATTATGGCTCTGTAGGCTAATTTGTAAATAAAAATCCACAGTTGGTTTGGAAAAAATACTTTCCCCTAATGGCCAGCAGGATGTGCTGTACCCTCTGTAGATTGATTATTCTTTTATTTTCCATACTAAACACTGCAAGTTCCCTCTGTCCAACATACTTGTGCGCACTTTCACGAAGCTTCGGTCCTCTTGTCTACCTCAACAAACTGTAGGCTATCTCAACCCTCTAATAACTTGATGGAAAAATCGACATATCAGTGCATACAGGATACAACTGTCTTTGTTGTTATCAATGGGAGATGATGAAGACGTCTTGATCAATGCGCAAATAGATGAAGGTTCTAGGCACGAGAGGAAATATCACAAAATATGGGCAAACTCCAATCAAAACATGGTAATACTTGGTATTTAGTTTCGTTTCAGAAGCTACTATATATCTCTTAATAACCTAAATGTAACAATCTTTTCTTTCTCTCTTTATGTTTCCATTCCATGCATAATTTGGATAGCCTGTAAACGCAGAGAAAATCCTGAAGGTAAAGAATCACATCTAGGAAAGTCTCAAATGTATGTCTCTCAAACATAGTGTTATGCAGGATATAGACCATTTCTTTTTTGTTTGTTTGTTTCTTCCAGGTGGTAGTTTTGCTGCCAATGTGCTCACCTGTCATAGAGAGCTGGAACATAGGGGTCTCCACACCCACAAAATCAGATTCAAGCAGGTACTGTACAATGCATTTTCCAGAGATATTGAGATATGATTAACATTTCTTTTGTTGGCAGATTTTCAGTGAGAAAGAGGGAAAAAGTCATCAGAAAGTCAGTAGCCATATACCCTACTGCCAAATCCTTCTCACACCTAAATCCCCATAGGCCTTCTTCCCTAGGATGGTTCTTTGGTTTGTCAATGCTAACAGTTAGTTGTTTACCAAACACTAGTTTGTATTTTGCATCCTGGGGGGTTAGCATCCTTCTCTGGACCATGTTCATGATGCATCTGCTTCTGGCTCTTTCTGGCCCAGAAAGGCCTGTAAATGGAAAGCAACACAGACACATGTGTGTCATTAGAGTTGAGAGGATTGAACTTGGATAATGACGCTAACAAGAACCAGAATGGTGGAGTCCTGTGACGGGTGAGCTGAATGGAACACAGCCTCCCAGAGTGGAAGAGCTTAGAACCCTAATGAAAAGATGAAGGCAGTGTATGATACATTGGTTCTTATCTAAGACAAAGGGAGGCAAATTGACAATTCTCAATATTGAATACATTACGTTGTATTCATCAATCTTTATACATAAATCACAGCCAAAGTATGTACCATCTGGGTAAACAACAAATAACATTTTGAATTGCTGCCTTCTCAGTCTTGTTGACATCCTGATTCATCCATCCATAGAGGATTGACACTGTCAGTCACCACTTCGCACTAGGGTTCACTGACTCGGAATCACATGTGCATGATGTCTCAGCCAGGTCTGCCCCTCCCTCCCTCCCTTCCAGTCCCAGCCAAGGCAAAGCAACCACAAGGATGATAGAACAGTATAAGCACACAGCCAAGCCAGGGACATGAAAGGTGTTTGGAGAGCGGCTTTTTTCCCCCTGCTCCTTCGTTTGCTCTCTGTGAGAGGAGGCTGTCATGTCTGTGTGAAATGCATATGGCCGCTGTCCAGAACAGCAGGGTCTTTCATTGCCGCCACACTGAAACCCCACATCTGGTGCTGGCGGCAGGGGGGGGGGGGGGGACAAGGTATGGTAGGCGGAGTGTCTGGCGGTGGGTGGAACCCCTTCACGTAGGCTTAGTAGTGTTAATGAGACGGTCACATTTGGGAAGCTGTAGCATAGTGAGAGTACAACATCTTGATGCTCATAACTCTTCTTTGACTCTTAACTGTGCGACCACTCACTGCCTCACTCACATATTTTAAATGTCTTCTTTTCTCTCTCGCAATCATCTTTCAACACTTGGAAAGACCCATTGGAGCCATTTTGAATGCCTGCTGTAGTGCCATTTTGTACTCATTGTGGCGGTGAGGAGGTGTTAATGAAGTGTTGGTCTATGTTGCTGTCTCTCTGGAGCCTGTAATTAGGAAAGAGAGGCTGAGCCTGCCAGGTTTCTGTAATGAGACCAAGGTCTTCCACGTCTTTTTAATGACAGTTCAGTTGTTCCTGTGATTCTGTATTCCAGCTCCTCCATTAGCTGCTCCATGGCACCACTGCTTATGTAACTGCCAGCAGGGGGTCTAGCTAGCTACAGTTTGTAGTGTACTGGTATACTGAATGTTCTTTGCCTGGGCACTTCATGCGTGTGTCTGGCTGTCTTAAGATTATGTTAAATGTTTGTCCTCTTTTCAGTAAGGAAGCTTGATTATAGTGTCAACTGTGATGCCTCCATCGTGGTGTCCAGGGTCTAGCAGTCACACGTACTGTATCACTTGTGTCAACATCCTACAGCCTCAGGTCATAGACCCAGTGAGACGCCAAAGCTCTCCGTCACGCACCCTGTTCAAAGAGCCCACTGTTAGTCATGGAAGAATTCCTATTTTCTTCCATCTCCTTCTCCTCTTCTGGCTGCTCAACTTCAAAAAGTGGAGCAAAATCCTGAATTAATGTGTGCTTTCATTTCTGTAAAGATCATTCTGTGGGGATTCTACTCAGTTCTATGTGTGCGTGTTTAAAAAAATCCTGTTTCGATATCTGTAATAATATGCCATTTAGCAGACGCTTTTATCCAAAGCGACTTACAGTCATGCGTGCATACATTTTTTTTTGTGTATGGGTGGTCCCGGGGATCGAACCCACTACCTTGGCGTTACAAGCGCCGTGCTCTACCAGCTGAGCTACAACCTTATTTCCAACAGGATGTTAAACAATTTCAGACTTGCAGAACAATTAACCTCAATATTGACATACTGTTTCTGTTTAATTACAAGGACTCAGGGTGGAGTGTTGACAATATCACCTGAAGCAATAACAAAGGCACTTTTCATTATTAAACCTGTTTGTCCAAGGCAGGTCTGGATCATGTACAGCTCAGTCAAGTGAGCCAGAGAGTCTGTATAATGTACAAACACAAAGCAGAAAAAAAGTTGTCTGATAAAATGCAACCAACCATATCAGAATCGGATTGCAGTTTGCATCAATGTCTCTGTATGGATTTCTATTTGGAACTGCAGTGTTGGTTAAACTGGGCCAGTCATTCTGTTGTGTTTGGAGAAGGAATCTTCCTTCTAATTCTCTTCTTATGTTTCCACCAAGGTGTTTCTGTCCTGTTTGTTGACCCAGAGGTTTCTGTTTGTTATTCTACTGTTCAGACTCTGGTCTGTGATCATATTTGGCCTGAAATCGCCTCCCAGAACATTCCAGCTCTATGCCAGGGAAGCCGATTTTCCCAAACACAGATTGGATTGTTCAGGTGGCTGGGTCTCCCTTTCATGTTTGGTTACCCACCTTGTTTGTTGGGCTGTTAGCTCAGACAGAGGATGAGCGAGAAAGAGAGACAGACAGACATACAGAGAGACAGAGACAGAGAGACAGATAGAGACAGAGGCTGAGAAAGAAAACATGGTCATGTCAGTAGGTGGTGAGAACCCTTGGACATCTCTACCCACAATGATCTGACATTTTCCCACTGCTTTCTGCCCTCAAGGCCAGCAGATCTGATTTGCCAGTTGGAGAGAGGCCCAGTTCTATAGCTAGATACTCGTACAGACTCTGGCTCCAGCGTTTCCTCACCCAACCACAGCTCAACATCCAAATCCCTCCCTCAGTTCCCCTCCTCCAGAAATCACTCACATCTGGTTTCTGTGAGCAAGGTCAGACCTCTAAAAATGAGAACTTCTTAATGGTTATTCTCTGACTTAACGTTAACTATTGCCTGAGCCTGAAAACAACCCCAACCCCCTTTACATTATTTGAATATGAACTTGTATACCAACTTCCAGAGACTTATCTTCCTATTATGTATATAACAGAAGCCGATTCACATAAACTCCTGCGATGAAGCAACCATCCTTCCCCATACAGCCCCACCCCCATACGATCAACCACCTATCCAGGTATTGGTTGACAGGAACAGAGATGATCAACCACCTTTCCAGGTATTGATTGACAGGAAGAGAGATTGTTAAAACAAAGCCCTGTACTGTTCTCTTCCCAGGGCTCTGCGTTTGACTCTAACTAAAGGCAGGTGGGAGAGAGGGGGCCTACAGGACAGGATGCAAAGCTTGGTGACACCCAGTTGAGTGCAGGAAAGGCCCCCGCTCCCCTCCCCTCTCGGTCGGTAACCCTACCCCAGATGAAAGGGCCCGTAGCAGGCAGAGCGTGGCGGTCGATGGCAGGGGTTTGGCTGGTATGCTGGTTGAAGCCATCAGCAGTCAGGGTTATCTGTCAGCATGGTCCTCTCAGACTCCACAGGCTCTTTGTTACTCATCTGCATCTGTCAGAGCTGTGGGCGGCTGGCTGCTGGGAATGTCTGTGGTGGAGACAGTCAGACGCACAGATCCAATGTTTTGGTGCTTTCACTGTCCTTTTTTGAAGGTATGGTTTCTGACTTGTTGCAACAGAGGGCTGGATATCATATGCTCAGATCTTGATAGGTCTTGATAGCACATGCAATATGCTCAACACCATTCAAGGGAACACCTAGTTTCAAAGTGTGGGTACTCACCAAGCAACAACTACCCAGTGGATTTAGTCTCCTGAGTGGCACAGTGGTCTAAGGCACTGCATCGCAGTGCTAGCTGTGCCACTAGAGATCCTGGTTTGAATCCAGGCTCTGTCGCAGCCGGCCGTGACCGGGAGACTCATGGGCGGCGCACAATTGGCCTAGGGGAGGGAATGGCCGGCAGGGATGTAGCTCAGTTGATAGAGCATGGCGTTTGCAACGCCAGGGTTGTGGGTTCGATTCCCATGGGGGGCCAGTATGAAAAATAAAAAAATATGTATTCACTAACTGTAAGTCGCTCTGGATAAGAGCGTCTGCTAAATGATGTAAATGTAAAATTTAGTTGAAGTTAATATCCCCCTTGAGCCCTTTTGAGCCCATTGGCATTATGAATAGGTTGTAGTCTCAGCAGGTTCATGAACATAGTCTGTACATTTACGATGTGTTATTGTTTCCATATGTGACGCTCAGTTCCACTCATATATGGGAACTCTGTAGGTGATAATACTTTAATACCAAGAGTGACTTAATGGATTTACTTTTACTGGATATAGTGATGTCAAAGCTGGCATGGTCAGGGCATGAGCATGACTGCCTGCCTGCCTGCTCTTACAGTAAATTCACCCTTATAGGTTCTATTTTTCTACAATGCTTTATTCCCTCTCTGAGAACAGAATAAAATAGAACAGAATTTTTACCAGGTAGGTTGACTGAGAACACATTCTCATTTACAGCAATGACCTGGGGAATAGTTACAGGGGAGAGGAATGAGCCAATTGGAAGCTGGGGATGATTAGGTGGCCATGATGGTATGAGGGCCAGATTGGGAATTTAGCCAGGACACCAGGGTTCACACCCCTACTCTTACGATAAGTGCCATGGGATCTTTTAGTGACCACAGAGAGTCAGGACACCTGTTTAACGTTCCGTCCCAAAGACAGCACACTACACAGGGCAATGTCCCCTATCACTGCCCACAGTGGAGGTGTATTAATACCCATAAAACCTAGTGGTGAAACAAGGAAATGGTCCCATTCGTTTTCAGTTTCCTCTTAGGGGATTTTAGAAACACTTCAAATAAGAGCTGTGTTTCGTGTAGGCTTACTGGTGTGACATTTTGATAACCATGTAAATCTCTCTCGGACAAGGTGACTTTTATAAATATATTCGGCTCTATTTACGCTCAGATTCAAAAATGCTAATTAGCCTCAAAGTAGACATCATGCAAAACTACAAATCCCTGCAAGTTACTGCACGTCATCTCTAGCTGACACCTTTGCTAACAGGTATTGTGTCAATTTAAAACCTGCACAAGACAGTTCACAGAATTGGCTATTTTAAAGAAATTGTGCACATTTATGAATGACAAAATTTAGCTAACATTAGATGGTTAATCCAGAGATTCTTACCTTTGCCTCGATTAGTCAGTCTCGTCCAGATCATCATGGCATTTGTAGTTCTTTATCATAGCCACATTAGCAGCTAATTAGCATTTCATTTTTAGGGGTTAAATACAGGTGAAAATATTGATAAAAGTCACCTTGTCCTAGAGAGATTTACACGGTTATCAAAATGTCACACAAGGGTAAGTCTACACAAAACACAGCCCTTATTTGAAGTGTTTCTAAAATCCCCTATGAGGAAAATGAATGGTGGAAAAATGATTGGGACCATTTCCTTGTTTCACCACTAGGTTTTATGACTCATACTGGGGTACTCTATTGGGATCTTTTTTTAGACCAGAGGAAAGAGTGCCTCCTACTTACTGGCCTTCCAATACCACTTCCAGCAGCATCTTGTCTCCCATCCAGGGACTGACCCTTCTTAGCTTCAGTGGCAGTGTGATGTGTGGTCCTCTGTAGCTCAGCTGGTAGAGCACGGCGCTTGTAACGCCAAGGTAGTGGGTTCGATCCCCAGGACCACCCAAACACAAAGATGTATGCACGCATGACTGTAAGTCGCTTTGGATAAAAGCGTCTGCTAAATGGCATATTATTATTATTATTATTATGCAGGATGGTATGCTGCTGGAAGCGTCTTGACCTTCTGTTCCCCACTCGGTCCCATGTGACAAGGTTCCGGGGTTCTCCGCTGACCCTCTGTACATCAACTGTAGAACACACTCTGTCCCAGTGAGCGGAGGAGATCAGGGGTCAGATTAGAGGCTCAGCTTTCATCCCAAAGGGGAAATGAATTACTACTGGTCCTGTGCTAGCTACTTGTATATCAAATTAGCGTTCTTCTATGGTGTGTGTGTGTGCGTGCATGTGTGTATTTAGTATTTAGAGCTGTGTCTGCATTACATCTGATTAGTTATAGAACACATAAGGCTTTAATGAATTTATCGGAAGTTGAGGTGAACTTGAAAACATCAGCTGGGAGCTGGTTCTCACAGTATTATTTACCCAGATGATGACAAACAATAGGCCCCCAGACTATCATAGATTTCCTGCTCTCACATAATTTATTGCTTCCTTGTCTTTCTCCTTCTCCCTCTGTATATCCCCCCCCCCCCCCCCCCCCCCCCCCCATCTGTGACTTCTTCTCTCCTAATTCTCACTTGGTCCATCCCTCCTCTCCTTCTTTTTCCAGGAGTTGTGCAGAAGGGAAGTGAAGGATGAGCAGTCCCTGAACCATAAGTGCCCCCTACAGGGTGAGTAGAGAAAGACGGCTCAGTGGATCAGGCTGATCACATTACTGTTGCACTGATCCAAATCTAGCATTCCAAATCTAGCATGCATCATTAACTTAACATCATAGACTTACTCAATGATTGACCTGTTTGATTCGGTATGGTTAATATCTTAACTAACAATTCCCCTTGCTTGTCGGTGAAACCTGGGATACTGTGTGTGTTATCGTCTGTAAACAGCAAACACAAAGGCTAATGAGAGTATACTTTGTTTGTTTTACAGTAGTACTGCCACCAGAGAAGGGAGGGGAGAAGGAGAGAGAGAGCTACATCCACGTTCCATTCAGACAGCCCAGGAAGAGGAACAGCCATGTTGATGTGAGTGGCTTTTGGCCTTTTACTGTCCTGTACACTACAACTACAAAAGGAGTTGATCTATAGAATCTCTATATAGAGTATAGCAGGGGTTTGTTTGATGACCATAATATGGTCCCTGTTGTGTTGGTTCACCTGTTGTGTTTGGTCCTCTGTAGCTCAGTTGGTAGAGCATGGAGTGGCAATGCCAGGCTAGTGGGTTCAATTCCTGGGACCACTTGTACGTAAAATGTAAGCATGCATAAAAGTGTCTGCGTAATGGTGACAATTATTCATGGTTACAGGACACAGAGTGTAACGTGGTGTTGGAAGATGACACTCGACAGGAGTGGGTCTTCACACTATATCACTTTGACAACAGTGGTAAAGTCACCAAGGAGGTACGGTAGCTTCACACACCTGCAACTTTTGCACATTATGAGTTTTCTCTTAAGATTAAGTCAACCCTGCAGCCTTGCTAATGGTGTGTTTGAGTGTGTGTGTCTGTGTGTTACAGGATATGTCCAGTCTCATGCAGTCCATCTATGAGGTGGTTGAAGCGTCGGCCAAGCAGCCGTCCTGTAACAGCACAGCTCTGAAGGTCAAACTGGTGGTGGCCCCCTCCAGCAGCTCCGGCCGGGGCTCCAGAACAGGGGACAGAATGGAGGAAGTCCAGCAGGAGGAGGCAGGGAGCCCAGAGAGGACTTTTCACTGTGTGGATGAAAACACAGAACGCAGGAACCACTACGTAGAACTAGCTGGGATAGAGAACTATTCCTCCAAGTTTGACGATGCAGGTAGGTACACAATGACCATTTATTTTCAGCACTTTTGAGGCACAGATCATTAAAGTCAACATGTTTTTACTGAAAATACACCAAAGTTGAATGACATTCATCAAAGAGAAATGACAGCATTCCATGATGTTTTCCATCCTCTGCAGACGTCCCCTCTCAGGTGCCCAGACCGGACACCCGCTCAGATCAGCAGCGCCGCTCAGTGGTGGTGGGGGAGAACTGCGGCCCTACAGAGTCCAAAGGCAGGGGCCTTTCCTTCCTCCGGTCTCTCAGGGGCCAAGCCAAAGCAGTGGGGGGAGACAGAGGAGGGGGAGGAGGAGGTGGGGATAAATCAAGCAAGCTCCATTGCCACCACTCCTCCATGTGGTGCCACCCCTCCCAGCCACACTCCCAGCCCCAACATCCCTTACAGCACAGCCAGAGCAAGAGGCTTCGCTCCAGGGCCAAAGAGGCTGGGTCCCCCTCAAGAACCCTCCACCACCTACAGCAGTCTGGTTCTCAAGCTCAGCCAGGGGGAGAGAGGGTGACACTGCCCAGCCTGCCTGCCTCCTCTGGGGGCTTGATCCCCCTGGTTCAGAGGCATGAGCACCACCACCACCACGAGCACCATCACCACCACCATCACCACCACTACCACCCCACAGCATGACTGCAGTCTGCACTCCACTCAGGGATACAGAGACTGAGAGACACACCTCCCTGTGGTTTAGCCTATAGCTAGGGCCCTGAGTGGTTCCTGGTCAGGTCAGGTGGGCCTAAATATAGTATAGGGCTGTGGGACACCACCACTCTCCATGCTAAGGAATAATAGCAACTCCGTACAAAAATGAACTGATGTGCCTTTTATTGATGACTGAGTTTCATGTTCAATGTGTCATGTTCAATGTGTCATGTTGAATATGCTACTCACCTTTTGAAGCCCTCTAGACTGACATTTCTTCTCAGGTTTCTATAGATTACCACTTTCATTTAATATAATGATTTAAACAGTTACATCTACGTATTAGAGTATATGCAGTATGTTTTGTATTGTCTGTATTTTTATGTATGAAAGCATGATAAACTTTGCTTGTGATCATTGTAGTTTGTCAATTGAAAATACTCACGGTCTAATGAAGGCTGACGCTTTCTGATTTGGGAAGAAGAAAAATGTAAAACATGAATTTGTAAGAAATAATAAAGTGTTTATGTCATGTTGTCAAATGTAAAATGTCTTCTCTCTTATGGCAAAACATTCTATGCTAAGGCTCTATGAATATTTAGGAAAATACACTGAAACAATTTCTAAGATTTTACTGAGTTACAGTTCATATAAGGAAATCAGTCAACTGAAATAAATTCATTAGGCCCTAATCTATGGATCTCACATGACTGGGAATACAGATATGCATCTGTTGGTCACAGATACCTTAAACAAAAAAGGTAGGGGTGTGGATCAGAAAACCAGTCAGTATCTGGTGTGACCACCATTTGTCTCATGCAGCGTGACACATCTCCTTCGCATAGAGTTGATCAGGCTGTTGATTGTGGCCTGTGGAATGTTGTCCCACTCCTCTTCAATGGCTGTGCGATGTTGCTGGATATTGGCGGGAACTGGAACACGCTGTCGTACAGGTCAATTCAGAGCATCCCAAACATGCTCAACGGGTGACATGTCTGGTGAGTATGCAGACCATGGAAGAACTGGGACATTTTCAGCTTCCAGGAATTGTGTAGAGATCCTTGCGACATGGGGCTGTGCATTATCATGCTGAAACATGAGGTGATGGCAGGTGGATGAATGGCACGACAATGGGCCTCAGGATCTCGTCACGGTATCTCTGTGCATTCAAATTGCCATCGATTAAATGCAATTGTGTTCGTTGTCCGTAGCTTATGCCTGCCTATACCATAACCCCACCACCACCATGAGGCAGTCTGTTCACAACGTTGACATCAGCAAACCGCTCGCCCACACAACACCAGACATGTGGTCTGCGGTTATGAGGCCGGATGGAAGTACTGCCAAATTCTCTAAAATGATGTTGGAGGCGGCTTATGGTAGAGAAATTAACATTAAATTATCTTGCAACAGGTCTGTTGGACATTCCTGCAGTCACCATGCCAATTGCACGCTCCCTCAAAACTTGAGACATCTGTGGCATTGTGTTGTGTGACAAAACTGCACATTTTAGAGTGGCCTTTTATTGTCCCCAGCACAAGGTGCACCTGTGTAATGATCATGCTGTTTAATCAGCTTCTTGATACAGTGGGGGAAAAAAGTATTTAGTCAGCCACCAATTGTGCAAGTTCTCCCACTTAAAAAGATGAGAGAGGCCTGTAATTTTCATCATAGGTACACGTCAACTATGACAGACAAATTGAGATTTTTTTTCTCCAGAAAATCACATTGTAGGATTTTTTATGAATTTATTTGCAAATGATGGTGGAAAATAAGTATTTGGTCACCTACAAACAAGCAAGATTTCTGGCTCTCACAGACCTGTAACTTCTTCTTTAAGAGGCTCCTCTGTCCTCCACTCGTTACCTGTATTAATGGCACCTGTTTGAACTTGTTATCAGTATAAAAGACACCTGTCCACAACCTCAAACAGTCACACTCCAAACTCCACTATGGCCAAGACCAAAGAGCTGTCAAAGGACACCAGAAACAAAATTGTAGACCTGCACCAGGCTGGGAAGACTGAATCTGCAATAGGTAAGCAGCTTGGTTTGAAGAAATCAACTGTGAGAGCAATTATTAGGAAATGGAAGACATACAAGACCACTGATAATCTCCCTTGATCAGGGGCTCCACGCAAGATCTCACCCTGTGGGGTCAAAATGATCACAAGAACGGTGAGCAAAAATCCCAGAACCACACGGGGGGACCTAGTGAATGACCTGCAGAGAGCTGGGACCAAAGTAACAAAGCCTACCATCAGTAACACACTACGCCGCCAGGGACTCAAATCCTGCAGTGGGAGACGTGTCCCCCTGCTTAAGCCAGTACATGTCCAGGCCCGTCTGAAGTTTGCTAGAGTGCATTTGGATGATCCAGAAGAGGATTGGGAGAATGTCATATGGTCAGATGAAACCAAAATAGAACTTTTTGGTAAAAACTCAACACGTCGTGTTTGGAGGACAAAGAATGCTGAGTTGCATCCAAAGAACACCATACCTACTGTGAAGCATGGGGGTGGAAACATCATGCTTTGGGGCTGTTTTTCTGCAAAGGGACCAGGACGACTGATCCGTGTAAAGGAAAGAATGAATGGGGCCATGTATCGTGAGATTTTGAGTGAAAACCTCCTTCCATCAGCAAGGGCATTGAAGATGAAACGTGGCTGGGTCTTTCAGCATGACAATGATCCCAAACACACCGCCCGGGCAACGAAGGAGTGGCTTCGTAAGAAGCATTTCAAGGTCCTGGAGTGGCCTAGCCAGTCTCCAGATCTCAACCCCATAGAAAATCTTTGGAGGGAGTTGAAAGTCCGTGTTGCCCAGCGACAGCCCCAAAACATCACTGCTCTAGAGGAGATCTGCATGGAGGAATGGGCCAAAATACCAGCAACAGTGTGTGAAAACCTTGTGAAGACTTACAGAAAACGTTTGACCTGTGTCATTGCCAACAAAGGGTATATAACAAAGTATTGAGAAACTTTTGTTATTGACCAAATACTTATTTTCCACCATAATTTGCAAATAAATTCATTAAAAATCCTACAATGTGATTTTCTGGATTTTTTTTCTTCTCATTTTGTCTGTCATAGTTGACGTGTACCTATGATGAAAATTACAGGCCTCTCTCATATTTTTAAGTGGGAGAACTTGCACAATTGGTGGCTGACTAAATACTTTTTTTCCCCACTGTATGCCACACCTGTCAGGTGGATTAATTATCTTGGCAAAGGAGAAATGCTCACTAACAGGGAGGTAAACAAATGTGTACACCAAATTTGAGAGAAATACGCTTTTTGTGCATATGGAACATTTCGGGGATCTTTTATTTAAGCTCATGAAACATGGGACCAACACTTTACATGTTGCGTTTATATTTTTTGTTCAGTATATTTACAACACTGGGTGTTCCAGAGTACTCTCATCAAATGCATAACGTTTTCATAACCAGTCATATTAGGCTAGTACATTATGAGATCTGATCCGCCACTGCCTTGGTCTTGATTAACATCTAAGCCTTCAGTAAATCTATAATTTCAGTGTGGGGATGATGCCAATGTTACCCTGTACAAAGTTCATGTTATGTTTGTCTACATTGCTTTACTGTTATTGTTGTCACTGGTGTCTATATCACAATGGAGGCAGGATATTTGTTCCCTGTAGCTCAGTTGGTAGAGCATGGCACTTGCAACGCCAGGGTTGTGGGTTCGTTTCCCACGGGGAACCAGTATGAAAATGTATGCACTCACTAACTGTAAGTCGCTCTGGATAAGAGCGTCTGCTAAATGACTAAAATGTAAATGTAAATGTATAGCTTGCTTGCATAAACAGGTAATTTCAATGTTGGCGGTATGGAGGGAGGTTGGGCCTAATTTAGTAAGCAGTAGGAAAAGGTTGTTGCTACGGTGAAAGTTGCAAATAGAGGCGAAGGGAGGGGAATGAGACAGCTGTTTCCAAAAATAGCCCTCCCACTCACCTACCACACGCACCAAGCCTCTCTTTCGCCACACGATACCACAGCAAACGAGGTCCAGACAGATATACAGTACTAGCAGAGACAAAGAATCAACACACGGGGAGAGAGCAACAACACAAACACATCCAGTCACAAGGGCTGATTGGTCGATCCTAACACTTCAAGACCCAGACCTCGAGGACAGGAGAGGGAGAAGACAGAATAGAGAAGAGAGAGCCATGAAGAGCCTGAGGTTCCTCGCTGCTGAGGGCTTCGCTCAGAGTGGCCCGAGCGCCAGGGAGAACCTTAGCTGTGTGTCGTACAACCTCTACCCGCTCCTCTTCAAGGCCTGCTACCTGCATGAGAAGGCCCTCCTCCTCCACGACCTGGTCCAAATCTGGACGTGCGAAGGCTGGGTTCGGATGAAGACCACCTGCTGGCGACCATTGGGGATCTGCTGAGCCGGCTGACTGAGCTGACAGAGCTCTACATGGGCTTCTCCACCCTCACCGGACACCTGCGAAGACTGCTAAGGTGAGGGGCTCACCTCTGTGTAGGGGGAGAGTGTGTGTGTGCATGTGTATGTGTGTGCATAGGTATTAGGTATTGATGTCTACTGTATATATAGCTCTGGGGATGTCAATTCAAGCTGATGCATTCCCACTGTGTACTATCATAGCATGGGGGCTGCAGTTTGCAGTACTCAGTTTGTACTCAGTTGCATTTAGTTTTTGTTGCTTGGCTGTGGGGGAGAATGTAGACAGCTGACTGCTGCTAAATCTGCAGGTCGGCCAGAAACCAGGGGACACTTAACGGCTGATATTGTCCGCTTCCAAATCGCACCCTATTCCCTATATAGTGCACTACCTTTGACCAGAAAACTTTTGGACCCTGGTAGAAAGTAGTGCACTTTAAAGGGAATAGGGTGTCATTTACGGCTGACATTGATATAGCCGTCATGACCCAAAACAACAAGCTGACACCTGCACTGTCCATTAGTTTGGTATGCATTGTAAAGCTTTCATATTTGCTTTGTTTTTTGTCAAGCATGTGTGAAATGAGGCGCACACCCACACACACATTGCAAGCATGCACACGCACAAGTGATAATATAGCAAAATAGTGAAAAATGACTACAATACATTTGTGAACCTCTGGCCTTGTCCACAGCCCCCTGACCACCCCACTGCAATGCCTGGAGCTGGCCAACTGTAACCTGAACCGTGTGGACATGGCCTACCTGGCCAACAGCCTGCACAGTGAGAACCTGGTCAGTCTGGACATAAGTGGTCACAACGTGTGCGGCCTCTTCCCCACCACCTTCATCAAGCTCCTCCAGCGCTGCGCCGCCACCCTCCACAGCCTCACCCTGGAGGACTGTGACCTGGAAGACGAACACATGGACATCCTGACCCAGGCCCTGGCTCCCTGGAGGAGCTGAAGATACTGGGCAACCCTCTGACCGCCACGGCCCTGCGCCGCCTCTTCTCCACTCTGGCTGCTGGGTTCCCAGCCATGAGGTACGTGGAGCTGCCAGTGCCTCGGGACTGCTACCCTGAGGACGTCACCTACCCCCTGGATGAGACAGTGCTGCTGCAGTACGACAGGGAGATGTTCCAGGTGGTCAGAGGTCAACTGATGGGGATCCTTCAGGGGGTGGGGAGGGGGAACGTGGAGGTAGTCACCCCCCTGTTGGGCGCTTATGACGCAGATATCAATGAGACCAGTAATGAGCTGGGGGTGTCCATGGTGAAATCCTTCAACAGCATCATTGGAAACTTTATTGATACCATTAAGATCGTGGACAACAGGAGATCCAACAAAGAGGTAGATTAAAGTACAGGTAGAATACCAGAGAGCGGGAAATAGAGGGTTGATAGAGCAAGGGTGTGTGCAATACAAAGGGTTCATATTTCTCAATCGTCAATAGTGGCTTGCCACACTTACATTTCCACTGATCTAAAGACATCTAAGAAATCAGTGCAAATAAAGGGAAGGAGACAACTTTAGACTATTGGGAATGCATATGAAGGCCTTGAGGAACTTCATTTTATATACATATGTACTGATTCATAAGTACTTGCAACAGATATTTGACAAAAGTATTGCCCCATTATCATGGGATTTTTTTGACATGCAACTGGCGTTCGATTATAGTATAGAGTAAATTGTCATTTTGGTCTTCCATTCATGAGTGGCAATCAGAGTAATGCATTATTTGAGTACTTATTATATACATATAAACGTCCTCTCACTGTCAACTGCATTTATTTTCAGCAAACTTAACATGTGTAAATATTTGTATGAACATAACATTCAACAACTGAGACATAAACTCAACAAGTTCCACAGACATGTGACTAACAGAAATGGAATAATGAGTCCCTGAACAAAGGGGGGGTGAAAATCAAAAGTAACAGTCAGTATCTGGTGTAGCCACCAGCTGCATTAAGTACTGCAGTGCATCTCCTCCTCATGGACTGCACCAGATTTGCCAGTTCTTGCTGTGAGATGTTACCCCACTCTTCCACCAAGGCACCTGCAAGTTCCCGGACATTTCTGGGTGGAATGGACCTAGCCCTCACCCTCCGATCCAACAGGTCCCAGACGTGCTCAATGAGATTGAGATCCGGGCTCTTCGCTGGCCATGGCAGAACACTGACATTCCTGTCTTGCAGGAAATCACGCACAGAACGAGCAGTATGGCTGGTGGCATTGTCATGCTGGAGGGTCATGTCAGGATGAGCCTGCAGGAAGGGTACCACATGAGGGAGGAGGATGTCTTCCCTGTAACACACAGCGTTGAGATTGCCTGCAATGACAACAAGCTCAGTCCGATGATGCTGAGACACACCACCCCAGACCATGACGGACCCTCCACCTCGATCCCGCTCCAGAGTACAGGCCTCGGTGTAACGCTCATTCCTTCTACGATAAACGCAAATCTGACCATCACCCCTGGTGAGACAAAACCGCGACTCGTCAGTGAAGAGCACTTTTTGCCAGTCCTGTCTGGTCCAGCGACGGTGGGTTTGTGCCCATAGGCGATGTTGTTGCCGGTGATGTCTGGTGAGGACCTGCCTTACAACAGGCCTACAAGCCCTCAGTCCAGCCTTTCTCAGCCTATTGCGGACAGTCTGAGCACTGATGGAGGGATTGTGCGTTCCTGGTGTAACTCAGGCAGTTGTTGTTGCCATCCTGTACTTGTCCCGCAGGTGTGATGTTCGGATGTACCGATCCTGTGCAGGTGTTGTTACATGTGGTCTGCCACTGCGAGGACGATCAGCTGTCCATCCTGTCTCCCTGTAGCGCTGTCTTAGGCGTCTCACAGTACGGACATTGCAATTTATTGCCCTGGCCACATCTGCAGTCCTCATGCCTCCGTGCAGCATGCCTAAGGCACGTTCACGCAGATGAGCAGGGACCCTGGGCATCTTTCTTTTGGTGTTTTTCAGAGTCAGTAGAAAGTGCTCTTTAGTGTCCTAAGTTTTCATAACTGTGACCTTAATTGCCTACCATCTGTAAGCTGTTAGTGTCTTAACAACCGTTCCACAGGTGCATGTTCATTAATTGTTTATGGTTCATTGAACAAGCATGGGAAACAGTGTTTTAACCCTTTACAATGATCTGTGAAGTTACTTGGATTTTTACAAATTATCTTTGAAAGACAGGGTCCTTTTTTTGCAGAGTTTAGTTGAGAATAGTACTACTTGTATACCAAACATGTATTTACATGTACTGTATATATTCTGGTTTAGATGTTTCTTGTATATTATGATAACAGAACGAAAGTTTGATTTGACAAAAGTGGTGTAAAATGTGGGATTAAAGTGGATTCACTATAAATAAACATCTATTACTGTGGGGATCAACATCCTGGTTCGCATCTTAACACAAAAGCTATTCTAAGAATCTTGCAACGCTGCATAAAAACTCTCCACACTTGTACATCCTTTCCAAAAATTTATATTTTTAATAAGCAGTCTTCCCACAGGGCACACTTTATTTTAAATATTACAACAAGAGGACAACCATACACCAGACCAAAGAGAAGGAACATCAGCCCTCCAGAGCCATCTCATTTCTTCGACCACTCCTCAACCTCTTTCCTCTCACGGATGACCTCTTTCAGGTAAGGCTCCAGGTAATGTACGTCCTACGGAAAAAGGTCAAACAGAAACAAAACATTAGTTCTGTCGACTTTCTTCCACCAACTCTACATAATGTCATTTTCAACATTAAACAGCTTTATAGGCGTCTCCCAACTCCTCAACTATTGCCCAATTCCAATCCAACCTGTAGTCTCTACTCCTACTTGCTTCATGTAGATTCTTTAATTAGTTAAGCCCTATCAATATGGTAACAATATCTCCACCTTAGCCTCTGAGGCTAGACTTTGCCATTCATTCCATTGTTACACTATAACCCTCAAACTCAACTCTGGACCTTGCATTTTTTCATTGTTCCCTTCTAATCAGGGACTGATTTAGACCTGGGACCAGGTGGGTGCAATTAATTATCAGGTAGAACAGAAAACCAGCAGGCTCCAGGCCTCATAGAGTAAGAGTTGAATACCCCTGCACTATAACATCAACTGCTATGAAACTTCTGACATATCTTCCATTTTCCCAGTGGCATCTCAAAGCCATTCCTGTACAAACTCTTGTGTGTGAGACTATATGCACTGTACCTCAGACCTGGGTTCAAATACAATTTGAATTCTTTCAAATACTTTTAGTGTTTGCTCTAGCCTGCCTGGAGTGCCAGATGAGTGGGGTTTGCAGTTTTGGGACCATTTTATTGGTCCATTAAACCAGGCAAGGTCTATCAATCACAAAGTATTTGACATAATTTCAAATGACATTTGAGCCCAGGTCTGCTGTACCTCCTCATATTGAGTCCACTGTTCCTTGGGGAGAACCGCCTGCTTCATGGAGAGATCCAGGGCTCTCTTGAGCCTGAACATCCTGTCGTTGTACACTTTCTCTGGGAGCCTCCGCAGGGCCTCTTTCACATCGCCATCCTCATGGATCGTGTCATCACGCAACAGACCTGGAACCAAAAATATCCACAAAGTGTCAAGGCGAGATCTAACTGAAGTTTATAGATGTTTAAGACTGAGTGAATTAATTACAGGTGGCCCCAAATAGAAAAACAAACCAACAAAAAGACTGTTACCAATTTTATTGAATCCGGCGGCATTGTAGTACCATTTACGGAAGCTGACCAGGAGTCTGCCGGTAGCTGCTGTGGGGGAGACCAGAAGTAAATTTGCTTGTCAACAAGATTTCGTATACTAAAACAGTTAAAAATCCAGTTGCAATCACTATAGTACAAAAGCAACGAGACACCTAAACATATTATCCATTCATCCAAGATGCTGGAGTGGATCCACTAGAATTGAGTGAATTACAGAAGTAGGGACTGGAGGGAGGGTTTGACAGTAGTATTATTTGGGCGAACCAAGTAGTGCACTCCAACTGCAAACATTACATTTGTGCTGGGTAAGTGGATAGATTGCTAGTAGATAACATGACATAATCTACAGATTACTAGCTAGGTGGGACCGGTAACGTTAGATGCTGTTAATTAATCATCAAGATGCACTGGCGTGGCGTTTGAAGGTTTATCAGAACATTGAAGATTATTATAACTAACTGTTATAGTACTGTTTTACCTATCCATTAGCCAACTGGCATACATTTAATTTAAAAGCATAATATGTCACTGGCACAAACCACTGAGCTTTCCTTGATTTGCCATAGCTAGCTAACAAAATCCTTCTTGCTTTCCGCGGGGACACTCAGAGGACACCAGAAAGAGTCCTTAAAAACATGGATTTGAACACACCAAAACACTCTGCATCGTCTTCTGATGTTTTCACAAATCAATATTACCTTTATTCATCAATATATGAAATGTATCATCTCGATTTAAGACTAAAAAAATGCTTAAAAGACGGGTGATTATTTTTTTACCTGGTGCCCTCGACGCCATGTTGTTTTGTGTCTAAAAAGAAAAGTTTGAATGGAATTGTGGGTAAAATGACGTCCTGAGAAAGAGGTCATCCGCGGTTGCGCAACTCTGCACAAAATTGAAACATTTAATTATCACACGAATTGAAATTATCCTCAATATTTTCCCATTTATCTAATGTATATGATTACATGTTACTCCTTATGAAGAAAGCTAGCTACATTTATCAAATGTTCAGTTTCATCCAAAATCTCAACAATGTGTCAAATGTGGCTCTGTTCTGGTACATCTTGGTACACACATGCACATGGGCTCATTCAACAACAGTTAAATAGTAAACAGCAAGATTCAATTGTAGAGTATCTTCAACATCTTTATTCAGATAATAACACACATATACAACAACTGTAGTGTTTTATCAATTACATTGTCTTCTGAAACAGTTCAAAGTCCTTTAGTGTGGCTGATGCCACTTCAGTGCAGAAGGCCTCATCTGGCAGGGAGACTAGCTTGTCCAGAGAGATGTAGTTAGGCTTTGCAGGGTCGTACTGAGCCTTATCCAGGTATTGCAGGAACAGGTGTCTTTCTTTGATACGAAGGTACTTTGCATTCAGGACCTGTAGAGAGGACAGATAACCTGTCAGACAATAGGTGATAGCAAGTCGAACTGAATCTGTGACATGTCTAAAGACAATTCATTGGTAATGTACTATGTCCCATCAGCTCAACAAAACCAAATGTCTTTGGCTATGACCCAGCAGGGGTTACCCACCGTGACCCATAAGTGGTTCCTGATCCATCACTTGGTAAATACTACCCCACCCCATTTTTGGAGTTTTGTTAATAGTCCGGACGTTTCTCTAAACGTGAACATGCATCACTTGTAGGTATGGTTTTGGAAACATAAGGAACGTATCTTTCATATCAGTGAGAAATAATTTTCAAAAAAAACTAAGGTTAATTACTACACACCTTTATAAAGGTTAGTGTTCCCACACAGCCATATTTCCATGTTACAGCGCTTGTTTACAGAAGACAGAGTGGACTAGCTGTGCTAATTGGCTATCTGCGTCTCCAAACACCTGTGTGTAAATGGAAGACGGACGCCACAAACGTGTTGTCACTGAAAAATACTGTTGGATGCAACTGTGTTAAAACCGGTTAAAACAGTGTACAGTAAGTTACATTATTTTGATGTGATATGAAAGTAGAGGGCTTTATGTTTCTAGAACTGTACCGCAATTGAGAATCGATTCATGTTTAGATGGAGTATTTGGCTGTTTTGGCTTCCAGAGCCAATTCGCCTTTAAACAGAACATGAACTATAAGGAGTAAATTATTGGGCTAGGTAAACACTAACATATCCAGATAATGCATTATCTGCGAGTATCCACTATCCAAAGATGGATGATTCAGGACTGGTAGTTTATAGCTTACCTGTGGGAACTTTACAATCAGGTCATGGGGTATGTTCATGGTGTTGTGGATGTAGTCAAATATCTGGGTCAGTTTCCTCTTGTTAGCTGTAAGAACTTTGGGGATTACAGTGACAATGTGCTGGAGCTCATTTTCACGAAACCCCATCTCCAGTTTGCATATCTAGGATGAAAAAGATGGATTCTGAGAATTTAACCTATTTTTCTCTCCAAGAATTAAGACATATCACAGTTAAGGTTTGATAGTGTTTGTTTGTTTTCATACCTTAAGATTCTCCTTAACTGGCTCCAAACTCCCACACAAAAGTCTGGGAAGGCGAGCCACAACATCCCGTGTCTGAAAGATACGCATGTATGGGTAAAATAATATTTTGCATTATCTTACTGTATGTAATTTGGGGTGTGAATAATGTTCTATGACACATTTAGTGGGACATAACAAAGTGACCAATTGCTGTTGTCTTGGGTCAATCCTTACACGACTTTTTCATTGACTTGTTTACTGAATTCAGACCTGACCTTCTGAGCACTAAGGCCTAACTGCTGTTGGTAGAATCCAAGGCGGTTGTCCATCCTCTTCACACTGAAGTTCAACAGGTACGGAGCTCTGGACACCATGGAGGCCACAGACTCGGCGCTGAACTTCTTGGACCTAAGATAAGCCACCCTAATGTGAAAAAGAGAGATTATTATCTCATTTTAAGACTACATATTATTTGTATCACCTGTCATAGTCCTATAAGAACTGAAGCTGACAGACAAGAGATCAAACTTGTCTGCAGCTATAGGTATATCAGTTGGAAACACCAAGTGTACTCTCTGTCCCTAAGATAGTCAACCCTATGTGTTGCTGACTGTAGAAAACTCAACCTGCCAATACGAAAACCATCCCCTCAACTCTTGTACCTGGCCTGCAGGTTCTCCAGGCTCTCTGTGAGGATGAAGGGGTTGTGGCTGATCAGATGGCCCAGGCGAGAGTCCTCCACTCCCAGCTGCTTCAGGAAGACCAGCCGTGGGGTCACGTCTGTCTGGAAGTCTAGCCTCAGCAACATGGAGCCCACGTTCGGCCTCTGCTCCAGTTTCCATAGCTGAACACCTGAAGAGGGAACCGAAGGGTTAACACCAGAGTCACATTCATTAGTGCACATTGTATCAAAATGCTCTGCAGTGGAAATCGAAAACAAGTGTTTCTTTTTGGGCAAGTTCAGGTAATCCCTCCCCATTTCAGTCCATTTGCTTCAGTTTGGTGCCTAGTGAATATGATCCAGAGACATAGATATACATGACATATATTGCTCTGGTACACTAGACAATGGGGAAGTAATGGTTCATCAGATACAAACCCTAAATGGACCCAACCTACCTAGCTGTACAAGCTTGCTGAGTGTCTCTGACCCGTTGACATAGTCTTTGAGGGAGATGGAGACAGGAGGCAGGGCAGCTGGGATGTCCATACGAACTGCCTCCTCATGACTGATCTCCTCTAATGCAGAGTGGCCTGGGGCATCATCCAAATCTGGAGAGGACAAAAATATTAGGTAGAAATGACCACTGTGTTTGTGTGTGTGTGTGTGTGTACAGGGGTGGCATTAGTACCTAAAGCTGTCTGCCACTCCTTCAGATGCCTCCCTCCATCTCTGAGTTGATGAGAGAGAGGATTCTGATATGGCACCATATCAGTCCCAGGTAACTCATCAGTATTCCTGTGTTTCGGTTGGACCTTAGCATGAGATTCACAGTAACTCCGCACTCCTAGATTCCACCTCTGTCGCGTCTGACATGGGCTCTGACTTCTCTGGAGCACGGAGGGCAAGACTGGAACAATGAAATAATTCCGTAGGGCTGCAGGCCAATGCTGGGCATCTGTGGAATACTGAAGGGTGATGATACCCACACTCCTTGACCTCAGTAAACTGGTGCATCTCTGACAAAGCTGGATACAGGTTAAAGCCATGGAGAAATCTGTGATGAAAACACAGGACATTGTGACATGAGAAAGGGGTCTGTACATTGAACGTAACTGGAACACACCGTCTTGCAAGTTACAAGTTCTTCAGCCACTGCTATTCATTTTTATTATTTGAGCTTGAATGATGGAGATTGTTGTTGTTGAGTAGAGAAGCAACCAATAGATTATTAAAATGAATGAGGGGCTAGCCAGCAGATCCGACCCACTTGCTTACAGCTGCACTAGGGTCGGACAGCATTCCCTGTGTATATTAAGACACTGCGGAGCCGGCGTGAGATATGGCTCGGTAAACATACCTCAATCCAGGGATGAGAAATGAGTAGTAATCCGAATTATCCCAACTGTTACACAGAGAAGATTGAACGACTGCTAGTTAAAGTGGATCTGACAGCATTTTAGCAACATGGAATCTTATTAAAATCTGTTCATATAAACCCCCTGGAAGAATATGACACCTTTTTTTACATTTTCTGACAAGCGAGCACTTAGAAATGGTCATTCTCACGTTTTCATAAATTCATTGAATGTTTGGGAATTACCTATAGTAAGGCATTTGTGAAAATTCTAGAGCAATACAGAGTAGGAAAGCGGCTGTGCGTTTGGACAATTAATAGACACTGCAGTAAATGATGAAAAAATAAAAATAATGTATGCACTCACTAACTGTAAGTCGCTCTGGATAAGAGCGTCTGCTAAATGACTAAAATGTAATGTAAAATGTAAATAAACATCTGTCTTGTCCAGGACCAGAGTCTACGCAGACCGTTGTGCCATAGCCAATCAGAGCTACAGTAGGCCTACATGCAAATAAGCCATTTGCCACACGGGCCTGCCATCATTCACTTTGTCCTGGACTGTGTGTTTACAGGCAACAGCGCGACTTTAGATCATTAGAATGCATTCGCCAAAAGCTACAAAATATACCTGAATGGATTTCTGCAAATACACTACATGACCAAAAGTATGTGGACACCTGCTCGTCGAACATCTCATTCCAAAATCATGGGCATTAATATGGAGTTGGTCCCCCCTTTGCTGCTATAACAGCCTCCACTCTTCTGGGAAGGCTTTCCACTAGATGTTGGAACATTGCTGCTGAGACTTGCTTCCATTCAGCCACAAGCATTAGTGAGGTCGGGCACTGATTTTGGGCGATTAAGCCTGGCTCGCAGTCGGCGTTCCAATTCATCCCAAAGGTGTTAGATGGGGTTGAGGTCAGGGCTCTGTGCAAGCCAGTCAAGTTCTTCCACACCGATCTCGACAAACCATTTCTGCATGGACCTCGCTTTATGCATGGGGGCATTGTCATGCTGAAACAGGAAAGGGCCTTCCCCAAACTGTTGCCACAAAGTTGGGAGCACAGAATCATCTAGAATGTCATTGTATGCTGTAGCATTTAGATTTCCCTTCACTGGAACTAAGGGGACTAGCCTGAACCATGAAAAACAGCCCCAGACCATTATTCCTCCTCCACCAAACTTTACAGTTGGCACTATGCATTTGGGCAGGTAGCGTTCTCCTGGCATCCGCCAAACCCAGATTTGTCCATTGGACTGCCAGGTGGTGATTCATCACTACAGAGAACGCGTTTCCACTGCTCCAGAGTCCAATGGCAGCGAGCTTTACACCACTCCAGCTGACGCCTGGCATTGCGCATGGTGATTTTACGCTTGTGTGCGGCTGCTCGGCCATGGAAATCCATTTCATGAATCTCCCGGCGAACAGTTCTTGTGCTGACGTTGCTTCCAGATGCAGTTTGGAGCTCGATAGTGAGTGTTGCTATGCGCTTCAGCACCCGGCAGCCCCGTTCTGTGCGCTTGTGTGGCCTACCACTTCGCAGCTGAGCCGGTGTCGCTCCTAGACGTTTCCACTTCACAATAACAGCACTTACAGTTTACCGGGGTAGCTCTAGCAGGGCAGAAATTTTACCAACTGACTTGTTGGAAAGGTGGCATCCTATGACGGTGCCACAGTGAAAGTCACTGAGCTCTTCATTAAGGCCATTCTACTGCCAATGTTTGTCTATGGAGATTGCATGGCGGTGTGCTCGATTTTATACACCTGTCAGCAACGGGTGTGGCTGAAATAGCCTAATCCACTAATTTGAAGGCGTGTCCGCACACTTTTGTATATATAGTGTATTTAAATACCACCGGAGTCCTCTTACATTTGGGAACTTCACAGTCTTATTGATCAAACAACCATGAAAAGGTAGGCTCTCTCTCCCTCAGTTTCCTATGCATATCAACAACAAGATCAACAACTAATGCTAGCCATAGCGAGATAAGCTAAAATCTAATTAGGGAACATTAGATAAACCCTCTCAAACTTTAAGCTAGTTGGCCATTAAAAATGCACTGAAACGATGGGGAATAGCAGCCTGCTCCTCCTTTTGCAGCTTGCCTGCCAATGCATGCTTGTCCCAACCCACGTTTTGACAATTGAATGGGAACTTGCCTGCCCACCCATTTGATAGACGCCAAATACATTTGATTGACAACTAAGAAATATGCTAACTGTGGATAACAGTCGTTCAAGTTCAGCATAGTGATTCTTTTTCTTGCTAGCTAACCAAATGACACCTGCATCTCTAGCTGTAAACACCGGAAAATGATATGAGGGGAAAAAGTCAGTCACTCACACACTCCTCCAATGACATGACATCCTCCCAGCAGCTAGCTAGATAACGTTAGGCTCTGTGTTTTTAGCTTGCTAAATAAATAGCTAGCTACATAAATAGATACGCCAGCCCAGGGGTGTCAAAGTCAATCAGCGCACAAATTCATGGGCCAGACATAGCCTATTTGTTTTTACAAAAAAAACGTGCAACTGCGACCCAAACTGGCCATTGTTTTATTAGAAAAAATATGGCTCTTTATAGTGTCCACTTATGTACATAGGATGCTGTATATAGCATTAACATATTAAAACAAAAGGAGATAAATAATTTTTGTCCAGCCTTTGCTGCTATGCTTGCAGATGTGCATAATATGCTGTGACCCTAATCAAAAAGTATTTAATAAATACAAATAACAAAAACGTAGCTATCGGTTTGTTGTAACATTTAAACTTAAAACATGTTTTTCATTTTTTTTGCACTACATGGATCACCGGTGCAGTTGAATGCAGAATGGCATACTCAAAATGTATTGTAGTTGAGTAGCCAGCCTAGGATACTGATCAAATGTTGCTGTAATAGGCCTACATGTTTCTCCTTTGCATGGTGTTTTGTTGCAGGTTTAGTTTTTTGGTTATTCATTGTCAAGCTTTAAAAACCGAAGCCAGACTGCAACATTTTAGTAGCCTAGCTAGGAATGTGGCATGTGTCTGTACACTTTCCCTCCGCTGCAAACGGGACACACAAAAGCAGCGCAATATAAGTTGAATTCACCGATGCGAGCGCATCAGGCTGTAATTTCATAAACTAGATGAAACAGGTCCCCTGTAGCTCAGTTGGTAGAGCATGGCGCCCCGTTTCCCACGGGGGGCCAGTATGAAAATGTATGCACTCACTAACTGTAAGTCACTCTGGATAAGAGCGTCTGCTAAATGACTAAAATGTAATGACTCAACTGTCGACTCATTTATACTCACCTGTGTGTCCTAATCAGCCCACGGGCCTATTAGCCACGTTATGACTGACTTGTGATCATTGCCCTTGCTAGTTTGATTGTATTGACATTCCCAGCCTTAGTCACAGTCGTCTGTTTTTGTTCAAAATATTGAGTAATTTAAACTGAAACAGTGCATCTGGAATGGGTGGAAGCAGCCAACAATGTACCAGGCCAGCTGTGATTTACAACCTGATAGCAATATTTTTTGGGCCTACCAAGAAATGTATTGGTTAACTATATTCATCATGCATTGAACTGCATCCTATTTTTAAAACCTCTTATGAAGTTGGTTTTGAAGCATAAACTGGGAATTTCATATTTTTTACTGATATTATGATTGTTTGTTTCATGTCTATAGTTAAAACGCAGTCAGTTCCACTTTAAGTAAACTGCCATTTTAGTCCTCATTCTAGCTAGCAGTAGCAGCCATTATGGGATGGCATGTGGTGTTGAACAACAAAGGAGCTGATTGGCTGACACTGCCATTCCAAAATAGCTGCTGTGGTTTTTTTCTACCTAGTATGAGGATGAAAGGACAGTTTTCCGGAAAAACAAACAGTTGTTCAAACTTCTCGGTGTAACAGTTGGGATAATGGGACAATTCGAAATAAAACACATGTGTCATCCCTGATTGAGGTATGTTTTCTGAGCCATATCTCGGGCTGGTTCCGCAGTGTCTTAATATACACATGAATGTTGCCCGACCCTAGTGCAGCTGTAAGCAAGCAGGTCGGATCTTCTGGCTAAATGAGGTGCATTGAACCAGCAATGGCTGGCTGGCTAGCTAGCTAGCTTGCATAGAGCAATCATACGGGGTAGCCAGCAAGCGGATAGAAACAAAATGGTTTTTGCAAGTACAAAATGGATGACATCATGCAATAACTTAGAAAAATATGGGTCAAAACATGAACATGTCCTCTGAACAAGCGTAAAAACAAGTAGATAGCGCCAATGTCAATCTACTCACGTGTGCACTCTCACCGAAGGATTACGGAAGTGTCCCTATTTTAGCTGTACCAAAATAGGAAAAGAAGCAGGGGAATGAGCCAGCTCAAACTAAAACAACCTAATGAAGGACCGATTAAAAAAACTTATTTTGCCTTTCATCGGGAATTTCTGATGTTAAAAATAATAAAATATAAAACTCTTTCTGAAGAAAAATTGCATTGAATGAATTGGGAGTGCTGGTATTGGAATGTGTATTCCCACTACACCCCTGTATTTAGTTGAGTTGGTTGCGCCGTTGTCAGGTTTGCTCAGTCCTCTCTCTGCCCTTGTTGTTCCCAGTACTCAGCAATGTATTTACAGGCATCCTAACCTGTCCTGTCTGGAAGTGTTGATACAGATACTTTTTTTTTAAAGAAACTCCTTAGCCCTCGCCATGGCACCTGCTTTGGGGTCCCGGACATTAAGCAAGGATGATGTGAATTACATGTTACACTTTCGGATGATTAACGAGCAACAAGTGGAGGACATCAGTATCGACTTTTTCTACAAGCCTCACACTCTCACTCTCTTGACGTTCACAGTGGCTAGTTTGATGTACTTCGTATTTTCCAGGTAACCCAATGACAGTACAGAGTAGACGGCTCATTTGATCAGCAAGTAGACCTAGTGGTTGTGATAACTTGGCCTAGTAATCTAACCCAAGTGTAAACTCAATTGTATAATTGAACTACAGAAGTTTAGACATTTTAATGTTCCTTATTGTAATAAATACAAAAATCAAGCAAACTTTTTTAAATGTCACATTTTAGGTTGACTGTATCATAGTAAACCTCACTTTATCCTCTGAGAATGATGTACATATTGCATATCTCAGCCAATGCTTTTTGATATCAAACCCTGCTCTCTCTGCCAGGGAGGATGCAGATGCTGACAACAACCTTCGAGTGGGTCTCCTGTTGATTGTCTCCTTCTTCCTCGTCATCAGTGTCCTGGCCTTCCCCAATGGTACTCACTCAGTCACTGCCTTGTACTTGACAATAGCCCAGCCCAGCACCTGGTAAAAAGGGTGTCTGCATGGGGTGGGTGGGAGGAATGTTGTTCTAGTGTAGATCATTGGCCACTTAATAGATGTTCAGGTCTTAAAGATTCAAAACTAGTCTTCAGCATGGCCTCTTGCAGCATGACATGGTTTTGACTGTGCAAGTGAATGGGATACCCACTGTTTGCAGTATATGCTACGTTAACTTTGGAAGTGCAGTATATGAGGGTTTTGGTAGATCCACTCTGATAATGGTAGATAAGTGTGTAAATGCAGTATTTAATTTAACCACTTCAGGTCCATTCACCAGACCACATCCTGCGATTTGGCGCATGGTATTTGGTGAGTAGGCCTACTGCAAAGTACAACATGTCATCATCAGGGGAACTCCTCTATGGAACCATGTCCATGGAACTCTGATTGGTTCTTTCCTGTTGTTGTCAGGTCTGAGTGTTCTGTACTTCCTGTTCCTGGTCATCCTCATCTTCCTGAACTGGGCCCAGGTGAAGAGACTCATGTACTGGGTGGACCCCAACCTGCGCTACGCTACCCGTGAGGCTGATGTCATGGTGAGTCATTTTTATCTCAATATGCTACAGTATACAGTATGGGGCGGCAGGTAGCTTAGTGGTTAAGAGCGTTGTGCCAGTAACCAAAAGGTCGCTGGTTCTAATCCCGAGCCGACTAGGTGAAAAATCTGTCGATGTGCCCTTGAGCAAGGCACTTAACCCTAATTGCTCCTGTAAGTCTAAATGTGTAAAATGTAAAAATGTATTCACCTCATGCCAGACACCATTTCAGGTGTAGTTGCCCCTACCATGCTGATCTTGGGTCAGTTTTGAATTTTTCCAACTAATGATTAAGGTTATGGTTGGGGGAGGGGCAGCTGTTCCTAGATCTGTACTTTGGGGAAACTCAACCCTGGAGCTTGTATTCAAGATGATCCTTGACTCTCCCTCCACTCCTCCTAGCATTTATCCTATTACATCCATCCTTTAGGGCCATGCCATGTTTTTACAATGAAAAGGTAGGCTAAGTTCTGATGAAGCGATCAGGTTTTGAGTTTGGAAAGCTCTCCAATCCCCTCTGTGTGGTAATATAATCCAACGAAATTTGAGGGAGGCAGGGGTGCAACTTTGGTTTTAGAAGTGGGGGGGACATTATTATTATTATATATATATATATATATATATATATATATATATATATATATATATATATATATATATATATATATTTTTTTTATCCAGTCGGATAAACACTCCAAACAGCCTACCCGACCGCTCGGAGGCGTCTGCATGGTCCTAAAGCACACCGTTGCCTCGTTTTGTATCACATTCCAATGATAAAACTGTGGGGGGGACATGTCCCCAGTGAAAGTCGCGCCCCTGGCGGGAGGTAATAGAACCTTTCTGTAAGGTGGTGAACTTTAAGACATTGAGGACAGAGCTACCACTGAGCCTATAGGATTATTCAACACTGGGTTAAACGATTGGCATCAGCCTTCCCTGGATGCGGTTGCCATGTGTAAGTATCACAAATATTTTAGTTAAACTGGCATTGTTACATATTGACAATTTATAGGGTTACTGATCTCATCATGCAAAAGCTGTAAAATAAAGCCAATGAAATTCCTCTTACACCTAAAGCCTTGTGAACATTGATATTGCATGAAGAACACGTTTACATGTACACTAATTATTTGATATTAAACTGATTATGGCAGTAGGCTGAGTATGGCATTAGTAATTTAAAAATGTTACTCTGTTTATCTTCATTGGCGTAAAGTCATAATCGAAGTAAACATACGCCGATTGAAACACCTGGATTATTGAGCAATCTTTTGAAGTATTAGGACATGTAAATACGTTCATCTGAGTTTCAGCTGTGTATTTGATCTGCGCATGTGCTAGCACCCGCAGCGCGAGCCTCCCTCTTTTGCGCAAGTGAAGTGAGTTCGGACAAACTGAAAGTATGCATCTTAGAAATAGTTTTCACATACAAACTTTATATGTCCGAACTCAGAATCAAATAGGCGTCCCAAAAATAACATAGTCGCTGTGGTAGAAGCTTATATTGATTGGCGATTTTCTGCATTTATCAAGGTCCCATCAGGTAGCCTGATTTCAGATGTGTCCATGTAAACAGGATTAATAGGGAAATCGTTCTTCTTGCAAAGCATGTAAACGTTTTAATTGAACTATTATATAAATTAGAGTATTCACAATAAGCGTATTATTGTGTGCATGTAAACTTACCCATTGTCTCGTGAGGCCTTCCTCCCAAATCTCGTGACTCAACTATACGTGAGCGAAACCTGGGTGTCGGAGGCTAGCATCATCATGACTCACCATACTGCTGATCCACCACTGTCTTGTTATGTCTTATCTGCCTCTTTTGTGTCCATGTCTTACCTGTCCTTTCTCCCCCTGTAGGAATATGCAGTGAACTGCCACGTGATAACCTGGGATCGGATCCTGAGCCACTTTGACATCTTTGCATTTGGGCATTTCGCAGGCTGGGCCATGAAGGCCCTGCTCATCCGCAGCTATGGCCTCTGCTGGACCATCAGCATCACCTGGGAGCTCACTGAGGTAAATAAAGGCTGCATCCCAAATGGCACCCTATTCTCTATACAGTGCACTAATTTTGACCAGAACCATATGGACCCTCAAAAGTGGTGCACTATATAGGGAATAGGGTGCCTTTTTGGACACACAATGTGTCTTTGTGAAGTCCTGCTCAATTTCCAACAACAGATGTTCCGAATCATTCCATTGGATGTGCGCTCCGTCAAATGTCAGCTCCTCATTCACCTCTCTCTCTCTCTCTCGCTGTCTGTCTGTCTGTCTGTCTGTCTGTCTGTCTGTCTGTCTGTCTGTCTCTCTCGCTGTCTGTCTGTCTCTCTCGCTGTCTGTCTGTCTCTCTCGCTGTCTGTCTGTCTCACTCGCTGTCTGTCTGTCTGTCTCTCTGTCTGTCTGTCTGTCTCTCTCGCTGTCTGTCTCTCTCTCTGTCTGTCTGTCTGTCTGTCTGTCTGTCTGTCTGTCTGTCTGTCTGTCTGTCTGTCTGTCTCTGTCTGTCTGTCTCTCTCTCTCGCTGTCTCTCTCTCTCGCTGTCTATCTGTTTCTCTCTCTCGTTGTCTGTCTATCTGTCTCTCTCTCTCGCTGTCTGTCTGTCTCTCTCTCTCGCTGTCTGTCTGTCTCTGTCTGTCTCACTCGCTGTCTGTCTGTCTGTCTGTCTGTCTGTCTCTCTCGCTGTCTGTCTGTCTGTCTCTGTCTGTCTGTCTGTCTGTCTGTCTGTCTGTCTGTCTGTCTGTCTGTCTGTCTGTCTGTCTCTTTCTGTCTCTCCCTCCCTCAGCTGTTCTTCATGCACCTGCTGCCTAACTTTGCTGAGTGCTGGTGGGACCAGGTGATCCTGGACATCCTGCTGTGTAATGGAGGAGGCATCTGGCTGGGCATGACTGTGTGTCGCTTCCTGGAGATGCGCACCTACCAATGGGCCAGCATCAAGTGAGTTCTCCTCCTATTGGATTCCTCCCTTCTCCTGTAGTCTCATGACAGATGGCACAATACAGTTAACCAGTCCCAATTAAACTACATTATTCTACTGAATTTCTGCCTGCTCTAATTAAGTGCATGTGTGCTTTCTCATTTACACTGAGTGTACAAAACATAAGGAACACCTTAATATTGAGTTGCCCCCCCTTTTACCCTAAGAACAGCCTAAATTCGTCGGGGCATGGACTCTACAAGGTGTCAAGCATTCCACAGGGATGCTGGCCCATGTTGACTCCAATGCTTCCCACAGGTGTCAAGTTGGCTGGATGTCCTTTGGGTGGTGGACCATTCATGATACACACAGGAAACTGTTGAGCGTGAAAAACCCAGCAGCTTTGCAGTTCTTGAAACACTCAAACCGGTGTGCCTGGCATCTACTACCATAACCCGTTCAAAGGCACTTAAATATTTTGTCTTGCCCATTCACCCTCTGAATGGCACACATACACAATCCATATCTCAATTGTCTCAAGCCTTAAAAATCCTTCTTTAACCAGTTTCCTCCCCTTTATCTACACTGATTTGAAATGGATTTAACAAGTGACATCAATAAGGGATCATAGCTTTCACCTGGATTCACCTGGTCAGTCTATGTAATGGAAAGGCATGCTTTGTACACCCAGCGTATGAATGTAATTCTCTTTATGCCTGTATCTGTGTGTTTAACCTTGTTTGCCTAACTGTATCTGAACACTCATCGGTGTTACTTCCCAGTGTGTAAGTGTACCTTTCCCTGTATATCTGTATCTATGATGTGTCTTCAGAGACATCCATACGACCACAGGGAAGCTGAAGCGGGTTGTGCTCCAGTTCACCCCAGCCAGCTGGACCTACGTACGCTGGTTAGACCCCAAGTCCTCCTTCCAGAGGGTGGCTGGGATCTACCTCTTTATGATCCTCTGGCAGGTGACCTCTGACCTGGAAATGAAACATTAGTATTTAGTGTCAGGGTTAGAAGTCAGAATCCATTTATGTCATTACTCTGTGTATATTGACTTATAAGTCATTTGGGAAAACAAATGGAACAGTTGATATGTTTTCTATGATCTTGTCTTATTGACGGTGACCTACTACATACCTGAAGATTATGGGGTAGATTTTATGATATCTAAGCTGTGTGCAGTGATGATTTTAATATACATGTTGCTGGACTACTTTACTTCCTGTCTGTCCTCCTTTCCTCTAAACAGCTGACTGAGTTGAACACATTCTTCTTGAAGCACATCTTCGTGTTCCAGGCGTCTCACGCTCTCAGCTGGTGCCGGATCCTCCTCCTCGGAATCATCACAGCACCTACTGTACGGTAGGGAGCCCCTCCACCACGCCACTCCACACGTGTGTTCTACATTATAGAGGCACAAGGGAGTTATGACAGACATGTGCAGTCTCTTATCATATGGAATTGAGTTGAAATAAGTTTTGAATGATTACTGTAAACCTCCTTTCTTTTTATCGTAATGATTTGACAGTCGTTTTTGTGATGGCTGTAGATAAACTGTATCTAATGTTCGTCTTCCTGTTCTTTCAGACAGTATTATGCGTATCTGACAGACACACAGTGCAAAAGAGTGGGAACACAATGTTGGATGTTTGGGTGAGTCTCGTCTGGATCCTCTAGTGGACATTTCTAATGTTGCGACCACGTCATTGACAAACGTCTCAGAAGTGCTGTGGATGGGAAATTGGCTCACGTACAGTTTTATTCAAAATATTGTAAAGATGCTGTCCTCATCGCAGTCCTAAGCTTGTGATTGCCCTGACTAGGCTCTGGTAACCATGGTGACCAGACTTGCTCTCTCACTATTAAATAGAAAACAATGAGGCCCTTATATGCCCCTGGCTTCACCCCTTCAATATTAGAAACTCTAAGTACCCTCTGCAGTCTGGTGACTAGAATTAAAGAGGAAATGTATTTGTTTTCTGTGACTGTGTGTGCATTTTAACATAGTGCCATTAACAAAAAAAACATATATTTTGCTATAGATAATGCTTGTTGTAAAATGCAATTATTGTTAGAGGTGAATGTTTGGTGGTGAGTGTCCGTTAACAATGGTCCTTATCTAACTCACAGGGCCATAGCCTTCCTGGAGGCCCTAGTGTGCATCAAGTTTGGTCAGGATGTGTTCTCCAAAACACAAGCCCGGTCGGTGTTCCAGTGGCTTCTGTGTGTGGTAAGAGCCGTGTGTGTCTCTCTCTGTGTGTCTCTTTCTGTGTGTGTGTGTCTCTCTCTCTCTCTCGCGATAATAAACAATAAAAAATTAACAGTAAACATTACACTCACAAAAGTTCCAAAAGAATAAATACATTTCAAGTGTCATATTATGTCTATATACAGTGTTGTAATGATGTGCAAATAGTTCAAGTACAAAAGGGAAAATAAATCAACATAAATATAGGTTGTATTTACAATGGTGTTTGTTCTTCACTGGTTGCACTTGTCTTGTGACAACAGGTCACCAATCTTTCTGCTGTGATTGCACACTGTGGTATTTCACCCAATAGAAATGGGAGTTTATCCAAATTGGATTTGTTTTCTAATTCTTTGTGGGTCTGTGTAATCTGAGGGAAATATGTGTCTCTAATAGGGTCATACATTTGGCAGGAAGTTAGGAAGTGCAAGGCTATGCTCACTGAGTCTGTACAAAGTCATAGATTTCCTTGATTTTGGGTCAGTCACAGTAGTCAGGTATTCTGCCACTGTGTACTGTCTGTTTAGGGCCAATGAGCATTCTAGTTTGCTCAGTTTTTTTGTTAATTCTTTACAATGTGTCAAGTAATTCTCTTTTTGTTTTCTCATGATTTGGTTAGGTCTAATTGTGTTGCTGTCCTGGGGCTCTGTGGGGTCTGTTTGTGAACAGAGCACCAGGACCAGCTTGCTTAGGGGGCTCTTCTCCAGGTTAATTTCTCTGTAGGTGATGGCTTTGTTATGGAAGTTTGGGAATCGCTTCCTTTTAGGTGGTTGTAGAATTTAACGGCTCTTTTCTGGATTTTGATAATTAGCGGGTATCTACCTACAGTTGAAGTCGGAAGTTTACATACACCTTAGCCAAATACATTTCAACTCAGTTTTTTTTACAATTCCTGACATTTAATCCTAGTAAAAATGCCCTGTCTTAGGTCAGTTAGGATCAACACTTTATTTTAAGAATGTGAAATGTCAGAATAATAGTAGAGAGAATGATCTATTTCAGCTTTTATTTATTTAATCACATTCCCAGTGGGTCAGAAGTTTACTCAATTAGTATTTGGTAGCATTGCCTTTAAATTGTTTAACTTGGGTCAAACGTTTCGGGTAGCCTTCCACTAGGTTCCCACAATAAGTTGGATGAATTTTGGCCCATTCCTCCTGACAGAGCTGGTGTAACTGAGTCAGGTTTGTAGGCCTCCTTGCTCGCACACGCTTTTTCAGTTCTGCCCACAGATTTTCTACAGGATTGAGGTCAGGGCTTTGTGATGGCCACTCCAATACCTTGACTTTGTTGTCCTTAAGCCATTTTGCCACAACTTTGGAAGTATGCTTGGGGTCATTGTCCATTTGGAAGACCCATTTGCAACCAAGCATTAACTTCCTGACTGATGTTGCTTCAATATATCCACATAATTGTCCTTCCTCATGATGCCATCTATTTTGTGAAGTGCAGCAGTCCCTCCTGCAGCAAAGCACCCCCACAGCATAATGCTGCCACCCCCGTGCTTCACGGTTGGGATGGTGTTCTTCGGCTTGCAAGCGACCCCGTTTTTCCTCCAAACATAACGATGGTCATTATGGCCAAACAGTTCTATTTTTGTTTCATCAGACCAGAGGACATTTCCAAAAAGTACGATCTTTGTCCCCATGTGCAGTTGCAAACCGTAGTCTGGCTTTTTAATGGAGGTTCTGGAGCAGTGGCTTCTTCCTTGCTGAGCGGCCTTTCAGGTTATGTCGATATAGGACTCGTTTTACTGTGGATATAGATACTTTTGTAAATGTTTCCTCCAGCATCTTCACAAGGTCCTTTGCTGTTGGTCTGGGATTGATTTGCACTTTTTGCACCAAAGTACGTTCATCTCTAGGAGACAGAACGCGTCTCCTTCCTGAGCGGTATGATGGCTGCGTGGTCCCATGGTGTTTATACTTGCTTACTATTGTTCGTACAGATGAACGTGGTACCTTCAGGCATTTGGAAATTGCTCCCAAGGATGAACCAGACTTGTGGGGTCTACATTTTTTTTCTGAGATCTTGGCTGATTTCTTTTGATTTTCCCATGATGTCAAGCAAAGAGGCACTACGTTTGAAGGTAGGCCTTGAAATACATCCATAGGTACACCTCCAATTGACTCAAATTATGTCAATTAGCCTATCAGAAGCCATGACATCATTTTCTGGAATTTTCCAAGCTGTTTAAAGGCACCATCAACTTAGTGTATGTAAACTTCTGACCCACTGGAATTGTTTGTTAACAATACATTTGTGGAGTGGTTGAAAAACGAGTTTTAATGACTCCAACCTAAGTGTATATAAACTTCCGACTTCAACTGTATGCACGCACAACTTTTCCGTTATTTATTTTGTAGAATTTTTTGAAACAAGTAATTTTTTTCATTTCACTTCACCAATTTGGACTATTTTGTGTATGTCGCTTATATGAAATCCAAATAAAAATCCATTTAAATTACAGGTTGTAATGCAACAAAATAGGAAAAACGCCAAGAGGGATGAATACTTTTGCAAGGCACTGAAAGGGCCAAAAAGATTGGAGAAGTGGTTTATCCATACATCTCCGTTTTGGATAGATAACTCTTCATTGTCATTGTTGTTAATTTTCTTAGGTTGTCTGCTTGAAATGTTTAGATTTGGTAGGGAAGCTGAGAGGTCAAATGTACTGTTTAGGTTTTCTACTGCCAGGTTTACACCTTCACTATTACAGTGAAACATTTTGTCTCGGAAATTGTCTAGAAGGGATTGATTTTGTTGTTGCCTAATAGTTTTTTGGTAGATTTCCACACTATTTTCTTTCCTGCTATAGCATTTCTTAATATTATTCCGTTCCTTTGGCTTTGATGCCTCATGAATGAGCATAGCTCTGTTCAAGTAGAGTGTGATTTTGCTGTGATCTTATAGGGGTGTCAGTGGACTGACTGATCACTCTAAGAGACTGGGTTGAGGTCATTAATAAAGTAGTCTACAGTACTTATTCGGGTGGTCCTCTGTAGCTCAGCTGGTAGAGCACGGCGCTTGTAACGCCAGGGTAGTGGGTTCGATCCCCGGGATCACCCATACACAAAAAAAATTATGCACGCATGACTGTAAGTCGCTTTGGATAAAAGCGTCTGCTAAATGGCATATTATTATATTATTATACTACTGCCAAGACATGAGCTATATGTGTACCTACCGTAGGAATCCCCTCGAGGCCTACCATTGACTATGTACATACCCAGCATCCGACAGCGCTGCAGGAGTTGTGACCCGTTTTTGTTGGTTATGTTGTCGTAGTTGTGTCTAGGAGGGCATACAGTGAGGGGGGAAAAGTATTTGATCCCCTGCTGATTTTGTACGTTTGCCCACTAACAAAGAAATGATCAGTCTATAATTTTAATGGTAGGTTTATTTGAACAGTGAGAGACAGAATAACAACAAAAAAATCCAGAAAAACGCATGTCAAAAATGTTATAAATTGATTTGCATTTTAATGAGGGAAATAAGTATTTGACCCCCTCTCAATCAGAAAGATTTCTGGCTCCCAGGTGTCTTTTATACAGGTAACGAGCTGAGATTAGGAGCACACTCTTAAAGGGAGTGCTCTTAATCTCAGCTTGTTACCTGTATAAAAGACACCTGTCCACAGAAGCAATCAATCAATCAGATTCCAAACTCTCCACCATGGCCAAGACCAAAGAGCTCTCCAAGGATGTCAGGGACAAGATTGTAGACCTACACAAGGCTGGAATGGGCTACAAGACCATCGCCAAGCAGCTTGGTGAGAAGGTGACAACAGTTGGTGCGATTATTCGGAAATGGAAGAAACACAAAATAACTGTCAATCTTCCTCGGCCTGGGGCTCCCTCGGCCTGAGGAATCAGCCCAGAACTACACGGGAGGATCTTGTCAATGATCTCAAGGCAGCTGGGACTATAATCACCAAGAAAACAATTGGTAACACACTACGCCGTGAAGGACTGAAATCCTGCAGCGCCCGCAAGGTCCCCCTGCTCAAGAAAGCACATATACAGGCCCGTCTGAAGTTTGCCAATGAACATCTGAATGATTCAGAGGAGAACTGGTTAAAGTTAAAGTGTTGTGGTCAGATGAGACCAAAATCGAGCTCTTTGGCATCAACTCAACTCGCCGTGTTTGGAGGAGGAGGAATGCTGCCTATGACCCCCAAGAACACCATCCCCACTGTCAAACATGGAGGTGGAAACATTATGCTTTGGGGGTGTTTTTCTGCTAAGGGGACAGGACAACTTCACCGCATCAAAGGGATGATGGACGGGGCCATGTACCATCAAATCTTGGGTGAGAACCTCCTTCCCTCAGCCAGGGCATTGAAAATGGGTCGTGGATGGGTATTCCAGCATGACAATGACCCAAAACACACGGCCAAGGCAACAAAGGAGTGGCTCAAGAAGAAGCACATTAAGGTCCTGGAGTGGCCTAGCCAGTCTCCAGTCCTTAATCCCATAGAAAATCTGTGGAGGGAGCTGAAGGTTCGAGTTGCCAAAGGTCAGCCTCGAAACCTTAATGACTTGGAGAATATCTGCAAAGAGGAGTGGAACAAAATCCCTCCTGATATGTGTGCAAACCTGGTGGCCAACTACAAGAAACGTCTGACCTCTGTGATTGCCAACAAGGGTTTTGCCACCAAGTACTAAGTCATGTTTTGCAGAGGGGTCAAATACTTATTTCCCTCATTAAAATGCAAATCAATTTATAACATTTTTGACATGCGTTTTTCTGGATTTTTTTGTTGTTATTCTGTCTCTCACTGTTCAAATAAACCTACCATTAAAATTATAGACTGATCATGTCTTTGTCAGTGGGCAAACGTACAAAATCAGCAGGGGATCAAATACTTTTTTCCCTCACTGTATGGGGGAGGGAATGCTGTCACCTCCAGGTAGGTGTTTGTCCCGCTGAGGGTGTCAGGTTCTTGTCCAGTTCTGGTATTTAGGTCGCCACAGACTAGTACATGTCCCTGGGCCTGGAAAAGGTTGATCTCCCCCTCTAGAATGGAGAAGCTGTCATCGTTAAAGTATGGGGATTCTATTGGGGGAATATAGGTAGCACACAAGGACATTTTTCTCTGTTAAGATAATTTCCTTATTAATTTCTAGCCAGATGTAAAATGTTCCTTTTTTGACTAATTTAATAGAATGGGTTAGGTCTGCTCTATAACAAATTAGCCTACCCCCTGAGTCTCTTCCCTGTTTCACACCTGGTAGTTTGGTTGATGGGACTACCAACTCTCTGTAACATAGAGGGCAACCAGTGGGTCCGTCTCCTTTATACCATGTTTCTTGTAGAATGACAATGTCTGTATTTCAAATTTCTTTGATGAATTCTGGGTTCCTGCTCTTTAGGCCAAAGGCAGATGACCTCAGACCTTGTATATTCCAGGATGAGATAGTAAAAGCTTTGTGTTCCATAGTGTCTAGTGTTGTTTTTGTGTGGTTTAGACCCGGACCATAACAGTAGGTGTGAGCAGAGCATGTTGAGCACGGCCTGTGCATATGTTCTGTCTCTGTCTCTGTCTCTCTCTCTCTCTCTCTCTCTTTGTGTGTGTCTCTCTCTCTCTCTGTGTGTCTCTCTCTCTCTTTGTGAGTGTGTGTCTCTCTTTCTCTGTGTTTGTGTGTGTCTCTCTCTCTCTCTCTCTCTCTCTCTGTGTGTGTGTCTCTCTCTCTTTGTGTGTGTGTCTCTCTGTGTGTGTGTGTGTGTGTGTGTGTCTCTCTCTCTTTGTGTGTGTGTCTCTCTGTGTGTGTGTGTGTGTGTCTCTCTCTCTGTGTTTGTGTGTGTGTGTCTGTGTGTGTGTGTGTCTCTCTCTCTCTGTGTCTCTCTTTGTGTGTGTGTCTCTGTGTGTGTGTGTCTCTCTGTGTTTGTGTGTCTCTCTCTCTCTCTCTCTGTGTGTGTGTGTGTGTGTCTTTCTCTCTCTGTGTGTCTCTCTCTCTCTCTCTCTCTTTGTGTGTGTGTCTGTGTATCTCTCTCTCTTTGAGTGTGTGTGTGTGTGTGTGTGTGTGTGTGTGTGTGTGTGTGTGTGTGTGTGTCTCTCTCTCTCTGTGTGTGTGTCTCTCTCTGTGTGTCTCTCTCTCTCTCTCTGTGTCTCTCTATTTGTGTGTGTGTCTCTCTCTGTGTGTGTGTGTCTCTCTGTGTGTTTGTTTGTGTCTCTCTCTCTATGTGTTTGTGTCTCTCTCGCTGTGTGTGTCTCTCTCTTTCTGTGTGTCTCGCTCTCTGTTTGTGTGTGTGTGCGTATGCGAACATGTGTTTACCTTAAACAATTCTCCCTGCTCCAATTCTTGTACCTCAAGTGTCCATAACAATGACGTGTTATTTAGGCTGTGTAATACCATTGGGATGCTCTGACATATGACTGCTATGTGGGAGGTGAGTGCTCTCCATTGTGGTGTCAGTGCTCTCTACATCTCTACGTCTCTCTCTCTATAGGCCTTCATTACACTTCTCTGTCTGTATGGGATGGTGCGGTATGAGCAGAAGTATGAGCCTGAGTTAAAGGTAAGCCCATAGTCAACTGTTGCACAGAAAGACTACATTCGCCATAAGTCTTTGTCCAGTTTGGTCTATTTAGTTGTTATTTTTGTCTCCGACTGAGTATCAAGAACCCTCTTTTCTAGAGCGTCTCTGAGCATGAGGATGGTAACCTAATAGACTTGTGTGGTTACTTCCCTGATGATATCACAGGTAAGCATCAGAGTCAAGTGGAATGTATTTTTATACATAAAGCATTGTATTTGCTGATGTTCATCAAGGAGCATATTTCCTGTTTGTCCTATTGTAGGTGAGAGAGACTCTCGGAATAACTCAGCCAGCCAATCTAAACGAAGGAGAGGCTCTGGGAGAACCAAAGCTGTCAATGGACACAATGATTAAAAGAAATGAGAGCCAATGAAGGGACTACATCCCTACTGCACACACCAACTCTGTGGGGAGATGGAAGGAGGATAATTTGGGAGAGAAGGTTCAAGAGGTGGGGATATTACATTGGTTGAATAGGTGGTTGAAGAACAGTGAGAAAGTAAATGAAGCATAAACTGAATGGAAAAGGCTGAGCCGAGAGCTTTACTACATTTACGTTTAAAACATTTAGCAGACGCTCTTATGCAGAGCGACTTACTACACTTTGGTGACCACTCCCACTTTACTGTGTGTGTGAGATCAAGAACTGTTCAACAAAAGTTGAATTTACCTTTTGATGAAGCTTTTGAGTTTACAATTTTCACAGGATTTACTGTACACCAAGGGGTACCGAATGCATTTTTAATGTTCCCCCTCTCTTTTTGTATTGTTCAAATGATGACCATAAGTATTATGGGATTAATTTTATTTAACTTACAATGAAAACGTAAATAATATGAAGGTAAAGCCTGAATTGTTGAGATGCCCAGTTTGCAACTTCAGTATTCAAAGTTTGATTCAGAATTTGAGTCAATTATTTTTTAACTCAGTAAGTTAAAGATAATTTATATTTATTTCTACAAATCCTCATATAAAAAAAATGTGAACTCTGACTTTCAATATACATGTATAACTTTAACTGACTAGTATTTCAATGGAGTTGATCTCAACCCTGTTTGGACAGTATTTTTAAGATAATTCCAGGCCTTAAATGTTCAAAATGTCATGATGACCTACTTTGTTCAGGTGAGTGTGTGAAATGTAATTTGATTAACCTTTGATTTTATACAAGCATTAAGAGTGCATTTGTTTTGTATGAATGATGGGAACCGCACACTGTTGCAAGATAATGTATATGAATATAGCTTTCTAATAAATATTTAAAACATGACGAAGATGTTTTGCTGTTTTGTTGTCCTTTGTTATTACCAATTTTTACCAGCAGGTGGGAGCAGAGAATCAGGCAGCAGAGGATAATTTTTGTTATCAGTCTTACTAGTTGACTGGAGTGATAAAAATAAAGATATTCACATCAATCTCCCATGCATTGTGTATTGAATAAATTACACTGATAAAAGAAAGCATGCATACACATATTTTTGATGATCTGAGTCTAGTGCAACCGTTTTAATTTGTTTATTTTTCATTGGGAAATGTACATCACATTTTAAAGTCTTAATTTCCTTTGTCACTCAGATATGTCTGAAATGTATAGCTTTTAGGGTCACCACGTAAATAAACCCTGTCTCAGAGGCTCGCAAGTGTGAATGCCTAAACTGCATTTCCCATGGTTCTCTTTTAACGTGAAGCTTCCTTGTTAGAGGACTGAGTCGCTGAACTCTATGGTTAATGCTATGACAGGACAGTTGGAACAGCTATCCGGCGCGGAGTCGAGTCGATATTCAATCTAGCCATGGCGGCCACGGGTGGAGGGAAAATTAGAAGCAGAAGATATCATATCGCTTCTAAACCTTACGCCAAAAGCAAACAGGTAAATAAAATTACCGTGTTCGTATGAATGTTCCACATTGAAGGATAGCGTGTAGTTTGTTGACAGTTGTCTTTTCGCTCTTGTGTTGTTGTTTTCTTGGAGACATTTTGTGTGGCCTAGTCTTAGCGCTCATGGCCTCCACGCTGTGTCAAGGAATCGAGCAAGCTAGCGAAGTGAGACAGACATTTTGCCGGTTCGGGGAACTAACGTTAATGTTACTAGCCAGGTAACTGGCGTGTATCATTTAAAACTGCTAAGACTAACGGCAGCCATAGTTATTTAACACACTGTCGTGTATTAATATTGAACTTTACTAGTTTAGACGTAGTACTGGCTTCTTGTCAAGTTTGCGTTGGCTACATGCGTAGCTATTCAAACTAGCAAGCAGTCGACAAGTAGCTAGCTAGCTAATGTCGGATGCTAGCTAAACTTAACGTTACAAGCTAACTAGCTAGCTAGTTTTGCATTGTCTCTGCCTACATTTACATGCAACGTTAGCTATGGCATATCAGTTGTGTTTACTGATAGTATTACATCCCATTCAATCATGAAAGTATATATTTTCTATTTTTTAAAGACATTTGGCATTGGAGTTTATTGTCATTTCATTGTGGGTTAGGTCATAATGTGTAGCTAGTGCACAATGCTAGTTAGCAAAGCTAACTAGCTAATTTCAGAACTGTTTCAAGTGACCACATGGTTGACTGGTTCACTACTAGCTAAGCGAGAGACGTTAGAGGCTAGATAGTTTTTTAACATTAACATTACTTGGTTACAATCTACTAAGGCAACAGCAATAAATGATTAGCAATATTACGCCGTGATAGTAGTCCGTTTCCAGATTTCTTAAAAACAAGGCAATATTATGACGTGGTTTTGTAAATCTCGAAAGGGGCATAATTGTGAGGCTGTGTGGAAACGTAGCTAACCACTCTTAGCCTAGCCTGGGGCAGTGGACTAGAGGACTTCTTCTAGGGTCCAAAAAGTTGGACCCGATGACAATCGTACCCGGACCCGATAATTACAAAATTAAAAGGGCGACCGGACCCGAGAACAATCAGACCCAAACTCAATGCGGTCCAAACCTCATGTCTCTATCATAATCCGTTCAAAAGTTATTGGATATTGTAGGATGGCCAAAATTAGGGTGACTAAATCAATGGAAGCCAGGGGGGGAAAGTGGTCAAAAATCTGGAAAATAGCATTGCGTCAGCTAGGCTGGATGCTGTGCGAGAATGAGTTGAACTTGTCCTCTTTCTTCTTGGAGGTAAGATCGATTTTGAGACATGACATGTAGTATTTTCATATGTTAGTGTACGCTTTAGAAATTACGAAATTCTTATTTTTTGAACTTTTCTCAAAACACAAGCATATCTCTGTGAAATGTAAACGGATCACTGAGCGTACCACAAGCTTTATATTTTCAAAGCCTTTTACACAGTGGTGGAAAAAGTACGCAATTGTCAAACTTGAGTAAAAGTAAAGATACCTTAATTGAAAATGACTCAAGTGAAAGTTACCCAGTAAAATAGTACTTGAATAAAAGTCTAAAAGTATTTGGTTTTAAATGTACTTAACTATCGAAAGTAAATGTAATTGCTAAAATATACATAAGTATCAACAGTAAAAGTGTACATTATTTCAAATTCCTTATATTAAGCAACCCAGATGGCACCACTTTCTTGTTTTTATATTTACGGATAGCCAACACTCAGACATAATTTACAAAAGAAGCATTTGTGTTTAGTGAGTCAGTCAGAACAGAGGCAGTAGATGACCAGGGATGTTCTCTTGATAAGTGTGTGAATTGGACCATTTTCCTGTTTGCTAAGTATTCAAAATGTAACAGTACTTTTGGGTGTCAGGGAAAATGTATGGAGTAAAAAGTATATTATTTTCATTAGGAATGTAGTGAAGTAAAAGTTGTCAAAAATACCCAGAAAAACTACTTAAGTAAAAATACTTCAAAGTGCTACTTAAGTACTTTACACCACTGCTTTTACATTTAATTCAGTTTGTGTCATGTTAAAGGTGGACTCAACAAAATAATGTTGCTATGAGCAGCACCACAGATATTGAGATGATCAAGATGCAAGACTTACCAGTCACACACAGTATGTGCAGGGGTTTGCTTCACGCAGTTCACAGCGAGCTAGCCAGGGCACCAAAACAGAGAAGTTGAGCCTCGCGCTTCAACGCTCTTAGTTGTTGCGGAAATTGTCCCACTTTGCTGTTTACTTTCTGCATCTACGTCATATCGCTGAGTCTACCTTTTAATTTGTCTTTCTGTAAGACGCGGAAACAACTTTGCAGACAACCACCATATGTAAAATCCTCAAAAGTCACTGCGAGAAAGTGGCACTGCTCTGTCGATTGCTTTTTATCACGTTTATTGTTTTTACGAAATCCTACTTTTTGGATATAATGTTAATATGTTAGAGAAAGACCCCACTGAACGATTCAGAACATGAAGAATGATATTTGTCTTGGTAAAATGTATTTTATAACATACTGAAGTGAAATGTCATCACTAAAGCACGTTTTCACCCACTCTAGGCAAAGTGGGAGGACACCCTACTTATTAGTGTAAAGATGCTATGCAGAGCTGTGGTCAGGTCCATTCGGGTCGATCAGTTGTAGTTACATAGACCCGAGACCCGATTTCAATCAAACAGTACTGGACCCGAGGGGAAAAGTTAGAATTTTGGACCTGGATTCTCTCGGTTGTTCGGATGGACCCGTGACGACCTCTAGTGGACACACCAAAAGAAAGGCAGGATAAAATATGCACTGAGCAGGAACCCTAGAACCCATCTACGTTAGTTGTAGCTAGTGAACTTGTGCTTCTCCTGAGGGGTATCCTACGAATAAAGCTAGCCAGCTTCAGTTAGCTTCACATTCCAGGTCAGGCTTAATCTGTACTACGACGGTGGATATTGCTCGTCCGCCTGCCGCTAACTCCAGCAGGCTTGTAACTGTGCGTGCATGTCGCACATCGTTATTCGAACACCGAACTCTTCATTGAGACAACGCTGAAACATCAATCCATGGGTGAGTCAGCGCCACATTTTCATTTGTGCAGAAATCAAAATGAAAGAAAAGTTAGCTTGCAAATTCTGCAGGCTATGGTGTGAAATAGGCTTTTAGAAGTTACATCTTTATTTTATTACTTATCGTTAATGCCGACTTTGGTATGCTAATCAACGCACAACCACAAGCCCCTTTTCCCCCACTCCTATCGATTAAAATAATTGTATTAAGTCATACAAAAGTGTTACTTTGAGGGAAGTTTAAAAGGCATTCTGTCTTTACTAAATGTCTAATGTGATATATTTTAACTAGAGCTGTCCCCGACAAAAAATAATAATATATATTGTTCTTATCGATTGGTCGAAATTATAAAACGTGTATTTTTTCATAGACACACCCTTTTGTGTTTGAATAAAATCAACTATATGCACTGAGCTTGTCTGATTTCTTTAAGCGGACTGTTTGATTCTATAATTAAGACACACAAATGACAAGATGGAGCCCGAAGGCCACGCTGTGTTAAAAAAAAAAGACAGCAAATGCCTGTGTGACTGGCGCACGTTGTCTCTTCTCCCTGCTGCAGCCAAAGGGCAGCATGGCAACTGTTTATTGCGCTGTCCTTGCTGAAGCTGCAACATCATTTCAGCCATTTTGTTTCTTACTTGTTTCCTTGACTGAAAAGTTATGTTACCGAAATCCCTTGCTCTCTTTATGTGAAACGTATGCATCGCATGCACGTGACCAATAGGGCCTGACCTATAGCCTATCATAATCACATCAATAAATTGGTTATAACAAACTCCGAACACCGTAATGTGACTGCAAAATGGATGCGGAGGACAAGAAAAATAAACTTGAAAGGGGGAAGTCAGATCTGTGGAAGAAATTTGACTTAGTTGTGGAAACTACTGGAGATCAAGAAAAAAGGAGGGTATAGGAGCAAGCATTGCATGAGTTATGTGTGTCAAACAGGTGCTGTTAGATTACAATATTATATTTTCTGATAATTTGAAACAGTGTAAACAACACAAAATAAATTAGAAGTGTACCAGAGTCTGTTCTAATGAGGGGGAAATAAAATAAAGAAATATACTGTATAAAGCCTTTATTACAGCAAAGACTAAACAGTTGCATTCGTGAATTGTGGTTTATTTATAGTTTTGGATAATTCTTCAAAGCTCCCTTTGTTAATTTTTAAACAAATGCTTGATTGCATTTCAAATCAAATTTTATTTGTCACCGAATACAACAGGTGTAGACTTTACAGTGAAATGCTTACTTACAAGCCCTTAACAACAATGCAGTTTTAAGAAGAATACCAAAAAAAATCACAAAAAAATACAATATAAAATAATACGAAATAGAAGTAACAAGGCATGAATGACTCCTATGCTGTGTGATGACATGATTGATTGATACAGTAGCCTATATATTGAAATATAGGCATAAGTATTAAGACTAAACAGGATCCGCTCTTAGGCCTACAGCTCGATGGTGGTTATACAATGCTACCACTATACATTTTAGTCATTTAGCAGACGCTCTTATCCAGAGCAACTTACAGTTAGTGAGTGCATAATTTTTTTTTCTTTCATACTATACAAAGCCTACTAATGATAATGACATTGCTTATTATAATAATGATGATGATAATAACAATAAGGAGATGAAGAAAAAGGAGGGTATAGGAGCGAGAGCTGTGTGCATATTATGTGACAGGAAGGTGCTGTTAGATTACAAATGTTATGCCTGTTTGGAACAGTGTAAACAACACTAAATACATTATAAGTAATACCAGAGTCTTTTCTAATGAAAAAACAACAATTGTAAAGCCTTTATTACAGCGTAGCAAAGATTAATTGGGAAATTGCTTTATCCAACATTTTGCGGTTGCATGGGGCTTGATGGTCACGGAATCAGTAAGCTATTAAACAAACAGATTATCCATAGATTAGGGCCCAATTTTTCAATTGATTGATTTCCTTATATGAACTGTAATTCATGTTGCGTTTATATTTTTGTTCAGTATACAATTACAGTATCACATGTCTTAGAGTGATGGACTGTCATCCTTATGGCCTCCGCAATGGATTAGTCCACTGAGAGAGGCGCGAATCAGATGGGTATCTTGTGGGAATCATGAAGAAAAAAATATATTTGCGACTGCTTAACTAAAGAAATCTTGGTCAACCAACAGCCAGGGCCTAAAATTAACACCTGCCAAATGCGGGTAGATTTTGGCATTGGCGGGTAAGATGTTTATTTCACTAGCCACGTTGGCGGGTGGTCAGGGCTCCACAGTGCGAGCATTTCACTCGCATTTGTGAATAAAAATAGTCAAGTATGTTCACATTTATAGAAAAATAAATGCTGCAGTAGCTGTTTTCAAAGTATTTCTGCCATTTTGTTTCATAGCTGGCAAAATAATCGCACAAAGTCAGAGAACTACGATTACTATATAACCTATCCCACTTCGCATTGCAACACTGCCTGGCTGTGAAAGATGCATTTTTTTAGAAGTGCTGCGCACAGGCATAAAAATTGGTCTAATTTACTTGAAACTAAAGTCTACTGAAGTGAGAATTTGTCCTTGTGTTTCTTCGCTATTTACATTTGTTTTGTTCACAAGCTAGGTTGTTTTTCAATGTTTGAGTTTCAGCTGCTAGGGAAGAGAAGACTATGCTTCTACTAGTGAGACTAAATCTCACAGGCACAAACATGAGTTGCGTTACCACGGTAACATCCTGCCCTTAAAGGGGAGGGTGAGCATTTTTGTTCATCTGTGATATTTTGTTTAAAAGACTCGGGTCACAAAAAATGAAATTAAACAGTATACCACATTACTTCTTACTAGTAATACATATATTGTTTTAGAAACATTTCAAAGCATGCTCATCTGTTTTGTTGGTGTAATTTTAGCGTGGAAAAATATTTTGGCTGGTAAACAAATCTGAGTGGCTGGTAGATTATTAAATCTACCTGCCACAGTGGCTGGTGGACCAAACGTAATTTTAGGCCCTGCCAGCAGCCTATTGACCAAACAATCGACCAGTCGACTAGATGGGGTCAACTCTAATTTTAACATGACTATTTTTGAACACACAACACATTTGATTTAATAAAATATTTACTCAGTCGTCTTCCTCAAATAAAGGGATGGTAACGCAATCTTTGCAAGAGGGAAGGAATCTGGTTTAATTGGTCCTCAACTCGTGGCTCAGTCATTTCATTCGGGGGGTGGGGAATTGATCCGCAGGCCTACAAAAGTTAGTTGCCGATCCCTGTTCTATGTCATATCAGTGTCCAGATTTTCAGGAACATAAAACACCTTGACATGAAATGCCTCAGTGGGTTTTCATAAGTCAAACATGTCAGTAAATCATTACAATCCTTCAGTTGACAGGGACGATGCACCATTTAGGAGTTTCTTATAAAGTCATTTTATTAATAGCCCGTGGGCAAAGACTGGGACTGTTAGATTGGCCATTGGAAAGTGAAGGCAGGGAGCCCACCAGCAGTAATAATAAAGAGGACGTGTAGGCCAAACCAAACTAGTGGAATATTTGACTGGCGTTCACTTCAGACCAGTGGACTCGAACTTCCAGTTAGGGTTATGTTTGTGTAAGCCTACATGTCAGCATAAATTGTGCTTTTCTTCTGTCAGCTGGGAAGTGCTGGTGAGGGAAGCAGTAGACCTATTCACTTTTAAATGGAGATGTAAAAGTTATGAACTGTCATCACAGCAGCTGGTTTCAGGTTACTGGCCTTGGCGGGAAGGAAAATCACGAGTGAAATCACTAGTAAATCATTTGAGTTGCTGGGGGGATTTTCATTAACTTTCAGTCTTTCATCCCACCTTATTGAACTAAACACGAAGCATCCTCTCTTTAGGTTACAGATTGGACCTCCCTTGTAAAAATGCATCGGGAATAGATTTTTTCCACACGCCTTTGACACTTTCATATATACTGAACAAAAATATAAATGCAACAATTTCAATGATTTTACAGTTCATATAAGGAAATCAGTCAATTGAAATAAATAAATTAGGCCCTAATCTATTGATTGCACATGACTGGGCAGGAGCACAACCATGGGAGGGTCTGGGAGGGCTTTATTATAGACAGAAATACTCCTCCGTTTCATCAGCTGTCCGGGTGGCTGGTCTCAGACTATTCCGCAGGTGAAGAAGCCGGATGTGGAGGTCCTGGGCTGGCATGGATACACGTGGTCTGAGGTTGTGTGGCCGGTTGGACGTACTGCCAAATTCTCTAAAATGACGTTGAAGGTGGCTTATGGTAGAGAAATTAACATTCAATTCTCTGGCAACAGCTTTGGTGGACATTCCTGCAGTCAGCATGCCAATTGCACGCTTTTCAAAACTTGTGATCTGTGGCATTGGTTTGTGTGACAAAGCTGCACATTATAGTGGGCTTTTATTGTCCCCAGTGCAAGGTGCACCTGTGTAATGATCATGCTGTTTAATCAGCTTCTTGATATGCCACACCTGTCATGTGGATGGATTATCTTGGCAAAGGAGAAATGTTCACTAACAGGGATGTAAACAAATTTGTGCACAACAATTTAGAGAACTACGTTTTTTTTGCGTATGGAAAAATTCTGGGATCTTTTATTTTACCTCATGAAACATGGGACCAACACTTTAAATGTTCTGTTTATATATATTTTTTGTATAGTTAGGCCTACCAGTCTAGTAGTCTTTAACTTAAGAGTCCGTTGACGCACCCATGCATCAGTCGAATTAACATAATAATAAAAAAACGTCAAAAGTTTAAGCAAGATATGTTTTTTTGCATTGGCTAAGTCTCAATCCGCGTATGTTGGCCTTCCGCGTCTGCGGTGGAACATGGCAGAGCTACAGCGCTGTTTGTCCGACCAGGAGACATCACGAAAATCGGTCATCTCACGAAAATATCTGTAGCGTCCCAACGGTTCGGCCTACTAACTAATATGGAAAGGAGAGACTCTCACAAACACACTGGTGTTCTCCGTTATTCCTTAATTTTTTTGACTCCGTTTTTCAATTTATGAATGTGTTATTCAATGCGTTTCTATGGGCTATAGTATTAAAGGCCAAATAATTTAAATACATGTTTTTGATACCTACAGGGTCCTAGAATTCTAAATCAAATAGCTAAATAATCCATAGTATGACAATCTTAAAATAATTCCATATGTTAGCTTAGTAGAACCCCCCCCTTAGATTTTTAGAGGTTAAACACTGGTCTGTAGTCAGGATGTGTCATAGAACTAACCGCCCCCAGATGAGGGGCCTATTGTGGTGTGACGTAGTCGGCTCTTCCAATCATATAGGAAATAATGAACATTGCATTTCCGTCTGTTTGTGTGGCACCCCGAGCCAGTGTTGAAGGGTTTGGGGTCTGTATATTTAGCTACGTTGGCCACTTGACCTGTCTGCTTTAGTAGTGGTCCTATATTATGATTTATGGTTGTGCTGGCACATGTTAAGGGACAGATGCAAGTTTGACTGCTGCTCTGTATTACCTTGCACACATTCAAAATAATGATGGTCCTGTTTTTAGTTTTTTATGAAATGCTACAGTCTGAGTCAGACACATTGTCCAGTTTGTTGTATAGCCTAGCAGCTCATTGGTTCACTTGAACTTCACATGTCTGTCAATTGTACACCTCCATCCCATCTCACTGTTTCAACCACACACACAAGTGCTTCCTGGGAGAACAATGAGAGCAGCATTCTGGCACAGTCCTGTGGTCTCATGGCCCCATTCACAGTAATGCAGTGTCCTTAAATCCCTAGAATCACAAGAAAGGCCTGCAAGCACTAACTGACCCACAGAGGGGTCTGAGAGGCTGTGGCTGGTACATAGGTTAATTAGACTTATCTAGAGCAGCAGTTCACAACCTTTTCCATTCCGGGGAACACCAAATCACAGTCAAATGCTCTTGAGGACCACCATTCGCAGTCACATTTTTTTAAACCACAAAATATCTTGATGGTCAATTTTAGCAGTGAATGTAACAAATTAAAGGCATTATTATTATTATTATTATTATTATTATTATAAACAATTTGCATTGTGAAAAGTAATGTAAAATTGCTTGATTGTTTACACTGGCTTGGTAAAAACTGTGAATTTAGTGTGGACAGCAGCGCTGCGCGACTAGTGCTTTTTACAGATGAGCAGAAGTGGAGTGGAGCATATGCTCATTTTCAGGAGTCAAAAGCTACCAGGAGACACAGCGGTGTGCATGTGAACTGGTGCTAGCTACCTCCTTTTTACAGTTGCTCTTTACTGCTGCAGCAAACTTTAACTCGTGCTTGATGCTCCTGCAGACCCATTCTAAAAGGACATTTAGTGTAGTTAATGAAGCTGGGTAGCACTTCGGGACTATCTTGTTTTGTGATCTTGGTTTAAAGACAGGAAGCATCTCCCTCTGGCTTGTAGATATAGATAAGCCTAGTTCTACTGTAGATGGATGTGTGTTACAGTATTAGACCTGTGCCGCTCAGTGCTGCGTCAGACAGACTCTTCTGACCCACTTTTCACTGAGAGCTTGAGTAAGTAGGTCTTTGCGCTTCGCTTGAGTGGAATGACTTTTCTGTGCACCCACTGCTCGCTCTCCCTTTCAATACCTAGTGGCACATTCATCATTAGTGTGTTTTCCCATTTTTTGGAGTTTGTTACCCTGAATTAATTTGTACTTTGCTAGAATGTGTAACACTAGACATTCACCAAACAATGTTCATCATCACGGTTTTCTTTTCTTTTGGAAAGTCACACTATGGTGCTAAACGTCTCTCTCCATCCCTTATTCTCCCCCTCCCTTATTCTCTCCATCCCACTCTCCACCAGCAGCAGCAGCCAGGCCTGATTAGTCGAGTTACAGACACAGTCAAGAGCATCGTCCCTTCCTGGCTGCAGAAATACTTCAGGAACGGGGAGGCTGCAGAGGGGGGAGGGGCCATAGTGGTGGCGGAGCAGAACAGCCAGGCCCTGCCCCCTAATGGCAGCGAGGAGGTAGCCCCCCTTCCTGATGGACGGGACTCTCCGGAACCCGGTACCAGCAATACAGGTTAGCAGATATGTTATATATATTTTTATAAACTGGTGGTTCGAGCCCTGAATACTGATTGGCTGAAAGCCGTGGTATATCAGACCGTATACCATGGGTATGACAAAACATGTATTTTTACTGTTCTAATTACGTTGGTAACAAGTTTATAATAGCAATAAGGCACCTCGGGTGTTTGTGGTATATTGGCCATATACCACACCCCCTCAGGCCTTATTGCTTAAATAAATATTTATGGCAGAGATCTAGCCCATTGGCATGATTATATAATATTTGTTAATATGTTTCATCCTTTGTGTTTGGATTGTAAAGCCTAATTCCAGTAGTTGGACTTGCCTTGGGACTTCAGTGAAATTTTGAAGCTCAAAATATGGATCAACCCATCTTAACCCTAGTCATTTCTCCTCCACACCCCCAGAGCCTTCGACAAGCAGAGCATCCCTGAACTTCCAGGATGTTCTGTCGAGGCCCCCCCTCAACCGCTCCCACCTCCACTTCCCCTCCTTGGAAGCCTCCCCGGCCCTGGGAGGCCCCAGCTCTCTCTTCTCCCAGCCCTCCACCTCCTCTGCCCCTTTCTCCGGGGGCCCCTTCGCTGGGGCCTCGTCCAGCTTCTCCCTTGTCAAAGAGATAAAGGACAACTGCTCTCAGCACGAGGACGACAACATCTCTACCACCAGCGGCTTCTCTTCACGCGCATCAGAAAAAGGTAGTGTGTGTGTGTTGGGGATTGTGTGTGGAAAAAGTACTGAATCACGTTTTGGCCACTAGCAATCTTTTTTTTTGGTCTAGAGTCACCAGAAGAGATTTTAATCGTAGGATGTGGCTTTGAGAAATGATTTCCCAAATCTTGAAAATAGCATTTTAGCGTCCGTAGTCGGTACTGCTGAAATTCAGTATTTTGTTACGTAGATGTATGACCCAAATTTGACAAAAATGTATTTTCTCTGTCCCCAGATGTACCGAACTCTAAGACAGCATCGCTACCCCAGCTCTGGTCCCCGGAGATGGACCGGACCCACTCTGGGCCCCAGCAGTCCCAGTCCAGTCTCAAGAAGCCTGCGTTCAACCTGTCTGTCTTTGGGACTTCCTCCACTGTGAGTGTCAGTCAGTCAAGTCAGTCCTCCACTGTGAGTGCCAGTCGAGAGTCCGCAAACTCTACTCGCTTAGCTACTGATGTTCAGTTGATTTACTTTGATTTACATACAGTGCCTATAGAAAGTCTACACCCCCTTGAACCGTTTTAAAATGTTATGTTAAGTGGGAAATATGTTTAATTGTAAAAAATATAAATATATATATATATATATATATATATATATATATATATAAAGAATCATTGAACTACACAAAATACTCCATAATGTCAAAGTGAAAAGAAAATTAATAAAAATTCAATAACTAAAATGTAGTCGTTGTATAAGTATTCACCCCCTTTGTTTAGGCAAGCCTAAATTAGTTCAGATGTAAAATGTGGCTTAACAAATCACATAGTAAGTTATATGGAAATAATAGTTGACATGATTTTTGAATGACTACCCCTTCTGTCCCTCATACATACAACATCTGTAAGGTCCTTCAGTAAAGTATTTGAATTTCAAGCACAGATTAAACTACAAAGATCAGGGAGCTGTTTTTGAAAGCCTCATAAAGGGCAGTAATTGGTAGATGGTTAACAATAACAAATCAGACATTGAATATCTCTTTAAGCATGATAAAGTTGATAAATATGCTGTGGTTGATGTATTAAACCACCCAGACACATCAAAGATGAAGCCGTCCTTCTGAACTGAGGTGCAGGACCGGAATTAAACTCCTTAGGGATGTCACCATGAGGCCATTGGTGATTTTTAAAACGGCTACAAAGTTCAATGGCTGTGATGGGAGAACTGAGGATGGATCAACATTGTAGTGACTCCACAGTAATGACAGAGTGAAAAGAAGAATACAAATATCCAGAATAAAAAAATCTTCCAAAGCATGCATATGTATGCAGCATGGAACTAAAGTAAAATGGCAAAGAAATCCACTTTTTGCAAAGCCCTATGTTTGGGCCAAACGCAACGCCTCACTGAGTAACTGCCTCCTTATTTTCAAGCATGGTGGTGGTTGCATCATGGTATGGGTATGCTTGACATCCAAAGCATGCACATGCATCGGCAAAGACTGGGCAGTGTTTCAGGATAAAAAGAAACGTGATGGAGCTAAGTGTTGTGTATTGAGCATAGTGGTGGTGGGCATGTTATGGCGTTCATGTTTGCCTGCACAAATAGCTTAAACTGAATTCTCTGCCTCTTTATTGGATTGTACTTTCACCATGTCACGGAAACAGGCAAAATCCTAGAGGAAAACCTGCTTCAGTCTGCTTTACACCAGACACTTGGAGAGGAATTCACCTTTCAGCAAGACAGTAATCTACAACACATAGCCAAATCTACACTGGAGTTGCTTACCAAGAAGACAGTGAATGTTCCTGAGTGGCCAAGTTACAGTTTCGACTTCAATCTGCTTGAAAACATATGTCAAGACTTGAAGATTGCTGTCTAGCCATGATCCCCAATACCTTGACAGAGCTTGAAGAATAAAAAATAAAAAAAGAATAATGGGCAAATATTGCACAATACAGGTATGCAAAGTTATTATGAGACTCACAGCTGTAATCACTGCCAAAGGTGTTTCTAACATATTTAGACTCGGGGGGTGAATACTTATCTAATCAAGGTATATTAGTGTTTTATATTTCAGTTATCTTTAAAAATATATACTTTTTCTTCCACTTTGTCATTAGAGTATTTTGTGTAGATCCTTGACCAAAAAAAAGACAATTAAATCCATTTTAATCCCACTTTGTAACAAAATATAATGTGACGAAATCCAAGCGGGGTGTAGACTTTCTATAGGCACTTGGAAACTTTTGCTTTTGCGGTATTATGATTGTGTTCTTTAACATTGGGCTTTGATGTTTTTCTCCTCTAGTCTACGATGAACAGTTCAGTGCTGAATTCCAGTCAGTTGGGGGATTCCCCCTTCTACCCAGGGAAGACTACCTACGGGGGAGCGGCTGCTGTTAGAACAGCCCGCTCACGCACAGCCACACCTTACCAGGTAGTTCTCCTCTACAACTAACAATGTCTCCCTATTGATTTTCTCCTAGGCAAGAAACAAGCCCCCGATGCAGTATTCTGTGGGAAATGGGTTTGTGAAAAGTGCTGCTATATTTAATTTGATGGCTATATTTTCCCCTCTAGGCTCCATTGCGGAGACAGATCAAGGCCAAGCCTGCTGCGGCTCAGCCCTGTGGGGTGACCAGCGCTACCGCCCGACGCATCCTACAGTCCCTGGAGCGCATGTCCAGCCCCCTCGCCGTGAGTACACCCATGTTTTAATGAAGTTATTTGAATTTAATTGAATATGGAACCCTCCGAATAGCAGGAACAGGGGCTTACTCAGCCTGGCACAATGGTTACAGAACCGTTCAATTTTATTGTGTAGACCTTTCAACCTCAGTCAGCTTTATACATTACATTTTCTATATTTCTTGAGAAGCGATTTGAGAAGTGGTGAATCTTCACAAGGAAGTGAATTATACACTACCGGTCATACGTTTTAGAACACCTACTCATTCAAGGGTTTGTCTTTATTATGTTAACAGGTGCATCACAGTTGTGTGTTTGTCTTAACAGGATGCCAAGAGAATCCCCTCTACAGTTTCCTCTCCCTTGTCAACAGTAAGTGTTGAGTATTTCAACTTTTCTTAGTTCCTCAATTGTTGTCATTGTCACGATCTCACATTTATTTCTCCTATGTCCTTCAGTTACTGGATGGCAGCACTCTAGACCTTTCACATTTTCAGGCCAAAAAGAAACGGGTAAGTGATTATCTTCTAAACACCCTTACAAAATCTCTTGACACTGACAATTGACATTATGGCTGGTCTCCTTTCCTCTACATGTGTTGTAAACAAGTTTTCTCCCAGCTGTTATTGCACAATATTATGAACCCCAACAACTAACATGCACAGCAGCAGCTAAAAGGTCTTGAGCCTAACGCTGCGGTCGGTTGGTGTGAACAGTGCTGTCATTGTAGTTCCTCCTGCCTCTTTTATTCCTGGCTGCTGTAGTTAATGGGTGTCAGCCTGGGGCAGCTGTTCACCACTGCTCTGCTGTGTTTATGTCCTGAGTCTGTGAGCAGGCGTGTGTTTTTAAGTAAGTGGGCGTGTGAGTGAGTGTGGAGTGTGTTTGTGAGCATGTGTGTCTCTTTGTGTTGCTTTCTAGTGGGGTTAGCTATGCCAGGGCTGGATGGCTGTCTGTAACTAACTTTTAAATGGTCCAGCTGTGACAGCTGGTCACTAAGCCCTGACAATGGGCCATTGAGAAGGAAGGGGGTCTGACAAGACTGTCCAGATCCAGAGATGGCCTTTTGGGGCAGAAGGCTCAAGGGCTGGTTCCTCTCAATGTTGTGGCCATATTGACTAAGTGCTGCCTTCGAGGTTTCTCATGGACCATGTGAACATTTTCAATGAAAGTTTGGCAGTGGCACGTGCCATTTTATTCAAACTTTTCATTGGTTTTATTTGGCCAGATTAATCCAGCTGTGGATAATGTCCATATATGGATTGGAGAGCTGAGACAAACATTTAACATTGTACATTTGTGTGTGCGCGCACCTGGAACACATTGTTTTGAGTATTTCTCTGACTTTTCTGTGTGTTCCCCTCCAGCTGGACTCTCCCCTCCCCCCAGTCCAGAAGCTTGTGATCCCGGCAGCAGCGTCGGTGTCGGGGAACCGCTCAATGTCCTTCAGACCCTCTCTGACCCCCGGGGGCTTGGCTCGGACCCCCAGAGACACGGTGAGGACCCCCACCACCACCTCCACATTAGTCAGCTAATGGCTTCTACGCATCCATCCAACTACCGCAAATTAACTATCGATGATGTGTTGGGAAGTTTTCCCCCAACTCAGACTGTCAATGACTGTTTCTACATGTTGAATGGGGACCTACTACGATGTCCAGCAACTATGTCCAGCGGCGACCAACTGAGACTACACACCGGGCTGATTCTTTTAAAACTTGTCCATAGACGGTTGGCTTGGCTGTGGTTGGATAGATGTGTAGAAGCCTTTACAAACTAAGGCTGTGTTTCATTCCAGAGTCGCTTTCCAAATTACAGACAGACTGCTGCTTGTGTTTCATGTTCCACCCTGCCCCCCCCCCCCCCCTCTCTTTCTCCAGCCCACAAGACAATCCCCTCTGATTCCTGAAGCAGTGGCAGGTCCTTCTCAAAGCACAAGCAGCAGTCTATCCACCTACCCTCTGTCCAGCACTCCTGCAGCCAGCAGCACAGGGTCAGGAGGAGGGAAGATGAAGAGGGAGAGGACCAGCACAAGACCCTCTTCCAAACGTCCTGAAGACCAGGTGGGTTCTCCTCTCTTACCCTCTCCTTTCTGGGGAGAAAAGTTTGGTTTCCTGGCAAATGATAAATTAATGATTGGTTCTAAATCTCTTCAGAAAAGGGTGAAAGTGGGATGTGTAGAAATGATCAGGTGCTTTTTTTAAATACTCTTTTTGACACTCTTCAGATCGCTGAGCTATCGGACCTGCCAGCCATCTCTCTCCCCATCAGCTCCACCTTCAGTCTGCCCAGCTTCAGCTTCTTCCCGCCCCCCACCGCCACAGTCACGCCCCCATCCGCCACAGTCGCGCCCATTGCCGCTCTCTCTACCGCACCTGTCCTGGAGGAGCCCGTCCCTAACAAGGTCCGTTCAGCTCCATTTGGATGCATCCCAAATGGCACCCCGTTCCCTATATAGTGCACTACTTTTGACTAGCTTTATTTCAATGTGTTCAGTGTTCATCCTAATGACCATGAAGGTATAGTGAATAAATAGAGTTATCTGCTGAAACTGACCTGGTTTAGTCGTCGTCTTTATTCCAGGTGCCACCGACTACAGCCCCCTCTACCCCTCCCTCCACACCTTTCACCTTCTCCTCCCCTATCGTCATGGCAACTGCTGCTAGCCCACCGTCCTTCTCCCCGTCTGTAAGTCCCACAGCTTTACTGCAGCTTGAGTATGCCTGCTGTGATGACAGTATTACCCCTATAGAATATTGTTGTTTCTGTTTTTGACACTCAACAACCGTGAGATCATATTCTTACTCCTGTACCAGGTATTGAAACCAAACCTTGCACTGTCAGATATTGGTTATTTTTTTTGTCTTTCAGTCTGGATTTACCTTCAGTGCACCTGTAGTGAAAACAGGTCTGACACTATCCAACGGGAAGATGGCCACCCCAGTAGTGGCAGCAGGTAAGCTTGGATCAACTCCTGGATAAAAACAAGATCCAAACCTTCATGTAAAGGGAAATTCATTTCATAGCTAATGGTTGTTTCTATTGGTGTCTCTGTAGTGAAGCACGCTGCCAGTGAGAGCATGGAGGAGTTTGAAGGGCCGTTAAAACCAGCCAAGGTGTTGAGACAGGGCAGTGTTCTGGACCTCCTCAATGGACCTGGTGAGAATGACCTGCTTGATGATTTCTCATGATGACTTAAGTTGGTTGCCATAAACTGGTACTCCATCAGCTGTCATGACTGTTTATATAATCTGTTATGACAGTGTTATGTTGCCATTTTGATGGGAGGGTTCAAATTGTGTCATGAGTTTTCTATTTTGTTTTAGTGGTTTTTAACCCAATCTCTTCTTCCCCATAGGATTTGCCGTTCCTGTTACTCGGACCTCCCCTGTCCCCAAAGCCCCCCAGGAGACCCCAGCCCTGTCCTCCACCACCGCCCCCTCCCTTGGGGACTTGTTCAAAGCGCCAACAGGCTCTTGGCACTGTGATGTCTGTATGGTGCAGAACAAACCCACTGACACAAAGTGTGTGGCCTGTGTGACCCCACGACCAAACTCTAGCTCCTCTTTTGCAAAAACCGACAGTAAACCCTTCACAACATTGTCCGGCCTGGAGGGTTCCACCACCACTACTCCCGCTGCAAGTTTTGGGGCCCTGTTCACAAAGCCTGCAGGAAGCTGGGACTGTGACACTTGTCTGGTTCAGAACAAGCCTGATGCTGTCAAATGTGTGGCCTGTGAGACAGCCAAGCCTGGGGTTGGAGTTAAGGCCACACTGACTCTGCCTGCCTTCTCGGAGGCTAAGACTCTGCCCGCTGCTGCCCCACTCCTGGGCTTCGGGGACAAGTTTAAGAAGCCAGAGGGAGCGTGGGAGTGTGACGTGTGCATGGTGCAGAACAAGGTGCAGGACATCAAGTGTGTTTCCTGTATGAGCGCTAAGCCAGGTATTGAGATGAGAGAACAACCTGCTGGTTATTTTATTTTGTCCTGAAGGGTTTTTCCTCATGAAGTTGCCCCATACTGCTATCTTGGCTGAATGTTCAGTTTACATCAGAAGATCTTCAAGGAAGTGTTTAAATGACGTGAATCTGATGCAAATGTATGTGTTATATTTTTGCTGATCGCTCATATCTTCATCTACCTAACAGGAGCGACCGCAGCGCCTACATCTCTAACCCCCGCCGCTGTCAGCACCACTCCTCTACTAGGCTTTGGGGCCCAGTTCAAGAAGCCAGAGGGAGCGTGGGAGTGTGACGTGTGCTGTGTTCAGAACAAGGGAGCAGACCAGGCATGTGTGGCCTGTCAGACCCCCAAGCCTGGGGCTAAAGTAGAGCCCAAAGGTATGTACAGCTGTCAACTGCCATGTGTGTCATAGAGGCTTTGTCATTGTAGCAAGATCTTTGATTTGAGTGAGGATAGATGTGAAGCCTGAACTTGATAAGGAATTTCATAAATATCATTTTTTTGTACAGAATTCTGAACTTATTAATTAATATGATCCCTGGTCTCTTTCAGCGTTTGGTTCCTCATCGTTTGGTATCCAGTCCTCGTCTGACTCGGGGGGATTCAAGTTTGGCTTGGGGGCGTCATCGGACTCTGGTTCTGGAGGCTTCAAATTCGGCGGCACCCTCTCTAACTCCTCCTCTTCAGGGGGCTTCAAATTCGGTGCAGCTGCCCCATCCGACACCAGCAGCTCTGCAGGCTTCAAGTTCGGAGGCCTCTCTGAGGGATTCAAATTTGCAGCTTTTGATGCTTCCACCCCTGCAGCGGACGAGGGGAAGAAGGATGAAGCCTCGAGTATAGGTGCCGGGTTCAAATTTGGCGTTAGCGGTGGGCTGTCGTTCGGCACTGCAGCAGCTGCTAGCACGGAGAGCGAACCTCCTTACGGAGGGTTCTCCTTTGATCTGGAGGCAACATCCTATTCCTCCTCTTCTACTTTCAGCCTCCCTGTTTCTACAGAGAATGACAGTGGAGCTTCTACAGAAACCATGACTACCACCACCACAGCAGCAGCTCCTGTGTTTGGGAAGCTGGCTGAAGCTGAGCCTCCTGCCCTGGCCACACCACTAGGGGGCAGCATATTCAGGGAATCGCTAGAGAAAGACAAGGCCCCTTCTTTCACCTTTGGGAAGCCTGAGAAGGAGGTTGCCTCTATGGGTTCTGGGTTCCTGTTCAGTGCTGCTAATAAAGAGGCGGAGGCATCTGCTCCATCTATGGGCTTTTCCTTCAGTAAGCCAGACCCACCTAAGGACCAGCCCAAAGCACCTGCCTTCGCCTTTGGGAAGCCGGAAGACCAGAGTGAGACCCCAGCAGCAGACGCCCCTAAGCCCTCATTCAGCTTTGGGCAAAGCACAGCAGGTGACGGGAATACTCTGCTGCAATAGTTCATTTTATTATTAACCCATTTTGTATTTGTCAATGTTATGAATGGATGTTCTACAGTGGAATTTTGATTCTTTTTTTGTTATATTTTTTTTTTTTCACTAATCAACTATTCAGCTGTTTGTAATTAATGTAAACACTGTCTACACTTAAACCATGATATATAATTCTTCACTTCATTCCGTTGTTGTTTTCCTTGCAGATGCTGCAGCCCCAAAGCCAGCATTTGGGTTTATGGCCAGCACCACCACCACCACCACCTCTTCTTCCACCACCCCTGTCCCCAGTCTGTTTGGGACCCCCAGCAGCTCTACCCCTGCCCCAGCGCCTATCCCGCCCCCCAGTACCTTCCTCTTCGGGCAGAGTGCCTCCAGTGAGGCCACCCCAGCCAAGTCCTTCTTGTTTGGGCAGAGCCAGGATAGCCTGCCTGCCCCTGCAGTCTCTCTGAACCCTGGCCCGGCTCAGCCCTTCCTATTTGGGTCTGGACCTAATGCTGCTGCTCCCTCCTTCACTTTTGGAGCAGCAGCGCCCTCCACTGCCTCATCTGCAGGTTGGTTCCTTTTAGCATTTCTTTTAGAGGGGGTTTTCCACCCCTGACTTGCCACTGCATATTTTTATGAATCTGAAATTGATAGTATAGTGCTTTTTCTACACACTTTGCACAGAGAAGGCAACTTTTCTTTATCTAACAAGTATAGCTGTTGACAGAATTGACCAATAGTTGACCAAATATGTTTTACCACTTTAGCACTCTTGTTTTAGTTGGTTGAAATGTAGTCCGTGAATGATATAACACTTACCCACCTCTCTGTCTGGTCAGCTCCATCAGCAGCCTCCGCTCCGTTTGTATTCAGCCCTGCCTCCTCCACTGGGTTTGGGTCTGGACAAGCTCCTACCTTTGGTCAGGGCACCTCCCAGCCCAGTGCCCCAGCGTTTGGTTCCCCGTCCCCCTTCTCTGCCACGGCCTCCCAGCCCCCTGCCTTCGGGGCCAAGCCCAACTCTGTCCCCGTGTTCGGCCAGCAAGCCAACTCCACTCCTGCTTTTGGCTCATCCACCCCCGCCACACCAGGTGGGTTACTGCTGTCACTTTGTCTGGGGTTGTTTTTGTGTGTGATAAAAAAAAAACAAATAAAACATTTGAGCTACTCAGTCTGATTGCAGTGTGATTACATTTGAATCGTTTTATCACGCAATGTCAAGAGTTGCTTTTTTATGCCCGATGTCATGGTTTTACCAGGTGGAGGTTACCAATTTGGAGGAGCCAGTGCGTTCGGCACCTCCAGTAACAGCACAGGGGTGTTTGCTTTCGGAGGGGCACCAGGAGGGTCCCCCGCCCCTTCTGCCGCACCCTCCATCGCACCCCAACCCAGTGCACCTGGAAGTGGTTTCAACTTCGCAGCGCCCCCTACCTTTAATATTGGGTGAGTCCCAACAGCTCTGACTCCTGATAAGGGATCATTTGGATTGGTGTAAATTCACCTGTCCCTATACAAATACATTGGTATTCATATGCTCTCTGAATTTCTGCATTCCCTGTTTTAGTGCATGCATTCAGTTATTAGTCCCAAGTCATTGTGTTTAACATGAGTGTACTGTGATAATAATGAAGAATGAAAAAAAAGCCGTCAAGTTATTGGATGTGCGTGTGCTACGTTTAAAACCGGTGTTAATGATGATGTAACATCCCCTACTACAGATCGAAGAGCACCATCTTCACTGCAGCTGCCGCAGGACAGCACTCAATCCCCGGTCGCAAGATCAAAACAGCCGTCCGACGGAAGAAGTAAAACATCCATCGGACTAGACTTGACACTTTCAAGCAAAGACGGGACTGATTCCTCTGGACAAACACTGAAGTACTTAGGGGGTTCATCAGAGCATCCTTCTTCACATGTTATCTGGGGATGTATGGGTGATACTCTGATGTGTGGGGGGGGGGTGGAGACCTCAAAGCAACTAGAGAGAGGGACCCTTGTACAGGACATGTCAGACGTAAAAAATTACAACTATAAAACTGAAAAAGAACCAATGACAGCAAAAACAACCACACAATCAAGTGAAAGACTTAACAAACAGTAAATATCTATTTTCAACACCTGCAAACGTCAGCTAGAACTTAGGCATGACTTTTTGTAATTAAAATACAAAGGCAAAAATTGAAATTGAAAGAGTTGATAGTGTAAGAATCGTACTGTTGCGTTGATTAGTATGGGTGATCAGGTTATGAACTGCAAAAGTTCATGCAGAGGTTAATGAGAGCCGTAGAGCAAATCCCAAATGGCACCCTATTCCCTATGTAGAGCACTTTGTTTAACCTGTGAGTTTGAAGCAGTGCACAACATGGGGTAGGGAATTAGAGTACCATTTGAGACGTAGCCATGGTGTCAATGGCGTGTATGCTGTATGTACAGGTTTCTGTGTGCTGAATGACGCGTGCTTGTTTTCCTTGTACAGATTTGAGGTGTGTTTTGGTTTCTTTGTACATGCTGAGATGTGTGTGTCCGTGGCATGTGTGTATAAGCTGAACGTACGTGTCATTCGTGGCAGCGGCCGTCAGACAGTCGTAGGTGAGAAACATGAATGTGTTTTAAATGGAGGAAGTGAGGAGGGTGGGGAAGGAGAGGACGGTTACCCCCTGCACTGTGGAGATTGGGGCCGGAGGCTGAAGCCCGAAATGTCCTCCTTGACTTTGTAAATCTGTGGTTCCAAATCTGTTTCCCCCCCTCTCTGCCGCTCCATCTCCTTTATTCTCATCTTTTCTCTTGCCCTCCTTCCCTTCCGTTTATTCTGATTCATATTATCTCCCTTTACCTCCTTCTGCCTCTCTTAATTGGCCTTTGAATATTATTATAAAAACCTGTAAATAGTTTTTTTTTTTTTTTTTATCTGTGAAGTTAAATTTGTGTGTAATGTCGCGTTTTACGTGCTTGTCGGAACTAGGAAATTCTGAAGTGTCTGACTTGCTTACTGGTTGTAGTTACACACATGCGGCGTTCAACCAGTTAGCGTGTCGGAAATGTCAGAGTTCCGATTAGCACGTGAACGTAGCATTAAACCAACTCTGCGTTCAGCATTCTGTCATTAGAATTTATGTAAATCCCTATATTCAAAGTTGCCTGAAATCCATTTAAAAAAACTTAAATGCAAATTGGGATCCTTTGAAGACTAAAGGTATATTGGCTTTTCTGATCCACTTTTGTTTGGACCAAAACCAGTATTGTACAAAGCATTAGTATATATTTTTTTATTGCTTGTTTAAATGGACTAGGGTGACTTTGGATAATAAGGAAGTCAATTTAATTTTAAAGCCATGATTCTTACTGGATGAGTGATACAATAAAAACCATGGGTAATTGCCATCAATAAAACGATATAAAACGTAGTAACTAACATGTGATCATTCCTTTCCCACATAACACAATAGGATGCATTTTGACAGAAGAGTTTGTTTTATAAGGAACTAGTATACCAGAATAAAGAGAAAAAGAAAGAAACCAGGGTGCCAATTACGGGAAGCCGGGGGGGCTCCGCTCCCCTGAATGAGACATTAGCTCCCCTAAATGCAACAAAAGTCCAACTTTGGCGGTGCTAATTTAACCATTCTCCTATTTATTTATTTTTAAATGCAGTGGTAAATATGATTTACAATGGTATACATGAAAATAAAAGCTTCCAAATTAAACGAACACCCCCCACCTCTAATGGTTTAACCCATTTATTTCTACATGGAGGCACAAACAGTCTCCCTGTCCATGAATTGTTTACGTTCTATAGAGTGGTCCTGTCCACTCAGTAGTGCTGAATTTCGGCCTCAGCTGAGCTCCCTTAAACGCATAGATTTTCCTTTGTACTTCCTAACTTTCCTAATTTGTTTGCCATGTGTCCTTGATTAAAAATTGCCTATGCCTCTATTCCAGTGCATTAGATTTACCATTGGTTGCTTTTGTCAGTCAGCTGTTTAGAGCGCTCATTGCTTTGTTTAGAGCGCTCATTTGGTGTTCTCTGTGCCGTCCGTGGCCCGAGTAGTAGACCATTATTTAGCTTTATTATTTTCTATCAATATTTGTTTTCTTTCCTGGATCAGCTGATGGTCGACAATATCACTAGACAACTAGCCTACAGCTAGACACCAATGCACATCCAATCCATCCAAGTTAATGACAGTAAGCCTATATATAGTTGACTCTGTTAGAAGCAATCGATTTTGCAATGGCATAGGCCTATATTATTTTGAATTTGTGTGCCCATGAGAACTGTTTTCACGGCGAAACATAATGAAATGTCAGACATATTTACACTTAGTGCATTTTCCGAGATCTCTAAGATCCAGGATTCCTACAGGGTTTAAATTCAATGTTCTAATTCAATGGTTAAATGCTTAATAATGACAAATAACACTAATTAATGTAAGGAAATAATTGTAGTGTTTTATGACACGATCTGTGAAGACTCCAAGCATATTTTACTGTTTACAATGCCTTTATCAATTAATTGTCTCTGTTTCTAAATGGTGATTGTGTGATGACAGGATATAGCTGCTAACCTTTATCTCAATGGCGCTTTCAAGACAACTGGGAACTGTGGGGGGGGGGAAACGAGGTCAAATCATGAAGTCAGTGATCTTAAGTTCGGAAAGTCAGAGTTCTAGAAAGATGTCAGTTTCCAACTTGGAATTGGATTTTCCCAGTCGGAGCTAATTTATTTCTGAGTTCCCAGTTGTCTTGAACGCAGCAAAAGCAGCTTTATCTGATGCCTGCGTGTGTTCATGTGCAGTGCTGGACTTGGACTGAAATAGGTGCCGCTACTCATTTCGGGTGCCGGTACTGTTTACATTTAGGTGCAGAAGCTCCATAATACTTTTTACCTAATATTTTATAAGAGTAACAGGAGCTCAAGCAGTAGAACATTTGAGGTGCTGGTACCCAGCTCCGGTGAGCTCCAGCCCAAGTCAAGCACTATTCATGTGTGTAAAATTGGCTCGGCTGAGAGGGTAGGCTACCGGCAGTGGTGTAGGCCTAGGGGTTTATTCAAGTTTTTCAGAAAAAATGCTTTGACAGTATAGGGCGTGTTTTTTTACCACACTAGGCTACATCACTGGCTATGGGTAGGCCTATCTGAAGTTCATGGTAATACACATTTGTAGCCTAGTCTAGTAAGTTGACCTTGTGTGTTAGGGTGACCATGCCGTTTTTCATGTGTCCTGACTTTTCAGGCTACAAAAAAAGGTCAATTTGTCAGCAAGACGCAATCGCCAAATGTCAATAGGCTCACTTTTTGGTGTTTTGAAAAAGTTGTACATTTCCATTAATCAAATGGCGCAAGTGCACTGTTTGGATGCTGGAATTATTTTGGAGTTGCCGAACATGCACAGGTAGCCTACTTTTTGATGTGATTTGTTTGACAATCAGATAATAAAAGGTAATACATTTTTACTATTAGGCCCAGAAAAGGAAGTGTGCAAACGCATGCACCCAATAGCAAAACCCAGAATGTCATGGTTTAATTCGCGCTCTGAAGAAAACTATTTTGTTTTTAGGTACAAAAATAGATTTGTTTTTCAAAATGGAACATGTTCATAGGCTGCTTTGTGGAAAAATACACTATGTGGACACCTGCTCGTCGAACATCTCATTTCAAAATTACGGGCATTAATATGGAGTTGGTCCACCTTTGCTGCTATACCAGCCTCCACTCTTCTGGGAAGGCTTTCCATTAGATGTTGTAACATTGCTGCGGGGACTTGCTTCCATTCAGCCACAAGCATTAGTGAGGTCGGTCACTGATGTTGGGCAATTAGGCCTGACTCACAGTCGGCGCTCCAATTCATCCCAAAGGTTGGGATTGAGGTCAGAGCTCTGTGCAGGCCAGTCAAGTTCTTCCACACCAATCTCGACAAACCATTTCTGTATGGACCTCGCTTTGTGCACGGGGGCATTGTCATGGTGAAACAGGAAAGGGCCTTCCCCAAACTGTTGCTACAAAGTTGGAAGTACAGAATCGTCTAGAGTGTCATTGTATGCTGTAGCCTTAAGATTTCCCTTCACTGGAACTAAGAGCCCAAACCATGAAAAGCAGCCCCAGACCATTATTCCTCCACCAAACTTTACAGTTGGCACTATGCATTAGTCCGTCCAACTGCCAGATGGTGAAGCGTGATTAATTACTCCAGAGAATGCGTTTCCACTGCTCCAGAGTCCAAAGGCGGCGAGCTTTACACCACTCCAGCCGACGCTTCTCAGTGCGCATGGTGATCTTAGGCTTGTGTGCGGCTGCTCGGCCATGGAAACCCATTTCATGAAGCTCCCGATGAACAGTTATTGTGCTGACAATGCTTCCAGAGGCAGATTGGAACTCAGTAGTGCGTGTTGCAACTGAGGACAAACTATTTTTATGCGCTTCAGCACTCGGCGGTCCCGTTCTGTGAGCTTGTGTGGCCTACCACTTTGCTGTGAGCTTGTGTGGCCTACCCCTTCGCGGCTGAGCCGTTTTTGCTCCTAGACTTTTCCACTTCACAATAACAGCACTTACAGTTGACCGGGGCAGCTCTAGCAGGCCAGAAATGTGATGAACTTACTTGTTGGAAAGGTGGTATCCTATGAAGGTGCCACTTTGAAAGTCACTGAGCTTTTCAGTACGGGCCATTCTACTGCCAATGTTTGTCTATAGAGATTGCATGGCTGTGTGCTCGATTTTATACACCTCTCAGCATCGGGTGTAAAATCCTCTCAGCATCGGGTGTGGCTGAAATAGCCGCATCCTCTAATTTGAAGGGGTGTCCACATACTTTTGGCCATGTAGTATACATAGGCTAACTGGAACAAGAACGTTGCATATTTTCCGTTGCCCTGTTGACAGTAGGGGCGCGTGTGAGCGCTGTCCCAGGTGGCGCCACACACAAGACAAATGTAGCTCCTCAGAATGGGGCAGATGATTTAGCCATCTTTGGATTTCAGTTTGTGGATCGGGTAGATCTCTGCCGGTTCTCCGTTCTGCTTGCAGAAGCCGCAGTAATCACCGGAGGTCAGGCTGCGGCTTGTGTTGTCTGAAATGCTGCTTGCAGAGGTCAGACTCTCAGTCCCGATAGAGTCAGACGAAACCGGTGTTGCGACCGATCTGGTGGTGCTTCGGCACGTGCCCCTTCAGCTGGGTAAAGCCTCCCCAGGTTCATAATACCCATAAAACCTAGTAGTCAAACAGGGAAATGGTTCCAATTGTTTTCCATAGGGGATTTTAGAAACACTTAAAATAAGGGCTGTGTTTCGAGTATGCTAACCCTGGCGTGAAGTTTTGATAATGTGTAAATCTCTGTATTTGGTAGGTATTAACACATGTAAAATATTCAATCTGATTTAATGGGTCCCTTTTGTCTCATGAATGCATTGTTTTCAAGTTTGTATTAATCCAAAATGTAGCCAAAATGTTGCTTTTATAGAGGACAATAATGGCCATGGTTATAGTCTGTAATGTGAGATTTTAACGCAAACGTTGTGTGCTAAATGCCTCAACTCTATAATATAATAAATATATGTCATTTAGTAGACGCTTTTATCCAAAGCGACTTACAGTCATGCATGCATACATTTTTACGTATGGGTGGTCCCGGGGATCGAACCCACTAATCTGGCGTTACAAGCGCCGTGCTCTACCAATTGAGCTACAGAGGACTCTACATTGCTGACAGAATTCCTGATTATTACTGTAAATATGTTAACTATATAAATAGAGGCGTGCTTAATAGGGCCCTGAAAGGGCTAACGGGTTTAAACGTTAAAGGTCAATGGGTGTCTTCTTGATGTTGTTTTGCATCTGCACATGGAGCGTCATAAGTCTAGATCTTGATGTTACATTTACATTTTCATTTTACATTTTCGTCATTTAGCAGACGCTCTTATCCAGAGCGACTTACAAATTGGTGCATTCTCCTTATGATAGCCAGTGGGACAACCACTTTTTTTTTTGGGGGGGGGGGGGGGTGGGGTGGGGTAAGGGGGGGTAGAAGGATTACTTAAAGAGGTGTGGATTCAAGTGTCTCCGGAAGGTGGTGAGTGACTCCGCTGTACTGACGTCGTGGGGGAGCTTGTTCCACCATTGGGGTGCCAGAGCAGCGAACAGTTTTGACTGGGCTGAGCGGGAACTGTGCTTCCGCAGAGGTAGGGGAGCCAGCAGGCCAGAGGTGGATGAACGTAGTGCCCTCTTTTGGGTGTAGGGACTGATCAGAGCCTGAAGGTACGGAGGTGCCGTTCCCCTCACAGCTCCGTAGGCAAGCACCATGGTCTTGTAGCAGATGCGAGCTTCAACAGGAAGCCAGTGGAGTGTGCGGAGGAGCGGGGTGACGTGAGAGAACTTGGGAAGGTCGAACACCAGACGGGCTGCAGCGTTCTGGTTGTAGGGGTTTAATGGCACAGGCAGGGAGCCCAGCCAACAGCGAGTTGCAGTAATCCAGACGGGAGATGAGAAGTGCAAGGCAGGGTCGTACTCTACGAATGTTGTAGAGCATGAACCTACAGGATCAGGTCACCGCCTTGATGTTAGCGGAGAACGACAGGGTGTTGTCCAGGGTCACGCCAAGGATCTTTGCACTCTGGGAGGAGGACACAACGGAGTTGTCAACCGTGATGGCGAGAACATGGAACGGGCAGTCCTTCCCCGGGAGGAAGAGCAGCTCTGTCTTGCCGAGGTTCAGCTTGAGGTGGTGATCCGTCATCCACACTGATATGTCTGCCAGACATGCAGAGATGCAATTCGCCACCTGGTTAACAGAAGGGGGGAAAGGAGAAGATTAATTGTGTGTCGTCTGCGTAGCAATGATAGGAAAGGCCATGTGAGGATATGACAGAGCCAAGTGACTTGGTGTATAGCGAGAATAGGAGAGGGCCTAGAACTGAGCCCTGGGGGACACCAGTGGTGAGAGCATGTGGTGCGGAGACAGATTCTCGCCACGCCACCTGGTAGGAGCGACCTGTCAGGTAGGACGCAATCCAAGAGTGAGCCACGCCGGAGATGCCCAAATCGGAGAGGGTGGAGAGGAGGATCTGATGGTTCACAGTATCAAAGGCAGCAGATAGGTCTAGAAGGACGAGAGCAGAGGAGAGAGAGTTAGCTTTAGCAGTGCGGAGAGCCTCCGTGACACAGAGAAGAGCAGTCTCAGTTGAATGACCAGTCTTGAAACCTGACTGGTTTGGATCAAAAATGTCATTCTGAGAGAGATAGCAAGAGAGTTGGTTAAAGACGGCACGCTCAAGAGTTTTGGAGAGAAAAGAAAGAAGGGATACTGGTCTGTAGTTGATGACATCGGAGGGATCGAGTGTAGGTTTTTTGAGAAGGGGTGCAACTCTCGCTCTCTTGAAGACGGAAGGGACATAGCCAGCAGTCAAGGATGAGTTGATGAGCGAGGTGAGGTAAGGGAGAAGGTCTCCGGAAATGGTCTGGAGAAGAGAGGAGGGGATAGGGTCAAGCGGGCAGGTTGTTGGGCGGCCGGCCATCACAAGTCGCAAGATTTCATCTGGAGAGAGAGGGGAGAAAGAAGTCAAAGCATAGGGTAGGGCAGTGTGAGCAGGAGCAGCGGTGTCATTTGACTTAACAAACGAGGATCGGATGTCGTCAACCTTCTTTTCAAAATGGTTGACGAAGTTATCCACAGAGAGAGGGGGGGGGGGGGGGGGGGGGATTCAGCAGGTAGAGCTTCCTAGGGTTAGAGGCAGATGCTTGGAATTTAAAGTGGTAGAAAGTGGCTTTAGCAGCAGAAACAGAGGAAGAAAATGTAGAGAGGAGGGAGTGAAAAGATGCCAGGTCCGCAGGGAGTCTAGTTTTCCTCCATTTCCTCTCGGCTGCCCGGAGCCCTGTTCTGTGAGCTCGCAATGAGTCGTCAAGCCACGGAGCAGGAGGGGAGGACCGTGCCGGCCGGGAGGATAGGGGACATAGAGAGTCAAAGGATGCAGAAAGGGAGGAGAGGAGGGTTGAGGAGGCAGAATCAGGAGATTGGATGGAGAAGGATTGAGCAGAGGGAAGAGATGATAGGATGGAAGTGGAGAGAGTAGCGGGAGAGAGAGAGCGAAGGTTGCGACGGCGCATTACCATCTGAGTAGGGGCAGAGTGAGTAGTGTTGAGGAGAGCGAGAGAGAAAAAGATACAAAGTAGTGGTCGGAGACTTGGAGGGGTGTTGCAGTGAGATTAGTAGAACAGCATCTAGTAAAGATGAGGTCAAGCGTATTGCCTGCCTTGTGAGTAGGTGGGGACGGTGAGAGGGTGAGGTCAAAAGAGGAGAGGAGTGGAAAGAAGGAGGCAGAGAGAAATGAGTCAAAGGTAGACGTAGGGAGGTTAAAGTCACCCAGAACTGTGAGGGGTGAGCCATCCTCAGGAAAGGAACTTATCAAGGCGTCAAGCTCATTGATGAACTCTCCAAGGGCGATAAATGACAAGGATGTTAAGCTTGAATGGGCTAGTGACTGTGACAGCATAGAATTCAAATGAGGAGATAGACAGATGGGTCAGGGGAGAAAGAGAGAATGTCCACTTGGGAGAGATGAGGATTCCTGTGCCACCACCCCGCTGACCAGATGCTCTCGGGGTATGCGAGAACACATGGTCAGACGAGGAGAGAGCAGTAGGAGTAGCAGTGTTTTCTGTGGTAATCCATGTTTCCGTCAGCGCCAAGAAGTCGAGGGACTGGAGGGTAGCATAGGCTGAGATTAACTCTGCCTTGTTGGCCGCTGAACGGCAGTTGTTTTGCATCTGCACACGGAGCCTCATAAGTCTAGATCTTGATGTTGTTTTGCATCTGCACATGGAGCCTCATAAGTCTCTCCCGAGTGGCGCAGTGGTCTAAGGCACTGCATTGCAGTGCTAGCTGTGCCACTAGAGATCCTGGTTCGAATCCAGGCTCTGTCGTAGCCGGCCGTGACCGGGAGACCCATGGGGCGGCGCACAATTGGCCCAGCGTCGTCCAGGGTAGGGGAGGGAATGGCCGGCAGGGATGTAGCTCAGTTGGTAGAGCATGGCGTTTGCAACGCCAGGGTTGTGGGTTCGTTTCCCACGGGGGGACAGTATAAAAAAATAAAATAATGTATGCACTCACTAACTGTAAGTCGCTCTGGATAAGAGCGTCTGCTAAATGACTAAAATGTAAATGTAAATGTAGATCTTGATGTTGTTTTGCATCTGCACACGGAACCTCATAAGTCTAGATCTTGATGTTGTTTTGCATCTGCACACGGAGCCTCATAAGTCTAGATCTTGATGTTGTTTTGCATCTGCACACGGAGCCTCATAAGTCTAGATCTTGATGTTGTTTTGCATCTGCACACGGAGCCTCATAAGTCTAGACCAGCTTCCGGTCAGAAACATAGTATCACATTTAGGCTCCTTAGCTTTTTGACTGCATGCCAGTTGCAAACCCTGATGCATTCTCTACCAGCTGCATGTGTTTCCTACAGTGCATTGACAGAGTTGACCATGTGCAGTGAGAAAAACATGACAAAATGTTATAAAATCATTGATAGATGGCTGTTTTTTTCATGTAACATAAATGCAAACATTGTACATTGTGGTAGTGACCGTGCAACCTGCAGAATTCTGTTTTAAACATTCTACAAGATGTTTACTGTGATGTCAGAAATGGAAGAATTCCATTTTTGTTTTATCACAGACCTTATAGTTCCAACTGAGGATTCCAAGTGATTCTGAAAAGTTCCGAAACTTTGACACATTTCACTTTTGTCTTCGCTAACAAGCTGCTCAACTTTTAAGCTCTTTGCTTTATACCTCTGTAATTTTCATCATTTTAAATTAATAATGTGGTAAGTGATTTATTTTAGAAGTTGTTTGATGTATTCTCTTGTTAGTAAAGGCTACTTATCATTTTAGGCACTAACTGTGAAATCTCAGATGGAAAATAAGGTATTATTTCACTAGTGGAAATTTTGAAGCCAGTCTTGGTCCAAATCACACAAAGAATACAGAAAACTGCTTAAAATTCAAACCTTTTACAAGTCAATAATTGTCTATTTGGCAGAATTTGTAAAATGCAAGATATTATATACTCTATTAATTCCTCCCTTTGTTTTGTAGGCGATCTACAGGCATGAAATCACGTTTTCTGAAGCCTGGCCCCAGGTACACCCAACCCGATTGGTCCTTCAACAACAATCTGGTCACCAAAAAGTCTGAGCTGCAGAGGGCTTTAGCCTATCAGATCAACCAGGATCTTCACTGTGCACGTGGAGATGCTACCACTCAGGTAACACATTGTGTCCCCCAGCTTTTTTAGAGGAACCCTACTGCTCTCTTTTCAGTGTATGGGAATAAACCCCTGCACACCTCACGATCTGGGGGTGAAATCTCAGATCTGAGGGTTGTGCTGACAAAACATCAGATCCAGTCTATATTAGGCTTAAAACAATGCTGAACTAGCAATATATAATGAAATTCATTGACTCTCCACTGGAATGCAATGTCCTCTTTTCCACCTGTTGGTTTAGATCCGCTGGGCCACCTGGAGCACCAAGGACCACCTGACCAACCGCGTAGAGGAGCTGGGGCACTGGCAGAGCCAATCAGCTGACAGCATCGGCAGAGTAGACCAGGAGATGGCAGCCTTAGTGAAGGTAGAGTGGAGTCAGGGTGTATGCAGGGCCAGGGAGAACAGTTGGGACACTCGAGACACACTGCACTGCTGCGTTTACACAGGCAGCCCAATTCTGATCTTTTTTTCCACTAATTGGTCTTTTGACCAATCACATCAGATCTTTTCACATCAGATCTTTTTCAGAGCTGATCTGATTGGACTAAACACCTGTCTAAACGCAGCCATAGAGATGCAACCAACATCTGAGAATGTTCAGATTTCAATGTGTTGTGTAGAACCAGGTGATTGGTGATCATGTAGGAATAGGGAATCTGGTCCACAGATACTACATTCCCATGACTGTAAATTACTCTCTCTTGTCGTGTGTGTGATTTAAACTGGATGTTTCCAGGTGAAGGCGATCGCTGAGCGCTGTCTGCAGGAGAAGGTCCTGTACAGGCAGGTGCTGAGGGAGTGTGTGGCGCTCCGAGACGGCCGGACGGCGGCGGAGCTGGTCCATGACGACGTGGAGGCTGAGCTGAAGCGGGAGGTGGAACTGGCTGAGGAGATCATCCACCTGATTCAGCAGAAGATCCACCTGGTCCTGGACAACCTCTGGTCAGAGACTGGCCCTATTCCCTATGTAGTACATTACTTTTGACCTGGGTCCATAGGCTGCTGTTGTGAGTCTTGGATAGTAAAAGGCACTTGTCTCGTTTTTTGCGCAAATATTCCAATGACATTAATGAATCATTTGCAGATTGTAAAGTCTTTATCTCAACTGTCTCAAATCAGTCCCATAGGCATACCTAGATTGCTATCTATGGCTGCGTTTACACAGACAGCCCAAATGATATTTTGCCAAATTATTGGCTACCTGTGTAAACGCAGCCATTGAGTCTGCAAATTGTTCACCTAATCTGACTGTATATGAATGCATTATGTCCTCACTCTACCTGTAGGTCTCTGAAGGACGTGCGTACCCAGCTGATGGCCGACCACAGGGACAAGGGAGAAGCTGTGAAGCTCAACAAACACTGTCTGACCTTTGACCTCCAGTCACCCAACCTGGGCTACAAATACCAACCCTGCCACATCGTCAAGGGGTGAGTTAATCAATCAATCAATCAATCAATCAATCAATGGGCGTAAACATCTGCCCCCCGGGTCATAGTTTCCTACCTAAAGCTTTTTAGTCTAGTTGGAGGTGAAAAGAAAAGCCGGAAAGTTTCACTACTTTAGCTATTTATTTGATAAACCCTCTCTCCATCTTACCCAGAACCCTGACCTATGATCAGTGGGTTGCTTACTGCAAAAGACTGAAGCAGACAGCAGAGAAACTGGTCCTGGACTGCTCTTACTTCCGTGGAAATCTGCAGTATACCCTCTCCAAGGTATAGTACAGGGTGGAACATCGTTTTGCATGCTCGTCCTTATATTGACTGTATGTAAATGCATTCAACAACGTTATATCAGTGCCTTATTTGGAAAGAGATTGACTGAAGGACTGGCACAGACTCTGTTTATGTTTGCCATACATATCTGGCTATCTGATAAATGTATGTGTCATTCCTGTATGTCTGACTCACTGTGTGTATCCTGTTGGTGGAGTAGCTGATGAATGCTCTGGAGACCCAGCGCTGTGCCTCTGACTTCTGCCTGAGGAAGAGGCTGAATGAGCTGAGCCGTGCCAGGGATGCCCTAGAGTGGGAGAAACAGCAGGTTAGTGTTCAGCTGTCCTGGTCCTAGCCATGTTGCTCATTCATCTGCCGTGCAGTTGGGACCTGCCTTGTGATCACTTGGCATTTCTGACAATATTCACACTGTTGTGAAACGTGGTATGGAATTATGCAAAACACACTGTAGAAAATGATAGTCATAGTTTATCAATGTAAACAATTCATAATTTGTATTGTGCTTAGTAAATAGTGATACTAATGAGATAAGTTGACTGACCTGTAACTGACCTTTTAACCTGTCCCCAGTTGAAGGAGACAGTGGTGGACCTGGTCAAGGAGATGCAGAAGGTGGAGAGACAGATCATGAACTCTGGCTCTGAGCAGCAGCTGGCCCACACCCGGCTGGACATCCTGGCCCAGAGGGCCAACTACGAGCTCTGCATGGACCAGGTCTGGCTGGCTGGCTAGTCTGTCTGTCTGTCTAGTATATGTGTCTGTCACCTGCCTTCTCTCATCCTAAAATAGTTTAATGTTAACAATACAATGTTTGTTGTCAGTGTGTATGAGTGGCTGCCCTAACCCAGTGCTACCCCTCCAGCCCCACATTGCTCTTCTGAAGGAGAACAAGAACCTGAGGAAGAACACCTTCGGCCTGCAGAATAAACTCCTCCTCTCTCAGTGAGTTATCCCTCACAGTAGTGAAGATGACAAATTCATCTGCTAAAACATACCTTCTCTGGAACTAACAGAGCATGAACATATGACACCTAACTATTCTATGACAGCAATATTGCCTCCTTGTGGTTATGGGTATGAAAGACATTGGGATAATTGTCTTGACTACATCAACAACATAACACACTTAAATGCTTGATAACTGACTATTATCTATCTCTAACCTGATATACAGGAAGACCCTGGAGTCCATGCATATGACCCTGTTCACCCTGGGGTACAACCTGGAGGCTAAGAGCCGGGCTTTGGACATCGACAGGAGGTGCCAGGAGGTCCGTCAGAGTCTCCTGCCCCTGCGTGGAAGCACCGTGGTCACCGCCAACACTTCAGCACAGGAACCCCTGGCCCTGCTCTCTCCTCTCAGCTCCCCCAGCTCCTTTCGGAATTAGAATGTTGCCACCCGTCTCTCTGGGCATGGCTGAAGTCGCAGATGCAAGCTATATTATATGTGTGTCATGTGTGACACCAATAACAGAGTATATATTAAATATTTGTATTTGAAGTATTTTTTCTTGTTGTGTGATTTCAATTTCAAGTCAAGTGATTGATTTGGAGCCAAAACCTGCTTGCACAGGGGCCACTACAAGCCTAAAAACCCTTTGGAATGGGACTTATTTAGAGGACAATGATTGAGTGTTGTTTTGCGGTCACCCTGACACCTACTGCCTGTCCAGGGGGTGTCACCTCTTTAACCGGGTCAGATTTATTGTAGCAACGGCCCATGGTAACGCACAGAGTCCATGGCGACATTGGTCGCGCGTCTTGGATAGTGTGAAGGAATGCGACTGCTTGAGAGGTTCCTTTTGCTTAATATCGCGCGAAATTCTCTATTAATGGTAGATCAAAGAGAAACCTCTGTAGCCGACCACTGCTCTCTTGAAAGTAAATATGGGATGCGGCAGCTCCAGAATCACGGTGGTCGAGCCGGTGAGATCAAGCGAGTTGCACGGAGTAGCGGTAAGCTGCCTGCAGTTTCTAATTTTGATTCCTATTTAAAAACTGTAACACAATGTTATGAACTTTTGGAATGGAATTGCACACATCCGGCTGTGATGCGCGTCAGAGTGCTTTTCCTCACAATTGATTCCCCTATTTGATTTGCGGGGGGACTACCGGTAGCAGCCTACTACCAGTCTTTCTTTTTAGTCCAACTATTTGGCTACTTGATCTTTAAATAAATATGATACACTTTGTATTATTGCACCTGTCAAAACACCTAAAAAACTGTGCATTTGAGTTTGACGTTGTAATTCCTCCCAACAGGATGACACGGTGAGTAAACAGGGCTGTAGGGGCGACTCTGCAGTGTCAAAGTTCACCACAGACAGTGGAGTGGTCCTGGACACTGGAGAGGTCCCCACCTTACTGGGGGCTGTACCCAGGAAACTACCACCACTGGCAGGTAAGAGGTTGGGCTGTGTGTGTGGTGGGGTGAGATAGAGAGTGAAAGAGCGTGTGTATCTGTGCTCATCAGAGACCTCATATTTGTGTGTGTGTGTGTCCCACTCAGCCCACAGTCCTGGCCTGACCCAGGAGAGTGGTGAGAGACCCAGGTCCAGTGAGATCCTGGAACAGCTACTGAGCCAAGGCATCATCATCGCCCAGCCCAGGGAGAGGGCCAGTGGGGAGGCATACAACATCATGGTGGGTACCGGTCAGGTCTACTGGTGGGGCAGAGCAAAGTGTAGCTTCATGTAGCCTCAGACCTCTATGGTGGCGTCAGAATCAGGTGAGAGGAGGAGTTCCATAATCTCTTGTCATCATAAGACTGGGGCCTGGTTGGATAGTCTCTAGATTAGTTTCCTGGTTATTTACAAAACTGCGGCCATCTTATGGAAGTGAGTGCATAACTGATTGACAATGTCAATATGCCAATGACAGTCACTCTGTATTAAAGAGATGATCCAGGCTCTGTCGTAGCCGGCTGCGACCGGGAGACCCATGGAGCGGCGCACAATTGGCCCAGCGTCGTCCAGGGTAGGGGAGGGAATGGCCGGCAGGGATGTAGCTCAGTTGGTAGAGCATGGCGTTTGCAAAGCCAGGGTTGTGGGTTCGATTCCCACGAGTTAATTACTCAGTAACTACAGTATATGAGTGTTTACCTAATATGTGTTGTTGGAATGTGTATTCACTCATGGTTTAATTGCTGTGTGTGTATGATCAGATTGATGACACAGAGAAACCCTCACGTGGGCCTCCCCCTCACCTGGAGTCTCTGAAGGGCAGGAGGGACCAGTCTGTCACCAGCAAAGAGGACATGGAGGAGAGGATGAGGCAGGCCGAGGAGGGACGCAAGGTGAGGAATATGATTATGAAATCATGAAAAATATGAATGTTAGGTGAGGGAAATAGGGGAAAACTGGGTTTAGGGGGTTAAACGGGGACCAACTTGAACTATATCTGCCTTGAATATGACCTGTGTATTTTCAATATGACCTGTGCATTTTGAATATGACCTGTGTATCTTGAATATGACCTGTGCATTTTGAATATGACCTGTGTATCTTGAATATGACCTGTGTATCTTGAATATGACCTGTGTATCTTGAATATGACCTGTGCATCTTGAATATGACCTGTGCATCTTGAATATGACCTGTGCATCTTGAATATGACCTGTGCATCTTGAATATGACCTGTGCATCTTGAATATGACCTGTGCATCTTGAATATGACCTGTGTATCTTGAATATTTATTTGTTTTCTCTCTCAGCTCAACGAGGAGGAGCTGAACTTGAGCCTGAGGACTAAGTCAGCTGGTGTCCGTGGCCCAGAAGCTGCATCGACAACTGGAGAGGGGGACGTAGTCACCCCTGTGGAGGTCCTCCACGCCCCTGATGCCCCTGAGACCCCACCCAGCCCGAGAGGGATCCAGCAGGACCCACCCCAGACCCAAGGAGGAGGGGATGGAGGGAATGGAGGGGTCAGGGAGAGCAGGGGAGAGGGAGTCAGAAGTGGGCTCAGTGGGCAGCTTCTCTCTGGAGATGGAGAATGACTCCACATTTCAACAGACTGAGCAAGCTGAGGAGCTGTTCTAGCACCTGGCTGGAAGCACCTCATCTGTCTATTGGAGCCCAGTGTGTCTGAGAAGGGAAGGAGGGATGAAAGGAGGGAGGGAGAGGATAGAGAGCGAGAGAGATGGTGCAAGAGGGAATTAGAGGAAGATCGAGTAGGTGAGGGAGAGAGAGATCAGTGATGTCTATTTGTGTTTTTGTATACCAAAGAGCCGAGTGTATGTACATACATCTTACAAGTCTTAGAAACAGACTGTATGTGGTATAAAGAAGGATCTCTATGAGGGTTTACTTTACGATGCAAAATCATACTGTATAAAGGTGGGCAATATTATTATTTGAAATTGAAATCATGGATATATTTATTTTCCATTAATTTAAAAAAGGTCAAGGGATTTTTTTCCCACTCTGTTTTGTGTGTTGCCATGGTGGACGTTGAGTTGAAAGCTGTTTTAGACACAAGATGGCGCTGTGTCCATGGAATTAAATTACACTCCACAGCACTGTTCATTATAATTCACGTAGAGAGCGAGAGAGATTGCGACCTTGGTTTGACTGTGGTACAATTCAGCTTTTCCCAAATGACCCATCATGACCTTTTGAGTGGTATATGGTTGACAGGTGTGCTGTGTTTTTCAACTGGTGAAACACCTAGTCACATTCCCAAAATTACAAGGTCTTCTGATCACATGTCAGGTTAAGTATTACATTTACATTTTCTGACCATGACCATGCTCCTAACGCTCCCTTGTTTAATCAAGTGGGTAGCTCATCATGATAGTCAAGGATAGAGAACTTGAAGTGGAATGATGAATGGAATTTGTAATGGAATTCCACATTTTTATTTAGTTAGTTACATACACTCACATAGCATTCATTGCGTTATAGGATATCTCTATACTACAGTATCTATAGGCTATGTATTTAATTTTACAGGGCCTATTTAGCACACTCCCAATGTTAAAGCATATACGTTTATGCTATAGGCCTATACACATCAGCACATAAGGGATTAAGGATAACCCATTGATGAGGATTTACTAGAGACCCTTTAGCTACGTTTTGTTAGCCAAAATGTAAGGGGATTCTGATTAGTCAGCATGCTGCACGCGAATGGAGACAACAAGAGGACGCAACTTGATAGCATCTCCATTGTGTGGCCGCTGAAACCCGAAACGGACCCATATGCGGCGGCTCTGCTACGGGCTGTAATTTAAAAGGCGTGTGGGCAAGCATGAATAAAATAGTATCTGATCCACCGAGACACAGCAAAGTCGCTCTATCAGGTTGCGACTGATAATAGTGACCAAGGAGAGGGCTATGGCATTTTTGGGACAGAAGAGTCCAGTGGCAATTCACGCTACTGCATCTGGTGGTGGAGGAGATGACAATTAGAACAAAATGACATCTAGCCAGTCACATCAAATTTGGCAACTCATCATATTACAGTAGGCTACAAGCAACCAGGCACATACCAGTATTAGGGCCTATGTAGGCCGCGTGTCTCCATAGCTGACTTAGTTCATAAAGGTGGAACCATATGAAGGATTTAGACAAGAGTTCCGTATCAGATTTCTCAGTATAAAATTACAGACCAGTTGTCGTGGAAAACAGGAGGGAGAATCATAATTTTCCACATTCAATCATGAAAGACTGATTGAAAGACAAAGGTCCGCTCCATGATTTCCAACTGGGATAAAAGTGAACAGTCTTACAAAGTTTACAAAGTCATCATTGTTATTAGGCCTATCGTTAAGCTATTTTAGTTATTACAGGCCCTACAAGACCCACAAGTGGACATTCGTCTGACCTCAAGGCACTGCTCTACTAAAATATACAATTTAGCCTATTATTTGTATGATATATATAATCACACGCTTAAGTAGCCTATTTGAAAAATAATCTTAAAATATGATCTTGAATGGACGGATCATGCACAGTGCACAATTGCGTGCCCAATTGCCCCGACCGTGTCTTTACGCACGTCCCGATCTTCCCTTCAAGTCCACCTTAAAATGTTATCATAAATTCTTATCATCACCCAGCTGAACTCACTCCTAAACGCGTTTTAACACAGTTCAGTCATCAGTGGCCTCCTATGAGACATTAGGGGCCCAGAAAACTGTCCATTGCTGTCCCTACCCATTGTGCGTAATTCTCTTAGTAGCGTCCCATGTATGATAGTCCGAAATAAAACTAAACACGGTACTGCATTATTCTACAATGAAACTCAATCGGACTGGCATCTTGAGGCCCAGAGATTACACCTGTCTGCATTGGTCATGCTGCACTGCTGCTGCCACTAAAACACATGCGTCACTGGGCTGTCTGTTTCCTCTCCGCGCGTAATGGGCCTGCCCGACCCGAACACCTGCTGGCAGGTATCCCTTGGGACAGGAAGAGAACCAAGAACTTCATTTTTTAAGTCATACCTTTATGGAGTATAATGGGGTCTTGTGTGTGACACTGTGGGTTATTAAGTAGCCTAAACCTTGCCGTGAGCACTAGGCTATACAATTGGTGTAAGAACAGGTCATTTTAGGGTTATGAAAAACCGAATGAACATTACTTTCCTGGTGGTTTAACATGTGGTAGGTAATATGGTCTATTCTTCATCACCACTAACCAGGCATGGATCTTTCATTGTGCGCGCTTCCCAGCTGTTTGCTGGAGCGTGTAGCAATGCACGCATGTACCGCCCTCGTGCTTGGAACTGGGTGGAGTTATGGGCAGCGCTTTAAGGAATGGGTCCGAAACATATTTAGTTAGTCACGACAGTTACGAAGAAGAGTTGAAAACACCTTGATGATCTCTTGGACAATCCGCTCCATATCTCCTTTAAGTGTCGAAACAATCTACCTCGAATCTTGATTTTTGTCGAGTTTTATGTTATTTATCTGAAGCCTCTCCAGTTGTACATTTCGTGCTGTTCGTTTTTATAGCAATACTAATAAATAACGTGACTTGGTGATAAGGAAACATTGCACTATATTTTTGATTGTTTCTGTCTATACTATTTTGCACTAAAATATTGGTGAAGATGCACACCACGCAGAAGGACACGACCTACACGAAGGTTTTTGTCGGGGGTCTTCCGTACCACACCACGGATTCCAGTCTCAGGAAATACTTTGAAGTGTTTGGAGAAATTGAAGAAGCAGTCGTGATTACCGACCGACAGACCGGCAAGTCCAGGGGGTATGGATTCGTAAGTATCAATATAGTATTTATTCTTCATAACACAAACAGGGACCTCACTTGCACTGTCTGTCAAAGGCCTGCATTATTTCAAATGGCAGCAAATCACGTCATCGTTAAAGTGGTTGTTGGTTAGGCGACTGTAGGCCTATTTCTTAATATGTGATGTCCATTTGAAGTTTTTCATAAGTAGGTCTGTGTTTTCAGCTCGAAGCGTTCTATCATTGAAAACAACTTGTTGCGCCCTGACATGTTCAGAAGATGAGTCTTGGGAAGATGATGTGCAGAACGTCATCATGTCAATTTCTATGAGCATTAATGATAGACGGATAGGCTACTATAAAACTGGTTTAGTGTCATGGTACCTCCCTCTTTGCAGCCATTTAGTTTGACATTTTAGTCATTTAGCAGACGCTCTTATCCAGAGCGACTTACAGTTAGTGCAAACTTTTTTTTTTCATACTGGTCCCCCGTGGGAAACGAACCCACAACCCTAGCGTTGCAAACGCCATTCACTACCAACTGAGCTACACCGGACTTTTACGCACATTTATTTGAAATATTAGCCTGTAGTATTTGATGAGTTGAAACGTTTTCCTTGGGTTTCTGGGTGAAGTTATTTAAAAAAGACCCTACTACAGCACCAAAAGCTCTTACCTAGTCATTACTCTCAAATAGCATACTTATAGTCATCAGCTCATGTAACCGGTGTGAAATGGCTATCTAGTTAGCGGTGCGCGCTAGTAGTGGTTCAATTGGTGACGTCACTCGCTCTGAGACCTTGAAGTAGTTGTTTCCCTTGCTCTGCAAGGACAGCGGCTTTTGTGGAGCGACGGGTAACGGTGCTTCGAGGGTGACTATTGTCGATGTGAGCAGAGAGTCCGTGGTTCAAGCCCAGGTAGGGGTGAGGAGAGGGACCAAAGCAAAACTGTTACACTCAGCAGCAGTTAAGTTCTTAAAGTAAACTTATCCTCAGAGAAAAACAATGTATGGTACTGACATCAAGAGGTTCAATTATTTTGAGTGAATGAGTATCTATGGCCAGAGATGGTGTTGTATCCAGTTTCTCCTCTGAAAAACAAGGAAAGAACTCGTCAGGAGCTTAGAGCCAACCTAGAACTCATCAGGAGCTTAGAGCCAACCTAGAACCAAATATCTCAACTTACTATAAGTAGTGGTGGTTATCGATCTTTTCAAAATATTGACTGACAGTTGGGTCGTGTGTGATATCCATATTTTCTCTAATATTTGCCTCTTTAGCTAATGAATATGAACTTCGGCGAGTCTTTATCGTACATGTTTACCATCCCCCTCACACTTCTTCTTCACTACTTCTTCCCTGTGCTCTCTCCCTCTCTGTGTGTCCCTGCAGGTGACGATGGCAGATCGCTCGGCTGCAGACAGGGCCTGTAAAGATCCCAACCCCATCATTGATGGCAGGAAAGCCAACGTCAACCTGGCGTACCTGGGGGCCAAGCCACGGGTGATGCAGCCAGGTAAACACACACACACACACACACACACACACACACACACACACACACACACACACACACACACACACACACACACACACACACACACACACAGATACCTATAGGTGAAGTATACTTAACTTAAGCAACAGTACCTGTTCTGTATGATAATGTTCTGAGAACATTGAGGCTGTTAGTTCTACAGAACATGCCCCAGGTCACATCTTATTTTTATATCCATATTGTCCACATTTTTTCCTCGCAAATCATGCCTGGTACAGAATACTTTCATGATGATCCCAAAGCTTATTAATCATTCTGTCTCATAAATATGGAAATTAATGTGTTCAATACATGATTCAGGATGTCCCGATATGTCTAGAATGCACTGAACCGTTGCGTCCCAAATGGCACCCTATTCCCTATATAGTGCCCTACTATGGGCCCTGGTCAAAAGTAGTGCACTAAAAAGGCAATAGGGTGCCATTTGGGACTCAGACAATGACATTAATAAGAATATCAATTCATTTTGACCATTCCTCATCTCCATTCAGGTTTCACTTTTGGTGTTCCACAAATTCATCCTGCCTTTATCCAAAGGCCTTATGGGTAAGTACTGATGCGTCTTTGTGTTGAGGGGATGGTTGGGTGTTGATGAGTTTACAAATGACCTCATCATCAGTGAAAACCTATATGAAACCTCATAACCTCTAATGTTATTTATAATATATTAAAGCCAATGTCTCTCATTTGGCGAAAGTCTAGCATTGTTAGACATGTTCATACAATGACATGTTTATATAATTGTTTTGTGCTTTGTCCTATTTTTCTCCATACTTATATGATTACAGTGCATGATAATTATGTTGAGGAAAAAAAAAAACAGTTCCACAAATCCTCTTTCTTTTTATCACGGACTACAAAGTTGACCACCATATCAATTTAAGGTTTGTGTGAGTGAAAGAGAATGTGTGTGTTCATAGTATGAGTGTTTGTTTGTATGCGCATGTGTGTGTGTTATGTGTTGAGTACAACTGATGGAAAGTTACAGCCTCAATGACTCAATGTTATCTATCTCTCTCTGGTCCGACAGGCTCGATATGGGTTAACATAACTGGTGGTTTCAGGATTAGTTCTGTGGGCATGTCACAGATCAGACCAGGGAATTACCTGTAATCTCAAACACACACAAACAAGCTCAAATGGTGATTATAGATGCATGTACGTTGGTTTTACATTTTGGTTTTGAGTTTACATTTTTTATTTTGAATAGCAATTAGAGCTTTGTGTGCTTTTTTACTGTTATGAAGTGGTGTTGATAGCTAAACCATGTGCTTTCTATTTCATAACCAAACAAAGCTGTTTTGACGATATTTGGGGTGTTCTTTTCCGTTTTTGTGGAAGAGTGTTGACTTTGCCAGGGGGAGAAAAGTTTGTTTACATTTCTTTATTTGATTTGATGCTTTTGTGCTGTAGCTTGTGGTTTACCTTTTCTTTGGTAACAGGATGTTCTATATGTGTTGTTGGAGTGAGGGACGATTTTCTGTGTGCTTATTCTCTCTCTCTCTCTCTCTCTCTCTCTCTCTCTTTCACTCTCACTCTCACTCTCACTCTCTCATTACATCCATCTCCTTCCATCTATCTACTTCATTCTTCTGGGCCGACTCTCAGGAGAGCTGCTGTTTATCATTCAGAGATGAGGATGTCTGTTCACACAGTGAAGAAGAGAAGAGTGAGAGAGAGGTCCATGACTAGACTGTAAATTGACAGTCGTCACCAACCTTATCCCTTACAGGACACTGGTGACAGATGAGGGAAAGTAATCCAAGGCTAGTAGTTTAGTTGAAGCAGAACACCTACTAACATGTGTGCTTCTGTTAGTGTGTATGGGTGTTTGTGTGTATACGTGTGTTTGTTTGTATTTGTCTGACCATACTATTGTGTGTGTGTGTGTGTGTGTCCTTTCTTGTGTAGTCCAGTCCAGTGGTAGAGCAGTGCACCAAGGTCTCTACTGTGACACAAACAAATGTCTGGATGCCACAGCCTCTGAACAAGCTTTCGTCACATGGGCCTGCAGCGTTAAGGAAAACAAGCTTCTCCATTGTGCCGCACAAAGGCTGGAGTGCTGACACTGCAGTCGCATGAAGCCTATACTGGTAGCGGGGCGTGGGGCTAAGCAGGGGGGCTGAGCAGGGGGGCTGGGGCTCTCTCCGTCATGTTGGGATGGGACGCTCTTTAAAAACAGCAGGCCCAACACATGGAGGCTGGAGGCCCCAGGGAGGTTTAAAGGGCCACAGACACATCCAGACAGTGCCACCTATGTGCCACCTATGCTTTCCAACACATGTAGGAGGCCCAATGCTGCAGACAAACGGTTTGTCCCAAATGGCACCCTATTCGCTGTATAGGCCATTACTTTTGACAAGGGCCGTGCACTATATAGGGAAAATGGTGCCATTGGGACACACCGATAGATGCTGTGGGAGGGTAGCAACCAGCTCCATGGCTATCACCACACTAGGTATGAGTCTCACCTATGATATGATCCCAACACATGCAGGAGGCTTGATAGATAGGTTTAAAGCAGAGGAGGCTAGTGGGAGGAGCTATATGAGGACAGGCTCATTGTAATGGCTGGAATGGAATTAATGGAACAGTATCAAACATATGGAAATCTAGTTTGACTCCGTTCCATTAGTTCCATTCCAGCCATTACAGTGAGCCCATCCTCCTATAGTTCCTCCCACCAGCCTCCTCTGATGGGTACTAGGTAGATAGGCCTACAGCATGTAGCAGTACGTACAGGTCTGGGATCAGGCTACTGTTTGAGGCTGTAGCAACCAGATCCATAGTTCTTATTAATTATCGCCCCTCTACGCTTCTCACATTTAACTGTAGCATGACTGGTTGTTTCTCAGCTCCTAATGCAACAGAATCCCAATGGTTCTAATGTGTTGGAGAACAACAGGTGTGTACTCCTAAACTCCCTGCATCCCCTCCACTATCCCCCCTCTCTGGTCAAATATGTCACCCATCTGACATGTGATTGAAACAGATCTTTATTTAGCCTTGAACTTTACCGACCGCTGGTCAGAAGGACCACAACATTCCAGACACAGAAAGATAATATATTTACACAGAGCATTGAGACACACAGTAACCCTAGTATTTTTAACCTTGCTTGTATCTCTAGGGAAAAGAGGGCATTTAGATGGGAGTCAGAGGGTAGCCAGTGCTTCCCATGATTAACACCGTCACGGAAGTGAATCCAGGCAGATGAGTGGATTTGGTGTGCGTGTGTGTGTGTGTGTGTGTGTGTGTGTGTGTGTGTGTGTGTGTGTGCGTGTGTGTGTGTGTGTGTGTGTGTTTGTTAGGTGACACAGCATTTGCCAACATATAAGAGGTTTATGCTGTTGGAGATGGAGAAACAGGTTGTGGTAGTCTAATGTTGAATGAGATTAGGAAGGATTTTAGTTTTATTTTATTTCACCTTTATTTAACCAGGTAAGCCAGTTGAGAACAAGTTCTCATTTACAACTGCGACCTGGCCAAGATAAAGCAAAGCAGTGCGATAAAAACAACAACACAGAGTTACATATGGGGTAAAAAAAAAACATAAAGTCAAAAATACAACAGAAAATATATATACAGTGTGTGCAAATGGAGCAAGTTATGGAGGTAAGGCAATAAATAGGCTATAGTGCAAAATAATTACAATTAGAATTAACACTGGAATGCTAGATGTGCAAGAGATTATGTGCAAATAGAGATACTGGGGTGCAAAAGAGCAAAATAAATAACAATATAGGGATGAGGTAGTTGGGTGGGCTAATTTCAGATGGGCTGTGTACAGGTGCAGTGATCGGTAAGGTGCTCTGACAACTGATGCTTAAAGTTAGTGAGGGAGATAAGAGTCTCCAGCTTCAGAGATTTTTGCAATTCGTTCCAGTCATTGGCAGCAGAGAACTGGAAGGAATGGCGGCCAAAGGAGGTAGGATAGAGGGAGAGGGAGAAGGACAAGATAGGTGAATAAAGGTAGGGTGGGATATGAGCCCAGATGAGTTCTAGGGGTGGGAACATACCACAGTAAGTCATATGTAGGATGACAGGCAAGCAGAAAATAGCTGGGGCCCAGCCTCCAGCCTCTCCTGTCAATCACACATGAGGCCAGGCAACAAAGAGCATGTCTGAGACCAGATCCACATTACAGGAATGTCGTCATGACTACTTATGGAAACCATACTTGTGTAGGACTTATTGGTATTTTTCTATAATGTACTTTACATTGATGTATATTTATAGAAAAAATAACATAGGGATGAAACTCTCTTGGGCAGTGATTGCTTCAAACGGTCTAATGCAGGCTAACAATCATGGGCCGTTTTAACATCTCTGTCTTCTTCAAACGTTGTATGTGTCCCAAATGGCACCCAATTCCCTATATAGTGCACTACTGTTGACCAGAGCCCTATGGGCTGGTCAAAAGTAGTGCACTTTAAAGGGAATAGCATGCCATTTGGGATGCAGCATTTATTTCCAACAATAGCATGTTTCACCACCATTGAAACATACCAGTTGAATGCTGTCATTTAATTCTCTACATTTGCAAATATAGTGCTATTAAAGAGCACCTTTATTCTGTGTTGTAACTGCATAACATATTTCATGTGTGGTGTGAAAGAGCTTAATTTTGTGCCGGTTTTCCCCATACTGTAAGAAATAATAGTTTTTCCAAAAAGAGATGAAAACAGCATTTCAAAATACCTGTTTGATCCAACTTTTGACACCATGCTCGCGTCCCAAATGTTATCATATTACCTATATAGTGCACTACCTTTGACCCTATGGGGATGCATCCCGTGTTTTAATATAGCTAGTAATGGGGAGGCACAACAATGGCCAGCTTTGACATGTGTACATCATACAGAACTAAGAATGCCTACAAGGGACATTTCATTACAAGGTGTTTGTTGAGGAATTTCCCAAAAGTGTCTTAATGTGTTTTAATTCTGCTATCTGTGATTTATAGTGGGTAGGGCAGTCTAGACTTGTGAGTTGTTTTTCGGTGGACACTGCATTTTGTTGTTTCGTTGTGAAACCATCCTTTGCGTGCCTGTGTTTGTGTGTGTTTGAGAGAGTTTTTCTTTGTAGTGGCCCTTGTGTGTCGTGCTGTGTGTGTGTGTGTGTTGTGTTGTGTGCGTTTGTTGTGGTCTGTGTACATCCTGTGTGTGTGTGTGTTGTTGTTGCGTTTTGTTCTGTTGTGTATCGTTCAGCCTGTGAGTGTGTGTGTGTGTCTCCAGCCTGTGTTATGACTGTAACACTGTGCTGAGGCAGCAGCGTGCCAGCAGGCCAGGCCGAGGCATCTGCTAAGGACGTGATGTCATAGGAGCGGCTCTAACCCCTGACCCCTGACCCCTGAGTGATAGAGCTGCACTGGATATTTTATTTTCCTTTCTTTTTATTTGATCCTTTTGTTTCTTTTCTTTTTGTTTCTTTCAGTGAGTGGTTGTGTTTGTGCTGTGTTGGTGATCCATGTGGACCGTGTTTCATTTTTTGTCTTTGACGCCTGTGTTTGTAGAATTGCTGTTGTATTTTCCTGTTTCCTCTTTGGGGCCGGTGTTTTGAGATGTGATTGGTTGGATAGTGGAGTGCTGACAATAGGGTTGCCACGATAGATCTTGTCTTTCGTTTCTCCAATCCAGATTCCAAACTGTATGACTGTACAAAAGATTCCTCTCTCCATCTTGTTTCTTATTGGCTTAATTGATGTCAGTATTTATTTGGTCCAATCAAATGTTAGGTTGTTTCTCAAGAGATTTTAATTATCTGTTGACAACATCATCACATCATGCACATCATTCCAGACCATTACAAATCCACACCAGACCACAACTCATTGAAACTCAACACTGACAATTGATCAAATGGTGATAAGCCAATATAAAAGTTATGTCAATCATTATGTAAACACTGATTAGGTTACTCAGTCTTATCTTACTGAATCATAAACTTGACTCCAATTAACACCAGTTTAGTATTTTGAGGAATGTCATTCATGATCCTGTGTAGCTCAGTTGGTAGAGCATGGCGCTTGCAATGCCAGGGTTGTGGGTTCAATTCCCACGGGGGACCAGTATAAAAAAATGTATGCACTCACTAACTGTAAGTCGCTCTGGATAAGAGCATCTGCTAAATGACCAACAAAAAAAAAATGATTTCCCCATCCAGGTCAACAGCTTGGGTTTTCTCCCCCATCATCATGCTAGCAGATAGCGCTAGAGAGAGCGAGCCGAGCCTCACGACCGGGATATGTCATGAATGTGCTCATTGTTCCTGATTGCTTATTTAATGAAAAGGTCCCTCTGAGTGCAGCTAACCAAGCACCCGGCCCGGGGCTCTTTGTCTAAGCACAGAGGGGGAAACAGCCAGCAGTGTCCTTTTTGAAAACTGTCCAGCTGTCAAAGTGGCAGTGACATTTTCACAATGCCCCCCTCATCTCATCTCCTCTCCTCTACCCCTCTCTCCCTCCCAGCGGTGCTTGTGAGCCTCCCTCCCCTCCTCTGTTCCCTCTCTCAACTAGGAATGGCAGCAGGGCCAAATCCACATGTGACCAAGCACACACAAACCAGGTTCTCTCCTCTCTCCATCTCTGGATTGTCTCTCAAAGACTGCATCAATGGGTCACTGAAAACCCAAAATGTCTTCCTATCCCTTATCAGAGGACTAAACACCTCTGAGCTTTGAACACCTCTCACCAACCCATTTTTTTGTCCCACAGAGAGATCTCTATTTTGGCAACCCTATATCTCTAATAGCTACTAGCAAGCATCTCCGTGGTGTTATTGACTGGTGATTGATGTGTTGGGGGGCGCTTGGCTGCAGTGTGGTTGGGTTGGCTGTGGTTGGTTCTGCTGTCAAGCTGGGGGTTTGCTGTCTGTCAGTGGCTGTGTAAGGCCAGGTCTGTGATCTCTACCTCTAACTCCCTGTCTGTTTCTGTCCTGCAGGATCCCTGCTCATTATGTGTACCCTCAGGCCTTCATGCAGCCAAGCACCATGGTCATCCCTCACGGCATGCAGCCCAGTGCCGCCTCCACCGCCTCCTCACCGTACATCGACTACACCGGAGCCGCCTACGCACAATATTCCGCCGCAGCTAGCGCTGCCGCCGCAGCCTACGAGCAGTATCCCTACGCTGCCTCCCCTGCGGCGGCCGGGTACGTAACTGCGGCCGGTTACGGCTACGTTCAGCAGCCCCTAGCTACGGCCGCACCGGGGTCAGCCGTCGCTGCAGCCGCAGCTTTTGGTCAGTATCAGCCTCAGCAGCTGCAAGCTGACCGCATGCAATAGCAGCCACTGCAGCCATTGGACACGAGGGGATGGGAGGCCCATGGCTGATTGGCTGTGCTGAGGAAAGGAGGAGGAAGAGGAAGAAAGAGGGGCTGTGTCATTAAGTGATGGAATCGTTAAGATGGTGATGATGATGATGATGGTGGTGGTGATGATCGTGAGGTGGGAACTCCATACAGTAGCTTTCCAACTTGCTGTGCTTAAACCAAAATAAATAAATACGAGAAAACGTTACCAATTCACAGAACTAAGTAAGGTGGATTTATCCTTATGATTATTATTGTTGTTATTAATATAATTATTACTATTATTATAATTGTAGTAGAGTATTTATTTATAGAGGAGAAATGCAACAACTAAGCTTGGTGTAAAACATGACCTTATGTTCCATTGCTGTCATTAACATAGAAGAGAGAGAGAGCGTTCTCTTTACGGGACACTTAGGCGTGTCCCAAAGTGTTTTGTGTTCTGAAGCCCTTATAACATATATTTATTATCACATTTCGAGGGCTCTTGTCGTTCTGTCTTTTCAAGTGCATTGAAGTAAATTTTCTGATAATCAGGGAAATGGACCAGTTTCCAGTGTGTTAGTAAAGACAACTCTGCGTGTCAGGGAATAGCTGAAATAACTGTGGAGAAAAGGTCAAAAATAGTCTTGGCTCGTGTCACGTGTTAAGAACTACCTTTAATCTTCCTGATGCTGAATGTCCCTTTTTTGACTCTGTATCTTGACCTCTTGACCTATGCAAAGCAAACAGTTCACCAGGAGACAAAAAAACTGCAGGAATAACCAAAAATGCCATCTACTCATCAACTCTTCAAAGGACATCACAAACAATATGAAGGCAACTCCGGAAGAAAGAAAGAAAGAGAAAGAAAGAAAGAAGGGTTTTCAGACAATGAGAAGCACCAAATCAGTTACTCTCAAACACATACGCACACACACACATAGTTGTGTACATAGTGGTAAAGGACAAAGGGCCCAGTCGTGTTCCCCTCTGGCTCTGTGCAATGGGATCTAGTCAGAGTGAAAGAGAGAGAGGGGAGCGGGTGGGGAGGGGCGTGGGACAGTTAGCCCAGCGCCACACAGACAGATCACTCTGGAAAGAACGCATCACTTGTGCTTATTTGTTGAGCTGTCACATTTTAATCCCTGAGCCCATTTGGGAACTGGCTACTCTGGCTTGCCTGCCTGTCTGTCTGCCTGGCCCTGTCAGCATTTCCACCTCTGTCCTCTGTCCTAGAGCTGGCCAACTGGGCTGGTGTCAGGTACACACACTGTCCTCCTACCCTAACTCTAACCAACCCCCCTGGGCCTGGTCCTGTACCCATTCCTCACAGCCTCACCAACTCCTCCTCTACCCAGACTACACACCCCAACTCCTGGGCTCCTGTCTGTGAGTCTGGAAAGTGGTGGCGATGGAGAATGTAGAAAGGGGGTGGCGTGGCTGCAGGCGCTTGTCATCAATCTGGGGGTTCTTCGTGTGCCTTACATTTGTGTTGTTATTTAAAAGAGTAAGAAAAGAGATCTACTATTTAAGATATTTATTTTCAGAGTTGACTATGTTCTATGCGCTCTAAGGACAAAGACTTAGTTGCGGTACTGTATTAATATTATTATGTATTAATCTCAAGGCATATAGTTATATTATTATGAACATACTCTACCAAAAATGTTGATGTAGGATTTATTTAAGATACAATTCTGTATGTGCACTGTACAATTATACTTTCTGCCTTTTGAAATCTTAGAACATGACATTAAATATTGGCTAGATGAATGCCTTTTTGTATGAAACTTTATTTAAATGCAGGCCTATTTGCATGCAGACTGTTACTCTGCCTCTTGTGTTTAGAACCATTGGAAAAGACTAAAACAATCCTGACAAAAATTAGCAAAATGCTGCTTTATACGTTATAATGTATAGTCATTGTCATGGTTTGAATAGCTGTGCTTTTATTGCTTTTAATATACATCAGATGGGCTATTTTACACTTTTGGGAATTTTTATACTTGAACTATTTCTTACAAGGGAAAATATGACAAATAAATGACAAAAAAAAAAAACTTTTTAAAGAAGCTTTTCATTGTCACTGGATTAAGTCATGTAAAGGGTTATTTACTATTTAAATGGGCAGCAGGTAGCTTAGTGGTTAAGAGCGTTGTGCCAGTAACCAAAAGGTTGCTGATTCTAATCCCCGAGCCGACTAGGTGAAAAATCTGTCGATGTGCCCTTGAGCAAGGCACTTAACCCTAATTGCTCCTGTAAGTCGCTCTGGATAAGAACGTCTGCTAAATGACTAAAATGCAAAGGTCCTGTTGGTATTAAAACCTTATTTCAGAATTTCAACACTATTTACTCTAAATTGAAATAAAAGGTTCTATATTTAAACAGAATACTGTGAATATTGTCCTTTTTTATATAAGATGGATATACAATGTTGAGTTGATGTTGAATTGTGTTGTTTTCAGGTTGGGTGACTTTTTTGGGGCCTTATTGTGGAGGTCTGAGACAGGCCTCCTGTAGCTCAGTTGGTAGAGCATGCACCAGTATGAAAAATGCCAGGGTTGTGGGTTTGATTCCCACGGGGGGCCAGTATGAAAAATGTACGCACTTGCTAACTGTTAGTCGCTCTGCATAAGAGCGTCTGCTAAATGACTAAAATGTAATTGATAGTCTCCAGAGCAAATTAGGTATGAAAGGTGAAGGTGCTAAAGTTGTTGATGTTCAGTAGGGTCTATGGATACACACATGTCCCAGATGTTTACCCTACGACATGGAGAATGGCTGAGTCACCTCTTCACTAGTCAAAAGCTTCTCTCTCAAACACACATGGTTCTGCATCTCAAATGGCACCCTATTCCCTTTATAGTGCACTACTTTTCACCAGGACCCTTGGTCGAAAGTATTGCACTAAATAGGGAATACTGTGGGTGCCATTTGGGATGCGACCGTGGTTATTTCTGGCTCCAGAACTCCCACAGTTCTTGTGTTGTGTTATGTAAGGACTTTTCCATCTAAGTGTATTAAACACCTATAAACAGACTCACTGTCTATTTGTGCAAATATCCTCGATTCCCAAACCCTCGAAGCAGTTAATTTGGTTGCAGAGCTCCGAGACACCATCCTGTATCGGAGCTCTACGGACAATTCCTTTGACCTCATGGCTTGGTTTTTGCTCTGACATGCATTGTCAACTGTGGGACCTTATATAGACAGGATGGTCCAATCAATTGAATTTACCACAGGTGGACTCAAATCAAGTTGTAGAAACATCTCAAGGATGATCAATGGAAACAGGATGCACCTGAGCTCAATTTCGAGTCTCATAGCAAAGGGTCTGAATACTTATGTAAATGTAATGTTTCAGTTGTTTATTTTTAATACATTTGCAAACATTTCTATAAACCTGTTTTTGCTTTGTCATTATGGGGTATTGTGTGTAGATTGATGAGGGAAAAAACTATTTAATCAATTTTAGAATAAGGCTGTAACATAACAAAATGTGGAAAAAGGGAAGGGGTCTGAATACCTTTCGAATGCACTGCTCTTTCATTTACATTTACATTTTTAGTCATTTAGCAGACGCTCTTATCCAGAGCGACTTACAGTTAGTGAGTGCATACATTTTTTCATACTGGCCCCCCGTGGGAATCAAACCCACAACCCTGGCGTTGCAAACGCCATGCTCTACCAACTGAGCTACACGGGGCCAACACCTTGTAGTGTCCATGCCCCGACGAATTGAGACTGTTCTGAGGGCAAAAGGAGGTGCACCTCAATATTAGGAAGGTATTCCTAATGTTTTGTACACTTATTGTACAGGGAGTAGAAAATAACATGGCTATATACAGGGAGTAGAAAATAACATGGCTATATACAGGGAGTAGAAAATAACATGGCTATATACAGGGAGTACCAGTACCAAGGCGATGTGCAGGGGTATGAGGTAATTAAGGTAGCTATATACTGTACATACAGGTAAGGGTAAATTGACTAGCAGCAGCGTATGTGGTGTATGAAAGTGTGAGTATGTGTGTGGCGTCAGTATGCATATTATAAAAAGGGTCAATGCAGGTAGTCCGGGTAGCCATTTGATGAGCTATTTAGCTCTTGTTTATAAGTATTATGGCTTGGGGGTAGAAGCTGTTCAGGGTCCTGTTGGTTCCAGACTTGGTGCATTGTTACCGCTTGCCGTGCGGTAGCAGAGAGAACGGTCCGTGGCTTGGGTGGATGGAGTCTTTGACAATTTTTTTAGGCCTTCTTCTGACACCGCCTGGTATAGAGGTTCTGGATGGCAGGGAGCTTGGGCCCCAGTGATGTACTGGGCCGTACGCACTACCCTCTGTAGCGCCTTGCGGTCGGATGCCAAGCAGTTACCATACCAAGCGGTGATGCAGCCAGTCAAGATGCTCTCGATGGTGCAGCTGTATAACATTTTGAGGATCTGAGGGCCCATGCCCTCTTCATCACTGTGTTGGTGTGTTTGGACCATGATAGATCCTTAGTGATGTGGACACGAGGAACTTGAAGCTCTCAACCCACTCCACTACAGCCCTGTCGATGTGAATGGGAGCATTCTCGGCCCTCCGTCTCCTGTAGTCCATGATCAGCTCCTTTGTCTTATTGACAAGACAGAGGTCCTGAGTTCGCGCCAGGTATGGGCCGAATCGGGAGGAAGTGGTACATGCTAAGCAAGCAGCGTGACATCCTTTACATGTGCGTGCGTGCAAATTACCACAGAGCAGCCAGAAGCCCTATGGGATTACACACAAAATGTCTGCTGGCTGTATGCTGGCGACCGTGCTCCTGCCCTTCATTTTGTAACACTGTCACCCAAGGCCCCTCCACCATTTTAGCCAGACATTTGATGACGTGGGACAAGCATTCACTTCACACTCAAACAAACACGTCTGGCAGCAGAGAGTTAGGGAATGGAGTCCTCTGGGGAAGCCTATCAATGTTTCAGAGGCTCTAATCAATAAAATATCCCTACCCTCTCCTCTCTAACCTGGCACGGAGGCAGCATGGTACCCTATTCTGGTCAAAAGTAGTGCACTGCATAGGGCACAGGGTGCCATTTGAGACACAGAATGGTCTATTTCAGCCTACAGTGTAACCAGACGCTGGTCAGCCAGGCCCAGGCAGCTGCCATGACACAGCAGAGATAGAGGCCTTTCGCGTGACATCACTACCGCTTCCATGGCATCTGACGTCCACCATGATGGAATTCAGAGGCAGGTTGTGAATTGGGATATGACAGACAGAGAGTAGAAGGTGCGTTAACATAATCAGGGTCACGGTGAATGGCCCTGTTGAAACTTGATCCCAGTTTTATTTGAGTTGACATGAGCTAGCTATAACCAGTGATTAAATCAGCACAGAATCATCCCCACCCTGGGCCCAGACGTTAGTTCAACATCTAGTTTTGATTTACATTTGGTTGTTGTCAACTATTGTGAATTCAAGGTGAAATCAACAAATAAAATCACCATTTAGGTTCAAGGTTAAGTGAAAAAAAAACTACATCCCCTCATGTTGATGACTTTTTGCAAATCCAATGAGTTTTCCAAGTTGATTCAACTTCATCACATTAATTTTGGGGGTTAAAATGATGTGGAAACAACATTGATTCCATCCGTTTTTTTGCCCAGTGGGCAACCTTATGATCTTGGAGGCAATGATGATGATAATGTTAATATAATTTACAATTTTAGAATTTGAATGTCCACCCAGCACTATCCTTTGAGTCATGGGCAAGACCATTGACAGCCTACACAACATTAGACGTCAATCAGACGTTCCATACTTAGTCTAGGTGTCTGGGGCTCCCAACACTGCTTCTCAAGACCAGGCAGGGGGGCAGAGTAAGACTGGAGACACCGACTGGTACTTTGCCAGTGGACCACTCACTCCACTGCGTTATCAGGTTCACCAATGTTGCTTAATTTGGAAGTCCCGGAAGCTCAGGGTTATCTGCGCGATTGACTGACAAGGAGCCTGGGTGCAGCGCCAGACGTAGACGAATCTCGCCCGGGATATTACAAAAGCGAAATAAAACACTACGCCAGGATTTGATAGGGAACTAAAATTGAAGGTAAATCTGTTACTTTGTTGGTTAGTTTGTTTTCAACCGATTGTTATGTTTTTGACGAGATGGGAATGGGAGGGAGAGCGACAGAGAGGTGGGGACCGAGGCGGCAGGTTTGTAGATGGCTCGCCTCATAGAAACGCGTGTGGTTTTACTATTCGCTGTGTTGGCACGAGAAAAGAAGACACGGATAGCCACAAAGGTCTGAACAATCGCCCTTTCCATATTCTTTGTGTGCGGTTTGTGTGTCTTGTCTTTGTTTGTATGGCTAGTTAAACCATTGCGTATTTGCGGTGTTTCAGTTTATTCTAGAAAACGGGTATCGCGTCAAATAGGCTACAGTTACTGCTAGACTATACGAATTTGAGTATTTTGTATGTCGGTGTTATTGGTGTATGTGATGACAACGGTATAGCCTATACAATGCAGCATGCCAATAACGCAGGATGAAAGTGTAAAGGATGACATGTCGACATTGTTTTATTATAATTATAGTGTCGTGTGTGGCGCGGAGTCGGACCGACCTGTCACCTCAAACGCATCAGTAATAGTGTTTTTTTTAGTAGGCCTATATGATGCTATTGTCATACCTCTCATACCTTGTTATCTATGTGAGGACACATGAACACAACATACTATAGTTGTCGCACAGAATCAGTGCACCTGTGTCACACCAACCTTGAATGAACCTTTTGGGAACATTATGAATGTTAAGAGTTTAATATTGATATTTTAGAAATGTTATTTAAATGATTATTAACGTTTTCAATTCTCACATGTTAGCCTGCTGATTATTTTCATATTGGTATAGATAGATTATTACTCTCAAATGTACAATTCATATGCCCCATAAGTATAAGAGTTTCCAGATCTCTCTCTCGCTCTCTTGACAAAACTCGAGTTTCAGATTTAGATGTTTTCCAAGAAGGGCCATCGTCATGTCTAAGAATTAGATGGTCCTTAACCCAAAGACATTTCAGGCCTATCAAGCACCAATCATAGAACCTTCAGATTTAGAATAAATGACACTATATCACCACCACTAACTTGTAGCAGGAGCCCAATATAGCCCTGAGATCAGATACCCAGGGCATAGAGTTATGAGACCCTATGGTGATCTTGGAGTATAATGGCATTCTCATTTCAGTAGAATAATAACACATCACCGATGTCTGCTTTCACAGCTGTTGGGTATACAGTAAATCCCTCCCCTTGGGTCAGACAATTGTTAGGTGCTTTGTTTACTACGAAACAATATTCCTTATGGTGCCGCCAGTATATGAACCTCTAAACCCGCTAACCTCAGGGTTTAACCTGGTCTCAGAGCATTTCATATTATTCTGTAAGTAAATCCGAGACACTCCATTTACATTTACATTTTAGTCATTTAGCAGACGCTCTTATCCAGAGCGACTTACATGAGCAATTAGGGTTAAGTGCCTTGCTCAAGGGCACATCGACAGATTTTTCACCTAGTCGGCTCAGGGATTAGAACCAGCGACCTTTCGGTTACTGGCACAACACTCTTAACCACTAAGCTACCTGCCGCCCCGGTATGTATTGTATGGTATGTATTAATTTGTGGATGAATTACAATTCATATTATATGTTACGAATTTACTAAACATACACTATGTTACAAATGTACTAACTGTACAATATGTTACGATTTTGAAAAATGTACAATACGAATTTGCAAAAGTAGCTAATTAGCTAAAATTGTAAAAAGTTGTCCATGATGAGATTCAAACTCGCAACCTTTGGGTCGCCCACCCATTCACCCCGACCAATAACCCTACTTTCGTTTTTTCCTTAAGTAATTATCTGTTTATGTAACCATACCAAACGTAACATATCATACTAATTTAAGTGTCCCAGATTTACATTTACTATGTTACGTCTAGTCTATGAGACCAAGCTGGGTTTCAAATCCTGTGCTGGCTCTTTCCCCCCAATCACTTTATACAAATAACTTACTGTAACACTGTATAGCTGGGGTCCAACAGTGAAAGAGCTAAAATGGCATTCGCCATGAGACTTTGGCCAACTCACAATGGTGAAGAGATGCCATATTCTAGCTGTTGCATTCAGACAGTTTTCAATGTTAATGTTTTCAACATATCTTCCGGGGGAAACAAATTATGAATAGGGCTGGGGCAAATACAGTGGCAGACTGTACTCTGTTCTATAGCATGTTGCAAGGCTTGTCAAATGTCTTTATTTACAACTACAGACATCTTGATATTTTGGAATAAAGATAGTTCAATTGTGGCTCATACACTCTATGATCAGATATTCAATGTTATTTATGCCAGTGAGCAGAACTCTATCCACTGATCTAAGATCAGTTTTCCCTGCCTCTTATACCTTATCTCAACCATTGGAGCACAAGCACAAAACTGACTCTGGACCAGTACTTAGACAACGCTCCCACCTATCAGTCATTACTATACACACAGTCCAAAGATATATGATTTTAAGGAATCACCCTGATCAAGTTACATTGCCATCACATATTGGGTTATTTGTATTTTATTTGTACTTTTTTAAATGTTTTTATTTATTGGCCGTTTTCAGAGGACAAAAGTAACTTTATTTAACATTTTTGTTTTTGTTACATATACAGTACCAGTCAAAATTTTGAACACGCCTACTCATTCAAGGGTTTTTCTTTATTTTTACTATTTTCTACATTGTAGAATATAAGTGAAGACATCAAAACTATGAAATAACACATATGGAATCATGTAGTAACCAAAAAAGTGTTAAACAAGGAAAATATATTTAATATTTGAGATTCTTCAAATAGCCACCCTTTGCCTTGATGACAGCTTTGCACACTCTTGGCATTGTCTCAACCAGCTTCATGAGGTAGTCACCTGGAATGCATTTCAATTAACAGGTGTGCCTTCATAAAAGTTAATTTGTGGAATTTCTTTCCTTCTTAATGCGTTTGAGCCAATCAGTTGTGTTGTGACAAGGTAGGGGGGTATACAGAAAATAGCCCTATTTGGTAAAAGACCAAGTCCATATTATGGCAAGAACAGCTCAAATAAGCAAAGAGAAACGACAGTCCATCATTACATAAGGGCTATTTTACCAAGAAGGAGAGTGATGGAGTGCTGCATCAGATGACCTGGCCTCCACAATCCCCCGACCTCAACCCAATTGAGATGGTTTGGGATGAGTTGGATGGCAGAGTGAAGGAAAAGCAGCCAACAAGTGCTCAGCATATGTGGGAACTCCTTCAAGACTGTTGGAAAAGCATTCCAGGTGAAGCTGGTTGAGAGAATGGCAATAGTGTGCAAAGCTGTCATCAAGGCAAAGGGTGGCTACTTTGAAGAATCTCAAATATGAAATATGCGTCTGGACCCTGGTGTGGGAGGCCCCGACCCCGGAGAGGGGCTGACTTCTGGGCCTGGACCGGCAATCCCCCTGCGATGCACCAAGCCGTGTCTGGACCCTGGTGTGGGAGGCCCCGACCCTGGAGAGGGGTTGACATCTGGTTCTGGAGTGGAGCCGCTGACCGGAGCTGAACTGGACCCCGGTGGAGCAGACTGCTCTGGCTCTGGACTGGAGCAGCTGACCGGGGCTGGACTAGGCACCGGTAGAGCGGACTGCTCTGGCACTGGAGTGGAGCCGCTGACCGGAGCTGAACTGGACCCCGGTGGAGCGGACTGCTCTGGCTCTGGACTGGAGCAGCTGACCAGAGCTGGACTGGGCACCGGTGGAGCGGACTGCTCTGGCACTGGAGTGGAGCAGCTGACCGGAGCTGGACTAGGCACCGGTGGAGCGGACTGCTCTGGCACTGGAGTGGAGCAGCTGACCGGAGCTGGACTGGACACCGGTGGAGCGGACTACTCTGGCACTGGAGTGGAGCAGCTGACCGGAGCTGGACTAGACACCGGTGGAGCGGACTGCTCTGGCACTGGAGTGGAGCAGCTGACCGGAGCTGGACTGGGCACCGGTGTAGAGCAGTTGACCGGAGCTGGACTAGGCACCGGTGGAGCGCCAGCCCTCTTAAAGGGAGCTCTCCTGCTCTATCTTCGTGATCAGCCCCCGTAAGGTGGTTGCCTCTGTAACCGGTGTGAAATGGCTAGCTAGTTAGCGGTGCGCTCTAGTGGCATTTCAATCGGTGACGTCACTCGCTCTGAGACCTTGAAGTAGTTGTTTCCCTTGCTCTGGTGACTGTTGTCGATGTGTGCAGAGGGTCCCTGGTTCGAGCCCACGTAGGGGCGAGGAGAGGGACGGAAGCAACACTGTTACACCTCTTCTATCAGAGTGCTAATCTGCAGGTCTCTCCGAGCCTCCTGCTGCTTAGCCAACCACCCCGTGTGCCCCCCCCACATTTTTTTATTGGGGTTGGAAGCGGTCGGCACCGTTGATCCTCTCCTGCCTGGGCTTCTACCTTCGCCCAGGGTCCTTTACCAGCAAATATCTCCTCCCAAGACTACGTCTTCCCCACCTGTGTCCAGGGTGTTTGTTCCTCCTGGGCACGCTGCTTGGTCCGTTGTTGGTGGGATCTTCTGTCACGTTCGTTGAGTACAGGATTGGACCAAGGTGCAGCGTGGTATGCTTACATGTTCGTTTATTGAATAAACACTGAACAAAACAACAAAAGCAACGTAACGTGACATTCTAAAGGCTAACACCAAACAAGCCAAACACACAGAAACAAGATCCCACAACATAGGTAGGCAACATGGCTGCCTAAGTATGATCCCCAATCAGAGACAACGATCGACAGCTGCCTCTGATTGGGAACCACACCCGGCCAACATAGATCTACACGATCTAGATCTACACATAGAAATTCACACCCTGACCAAACCAACTAAAGAAAACCGGGCTCTCAAGGCCAGGGCATGACAATATTTCATTGTTGGACATAAATTACTGTAAAAAAAAAAAACACCAGGAAATCAGCTCCAAGTGATTTTAATTTAAGAAATCTGTTCCCAAATATTCCCACGCATTGAGAGACACGACGTGATCATATACAAATGTAAGCAAGGTTTGAAATTATTGTTTTAGTCAAACAATATATCTGTGTGGGCTTCTTGCGATCAATTTGCAGTCTACAAATTATTTGTAATAATGTTCCGGAACCCCGACCATCCGCTCAAGAAAAAATCAGCCCGCGGCTGACTGTAGTTGATGATCCCTGACCTATGGTATGGTGTACATGATGTGATATGATTGATGTGTAGCAGAAATTGTGGCAAAGGACCAGATGGCTAGAGGTCCAGAAAAACTCTGCGTTCCAAATGGTACCCTATTCCCTTTATAGTGCACTACTTTTCACCAGGGCCCTACTAATCCTATCATGTTTTGGGTTGTAAGTGTCAGCTGTGTCATAAGTGTCCTATGGCATTTCAAATGTCCCTGTGACCCTACAAATTAGCCAACCCCTATAAATCTAGACACAAAACAAAAGTAAGGGGTTGTATTGCATTTCTCTTGAAATCAGAAGAGAGACATCATGGTGAACATGACCAGCCCTGGGTGCAGCCCCAGTGATGGATATCAGTCCACTGACTTTCTCTGCTTCGTTCCAGGACCGTCACCATGGAAACGCTAGTGCAGCGGCTGGAGCAGGCCGTGATTCGTCTGGAGCAGGTGTCCGTCAACATGCAGGTGTCCAATGGCATGGCCAATGGGGAATGTAATGGGATCAACGGAGGTGAGTAGTAGAAACGTAGTGGTCCAGACTGTGACAGCAGTGTATAGCATTGGGTAGTGAGGTTCTAGGTTGAAATGGGAACACTACTTAATCCAATGAACGTTTATAAACATGTACAACTATGAAAAGATACTGTGGTAGAAAAACGCCTGACCTCTCCTCTATGCTCATTGTTTTCTCCTTCTTCCTCCCTCCTTCCTCCCTTCTTCCTTCCTTCTTCCTCCCTCCTTCCTCCCTCCTTCCTCCCTTCTTCCTCCCTTCTTCCTCCCTCCTTCCTCCCTTCTTCCTTCCTCCCTCCTTCTTTCCTTCTTCCTCCCTCCTTCTTCCTCCCTTCTTCCTTCCTTCTTCCTCCCTTCTTCCTTCCTTCTTCCTCCCTTCTTCCTCCCTCCTTCCTCCCTTCTTCTTCCTTCCTTCCTTCCTTCCTTCCTTCCTTCCTTCCTTCCTTCCTTCCTTCCTTCCTTCCTTCCTTCCTTCCTTCCTTCCTTCCTTCCTTCCTTCCTTCCTTCCTTCCTTCCTTCCTTCCTTCCTCCCTTCTTTCTCCCTCCTTCCTCCCTTCTTCCTCCCTTCTTCCTCTCTCCTTCCTCTCTCCTTCCTCCCTTCTTCCTCTCTCCTTCCTCCGTTCTTCCTCCCTTCTTCCTCCTGTCTCTCCAGGTCAGTCCCAGTGTATGGAGGCCTTTGACCTGCTGCTGATGGGGCCGTTGTCAGAGTACCTGAAGAATAGCCGTGCCATAGGAGAGGATGTGGAGAAGCATGTGAGTGGCAGGAATGTGTGTGTGTGATTATGCGTATGACTGACTATCCTTGTGTGTTTGAGTGGCGTCTTGCAAAGGCCGCAAATGGGAAATGGCTCTGTGCCATTAAGAGCACAAAGTCTCCTCCTCAATCCCCAAATCCCTCAAACGTTCTCACTTACAGACACATATACATACACACACACACACGCACACAAAACAGTTTGCTTGGTTAACACACTGCCGTTATATTTGGTCTTTGTCTTTGTCTTTAACTGTTAGTCTACACTAAGTGAAACGAAGCAGTCCCCTTAACTGACAGAAACTCTAAGTGATGTTTGTAACAGAGCAGCAGCTGAGAACACAGAAAAAGATAATACGGATGATGAAAATAAGACGGTTGCCTACTCTGTTCTGCTATACTACTCTGTTCTGCTATACTACTCTGTTCTGCTATACTACTCTGTTCTGCTATACTACTCTGTTCTGCTATACTACTCTGTTCTGCTATACTACTCTGTTCTGCTTTACTACTCTGTTCTGCTATACTACTCTGTTCTGCTATACTACTCTGTTCTGCTATACTACTCTGTTCTGCTATACTACTCTGTTCTGCTATACTACTCTGGTCTGCTATACTACTCTGTTCTGCTATACTACTCTGTTCTGCTTTACTACTCTGTTCTGCTATACTACTCTGTTCTGCTATACTACTCTGTTCTGCTATACTACTCTGTTCTGCTATACTACTCTGTTCTGCTTTACTACTCTGTTCTGCTATACTACTCTGTTCTGCTATACTACTCTGTTCTGCTATACTACTCTGTTCTGCTATACTACTCTGTTCTGCTATACTACTCTGTTCTGCTTTACTACTCTGTTCTGCTATACTACTCTGTTCTGCTATACTACTCTGTTCTGCTATACTACTCTGTTCTGCTTTACTACTCTGTTCTGCTATACTACTCTGTTCTGCTATACTACTCTGTTCTGCTTTACTACTCTGTTCTGCTATACTACTCTGTTCTGCTATACTACTCTGTTCTGCTATACTACTCTGGTCTGCTATACTACTCTGTTCTGCTATACTACTCTGTTCTGCTTTACTACTCTGTTCTGCTATACTACTCTGTTCTGCTATACTACTCTGTTCTGCTATACTACTCTGTTCTGCTATACTACTCTGTTCTGCTTTACTACTCTGTTCTGCTATACTACTATGTTCTGCTATACTACTCTGTTCTGCTATACTACTCTGTTCTGCTTTACTACTCTGTTCTGCTATACTACTCTGTTCTGCTATACTACTCTGTTCTGCTATACTACTCTGTTCTGCTATACTACTCTGTTCTGCTTTACTACTCTGTTCTGCTATACTACTCTGTTCTGCTATACTACTCTGTTCTGCTATACTACTCTGTTCTGCTATACTACTCTGTTCTGCTTTACTACTCTGTTCTGCTATACTACTCTGTTCTGCTATACTACTCTGTTCTGCTATACTACTCTGTTCTGCTATACTACTCTGTTCTGCTTTACTACTCTGTTCTGCTTTACTACTCTGTTCTGCCATACTACTCTGTTCTGCTATACTACTCTGTTCTGCTATACTACTCTGGTCTGTTCTGCTATACTACTCTGGTCTGTTCTGCTATACTACTCTGTTCTGCTATACTACTCTGTTCTGCTATACTACTCTGGTCTGTTCTGCTATACTACTCTGTTCTGCTATACTACTCTGTTCTGCTATACTACTCTGTTCTGCTATACTACTCTGTTCTGCTATACTACTCTGTTCTGCTATACTACTCTGTTCTGCTATACTACTCTGGTCTGCTATACTACTCTGTTCTGCTATATTACTCTGTTCTGCTATACTACTCTGTTCTGCTATACTACTCTGTTCTGCTATACTACTCTGGTATGCTATACTACTCTGTTCTGCTATACTAATCTGTTCTGCTATACTACTCTGTTCTGCTATACTACTCTGTTCTGCTATACTACTCTGTTCTGCTATACTACTCTGTTCTGCTACACTACTCTGTTCTGCTATACTACTCTGGTCTACTATACTACTCTGTTCTGCTATACTACTATGGTCTGTTCTGCTATACTACTCTGTTCTGCTATACTACTCTGTTCTGCTATACTACTCTGGTCTGTTCTGCTATACTACTCTGTTCTGCTATACTACTCTGTTCTGCTATACTACTCTGTTCTGATATACTACTCTGTTCTGCTATACTACTCTGGTCTACTATACTACTCTGTTCTGCTATACTACTATGGTCTGTTCTGCTATACTACTCTGTTCTGCTATACTACTCTGGTCTGCTATACTACTCTGGTCTGTTCTGCTATACTACTCTGTTCTGCTATACTACTCTGGTCTGTTCTGCTATACTACTCTGGTCTGTTCTGCTATACTACTCTGTTCTGCTATACTACTCTGTTCTGCTATACTACTCTGGTCTGCTATACTACTCTGTTCTGCTATACTACTCTGTTCTGCTATACTACTCTGGTCTGTTCTGCTATACTACTCTGTTCTGCTATACTACTCTGTTCTGCTATACTACTCTGGTCTGTTCTGCTATACTACTCTGTTCTGCTATACTACTCTGGTCTGCTATACTACTCTGTTCTGCTATACTACTCTGTTATTCCAGGCTGCTATACTACTTCCATGGAGATAAACTTGGTGTGTAACTTGATTTAATGATACTGTATGTGCAACTGTTGTCACCCAGACAAATCCCAACCACATTTAAGATGTATCTTTAACACAGTGAGGTTCTCTCTACCAGTGACAGTAGGGCTGGAGGGATGTTGAGAGGAGCACTTAGTGACCACTTCATTCCCCTGTCTGCTTTCTGTCAATGGGACTAGTTTTATATGGAGATATGCATCCCAAATGGCACCCTGTAAGGAATAGGGTGCCATTTGGGACAGAGACATGGAAGATTCCCCTTGTTTTATCTCTCATAGAGCTGCCTGGCTCTGGGAACATTGTAGTCTGACTGTGTGGGGTCCAGGGCTTGGACAGGGAAAACCACTCTAGATAGATGGGAGGAGGAGGAGTTATTTTAATTACAGTTTGTTTCCTGTCCCCTATAAAGCCAATGGCGGGAGTGTGCTTGAACTTTAACCCTGAGTTCCAATATTAAACCGCGACACAAGCACCTTTTTCCACCCCAATGTCAGGTCGTTTTCCACAGGGAGATGGGGCGTAGTTTGTGGCTAGTAATCATGTTGGTAACAACTTTGATGATTTCTCTTCCGACTCCCAAAATAGAGCCGACATTTGATTCATACCAGGCACTGGCAGGAAGTCCAATTGCAAAAATCCCTTTCTCAAGGAAGACATGGTTTCAAATGGGAATTAAATAAGTGAGGACTTTAATATGTGGAAAAGCAGAATGACAGAGAAATAGCCTTAATATGTGGTGAAGACCTTCATGGGTCTTTTCCCTCATAAGACAACATTCACTTAATCTCCTTCTCCCATCACAGTGAAAGGAGGAGGGGGTGTGTGTGGGTTAGAGGTGGTTTATTTAGTTAGGAAAGCTCCTTTTATGGCAACACCGGAGTTCCTCTGGAGGTCTTTTCCCAAATTTGGGACATGCCTCGTGGGACCTGACTAATGCAGAGTTACCAGCACGATGCAGTGCAGAATGCGTTAGAGAGGGAAATGTGGCTTATAATGCCCTCAGATTTGACATTTTAACCTTTTCCCTCTGTGATTGACAGGCGGAGATGGTGAACAACGCTCTGCAGCTTCAGAGAAGCTTCCTCAAAATGGCCACCACACACCAGGAGCCTGCTCAGGTAAGGATGATATGTGTAATGGCTTGGAGGACTGTCCTGAATGCAGATACCCAAAGCAAGTAAAACAAATGTGTATGGATCAGGACTATTGGCCAACTGCACTGCACTTCAACACAGTTATCCATTATGCACTTATCTACTGTTATCTACTATAATGTAGCCAGTGTCGCCCATTTCAGTGTTGCAGTATCGCCCATTTCAGTATCGCCCATTTCAGTATCGCCCATTTCAGTATCACCCATTACAGTATCACCCATTACAGCGTTTCAGCAGCAGCCTTTTCCAGGCCTCTCTGTGTTTCCCAGTGCTGCTGGGCCAGTGGGCAGCCATGCGGCGCCCCGGAGCTCTGTTCACATAGGGATTAACCCCCTTTAAAAAAGAACGCTAATACAACACATTCTCAACGCATTCACGTATGGGGAAGGGAGGGGGAAAGGGAGGGGGTACGGAGAGGAAGTGGGGGTTAATGTGATATCATCGTGTTGGCTGTTAGTTTGTATTGAACCAGGGGGAGGAGGGTGGTGGGCAGAGCCCAAAGCTGAACAGGAAGTGATTAACTCCTATCTCGCAGGTCATTGGTCAAGAGGCAGTGAGAGAGAATTCACCAATTGTCTGATACACAAACAAGGAGGAAGGGTTTAAGCGGAGGGAGGGGAGAGAGAGGAAGGGAATAAGAGATAGGAGAGGAAGGGAGAGGGAGGACAGGCGAGGACGGGTGGTGGGCGGTGGCTGCATTGACTGTTTGCTCAATTGGTAGAGCATGGCGCTTGCAACGCCAGGGTTGTGGGTTCGTTTCCCACGGGGGGCCAGTATGAAAATATATGCACTCACTAACTGTAAGTCGCTCTGGATAAGAGCGTCTGCTAAATGACTAAAATGTAAATGTAAAGACCCCATGTAGTCTTTTAAATGTTTCAATCAGTGTCTAATAAATCACTGTGTGATTATTTAATTTAAAAAAGCAAAATATATTTTTTGTCATTTATTTCCCTGAGCCTCCTTTGCCATTGGAATGCTCAGTTGGATCGTGTGGGTGTGTTGATACAAATTTATTTGAACAGTGAGAGACAGAATAACAACAAAAAAATCCAGAAAAACGCATGTCAAAAATGTTATAAATTGATTTGCATTTTAATGCGGGAAATAAGTATTTGACCCCCTCTCAATCAGAAAGATTTCTGGCTCCCAGGTGTCTTTTATACAGGTAACGAGCTGAGATTAGGAGCACACTCTTAAAGGGAGTGCTCCCAATCTCAGCTTGTTACCTGTATAGAAGACACCTGTCCACAGAAGCAATCAATCAATCAGATTCCAAACTCTCCACCATGGCCAAGACCAAAGAGCTCTCCAAGGATGTCAGGGACAAGATTGTAGACCTACACAAGGCTGGAATGGGCTACAATACCATCGCCAAGCAGCTTGGTGAGAAGGTGACAACAGTTGGTGCGATTATTCGCAAATGGAAGAAACACAAAATAACTGTCAATCTCCCTCGGCCTGGGGCTCCCTCGGCCTGAGGAATCAGCCCAGAACTACACGGGAGGATCTTGTCAATGATCTCAAGGCAGCTGGGACCATAATCACCAAGAAAACAATTGGTAACACACTACGCTGTGAAGGACTGAAATCCTGCAGCGCCCGCAAGGTCCCCCTGCTCAAGAAAGCACATATACAGGCCCATCTGAAGTTTGCCAATGAACATCTGAATGATTCAGAGGAGAACTGGGTGAAAGTGTTGTGGTCAGATGAGACCAAAATCGAGCTCTTTGGCATCAACTCAACTCGCCGTGTTTGGAGGAGGAGGAATGCTGCCTATGACCCCAGGAACACCATCCCCACCGTCAATCATGGAGGTGGAAACATTATGCTTTGGGGGTGTTTTTCTGCTAAGGGGACAGGACAACTTCACCGCATCAAAGGGACGATGGACGGGGCCATGTACCATCAAATCTTGGGTGAGAACCTCCTTCCCTCAGCCAGGGCATTGAAAATGGGTCGTGGATGGGTATTCCAGCATGACAATGACCCAAAACACACGGCCAAGGCAACAAAGGAGTGGCTCAAGAAGAAGCACATTAAGGTCCTGGAGTGGCCTAGCCAGTCTCCAGACCTTAATCCCATAGACAATCTGTGGAGGGAGCTGAAGGTTCGAGTTGCCAAACGTCAGCCTCAAAACCTTAATGACTTGGAGAATATCTGCAAAGAGGAGTGGAACAAAATCCCTCCTGATATGTGTGCAAACCTGGTGGCCAACTACAAGAAACGTCTGACCTCTGTGATTGCCAACAAGGGTTTTGCCACCAAGTACTAAGTCATGTTTTGCAGAGGGGTCAAATACTTATTTCCCTCATTAAAATACAAATCAATTTATAACATTTTTGACATGCGTTTTTCTGGATTTGTTGTTGTTATTCTGTCTCTCACTGTTCAAATAAACCTACCATTAAAATTATAGACTGATCATGTCTTTGTCAGTGGGCAAACGTACAAAATCAGCAGGGGATCAAATACTTTTTTCCCTCACTGTACATACACAGCCCTGATTGGCGGATAGCGTCGTTTATACTCTAGAGCCTACCCCGCTTACCCCTTCAAAGTAGGAGGATATATATGCAAATAAAATATGATTCGTCAGAATAATCAGATCGTGATGTCACGCTGTGGGCCAAAAACTCCATCCCACCTTAACAGGCAGAAAATCCTAATTTGTATTGTATTTTATTTTTTTAACCTCTTACACTAAAAGGGAGTTATCATAATTTTCACAATTTCAGAGTGTTATTTCGACCTCATAGTGTGGAAATCTAATTTTTTTAAACTGGAAAATCAATGTGGATGTGAACTAGTGAGGAGGTCAAGAGTTTCAAGTCCTGTATCTTTACTTCAGACTGTAGAGAGCCTGTAACCTGTTAAGAGTCTGTAGAGAGCCTGTTTAGAGCCTGTAGGTTATTTTTTATACTGGCCCCCTGTGCGAACCCTGCTGGCCTATCCCTCCCCTACCAATTGTGCGCCGCCCCATGGGTCTCCCAGTCGCGGCCGGCTACGACAGAGCCTGGATTCGAACCAGGATCACTAGTGGCACAGCTAGCACTGCCTTAGACCACTGCACTACTGCGCCACTCGGTGACTGAAATGTAGAGAGCCTGTAGTGCAGCGTTTCCCAAACTCGGTCCTGGGGATCCCAAGGGGTGCACATTTTGTTTTTTGCCCTAACACTACACAGCTGATTTAAATAATCAAAGCTTGATGATTATTTGAATCAGCTGTGTAGTGATAGGGCAAAAACCAAAACGGTTCCCCAGGACTGAGATTGGGAAACCCTTGTCGCTGTTCTCTGTGAGAATTTGGGTGACGATCCACAATGCCATTGTCAGAACTGACAATCCTCAAATTGGACAGGCATTGGAGAGGCATTGATTTAGCCAAAAATAACCAAAAATAGTTAGTTGTCAATCAATACACCCCCAGAGAAACACCTACTGTAGTACCACACAGATACTGGATGGACACATTTTCACATGTACATAGTTTTATATAAACCTCAATCACTGCCTCTGGTAGAAAAGTGATTGTGACCCTGTACAGCTCTCCCATAGGGAACCCAGAGCTGCCGGTAAACCTCTGGCTTTTCTCTCCACCGCACTGGCCCGGGGTTGTGCTTTGTGGCTTTTTATGGGCATGTTCTATATTTGAGCTGCTCCGTTTGTGTGTGTGTGTTTGAAGCTGGGCTCACCTGACCCCGTCATGGCCCATCACTCTCTGTGTGTGTGCCCACAGAAAAAAGACTACAGTTTACGATAGAATACTATAGCACTTACTATAGAATTCTATAGTATTCTGTAGTAAACTGCTGTATACTGTAGAAAAATATACTACACTCTAGTATCCCTCGATCATTTGTAGTACTTACTATAGAATTTTGTAGAAAACTATACTGCACAATGTAGTATCCCTTGATCATGTGTTGTGCTTACTATATAATTTTGTAGTATACTGTAGAATACTATATGTATATTAAATACTACAGTATTAACACACAAAAAACACTGTAGTAAATACTACAATAATGTCTGCAAAAACACTACAGTAATTATTATAGTACATACTACAGTTCTTACTATAGTAATACTACAGTATTTAATTTGCATATACTCCACCCATTCCCCTCCACCATATCCCTATTTGTGCCACCCATGAGTGAGAAACCTACATGCCAAGTATAGACCATATATTGTGTTCCCTACATGTTATAGAAAAGAGCAGAGGCTCTAAACTATCCGTTCAGACTCCAGTCCTACCTACAGGTTATGAAACATTTGATCTTAGTATTTGCCCAGTAGGTTTCCTCAAGCAGGAAGCCCCCACGTCTATGTCAAAGATAATAAAACAAAAAATACTATAGTAAATACTACAGTATTTATACTACAGTCATGTCCACAAAAAGACTACAGTAAATACTATAGTATCCTTCCGCAAAAACACTACAGTAAATACTATAGTAAAGTCTGCAAAAACACTACAGTGAATACTATAGTATATAAATATAGTAATACTATAGTATTTACATCATAGTATACTATAGTATTTTTTCATATGGGTGTGTATCCCACAGTACAGCTGTCTTGCCTCACCAGCCCTCTGCTCTGCTGTGAGGCTTTACACTGTAAAATCCCACCATCGTTTTTTCCTTTGTTACTTTCCACTGGGAACTTTGATATCATGTTTGCATTATAGCTCAGAGCCTGGCCAGTCAGTGAATGTCAGCATATGGGATGCCAAGTCATGGTGGCAGATATAGTACGCTTATACACTACAGATCAAATAGCTTGATCCTACACTTTAGGTAGCCTGGCAGGTAGGATCGTTGGGCCAGTAACCAAAAGGTTGCTGGATCGAATCCCCGAGCAGACAAGGTAAAAATCTGTTGTTCCGCCCCTGAGCAAGGCAGTTAACCCACTGTTCCCCGGGCGCCGATGACGTGGCTGTCGATTAAGGCAGACCCTGCACCTCTCTGATTCAGAGGGGTTGGGTTAAATGCGGAAGACACATTTCAGTTGAATGCATTCAGTTGTACAACTGAATAGGTATCCCCCTTTACCTTTCCCTTAAATCATTAGAATCATAGGTAAATCATTAGAATCATAGATAAATCATTAGAATCATAGGTAAATCATTAGAATCATAGGTAAATCATTAAAATCATAGGTAAATCATTAGAATCATAGATAAATCATTAGAATCATAGGTAAATCATTAGAATCATAGATAAATCATTAGAATCATAGGTAAATCAGTAGAATCATAGGTAAATCATTAGGGCTTTAGGTAAGATATCTACCCCCTTTCCATTTGATCCTTCTACTTACTCTTCTCTCTGTTTCTGTCTAGCTCCCTTTCTGCTCTTTCTCTCTCCCTCCCCCCATCAAAAATATGAACGCTTAGCTCAGAGATATTAGACCTGTCTCATGCTACTGAGCTAACATCACACACACCCCAATATCACTGTGTGCAATTTCTCTCTCTCTCTCTCTCTCTCTCTCTCTCTCTCTCTCTCTCTCTCTCTCTCTCTCTCTCTCTCTCTCTCTCTCTCTCTCTCTGTCTCTGTGTGTGTGTGTCTCTCTCTCTCTCTCTCTCTCTCTCTCTCTCTCTCTCTCTCTCTCTCTCTGTCTCTCTGTCTCTCTGTCTCTCTGTCTCTCTGTCTCTCTGTCTCTCTGTCTCTCTGTCTGTGTGTCTGTGTGTCTGTGTGTCTGTGTGTCTGTGTGTGTGAATGGTGTGTAATCCTGGCCTCTGCCCCACTCATAGCCTGGAGATATCACAACTATTTATGTCTGTCCGTTGGAAGTGGAGGATGATTGAGGGGGGGGGAGGGCCATCAGATACCCTTGATACAGTAACTGAAAGAGCGGGGAGGGGGGTCAGGGGAGAGGGGGGTGATGAGAGAGACAGGAGAGAGATCTCTAGCCTCAGAGATATGTAGATCTGACAGATGAATCATCACTAGGGCCAGGAGGTTTTCCTGACCACATGATTTGACCCGGATCTGTTGACCCCCTGGGCCTATCATCATCACAGGTGTATTGGAAAACTTCCTGAGCCTTATCATCATCACATTTCATGTAGAAGTGGTTTTCTTTTAAGGATCCTTTAGCAAGTTTTTTCGATGGGATCTGTAGATAGTGAAACTAAAAAGTCAGTCTACGTTGATCCTCCCTATGATGACGTTGGTCCTCTATTTCGGGTTATGAAAATCATGTGCATCTGATTTGGGCAATAATTTGTTCAAAAAATAGTTCTCTCTTTCTGCCTCTCCCTCTGACACACGAGATAGACAGTCCTTTCATAGGGAGGGCCAATGTCAACAGACTTTTTACTTTCACTCTCTCCAGATCCCTTCGAAAAGTCTTGCTAAAGGATGTGGTGGAAAGGAGGATTATTTCATCCTCTCCACGTCTGTAAACGTTATTATGTGTTTATTGTGACAACATATCAAAACCTTAATGCAATTAAATTGGTTGCCTTAGCAACACAAGAATAATCACATTTCTCAAAATAAAGCTAAATAAACTAACTTTATCTTTCCCACAGCATATCGCCACGGCGGGGATATTTAGTTAAATTGTCATAGCAACATCAATTTAGACACAGTTCAAAATAAGAGAAGTGTACTGCAGCATTACTAGGGAAACAATGCCTTCCTTTTCCCTTACAAGGCCAGAGGAATCTCCCAATGAACAGAGGAATGCTTTGAGGGGAGGGAGGATCGAAGGAAAGAAGGAAGGAAGGATGGAAGCTAGAAGGGATCTGGAAGTTCCTATTGAAAATAGGGTCCTTCTAATAAAATCCCAGTAGCCCAGTTTTAAACTCACAGTAATTTACATCTGCATGCCCCTTATCTAGCTGACATGCATGGCAGAGTTGCTTGTGGGCAAGGCAATCAGTTATAACAGAGGTAGCATAACTGGAGTAACTGAACAATTGAGACTGGTGCTCTCAGACTATTGAATATGAGGGCTGCTAAGAGCACTATTACAGAGGAATTTATGGGTGCTGAGTTTTACTTAACAGTCATTGATAAATGCTATTTTTATATTTTAAGTTACAGTATATATAAAAGACACCACCTGTGATATTGTTCAGTTTTTGTTGACAAGCATTTCTTCTTTCCATCTCTCTCTCTTCTCTCCCACCTCCCCCTCTCATTTCCTCTCTCTCCCCCTCTCTCTCTTTCCTTCCTTCTCTCCCCCCCTCCCCCTTGTATCTCTCTCTCTGTCTCTCTCTCCCTCCCAGATGGAGCTGTCTGACCTGCTGAAGCCTATCTCAGAGAAGATCCAGGAGATTCAGAACTTCCGGGAGCGTAACCGTGGCAGCAGCCAATTCAACCACCTATCAGCTGTCAGCGAGAGCATCCCGGCGCTGGGCTGGGTTGCTGTGGTGAGGAGAAAACTAACTGTTCTCTTCTCTAACCTCCTCATCACCCACTCACTTTGGTGGCTCGACACTTTGCTCGACACTAGCCAAAGCTACGACACTTTGCTCGACACTAGCCAAAGCTACGTTTGGCCTATCCTTTGTATATCTACAGTTGAAGTCGGAAGTTTACATACACCTTAGCCAAATACATTTCAACTCAGTTTTTCACAATTCCTGACATTTAATCCTAGTAAAGATTCCCTGTCTTAGGTCAGTTAGGATCACCACTTTATTTTAAGAATGTGAAATGTCAGAATAATAGTAGACAGAATTATTGATTTCAGCTTTTATTTCTTTTATCACATTCCCAGTGGGTCAGAAGTTTACATACACTCAATTAGTATTTGGCTTTGTGATGGCCACTCCAGTACCTTGACTTTGTTGTCCTTAAGCCATTTTGCCACAACTTTGGAAGAATGCTTGGGGTCATTGTCCATTTGGAAGACCCATTTGCGACCAAGCTTTAACTTCCTGACTGATGTCTTGAGATGTTGCTTCAATATATCAACATAATTTTCTTTCCTCATGATGCCATCTGGTCCTCTGTAGCTCAGCTGGTAGAGCACGGCGCTTGTAACGCCAAGGTAGTGGGTTCGATCCCCGGGACCACCCATACACAAAAAAATGTATGCACGCATGACTGTAAGTCGCTTTGGATAAAAGCGTCTGCTAAATGGCATATTATTTATTATTATTATCTATTTTTGAAGTGCACTAGTCCCTCCTGCAGCAAAGCATCCCCACAGCATGATGATGCCACCCCTGTGCTTCACGGTTGGGATGGTGTTCTCCGACTTGCAAGCCACCCCCTTTTTCCTCCAAACATAACAATGGTCATTATGGCCAAACAGTTCTATTTTTATTTCATCAGACCAGAGGAAATTTCTCCAAAAAGTACAATCTTTGTCCCCATATGCAGTTGAAAACCGTAGTCTGGCTTTTTTTATGGCAGTTTTGAAGCAGTGGCTCCTTCCTTGCTGAGCGGCCTTTCAGATTATGTCGATATGGGACTCGTTTTACTGTGGATATAGATACTTTTGTACCTGTTTCCTCCAGCATCTTCACAAGGTCCTTTGCTGTTGTTCTGGGATTGATTTGCACTTTTCGCACCAAAGTACGTTCATCTCTACGAGACAGAACGCATCTCCTTCCTGAGCGGTATGACGGCTGCGTGGTCCAATGGTGTTTATACTTGCGTACTATTGTTTGTACAGATGAACGTGGTACCTTCAGGCATTGGGAAATTGCTCCCAAGGATGAACCAGACTTGAGGAGGTCTACAATTTTTTTTCTGAGGCCTTGGCTGATTTCTTTTGATTTTCCGATGATGTCAAGCAAAGAGGCACTGAGTTTGAAGGTAGGCCTTGAAATACATCCACAGGTACACCTCCAATTGACTCAAATGATGTCAATTAGCCTATCAGAAGCTTCTAAAGCCATGCCATCATTTTCTGGAATTTTCCAAGCTGTTTAAAGGCACAGTTAACTTCTTGTATGTAAACTTCTGACCCACTGGAATTGTGATAAAGTGAATTATAAGTGAAATAATCTGTCTGTAAACAATTGTCGGAAAAATTACTTGTGTCATGCACAAAGTAGATGTCCTAACTGACTTGCCAAAACTATAGTTTGTTAACAACAAATTTGTGGAGTGGTTGAAAAACGAGTTTTAATGACTCCAACCTAAGTGTATGTAAACTTCCGACTTCAACTGTATGTCTATATCTATATATCTATATCTATATATCTATCTGTCTTTGCTCTTGGCTACTGTGGTTTAATGCATTTCTGTCCAACAGATGGTGACTGACGTAATAATGTTCTCTCCATTTCTCTAGCCATGTGTCAGTGAATGCAGAGCAGAGCTGTCTGAATTGATACGTGGCGTCAACTTTGTTTGACCACCTTTTCTCTTTCGTTCTATTTTTTCCTTCGGTCTCCTTCTTTCTTCCAGAGCCAGAAGCCAGTTCCCTATGTGAAGGAGATGAATGATGCTGCCATTTTCTACACTAACAGAGTTCTGAAAGACTATAAAGACTCGTGAGTATTGCTGCTGGTGGATTACTTATCAACTGTTGCTGATAAGCTACTTTGCATATTATTGTTGCTCAGTGAATACCTCTCTCTTTTTTCCTGATCCGTCTTTCCATCTTTGTTTCTCTCTCCCTCTGTCCGTCTTTGTTTACATCTCACTAATTCTCCTCCTCCTCTCCTCCTGTCCCTCTCTCTGTAGAGACAAGCGTCATGTGGAGTGGGTGAGGTCCTACCTATCCATCTGGACTGAGCTTCAGGCCTTCATTAAACAGCATCACACAACAGGCCTGGTCTGGAGCAAGACTGTGAGTAGCTTTCATAACATAGTTACAAAACAGTGTAATAGCAGTGTTATTATATTATCATAGTATTGAGTTGGGAGTGAGACAATAGAAAAACATCACAGTGATATAAAGACATATCATGAACAGTTACTGTCTTTTTATTACAGACTGTAATTTACAGCGCTTCAGGACTACAGTCCTCTATCTAACATCCAGTGAGGCATTCCCTCTACATTCCATTATCTATATGTTACAGCAGCAAATAGCTCCTGGTCCAACCTCCTCAACACTGCCCTGAGCACTCAGCACTTTGACTTGTTGGAGGAATAGGAACAGGGCCAGGAGTTTTTCCCAACAGTGTAACCTGAGCAGGAAAAACTCAGGTCCCACTGCCTAACTTCTCATAACTTTTATCTGACGTTGGATAAATAGGACCAGGATTATTTTATTTTTTAAAGTCACGGCTTTTTTCATGATCAGGTCCTATGGATGAACTAATTATAACCCTGCTTGCCATTCAGGTTTAAACAGGCAGGAACAAGACTCAATGAATTACAGCTCGCCTCGAGACATAGTCTCTGACTATTATGGCATGTCCAATTGTTTTCATGTGCGGCAGAGCCTCAATGTGGTTTTCCGTTGCCATATTGCTGAAGCGGTTCAGGGCTGCGTTCCAAATGGAACCCTATTACAACATGGAGCCCGTAGGGCACTGGTCAAAGGTAGTGCACTATATAATATGGTGTCATTTGGGATGTACTGTAGTTCTCATGTTAATTACCCCGCAGTGTATATTTCTATGTGTAGTTATGCAGACAGGCAGCTGGTTGCGCAAGGACCAGCCTGTATGAATGACTTGGTCCCTGGTGTACTGGTGGCTGCTTTGTGGTTCTTAATTTAGCAATTGTAGAGTCAAACCCCCACATTTTTGTAGGGGTTGATACCAGTGGAGGCTGGTGGGAGGAGCTATAGGAGGACGGGCTCATTGTAATGGCTGGAATGGAATAAAATAAACAATGAGCCCGTCCTCCTATAGCTCCTCCCACCAGCCTCCACTGGTTGATACATTTTTTGTTAGGGCGAATCAAGTCAGAAATTTCCTGCAACAACAGGGTGATCAAATTAAGATCCTACATCGGTACTCTCCGCTTTCCGTTTTCTTCCTGTACTACTCTGTCGTTTCTCTTCCCCCTCTCTGAAAAGAAAGTCCTACTATAGGGCAGGTTTCCAATCAGAAATCATATGCCTGCGTCCAGTGGAAGTGATGTGTTTATTTGTTTAGCTTTTTATGTGATAATAAAACTAAAAGTAAAACTCCTTAAACTTCACATTTAGTCTCTAAACTTTTAAAGAGTGTTGAACTCAGGTCAAGGTGTCACGCCCTGGCTCTGGGGACTCTCGTATGTTGAGCCAGGGTGTTAGGTTCTAGTTTTGTGTTTCTATGTTGGCCAGGGTGGCTCCCAATCAGAGACGGCTGTTGCTCGTTGTCTCTGTTTGGGAGCCATACTTAGGTAGCTGTAAGGCATTCGTTTGGTGTGGTTTCTTGTTCCTTTTGATTTGTGTTTGTATAGAAGGACTTCACGTTTCGTTTGTTGTTTTGTTCGCTGTGGTGTACAATAAAATAAATATGTACGCATCTCACGCTGCGCCTTGGCCCGCTTCTTTTCAAGACGATCGTGACACAAGGCCACTGTCTGTTTCAGTGATATGCCAGAATGAGTGAGGTCCTTTGAGGGACACAGGCGGCCACACAATTTGATGGACTGAAGGAGTGCGTGTGTGCATGTGCCTGTTTGTGCCTGTGCACGAGTGTGTGTGTGTGGAGTGAAACCCGAGAGCGTGCAGTGGCTGTATGTCAGCTGTCCCTCCTGCCGTTAGGTGTCAGGGTTGTGTGTGTGTGGTGAGGACAGGTGGTCCTCAGGGTGGACTTGAATGGAGGTTTTCTTCACCAAAGAAAGCCCCAACAAAAGCCCTGTGTGTCTCAGGCCCTACACACCTGCTTCAACACACCCCACAGCGTAACTTAAACTGCTGGGCTTTTCTCTTAGCTCTAATCTGGCGGCTGCTGTTCAGATGGGCAGGCACACATGCACACACTCTCACACACAAAAACACATACACGCACACACATAGCTCTGACTTAATTTCATTGCACTCAGCTCATTCTTGGGCATATGTACAGCTGCTGTGGCTTGTTTGAGCATTGAAGGGAGACCATGTGTAACTGTCCTCGGCAGCTGTGCAGTCTGCAGTCAGAGACAGACAGACACAGAAAGAGACTGAGAGACTGTCTGCTTGTCTTTACTGGAGTTGGCAGGCAGGTGGCTTTACATTCATCTGCTTATTAGCTAGGGTAAGTAAGGCTTTCAGTGAGAAAAAATGCATTTAGAGTAGAGGTTGACCAAAGTCCCTGTTGCAGCAGGACTTAGGCCAGGATTAAATCCAATCCGCCTTAGAACTGCATTATAGCACGCTTGACATTTAAAGGTAATTTCTGCGAACATTACCTTTAAAACATGCACTTTCGGATTGAATCACAGCCTTAGTCAGAGAACTTAGGTCTACACTTTATCGTCATATACATATCAATAACAGCCCCCTGACACAGCTCCTCTTTAGAATAGGTTCCTATTGGCCAGGGTTGGACAACTGTGGTCCTGGAGAGCCACAGGGATAAGGTGTGAAGGCTTTTGTTTTAACCCAGCTTTTGACTTTGGCACCTCTGCTATAAGAAACCAGTTGAATATAAATATTTGTCCTATACTCCACCTGCTGGCCAGGGGAAGAAGTACAACTGTATTTCCAGAACCCTTCTCACCATCATCTTGATTCACAGTAACACTCCTCTCTCCCTCTCTCTCCCACAGGGTCCCATTGCGCCTCCCTCTCTGTTCGCCCCTGCCCCTGGCGGTCCCTGCCCCCCTCCCCCTCCACCACCTCCACCCCCTGGACCCCCACCAGTCTTCACAGGCGAACCGCCCCAGGCCGACAGCACCACGGCCCAGCAATCAGCTCTCTTCGCCCAGCTGAACCAAGGAGAAGCCATCACTAAAGGTAGCCAAGCCACCGTCACCCAGGGGTTGAAGAGCTCAGATCCAACTGCAGAAGGGGGAGAGAGGGAGGGAGGGAAAAGGAGGAAGAGGAGGAGAAACAGAAGGAGGAAGGGAGGGAGAGTTGAAGAGGGAGGATGTGGGTTGAATCAACAGTTACAGAGTCCTGAGAGCACCACTGCCCAGCGCTCAGCCCTGTTCGTCCAGCTGAACCAGGGAGCTGACATCACTAAAGGTAGCCAAGACAGGAGAAACAGAAGGAGGAAGAGGAGGAGAAACAGAAGGAGGAAGGGAGGGAGAATTGAAGAGAGTTGCTATGTTGTGAGGACATAGAAATAGTCATTATATTTCTATGGTGTTTATTTATCAACAGTTAGGGTCAAATTTGTTTGATTTGAGATCATCCTTTTTATTATAGATTTTTGCACTAAAACAATAACTTCTAAACAAGTGAATACAAGTAAGTACCCTCTCTCTGTCCACTAGCGTTAAAGCACGTCTCAAAGGACCAGATGACCCATAAGAACCCCGCCCTTCGCTCCCAGGGAGGAGAGCATCACTCCTCCCCACCTAAGAGCCGAAACCCCGGAGGCTCCTCCAACAGAGCGCCTCCCCAGAAACGACCCCCCTTGCTGGAGCTGGAGGGGAAGAAATGGAGGGTGGTACGTTACCTATTATCTTGCCTTGCATGCCAGGCTTCTAAGTTGTCCTATTATCTACACTGAACAAAAATATAAACGCAACATGCAACAATTTCTACGATTTTACTGAGTTACAGTTCATATAAGGAAATCAGTCAATTGAAATAAATTCATAGGCCCTAATCTATGGATTTCACATGACTGGGAATACAGATATGCATCTGTTGGTCACAGATACCTTAACAAAAAGGAAGGGGTGCAGATCAGAAAACCAGTCAGTATCTGGTGTGACCACCATTTGCCTCATGCAGCACGACTCCTTCGTATAGAGTTGATCAGGCTGTTGATTGTGGTCTGTGGAATGTTGTCCCAATCCTATTCAATGGCTGTGCGAAGTTGCTGGATTTTGGCGGGAACTGGAACATGCTGTCGTAGATGTCGATCCAGAGCATCCCAAACATGCTCAATGGGTGACATGTCTGGTGAGTATGCAGGCCAAGGAAGAACTGGGACATTTTCAGCTTCCAGGAATTGTGTACAGATCCTTGCGACATTGGGGCCATGCATTATCATGCTGAAACATGAGGTGATGGCGGCGGATGAATGGCACAACAATGGGCCTCAGGATCTCGTCACGGTATCTCTATGCATTCAAATTGCCATTGATAAAATGCAATTGTGTTCGTTGTCCATAGCTTATGCCTGCCCATACCATAACCATGGGGCACTCTGTTCACAACGTTGACATCAGCAAACTGCTCGCCCACACAACGCCATACACGCTGTCTGCCATCTGCCCGGTACAGTTGAAACTGGGATTAATCCATGAAGAGCATATTTCTCCAGCGTGCCAGTGGCCATCAAAGGTGAGCATTTGCCCACTGAAGTCGGTTATGACGCGGCACTGCAGTCAGGTCAAGACCCTGGTGAGGACGACGACCACTAAGATGAGCTTCCCTGAGACGGGTTCTGACAGTTTGTGCAGAAATGTTTCGGTTGTGCAAACCCACAGTTTCCTCAGCTGTCCAGGAGGCTGGTCTCAGACGATCCCGCAGGTGAAGAAGCCGGATGTGGAGGTTCTGGGCTGGCGTGGTTACAGGTCGTCTGCGGTTGTGAGGTCGGTTGGACGTACTGCCAAATTCTCTAAACCGACATTGGAGGCAGCTTATGGTAGAGAAATGAACATTCAGTTCTCTGGCAACAGCTCTGGTGGACATTCCTGCAGTCAGCATGCCAATTGTATGCTCCCTCAAAACTTGAGACATCTGTGGCATTGTGTTGTGTGACAAAACTGCACATTTTAGAGTAGCCTTTTATTGTCCCCAGCACAAGGTGTACCTGTGTAATGATCATGCTGTTTAATCAGCGTCTTGATATGCCACACCTGTCAGGTAGATGGATTATCTTGGCAAAGGAGAAATGCTCACTAACAGGGATGTAAACACATTTGTGCCCAAAATTTGAGAGAATAAGCTTTTTGTGTGTATGAAACATTTCTGGGATCTTTTATTTCAGCTCATGAAACATGGGAGCAAAACTTTAAATGTTTCCTTTATATTTTTGTTCAGTATAAATGGAGGGCATGGTTGACCTTTAAAAAAAGTATAGTGATTCAGGAAAGTTTAGGTGCCTCACAGATTCAAAGACCAAGACTGCCATCAGTGTGACTGTACTCTTTCAGAGGCGATTGTGATGTCTGGTGCTAAACCCAATGAGGTCATCCAAAGGTGGAGGGTCAAACAGAAGATGGGTCAGACGGTCACAGGTCTTGTTTGTTGTTTCCCCCCACAGGAGTACTTTGACCAGGCTCATGACCTGGTTATCGAGGAGACAGAGCTGAGACAGGTGGCCTATGTCTTCGGGTGCAGCAACTCTACTCTACAGATAAAGGGAAAGATCAACTCCATCATTGTGGGTGAGTTCAACCATCCATTGTTTTATTTGTTATATTATAGTTAAGTTATTAAGCTTTTATTATGTATACGGCAACACCATATACTGTACAGTGGACAATTTCTTTGTCGTCTTTGACAGCATCAATCCTGTATGCCTCTTTCTCTCTCTAATCCCTCACTGATTTCATGTTTTCCTGTGATGTTCACCTCTGACAGATAACTGTAAGAAGCTTGGTCTGGTGTTTGACAACGTTGTTGGCATTGTGGAAGTCATCAACTCTAAGGACATTCAGTTGCAGGTCAGCTCAAATTTCATACATGTTCAAGAAAATATGGCATCTCTTTCCTCTCTGCATCTGAAGTTCAACTCTAATGTACCCGCTATGAATATATAGTATAGTACTGACACTTTTATTTTTATACGTTATGTTGGGCCATGATTTCTTCTGGTCAGGATAAATTCCGGTCCCTAGACTAGTTATAAGATGGAAGTATCTGTGCGGATGCTCTGCCCCACTTTTGTCCAGGTGATGGGTAGAGTTCCCACCATCTCCATCAACAAGACAGAGGGCTGCCAAGTCTACCTGAGTAAGGACGCTCTGGACTGTGAGATCGTCAGCGCCAAGAGCTCTGAGATGAACATCCTGGTACCGCAGGACGATGAATATGTGAGTGTGTATGAAAGTGTGTTGAGTGCTTGCATTTCAGACAGTGTGTGTGTGTGAGAGAGAGAGGGTAAGAGAGAGAGGGAGAGAGTAAGTGAGAGAGAGAGTGCAAGTATGAGACTGAGTGAGAGTGTGGCTAAGTGTGGTTTTGTTTTAAACATTGTGTGTTTAACAGAGGGAGTTCCCAGTTCCTGAGCAGTTCAAGACGGTTTGGGACGGGTCCAAACTGGTGACAGAACCCACAGAGATCGCTGGCTGATCGCTGATACTCCATCCTCCTCCTCATCTCTATCACCCCCACTTAGTCTTCTTCCTCTCCTCCCTTTTCCCTCTACGTCAAAGATTTCACAAACCCTTATAGGCTGGCTATTACAAGTAATAGAAGGGATCCTGTAACACACAAACCAGACACTGTAACTGACTAGCTAGTAGTACTGTAGGTTGATTGTAAGCCTGATCGTATCCATTAAGATGACTTGTTATTGGGGGGTTTTCAGCACTTTGAAATGGTAGATTGTTATGGAACTGTTTGTTCAGCTTATTTGTCGCACAGCACTCTCCTCCAAAAAACTACTGTACTATCCAAATAATTATAGTAGGTCTACTATTTAAACATGCAGGCAGTATTTCTGTCAGGTTTCGTCGTGTGTAGAACTAGTTAAACTTCCAAACTAGTTAAAAAGGTGCATTAAAATTTGGAATAAAGAGGAAGTGTAGCCATTATGTTAATCTGTTAAATTTGCTTGTGCAAAATAAGGTAAGGTCTCTCAAACTAAACAAGTATCTGGCATCTCCACTTCCGTGTGTGCCATAGCAATACAAGCATTTATGGAAGTAGGCTATGTGTACATACAGGGACAATATAATTACATCTTTACAAATGAAATGCAGAAAATGCAACCCTCATAAGACAAACTATTTCATAAGCTACATTATGGATGTGAATTTTGATTGGAGAGAACCTTCAGATTCAGACCTCCTTGGCATTCTAATGTTGTTTTGTGCACTGTTGTGGTGAATTTATTTGATTGAGGCAGAAAGTATTGAAGCATGAGGTCAAGTGTTGACTTTTGATTTGAATGAGATGAAGAGAATGATGGAATTGAACAGCCAGTTGGAGTATGTTCCACAGGATATCTTAGCATACACTGTTTTGGTTTGCTTTAATACTCTACTATACTCAACTATTCACATCTAGCTGTTCAGTCAAACAGTTGTATCATGTTTATATTGCATGATAGTGTTGTAGCACCGAGTTAACATTAAATATATATTTTTTATACTGAACAAAAACATAAATGCAACATGCAACAATTTCAAAGATTTTACTGAGTTACAGTTCATATAAGGAAATCAGTCAATTTAAATAAATTCATTAGGCCCTAATCTATGGATTTCATATGACTGGGAATACAGATATGCATCTGTTGGTCACAGATACCTTAAAAAAAAGGTAGGGGCGTGGATCAGAAAACCACCATTTGCCTCATGCAGTGCGACACATCTCCTTCGCATAGAGTTGAACAGGCTGTTGATTGTGGCTTGTGGAATTGCTGGATATTGGTGGAAACTGGAACACGCTGTCATACATGTCGATCCAGAGCATCCCAAACATGCTCAATGGGTGACATGTCTGGTGAGTATGCAGGCAATGGATGAACTGGGACATTTCCAGCTTCCAGGAATTGTGTACGGATCCTTGCGATATGGGGCAGTGCATTATCTTGCTGAAACATGAGGTGATGGCGGCAGATGAATGGCATGACAATGGGCCCCTGCCCATATCATAACCCCACCGCCACCATAGGGCACTCTGTTCACAACGTTGACATCAGAAAACCGCTTGGACGTACTGCCAAATTCTCTAAAACAATGTTGGAGGTGGCTTATGGTAGAGACATTTACATTCAATTATCTGACAACAGCTCTGGTGGACATTCCTGCAGTCAACATGCCAATTGCACACTCCCTCAACATTTTTGACATCTGTGGCATTGTGTTGTGTGACAAAACTGCACATTTTAGAGTGGCCTTTTATTGTCCCCAGCACGAGGTGCACTTGTGTAACGATCATGCTGTTTAATCCGTTTCTTGATATGCCACACCTGTCAGGTGGATGTATTATTTTGGCAAAGGAGAAATGCTCAAATTTGTGCACATAATTTGAGAGAAATAAGCTTTTTGTGCTTATGGAACATTTCTGGGGTCTTTTATTTCAGCTCATAAACATGGGACCAACACTTTACATGTTGCGTTTATATTTTTGTTCAGTGTATATTGCATTGATAGCAGACTAGATGTCACTATTACTCAAGCAAATGTAATTGTCATAGTGAAATGGAAGGTAAAAAAAGTGAAGGATATCAATAGCGAGAGTTTAATTGCATGCATTTGATATCTCGTTTGTAACATATAACTTGCTTATCTCTCGTTCATGTGCCTAACCCAAATATATATGGTTGTAGCATCACCACCAATAGATTGTTCTAATGTTACCAGCACTGCATTTGTAAGCCTAAATATGCGTGGATACAAATCAACATAGAGAGAAATGTTTGCGTCATGTTCAATGCGCACTGAAGCTTCTTGATATGTCTATATACCTGTTAGTCGGAATACACTACTGTAAATTTCAAAATTATATTTATTTAATGCATTTTGTATTGGGGCACAAATGCATTCAGTAGCACCGTAATTTTGAGAGGAAATACACCGTTAGTGCTTGTCACATGTTCTAATTCATAACCAGCAGTGAATTTAGTGTATGTAAATGTCTATCGTTTTTCAAAATAAAATCAAAACATTAATGCTTGTGTGATGTCTTGACATTGGTTTGGAATTGATCATGTATTTTTTTGTGGTTCATTTTATTCAGTGCCATAAAGGTGGAAAATAGTTATAATGTTCAGAGAATTGAAACTGGAAACCTCAAATAAATGTTCAAGTATGTGATAGTTCAAACAACACAAGTGATTACATTCCAGTCATTAGGAACCTAAACCTATAACCTAAACACACAAAACAAAACCTAAAATGTTCATCATTTCATTCATCTGTTTGCAGTCCAGTGTAGCTCAGTTGGTAGAGCATGGCGCTTGCAACGCCAGGGTTGTGGGTTCGATTCCCACTGGGGACCAGTATGGGGTAAAGAAATGTATGCACTGACTAACTATAAGAGCGTCTGCTAAATGACTAAAATGTTTTTAAAAATGCACTAGCATACATGCACATACAGTTGAAGTCGGAAGTTTAGATACACCTTAGCCAAATAAATTTAAACTCAGTTTTTCACAATTCCTGACATTTAATCCTAGTAAAAATTCCCTGTCTTAGGTCAGTTAGGATCACCACTTTATTTTAAGTATGTGAAATGTCAGAATAATAGTAGAGAGTGATTTATTTCAGCTTTTTTTTATTTCATCACATTCCCAGTGGGTCAGAAGTTTACATACACTCAATTTGTATTTGGTAGCATTGCCTTTAAATTGTTTAACTTGGGTCAAACATTTCGGGTAGCCTTCCACAAGCTTCCCACAATAAGTTGGGTGAATTTTGGCCCATTCCTCCTGACAGAGCTGGTGTAACTGAGTCAGGTTTGTAGGCCTCCTTGCTCGCACACGCTTTTTCAGTTCTGCCCACACATTTTCTATAGGATTGAGGTCAGGGCTTTGTGATGGCCACTCCAATACCTTGACTTTGTTGTCTTTAAGCCATTTTGCCACAACTTTGGAAGTATGCTTTGGGTCATTGTCCATTTGGAAGACCCATTTGCGACCAAGCTTTAACTTCCTGACTGATGTCTTGAGATGTTGCTTCAATATATCCACATAATTTTCTTTCCTCATGATGCCATCTAATTTGTGAAGTGCACCAGTCCCTCCTGCAGCAAAGCACCCCCAAAGCATGATGCTGCCACCCCCGTGCTTCACGGTTGGGATGGTGTTCTTCGGCTTGCAAGCACCCCCTTTTTCCTCCAAACATAACAATGGTCATTATGGCCGAACAGTTCTATTTTTGTTTCATCAGACCAGAGGACATTTCTCCAAAAAGTACGATCTTTGTCCCCATGTGCAGTTGCAAACCGTAGTCTGGCTTTTTTATGGCGGTTTTGGAGCAGTGGCTTCTTCTGGAATCTGGTTAGATCTTGACTATACTGTGGGCTGCTACAGGCACTCCAAGGGTCCTCCTGACTGCAGGTTCCCAGAGAGCCTCCTCTTTTTGTCTGGTTCCATCAACTCCTCAGATTGATGGTCCATGTTTAGATGGGGCATATGGGCCTCCTCTCAATATGCTCTTTTCCTGAAGCTCTGTCTGTCCCACTGACAGCCTGCTCCCTCAGGGCTCATCTGTAGGGTGGTGGGTTGGGCTCCTGTACTCTGTGCCCCTGACTCTGAACCCACTGCACGTTTCCATTTGGTCCCACTCCCAATGTTAACATGTCTGGGTGAAGTTGAGGCACATCTGGTGGAGGTGGAAGGTGTGGGGTCCAATGGATCCATACATGGCTCTGTAGACGGTATCCCCCTCCCAGAGTGCAAAGAAACATGCTGTGGCCCTGTGCAACACCCTGTCGTTCTCTACAAACATCAAAGCAGTGACTCGCTCCTGCAGGTTCATGCTCTACAACATCGGTAGCATACGACCCTACCTCACACAGGAAGCAGTGCAGGTCCTAATCCAGGCACTTGTCATCTCCTTTCTGGACTACTGCAACTCGCTGTAGGCTGGGCTTCCCGCTTGTGCCATCAAACCCCTGCAACTTATCCAGAACGCTGCTACCCACCTGGTGTTCAGGATATGGAGCTCTGTTTGGTGACAGGCATCTGGATTTTGGACTGTGTAAAATTCAGCACCACTGCTAAACTGTAACCTCCTGACCGGGCCAGAGGATTCAGTGGTTTTGAGATGGGTCGCAATGGCCTTCTCTAGAATGTGAAATGAAGGGTTTTTAAAATAACAATTGGGAAAATGTATTCAGTCATTGTCTCCACAAGCTCAGAGCAAGGAAAACAGATAGTCTATTACGATCATAGACTTAGATACACATTGCATCATTGTATCTGTCCTATTATGGCGTCAGAGAGCACGGCCAACGCCATTAAGGCCATTTCCATTTTGAAGTAGTCAAGTGTCTTCTTCTACTACTTCTGAGTTGGCAAACAAACTGAAAAGGTGCATACTGCCACCTGGAGTGTGTTGTTTGAACAGTTATAAAGCCAAGGTTGGCGTTTTACTGCCGCCTGCATGCAGTTATGGAATGTTGCTTACAAGTATAATTAATTGGCTGATCCCTCCTGGTGACCTGGACGGAATTATGTGATCCTTCCTTAACCCATACGAAGTCCCACCAAGTTGACTACTTAAAAATGGTGAAAGTCCTCAATGTTGCTGCCAATGCTAAAACAGGCTTTTGGGCACTAGAGTCCTCTATTTATCTCTATAATTACGATAAAGAATCATAGTAATGGAGTATCTTGTTTCCATGACATAACATTCACTTTGAGCACTTTGACTGGGTAATGGCTAGAAGGGATCCAATTAAGGACAGATTTGACTTTTTGTAGCAGGTCAGGAAAAGTAACGTAGCAGGTTAGGAGAATTAGGTTAAGGCTAGGAAAAGGATTAGGGTTTGCTAAAGTGCAAAAAAGAAATTGACGCTAATTTGACAAAAACTGGATCCATTCTAGACATTACCCTTTGACTGGTTCAGAACCAATGGGACAGAAGTTTTCCAAGGTACAGTCCCTGTTTTGCCTTTCCATTGATGTCTACAGTGTCCAGCCAAACCCCACACTCCTCCTGTGTTGAAGCCTGAGATTACGCTTTGGAGGTCTACATGGTAAGAAAGGACAGGCTTGCATACACTAATGAATGATACTTTTGGAAATCAGCCTTCTTCGATTTGCATTGAAATGCCCGGTTTCTTTGGATTACAAAATAAAACTGTTATGAAACAGGAACTACACCCACGACATTTGTCAAAACGTATACCAGCTTTAGTTTGTATATCAGAGAGATTCTGTAGAGGTACTAGGGGAGAGCTTTTTTTCACAATTGAGCTAAAATATATGTTATCTAATTTGCTTTTTTACCTACCAAAGCTATAGTTTCGCGCGCCAGATAGTTCTTATAAAACTCCTCTCACTCACTTTATGAAAATATCAGTAGAAAATATAATTTTAATATAGCTACATTTCGTCAAGTGGTGACAAGTTTCTAAATAGTCTTGTTTGTATTTTAATACTTATTTCAAATGATCTGACTTTAAGTGAGGCAGAGAAGGGCACCTTATGTTTTGACGTCTGTGGGTCCTTTGGTTCCGCGAGGGGTGTGTTTACACCATACATAGACTGTAAACGGTTTACACTGTCACGTCAGTTTGCCAAGGGGGTGAGTGGAATATTTTTAGCAAATGTTGATTTATTATTCAGATATTGGTCGAATAACATGTGTATACTATTTGAATCGCCGTACCAGCAGTGTATTGTGAATTGTCCTCACTTATCCAGCCAATATAATGTGTCCTTAAGTGTTTGTTTAGGCTAAATAAATCACGAAGGAAATGCTAACGTTAGCTATTTAGCTAGCTTATTTTTCATAAATGATCTCATCACTTTGGGATGTTGTTGATATCTATTTATCTTGTCATGGCCCTTGCCAATATCTATAATTAGATGAATTCGCCACTCATTTAGCAACATGTAGTTTGCTAGCTAAGCTACATTACGTGTTTGCTAGCCAAGAGAGGTCTTCCTGCATTACTTCTCTCTTCGCTATCTAGTGACAGTAGCTAGCTAACTAGCTAGCAAACATGGCAGATCTGTAACGTTACAGCCACAGTTTAGTCAATGAATTCACTTTGATAGGTATTTTAATTGGCGGTTGTTCACTTACTGAAGTGTCATCCTCCAACTCTTAGCTATTGGATTGTCTGCCCTTCCTAGCTGTCAACACTGTTTATAGCTAAAGCATTTGAAATACATCTGTAACATGTATTACCTTTAATAGATCAAGTTGTGAGACAGCAGCAGTCACCATGTTTCACGGAGTAGCTGTCACGGGAGGTATGGGAGGGGGTAAGTTGGTCCTTTGTAGCTCAGATGATGGAGCTTGTAATGCCAGGGTAGTGGATTCGATTCCTGGGACCACCCATACGTAAAATGTATGCACACATGACTTAGTCGCTTTGTATAAAAACGTCTGTGAAATGGCTTATATTATTATATATTGAAGGCCTAGTGCAGTCAGAAACGTGATTTTCCTGTGTTTTATATATATTTCCACACTGAGGTTGGAATAATACTGTGAAAATTATGATAATGCACTTTTAGTGTAAGAGCTGTTTGAAAAGACCTCCTGAAATTTCTGCCTGTTTTGGTGGGATGGAGTTTTGTAAATTAGTTAATAGATGAATAAGAAATGGTTCCAAAACTCTGCCAATAACAGCAATTTTTCTGTTTTTCCCTCCCCACTCAGACCACTCCCAGACAGTCCTAGCAAAATCATTGCTTGTAAATTGCTCTTTGCTAGGGAGCTAATTGCTAGGTACTTAATTGTTACCCATAAATTATTTGATATTGAGATAACTGCTGCATTGGAACTTTAAGTTTGCCCTAAAACAGTCACAGATGCACAGCAGGCTTTTTTGTAGACATGATCATCAGAGATTTTCTTTACTTATAAAGCATCTGTGACTGTTATGCCTTAATATTTCTCTTCATTATAGCTCCTGCCAATAAACCTGAATTGTATGAGGTAAGTGGGGTGAAGTTTTGTAGGGTTTGCATAATTGCTTCTTATGGCAGATTTGGTGGAGCTCTTTTAGATCTTTCATTTGGCTGCTGTTACCTGCTTTTGTACCTGCATTTTATCAGAAAGAAGAAATAATGCAGTTTTGTCTGTTTTTTAGGAAGTAAAATTGTACAAGAATGCAAGAGAAAGAGAGAAGTAAGTGAACATTGACTGTAAATTAATGATGTAAGCTTTTCACAATCCATGAAGGTGAATTGTTAAAATTGAGCATTGTTCTTGTATTAATCAAGGTTTGACAACATGGCAGAGCTGTTTGCTGTGGTGAAGACACTTCAGGCCCTGGAGAAAGCTTACATCAAAGACTGTGTGACCCCTAATGAGTGAGTTTACACTCTCATTGGTTTTGTACGCATGTGTGTGTATGTGTCATAGACTGTAAATAAAGGTGTGTGTGTGTGTTAGAAAATCTTGTTTGTATATGTATGAGATTGTTTCAAAATTAGAGTATGAGAATCTGTTTTGAGATTGATTACTCTGTGTTTCCGTCAGGTACACGGCTGCTTGTTCCAGGCTACTGGTGCAATACAAGGCTGCTTTCAAACAGGTCCAGGGATCTGACGTGGGTTCTATCGATGACTTTTGCAGGAAGTACAGAGTGAGTTTATATCAGTCACACTGCTTTGAGTAGAGTGCCGGTCTTGCAGATAGATGTAATCCATTCAATGGAATGTATAGTGGCTGATCCCAGATGTGTACGTGCTTTAGGCAACTCTTCTGGCTGCTGAGCTATAGAACAATGTCTGAATATGAGTAAATTGGTTTGTCATATATTGTTCTCCTCTCCCTTCTCTTTTATATTAGCTTGACTGTCCGCTAGCTATGGAGCGAATCAAGGAGGATCGACCAATCACCATCAAGGATGACAAGGGCAACCTGAATCGCTGCATTGCAGATATTGTATCGGTAGGTCTCTTCGCCATGCCCATGACATTAAACACTGACTGAGTGATTTAAATCCCAGGGTTCACTTTGGGCTTTTGGCCAACATTGAAGCCTTTGCGGCCCCATATCGATTGAATAATAAAGTGCGTTCTGTTTCAGCATGAAGTCATTTTCTTAATTTGAATCATTCTCTGACTCGTCCCAGAACACTGTTGCTGCACCCTTAAGTGCCACAGCAAATTGCATCCCACATCAATCCTGCCAAGATCCAACAGGGCCGCTGAACAAAGAGGAACTACTTGATATGCTGGCATCATAGGACATATAACGCTCAAACTCTTTCATAAGCTCGGACTGATAGGACCACCCGTTTTAAAGAGTATGCTTGTGCTGCAGTACATTTCAGGTTGCTGACAGACAGTGAAATAGTCAGTGAAACATTTATTGGCCTCTCTGTTTCTCCTCTCTTATCCCCAGCTCTTTATCACTGTGATGGACAAGCTACGTCTGGAGATCCGGGCCATGGATGAGGTAAATAGATCGGACTGAGACAAATGACAATGAACATCAACATATCACCTATAATTAGGGCTGGGAAAATCTCAGGTTCCCTATTTATAGTCTACATAGCCCAGTTTGAATATTTTTGTCCATTTATTGGCAAAAGATCTGATTGGTCAAAACACCATTAGTTGGCAAAAGATCTGATCTGATCAGAATTGGGCTGCCTGTGTAAACGCAGCCATATAACCTGTCAGGTAAAGTGGTTAGGAACAACACCAGGCCCTATGTTTGATTGTCTGATTTATTGGTTTGAATTGTTCAGATCCAACCAGACCTGAAAGAGCTAATTGAGACCATGAACAGAATGAGCAACATGCCCCCAGACAATGAGGCCAAGGACAAAGTCAGCCTCTGGTAAAGATATACCTCACTTACACACATTTAAGGCTGGTTTCCCTGACACAGGTTAAGCCTAGTCTTAGACTAAGAAGCACTTTCAATGGAGAATCCTCATTGACCATGCTCTTTAGACTAGGACTAGTCTAAATCTGTGTCCGGGAAACCAGCCCTTGTTGTCTAAGAATGACAAAGTAGACTTAACACTAAAATAGTATAGTAATTCAGAAGGTAAAGGGTTGCTTGTTCTCCTCTGTAGGTTGACCACTCTCAGCAGCATGTCAGCCTCTGATGAGCTGGACGACTCCCAGGTTCGCCAGATGCTGTTTGACCTGGAGTCAGCCTACAATGCCTTCAACCGCTTCTTACACTCCTCCTAATCTACCCACATCATCCAGGACTGTTGTCACCTTTCCTATATCATTGTACTACCCTTTCCTCCTCTCCTCTCTACACGTCTCCGATGTCATCTCCCCTGTTTGTGCTTTGTATTATTCCATTGAATAGTATCTTTGTTCCTCCCATCTCTGGTACAGTACCTGTCTGTCTTCTCCTTTTGAACTCTGACCTAGACTCTTGGCAGCATCCAATGCTGTGGCTTTGTCCAGTGGGGTGCTCCTCCTGTTCAGTTGGATGCCTTGTTGAGTTGTAGTTCTCCAGCCTGAGTGACGGTGCACTGTGTTAAGGCTGCTCATATCAGCCTGCATTCTTGAATCTACATAGAACTATGTTTACTACTGGGTTTGACATATCAACACAAGGCCCAGTGAGTCTGATCCCTTAATAAGTCAGTTTAGCAGAAGACGATACATAAAACATGTTTTTAAAAAGTGACCTGAGATGGTTTAAGATGTTTGGTTGGCTTGATAAGGGATGGATAATCCCTTGACAAGTGATGGAATAACATTTAGAAAAGAACGAACTGCAATTTTTGGTGAAATCTTGTATGTTTCTGTTCCCCATCTGCACTCCGAGACAGTCCAATAACTTGTGTAGAGGTTATTCCTGGTTATTACTTTAACTCCAGTTGTAACAGGTGGTTAGGTTAACTTGCTTGACAGGTGGGCCTTAAAATAGTTATGATTTGTATGTAATGCACCCTTATTGATGATTATGTTGAAACACTCTGATGAAGGAAATGTGGCTGTTATCTATGACTTTGTTTTTCTAATTTGATATGAGTAAAAATATAATAGTACTACTACTTCAGTTAATGTGCGTAATTCAGCTTTTCTTTAGATGTGAGGGTTTGGCCGCATCAGGTGGGCAATGGAGACAGGTGGATTCATAGAATTCCCTCTTCCTTTTGGGATGCTGACTAAATGTGTTTCATCCCTCAATTATATTTTGGGAGAGCATATTTATTAAAATTTATCATTGTAAATAATGCAACTTAGAATTTATAAAAGCATGTAACAACATTTGTAGAAATAAAAATCTACCTCCAACTTTGGTGTCTGCCTTTTATCATGCTTTAACATTTATGTGTGAATTCTATGGTTATTCATTGCACGTTTTGCTTTGTATCTTGGACATCTTGATGAGGCTCCTCGGTTCAGAAAAGAAAGAATACGGCTCCTTTAAAAGCAGTCTTAACGCGTGCAGCATTAAAGATGCGTCTCCAAGACGACAAACAATTACAAAATGAACCCGATATGCTTGTTTGCATCCAGCAGCAAAGCCCTGTCCGCTGTCGCAGATATCCTTGAACCTGACTTTTTCAGTGCTTTCAAAAAAGACCGTCGGTAATTTTATTTTAGGGATGTATCGGTGGGCAACAACTGTGATTGAACAGTAACCATTCAACATTAGCGCAGAAGTTCAAAGAACCTAGCTTGCTGGCTGCTAAACAACATAGCTAGCTAAAATCACGTGTTTTATATTTAACTCATTCAAACGAAAGAGGGGATGTTTAATTTTTGAGGGTGTGAAGATTCCAGCTGCAAGAAGTTGATATGTTGTTGCCTTGAATCACGTTCATGATCAAATGTTTCTTTGCAGAATTTCAACTTGGGGCTGAGACTGTTACATTGTAAATGAAGGCATGAAAAGCATTGCATAGAGTTATCTAACCAAAGAATAAGGATGAACGTCACGGAGGTGGAGGATCATATTTCCATGAAATATGAAATAAAGAGAAGACTTGGAAAGGGCGTAAGTAATTTTGGCTGTCCCCAGTTTTTTTTTAGTTCTGTGAAAAGTTATTTGTTGGGAAGAAAGTCGAACTTTTGAATGACAGCTGTATTGCACACTGCTATCAAAAAATAATAGTAGCTACAATAAGCAAGTGGTTGTGTACGTTTTCTGTTGCTTTTGTTAATGTATTCTAAATGAATAATCAATGAATTACTCTCAATTGCACACATTGTTACTTTTCACTTTTTACTCCCCAGTCTTTCCTTTAAGAAAAATTCTTACAATTCCCCAGAATTAAAGTCCCTTTGAATAATGTCATAAGCTAGAGGATTGTCAACTTTTTCAGAACAAGCTGTTTCTTTCAGCCAGATCAGCAGACTTTGATACTTGGGAAAGAGAAAAATCAGGGACTTCAGAGCTTTTTTGTTTTTCTCCAGACATAGACATAGAATAATGGAAGCCCTGTTTTCTTTCCCTTTGATAAACCAATAATGGAGTTTCTCCCCATGTGCTAAAATAAGCATCAGGGAGGCTAGATCTATCTCTGAACTGTATAGTGCCAGATGGCAAACCTGCGACACTGTTGAGTCATGTAGATACATCACATAATTGCTAACTAATCTTCCCTTGAGCGGAGGCCATTGATCATATTACACTTGTTAACAGTTAACTACAGTTTAATTTTACCCAAGGAAGTAATGTGTTGTTTGGACTATTCCTAGGTTACAATACCAAGAATTTCCAAGACTGTAATTTGTCAAAAACATGTATGATTTTGATGTATCTTTTTATTCTTTTTATTTTTTACATCCCCCAAAAGTCACCCTTGACTACCACTATTTCCCCAGTTTTCAGTCCATCTGACAATATTATAGTAAGCCTTGCTTTGCTCGTTAAGCAGGAAGTCACTGACGCCAGGTGGGGACTGCCCACAGAGGGACCAGTGTCTAGTGAACCTGATCATGTGTTCTCTCACTCAGCTCAGCAGTGGGCTGTCTGTCAGGGGACCCATTGTCATAACCAGTCACCTCTCCTCGATGTGCTGCTGATTCTAAAAGTGCTTAGTAATCTCTCCCTAGAACGTTCTTTATTTCCTTCCTCTCCACTCTACTTCGCTGTCTGTTTTCATATTGTGATTTTAGTTTCTCTTAGGGCTCAACTACAGTCTTGTGGCAGTTTGTTTTACCTTTTAATACGTATAATGATTAACTAACAGTTGTATATCTCTTTATCCACAACAGTTGTTTACCTCTTTATCTGTGTCCAGGCATATGGGATTGTATGGAAGGCTGTGGACAGGCAGACAGGAGAAGTTGTGGCTGTAAAGAAAATATTTGATGCCTTCAGGAATAGGACTGATGCCCAGGTTTGTGATTCATGATGATATTGGTAATTGACATTGGCTACTAGTTTTGTCTGCCACTAATTACAGAGGTATACCTTAATACTGTATATGTTGTGCCAGTTTGTGAAGCGTACCAAAAAAGACCGTGTTCAACAACCTTGACTATATCTAATTATAATTGAATGGAAATACTGTAACAGCCAGGGGTTCTCAAACAGCTTGTTTATAAAAATAAATAAATGTTAATGATGAAATAGATTGTAAATTAAGATTTTTGGCCTTTCCTAACTCGTCACAATGTTTCTTTCTCAACAGCGGACATTCAGAGAAATAATGTTTCTACAGGTAAGAATGAATACCTATATCAGTTAGTGTAACAGTGTTGCTTACGTCCCTCTCCTTTCCCCAATCTGGGCTCGAACCAGGGATCCTCTGAACACATCAACAACTGTCTCCCACAAAGCATCGTTACCTATCGCTCCACAAAAGCCATGGCCCTTGCAGAGCGAGTGATGTCACCGATTGAAACACTACTAGTGCGCACCGCTAACTAGCTAGCCATTTCACACCGGTTGCATAGTAGTACTTTACTACTATAGCCCATAGAAACGCATTGAATAACTCATTCATAAATGGAAAAACAGACAGTCAAAAAATAAATCATAAGGAATAAGGTTTTTAAATGTCTGTCATATATCTAGGAGATGTAAGAAAGCTCAGGAAATATTTCTGGTTTTTGGACACATTTAAGCCCTTTTTTTATTGCCACAAAACTACCTCCATACTTACAAGTACTTGGGAGTATGGCTAGACAGTACACTGTCCTTCTCTCAGCACACATCAAAGCTGCAGGCTAAGGTTAAATCTAGACTTGGTTTCCTCTATGGTAATCGCTCCTCTTTCACCCCAGCTGCCAAACTAACCCTGATTCAGATGACCATCCTACCCATGCTAGATTACGGAGACGTAATTTATAGATTGGCAGGTAAGGGTGCTCTCGGGTGGCTAGATGTTCTTTACCATTCGGCGATCAGATTTGCCACCAATGCTCCTTATAGGACACATCACTGCACTCTATACTCCTCTGTAAACTGCCATCTCTGTATACCAGTCACAAGACCCACTGTTTTTATTTATTTTTTATTTATTTTATTTTTTAGGGGTAGATCAGCTTTAATATTGCAGATAGATTGTAACTTCCATCAATGTAATTGTCAGCATCACTTCCAATCCCCCATATGTTTTTTTCTCTCGCAAATACATACATACATACATACATACATACATACATACATACATACATACATACATACATACATACATACATACATACATACATACATACATACATACATACATACATACATACATACATACATACATACATACATAGATACACATGGGGAGAACAAGTATTTGATACACTGCCGATTTTGCAGGTTTTCCTACTTACAAAGCATGTAGAGGTCTGTAATTGTTATCATAGGTACACTTCAACTGTGAGAGACGGAATCTAAAACAAAAATCCAGAAAATCACATTGTATGATTTTTAAGTAATTAATTTGCATTTTATTGCATGACATAAGTATTTGATCACCTACCAACCAGTAAGAATTCCGGTTCTCACAGACCTGTTAGTTTTTCTTTAAGAAGCCCTCCTGTTCTCCACTCATTACCTGTATTAACTGCACCTGTTTGAACTCGTTACCTGTATAAAAGACACCTGTCCACACATTCAATCAAACAGACTCCAACCTCTCCACAATGGCCAAGACCAGAGAGCTGTTTAAGGACATCAGGGATAAAATTGTAGACCTGCACAAGGCTGGGATGGGCTACAGGACAATAGGCAAGCAGCTTGGTGAGAAGGCAACAACTGTTGGCGCGATTATTAGAAAATTGAAGAAGTTCAAGATGACGGTCAATCACCCTCGGTCTGGGGCTCCATGCAAGATCTCACCTCGTGGGGCATCAATGATCATGAGGAAGGTGAGGGATCAGCCCATTACTACACGGCAGGACCTGGTCAATGACCTGAAGAGAGCTGGGACCACAGTCTCAAAGAAAACCATTAGTAACACACTACGCCGTCATGGATTAAAATCCTGCAGCGCACGCAAGGTCCCCCTGCTCAAGCCAGCGCATGTCCAGGCCCGTCTAAAGTTTGCCAATGACCATCTGGGTGATCCAGAGGAGGAATGGGAGAAGGTCATGTGGTCTGATGAGACAAAAATAGAGCTTTTTGGTCTAAACTCCACTCGCCGTGTTTGGAGGAAGAAGAAGGATGAGTACAACCCCAAGAACACCATCCCAACCGTGAAGCATGGAGGTGGAAACATCATTCTTTGGGGATGCTTTTCTGCAAAGGGGACAGGACGACTGCACCGTATTGAGGGGAGGATGGATGGGGCCATGTATCGTGAGATCTTGGCCAACAACCTCCTTCCCTCAGTAAGAGCATTGAAGATGGGTCATGGCTGGGTCTTCCAGCATGACAACGACCCGAAACACACAGCCAGGGCAACTAAGGAGTGGCTCCGTAAGAAGCATCTCAAGGTCCTGGAGTGGCCTAGCCAGTCTCCAGACCTGAACCCAATAGAAAATCTTTGGAGGGAGCTGAAAGTCCGTATTGCCCAGCGACAGCCCCGAAACCTGAAGGATCTAGAGAAGGTCTGTATGGAGGAGTGGGCCAAAATCCCTGCTGCAGTGTGTGCAAACCTGGTCAAGTCCTACAGGAAATGTATGATCTCTGTAATTGCAAACAAAGGTTTCTGTACCAAATATTAAGTTCTGCTTTTCTGATGTATCAAATACTTATGTCATGCAATAAAATGCAAATTAATTACTTAAAAATCATACAATGTGATTTTCTGGATTTTTGTTTTCGATTCCGTCTCTCACAGTTGAAGTGTACCTATGATAAAAATGACAGACCTCTACATGCTTTGTAAGTAGGAAAACCTGCAAAATCGGCAGTGTATCAAATACTTGTTCTCCCCACTGTATACATTTCCTTTTTAAAAATATATTTCCCTTTATTACTTTCTAACCCCACCACCCCTTCCCTAATTGGAGTAAACTAGTGAACAACAATGTTTAGGCCTCTACTTCCAGCTTATACATACTATATACATTTTATGGACACAGTCAATTTTACAATAATTCTATTTTGTTTGTTTTTACTGGGATAATACTAAAGAGTTAATCAAGGTGATTTTTCCACAAATTTTTCATGGTAGCAAGATCTTATCTATTTTTGCTAACTTTTTATAAAAAATGTATTGGAGTGAGATCATTTATTTCATTTGGGATATGTATTCCAAGTATATCCACATCACCATCAGACCATTTTATTGGTAAACTACATGGTAATGTGACATTTTAATTTTTTGGTGATCCAATACGTAATATAGTACATTTATCATAATTTGGTTGTAATCCAGAGAGGTTAGAAAATGTATCTAGATCCTCTATGAGGCTGTGGAGGGATTCAAGTTGTGGATTAAAAGAAAACATGAATCATCAGCGTACAATGACACTTTTGTTTTTAAGCCCTGGTATTCTAATCCTTTGATATTATTGTTGGATCTGATTTTAATAGCTAACATCTCGATGGCCATAATAAATAGATATGCCGATAGTGGACAACCTTGTTTCACTCCTCTTGACAGTTTAAAACTTTCTGAGAAATAGCCATTATTTACTATTTTACACCTAGGGTTAATATACATGATTTTAACCCATTTTATAAGAGATTCTCCAAAATTGAAATGCTCCTGGCATTTATATATAAACCCCAGTCGTACTTTATCAAATGCCTTTTCGAAGTCTGCTATGAATAGCAGGCCTGGTTTCCCAGATTTTTCATAGTGTTCAATTGTTTCCAGTACTTGCCTTATATTATCTCCAATGTATCTTCCATGTAAAAAACCTGTCTGATTAGAATGTATAATGTCCGACACTACCTTTTTAATTCTATGCGTTATACATTTTGCTAGAATTTTTGCATCACAACACTGAAGTGTAAAGGGCCTCCAATTTGTTAAATGGACTGGATCTTTGTATTTTCCACTTGTATCCTGTTTCAGTAATAATGAAATCGGACCTTCTTCTTGAGTGTCTGATAATCTACCATTTATATAGGAGTGGTTAAAACATGCTAATAACGGTCCTCTGAGTATATCAAAAAAGGTTTGGTATACCTCGACTGGTATGCCATCCAACCCTGGAGTTTTCCCGGACTTAAAGTCTTTAATTGCATCCAGAAGTTCCTCCTCTGTAATTTCACCTTCACATGAGTCTTTCTGTATGGCTGTTAATTTTACATTATCAATAGAAAAAAATCTCTACAATTAGCTTCAGTTAGAGGAGATGGAGGCGACTGAAACGAAAACATATGCTTAAAGTACTTTGTTTCCTCCTTCAAAATATAATTTGGTGAATCATGGGTGACTCCGTCATTTGTAACCAGTTTCAGTAAATTCTTTTTGGTAGCATTCCTATGCTGAAGATGATAAAATTATTTGGTTATATCCCCATATCCCCATATTCCATCCAGTTTGCTTTATTTTTATAATATATTACACTTGATCTTTCTTGAATACATTTCTCCATTTATTTTTGTTTTTCCTCTAATTTATTCTGAGCCTCTGTTAGTTTTTATTGCTATCTATCTGTTCTGTTAGACCTATTTCCTTTGTTAGTATGGACTCTTTTGACCTAAATTGCTTTTGTTTTCGAGATGAGTACTGAATTGCATGGCCTCTAAAGGCACATTTTAAAGGTGTCCCATACAATAAGGGGATTTGTGGGGGGAAAAAAGTATTTAGTCAGCCACCAATTGTGCAAGTTCTCCCACTTAAAAAGATGAGAGGCCTGTAATTTTCATCATAGGTACACGTCAACTATGACAGACAAAATGAGAAAAAAAAATCCAGAAAATCACATTGTAGGATTTTTAATGAATTTATTTGCAAATTATGGTGGAAAATAAGTATTTGGTCAATAACAAAAGTTTCTCAATACTTTGTTATATACCCTTTGTTGGCAATGACACAGGTCAAACGTTTTCTGTAAGTCTTCACAAGGTTTTCACACACTGTTGCTGGTATTTTGGCCCATTCCTCCATGCAGATCTCCTCTAGAGCAGTGATGTTTTGGGGCTGTCGCTGGGCAACACGGACTTTCAACTCCCTCCAAAGATTTTCTATGGGGTTGAGATCTGGAGACTGGCTAGGCCACTCCAGGACCTTGAAATGCTTCTTACGAAGCCACTCCTTCGTTGCCCGGGCGGTGTGTTTGGGATCATTGTCATGCTGAAAGACCCAGCCACGTTTCATCTTCAATGCCCTTGCTGATGGAAGGAGGTTTTCACTCAAAATCTCACGATACATGGCCTCATTCATTCTTTCCTTTACACGGATCAGTCGTCCTGGTCCCTTTGCAGAAAAACAGCCCCAAAGCATGATGTTTCCACCCCCATGCTTCACAGTAGGTATGGTGTTCTTTGGATGCAACTCAGCATTCTTTGTCCTCCAAACACGACGAGTTGAGTTTTACCAAAAAGTTATATTTTGGTTTCATCTGACCATATGACATTCTCCCAATCCTCTTTTGGATCATCCAAATGCACTCTAGCAAACTTCAGACGGGCCTGGACATGTACTGGCTTAAGCAGGGGGACACGTCTGGCACTGCAGGATTTGAGTCCCTGGCGGCGTAGTGTGTTACTGATGGTAGGCTTTGTTACTTTGGTCCCAGCTCTCTGCAGGTCATTCACTAGGTCCCCCCGTGTGGTTCTGGGATTTTTGCTCACCGTTCTTGTGATCATTTTGACCCCACGGGGTGAGATCTTGCGTGGAGCCCCAGATCGAGGGAGATTATCAGTGGTCTTGTATGTCTTCCATTTCCTAATAATTGCTCCCACAGTTGATTTCTTCAAACCAAGCTGCTTACCTATTGTAGATTCAGTCTTCCCAGCCTGGTGCAGGTCTACAATTTTGTTTCTGGTGTCCTTTGACAGCTCTTTGGTCTTGGCCATAGTGGAGTTTGGAGTGTGACTGTTTGAGGTTGTGGACAGGTGTCTTTTATACTGATAACAAGTTCAAACAGGTGCCATTAATACAGGTAACGAGTGGAGGACAGAGGAGCCTTTTAAAGAAGAAGTTACAGGTCTGTGAGAGCCAGAAATCTTGCTTGTTTGTAGGTGACCAAATACTTATTTTCCACCATAATTTGCAAATAAATTCATTAAAAATCCTACAATGTGATTTTCTGTCATCGTTGACGTGTACCTATGATGAAAATTACAGGCCTCTCTCATCTTTTTAAGTGGGAGAACTTGCACAATTGGTGGCTGACTAAATACATTTTTTCCCCACTGTATGTTATGTCGGAAGAAATCAGTTATGAATTCCTCTGTCCTAGTTAAAAACAAGTTATCATCCAATAGGCTTCGATTAATTTTCCAATATCCTCTCCCACGTGGAAATTCAGTAAGAGTAATGTATATGCCAATTATATGATGGTCCGACCGCATTCTGTCCTCTATCAACACTTTTTAAACTTTTGGTGCCAATGAGAATGACATAAGAAAGAAGTCAAGACGACTAGCTTGATTGAGTCTCCGCCATGTATATCTCACTAGATCAGGATATTTAAGCCTCCATATATCTACTAGTTCTGATGTATCAATGACATTCATGATTTCCTTAAGAGCATGAGGGTGATTGTTTGTAGTGTGATTTCCTTTACGGTCCATTTCCTTTATGGCTATTTAAAACGGTATTATAATCTCCCACCATAATAATAGTCTTGAATTGTTTGCAGGGTTGATAATTTATTGTATATATTGTCAAAGAAGTGTGGATCATCATTATTTGGTCCGTAAATGTTAATGAGCCATATCTGTTTATGGTCCAATAACATATTTAAAATAATCCATCTACCTTGTGTATCTGTTTGGACAATTTGCACATTCGGATCAAAATTACTGTTAATTAATATCATCACCCCTTTTGAGTTTCTTTGCCCATGGGAGAAGTATATTTTGCCCCCCCCCCATTCCTTTTTCCACGCAACTTCATCTAGAATTGTTGAATGAGTTTCCTGTAAACAATATATATTATATTCCTTCTCTTTGAGCTATGTAAATATTGTTATTCTTTTGTTATCTGCTAAGCCATTACAATTATAACTGGCTATACTTATTTCACCATATACCATAATGAGATACAAGTTTCAAAACTATTTATCATTATATATGTTTGTAAATTTACCAATAAAAAGTACCATAGTGATTGAGTGTCCATATAGCTGTACCATGATATTTGCATTGCTATTAAGTAACCCTCCAATTGTTCTCCACTAATTCCCCCGCTAAAGCCCCTCCCCGTCCCAAGTTGGGCCGTCATCCCAGTGATCGGCATACCACCCCCGTCCCTCCGGATCCCTAGACCCACTGGTTGTTGCTTATTTAGAAAACCCTCTTAGGCCTCACTCCCCCCTATCTGAGATACCTAATGCAGCCCTCATCCTCCACATACAACACCTGTTCTGCCAGTCACATTCTGTTAAAGGTCCCCAAAGCACACACATCCCTGGGAGTTTTATCTCCATCTCTTCATTCAAAGACTCAATCATGGACACTCTTACTGACAGTTGTGGCTCGCGTGATGTTGTCTCTACCTTCTTGCCCTTTGTGCTGTTGTCTGTGCCCAATAATGTTTGTACCATGTCTTGTGCTGCTACCATGTTGTGCTGCTGCCATGTTGTGTTGCTACCATGTTGTTTTCATGTTGGGTTGCTACCTTGCTGTGTTGTCGTGTCTTGCTGCCATGCTATGTTGTTGTCTTAGGTCTGTCTTTATGTACAGTGCCTTGCAAAAGTATTTAATAATAATATAATATAATTAGGGCTGTCAAAAATAGCGCGTTAACGACGTTAATTAGTTGTTTGCTGTTAATTACGTCAATTTTTTTAACGCATTTCACGCATGCGCAGTGTGACAAATTATTCAGGTCAGGAAAGTGGTTGGGAGCTAGAGGCGAGATGGAGCAAGGTGAGCAAAGTGGGCCTATTGACGGATTCAAATATAAAAAGAATGATGATGGTACAGTTAACAAGTACAAGGTTATTTGCAAGATTTGTAAGAAGGACTTTCAATTTCACCGGAGCTGTTCAAGCTTGAAGTACCATGTCAACGCCAAACATGCGTTTGCTGGGCCGTCAGATTCAGCAAGTGGTTTGCGCCAGACCACGCTGAATGTTTGCAGGCAATTAACAAAATCAACCTCAGATAATTTGACCAACACAATAGCAAAATGGATTGCAAAGGATTGTAGACCCATTAGCATTGTAGAAGACTCAGGTTTCCTTGATGTTTTGCAAGTGGCGTCTCAAGACTCATTCTATAAGCCACCGTCAAGAGCCACAGTTATGAAGAAAATCCACGAGCTCTATGAAAACGAAAAAGAAAAAAGGAAAGAGGTCTTGGCTCAAGTAAATCATATCGCCCTGACAGGAGACCATTGGACATCAGTGAGTAACAACAATTACCTCGGAGTAACTGCACATTTAATCAGTGACACGTGGGAACTGAAGTCTTTTGCGCTGACTATATTAAAAACTGAGGAGCGTCATTTTGCGGAGGCTTGTAAAGAACAGTTCCTGTCTGTTGCACGTGAGTGGGACATCGAGGGCAAGACTACAACCATTGGGACTGACAGTGCACGCAACATGGTTGCCGCAATTCGACTTACACGCTATGAACACATGAACTGTGTCGCTCACATGGTGCAGAGAAGTGTCACAGTGAGTCTTGCTGACAGCGGACTCACTGAAAATTATGTATCTGTGTCCTGTTATTTATCTTTTGGTATGCATTTCAGAAAAAAAATGGTTAGGATTCAGGTGTAATTGCAAATAGTGATTAATCATGATTAATCCACTGAAAATTCTGATTAATTTGATTAAAAATTTTAATCATTTGACAGCCCTAAATATAATATAATATATTTATCCCCCTTGGTGATTTTCCTAACCTGTAATTTAAATGGATGTTTATTTGGATTTAATGTAATTGACATACGCAAAATAGTCAACATTGTTGAAGTGAAATGAAAAAACTAACTTGTTAAAAAAAATTCAAAAAAATAAGTTACGGAAAAGTGGTGCTTGCATATGTATTCACCCCTTTCACTATGAAGCCCCTAAATAAGATCTGGTGCAACCAATTACCTTCAGAAGTCACATAATTAGTTAGATTACACACAGGTGGACTTTATTTAAGTGTCACATGATCTCAGTGTATATATACACCTGTTTTGAAAGGCCCCAGAGTCTGCAACACCACTAAGCAAGGGGCACCACCAAGCAAGCGGCACCATGAAGACCAAGGAGCTCTCCAAACAGGTCAGGGACAAAGTTGTGGAGAAGTACAGATCAGGGTTGGGTTATAAAAAAATATCTGAAACTTTGAACATCCCATGGAGCACCATTACATCCATTATATAAAAAAATGGAAAGAATATGGCACCACAACAAACCTGCCAAGAGAGGGCCGCCCACAAAAACTCACGGACCAGGCAAGGAGGGCATTAATCAGAGAGGCAACAAAGAGACAAAAGATAACCCTGAAGGAGCTGCAAAGCTCCACAGCGGAGATTGGAGTATCTGTCCATAGGACCACTTTAAGCCGTACACTCCACAGAGCTGGGCTTTACGGAAGAGTGGCCAGAAAAAAGCCATTGCTTAAAGAAAAAAATAAGCAAACACGTTTGGTGTTCGCCAAAAGCCATGTGGGAGACTCCCCAAAAAGGTACTCTGGTCAGATGAGACTAAAATTGAGCTTTTTGGCCATCAAGGAAAGCGCTATGTCTGGCGCAAACCCAACACCTCTCATCACCCTGAGAACACCATCCCCACAGTGAAGCATGGTGGTGGCAGCATCATGCTGTGGGGATGTTTTTCATCAGCAGGGACTGGGAAACTGGTCAGAATTGAATGAATGATGGATGGCGCTAAATACAGGGAAATTCTTGAGGGAAACCTGTTTCAGTCTTCCAGAGACTTGAGACTGGGACGGAGGTTCACCTTCCAGCAGGACAATGACCCTAAGCATACTGCTAAAGCAACACTCGAGTGGTTTAAGGGGAAACATTTAAATGTCTTGGAATGGCCTAGTCAAAGCCCAGACCTCAATCCAATTGAGAATCTGTGGTATGACTTAAAGATTGCTGTACACAGCGGAACCCATCCAACTTGAGTTTTGCCTTGAAGAATGGGCAAAAATCCAAGTGGCTAGATGTGCCAAGCTTATAGAGACATACCCCAAGAGACTTGCAGCTGTATTTGATGCAAAAGGTGGCTCTACAAAGTATTGACTTTGGGGGGGTGAATAGTTATGCATGCTCCAGTTTTCAGTTTTTTTGTCTTATTTCTTGTTTGTTTCACAATAAAACATATTTTTCATCTTCAAAGTGGTAGGCATGTTGTGTAAATCAAATGATACAAACCCCCAAAGAAACAATTTTAATTCCAGGTTGTAAGGCAACAAAATAGGAAAAATGCCAAGGGGGGTGAATATTTTCTCAAGCATCTGTAGTGTTGTGTTGTCTCTCTTGTTGTGATGTGTGTTTGGTCCTATATTTATATATACTTTTTTAAATCCCAGCCCCCGTCCCCGCAGGAGGCCTTTTGCCTTTTGGTAGGCCGTCATTGTAAATATGAATTTGTTCTTAACTGACTTGCCTAATTAAATAAAGGTTAAATAAAAAATAAACAAGTACTTCCATAAAAAAATTGTAACCGGTACCAGGTTACCTTCAGACGAGTCCCGTGACACTTGTGGGCAAAATGGAGAACACCATCGCGTTCGTGGGAATCTCATCGTTCCATAGAGTGGTTAGTTATTAGTTAAACCAAACCGTTCAGACGCTACAGACGTTTTTGTAAGAAGACAGATTTCCGGAATGTCTCGTGGTCTGACAAACACTGCTGTAGCTCGGCCACCTTCCACCAGTGGTGGAAAAAGCACCTAATTGTCATACTTGAGTAAAAGTAAAGATACCTTAATAGAAAATGACTCAAGTAAAAGTGAAAGTCGAATAGTACTTGAGTAAAAGCCTAAAAGTATTTGTATTTTAAATATACTTAAGTATTAAAAGTTAATGTAATTGCTAAAATATACTTAAGTATCAAAAGTAAAAGTTTGTATCATTTCAAATTCCTTATATTAAGCAAACCAGACGGCACAATTTGTATTTTTTTATTTTATTTTTTTTTACGGTTAGCATGGGGCACACTCCAACACTCATACATCATTTACAAACAATGCATTTGTGTTTAGTGAGTCCGCCAGATAAGAGGCAGTAGAGATGACCAGGGATATTCTCTTGATAAGTGTGTGAATTAGACCATTTTCCTGTCCTGCTAAGCATTCAACATTTTACGAGTACTTTTGGGTGTCAGGGAAAATGTATGCAGTAAAAAGTATATTTTCATTAGGATTGTAGTGAAATAAAAGTTGTCAAAAATAGAAATAGTAAATTACAGATACTTAAGTAGTACTTTAAAGTATTTCAACTTAAGTTACTTTACACTACTGCCTTCTATGGATGCAGGTGATTGAGACGCAGCCCAGCTCTAGCTTAAACTGATGGATTTTGATGGGGATTTTTAAATTTATGTTACTTCGATTGATGCACGGGTGCGTCAATAGGCTCTTAAGGATATGTAAAGAGCCTACTAACAGTATTGGGGATAGTTTGCGGTGTGATTTTGGTGCTTAGTTAATAATTCAGATGGTGACCATACACTAGCGGTCAAAAGTTTTAGAACACCTACTCATTCAAGGGTTTTTCTTTTTTTAAACTATTTTCTACATTGTGGAATAATAGTGAAGACATCAACGATGAAATAACACATATGGAATCATGTAGTAACTGGAAAAGTGTTAAACAAATCAAAATATATTTTATATTTGAGATTCTTCAAATAGCCACCCTTTGCCTTGATGACAGCTTTGCACACTCTTGGCATTCTCTCAACCAGCTTCATGAGTTAGTCACCTGGAATGCATTTAAATTAACAGGTGCACCTTCTTAAAAGTTAATTTGTGGAATTTCTTTCCTTCTTAATACTTTTGAGCCAATCAGTTGTGTTGTGACAAGGTAGTGGGGTATACAGAAGATAGTCCTATTTGGTAAAAGACCTAGTCCATTTTATGGCTCAAATAAGCAAAGAGAAACGACAGTCCATCATTACATTAAGACATGAAGGTCAGTCAATATGGAACATTTACATTTTACATTTGAGTCATTTAGCAGACGCTCTTATCCAGAGCGACTTACAGGAGCAATTAGGGTTAAGTGCCTTGCTCAAGGGCACATCGACAGATTTTTCACCTAGTCAGCTCGGGGATTAGAACCAGCGACCTTTCGGTTACTGGCACAACGCTCTTAACGACTAAGCTACCTGCCGCCCATTTCAAGAACTTTGAACGTTTCTTCAAGTGCAGTCGCAAAAACCATCAAGCGTTATGATGAAACTGGCTCTCATGAGGACCGCCACAGGAATGGAAGACCCAGAGTTACCTCTGCTGCAGAGGATAAGTTCATTAGAGTTAACAGCCTCAGAAATTGCAGCCCAAATAAATGCTTCACAGAGTTCAAGTCACAGACACATCTCAACATCAACTGTTCAGAGGAGACTGTGTGAATTAGGCCTTCATGGTCGATTTGCTGCAAAGAAACCACTACTAAAGGACACCAATAATAAGAAGAGATCTGCTTGGGCCAAGAAACACGAGCAATTGACATTAGACCGGTGGAAATGTGTCCTTTTGGTCTGGAGTCCAAATTTTGAGATTTTTGCTTCCAACCGCCGTGTCTTTGTGAAACGCGGTGTGGGTGAACAGATGATCTCTGCAGGTGTATTTCCCACCGTAAAGCATGGAGGAGGAGGTGTTAGGGGGTGGCGGTTCTTTGCTGGTGACACTGTCAGTGATTTATTTAGAATTCAAGGCACACTTAACCAGCATGGCTACCACAGCATTCTGCAGCGATACGCCATCCCATCTGGTTTGGGCTTAGTGGGACCATAATTTGTTTTTCAACAGGACAATGACCCAACACACCTCCAGGCTGTGTAAGGGCTATTTTATCAAGAAGGAGAGTGATGGAGTGCTTCATCAGATGACCAGGCCTCCACAATCCCCCGACCTCTACCCAATTGAGATGGTTTGGGATGAGTCGGACGGCAGAGTGAAGGAAAAGCAGCCAACAAGTGCTCAGCATATGTGGGAACTCCTTCAAGACTGTTGGAAAAGCATTCCAGGTGAGGCTGGTTGAGAGAATGCCAAGAGTGTGCAAAGCTGTCATCAAGGCAAAGGGTGGCTATTTGAAGAATCTCAAATATAAGTGTTTAACACTTTATTGGTTACTACATGATTCCATATGTGCTATTTCATAGTTTTGATGTCTTCACTATTATTCTACAATGTAAAAAATAGTAAAAATAAAGAACAACCCTTGAATGAGTAGGTGTTCTAAAACTTTTGACCGGTAGTGTATATTCTGACCTCATGAAAGTGGATAGAAAACTGGTCACACGGGACAAGCAAACAGTGTGGTCCGCTTTTATTGGTCTCCAGTCTCCACCATCCACTTTGGCCAGGGAAAACAGAGGCCAGGGCCTTAAGCTGTGTGTGAATGTCCATAATAAGGCTATTACTATCTCCCACAGAAACACTGGCACCCCAGTCTCTAGACGGTTTACATTACATAGCATCTAAACATTGACCCACTCCAACACCACCTAGACTGTTATGTCACTATCCCTAAGAAGATTCTCCCTTTTGTAGTCAAATCAAATCCAATTTTATTTGTCACATGCACCGAATACAACAGGTGTAGACCTTACCATGAAATGCTTACTTAAGAAAATATTTACTAAATAAACTAAAGCTTTAAAAAATGAACTAAAAAAAGTAACACAATAAAATAACAATAATGAGGCTATATACAGGGGATACCGGTACCGAGTCAATGTGCGGGGGTACAGGTTAGTTGAGGTAATTTGTACATGTAGGTAACGGTAAAGTGACTATGCATAGATAATAAACAGTGAGTAGCAGCAGTGTAAAAACAAAGAGGGGGGTCAATGCAAATAGTCCGGGTAGCCATTTGATTAATTGTTCAGCAGTCTTATGGCTTGGGGGTAGAATCTGTTAAGGAGCCTTTTGGACCTTGACTTGGTGCTCTGGAGTCTTTTGACAATTTTTTGGGCCTTCCTCTGACACCGCCTAGTATATACAGTGCATTCTGAAAGTATTCAGACCCCTTGACCTTTTCCACATTTTGTTATGTTACAGCCTAATGCTAAAATGGATTAAATAGTTTTTTCCCCTCACCAATCTACACATAATACCCCATAATGACAAAGTAAAAACTGTTTTTTATACATTTTTCCATAAGTAAATGTATTACTCAACACTTTGTTGAAGCACTTTTGACAGCGATTACAGCCTCAAGTCTTCTTGGGTATGACGCTACAAGCTTGGCACACCTGTTTGGTGAGTTTCTCCCATTCTTATCTGCAGATCCTCTCAAGCTCTGTCAGGTTGGATGGGGAGACTTGTCCCAAAGCCACTCCTGCGTTGTCTTGGCTGTGTGCTTAGGGTTGTTGTCCTGTTGGAAGGTGAACCTTTGCCCCAGTCTGAGGTCCTGAGCGCTCTGTAGCATCATCAAGGATCTCTCTGTACTTTGCTCCGTTCATCTTTCCCTCGATCCTGACTAGTCTCCCAGTTCCTGCTGCTGAAAAACATCCCCACAGAATGATGCTGCCACCACCATGCTTCACCGTAGGGATGGTGCCAGGTTTCCTCTAGACGTGATGCTTGGCATTCAATCTTGGTTTCATCAGACCAGAGAATCTTGTTTCTCATGGTCTGAGAGTCGTTTAGGTGCCTTTTGGCAAACTCCAAGTAGGCTGTCATGTGCCTTTTACTGAGGAGTGGCTTCCGTCTGGCCACTCTACCATAAAGGCCTGATTGGTGGAGTGCTGCAGAGATGGTTGTCCTTCTGGAAGGTTCTCCCATCTCCACAGAGGAACTCTGGAGCTTTGTCAGAGTGACCATCGGGTTCTTGGTCACCTACCTGACCAAGGCCCTTCTCCCCCGACTGCTCAGTTTGGCCGGGCGGCCAGCTCTAGGAAGAGTCTTGGTGGCTCCAAACTTCTTCCATTGAAGAATGATGGAGGCCACAGTGTTCTTGGGGACCTTCATGCTGCAGACATTTTTTGGTACCCTTCCCCAGAACTGTGCCTCGGCACAATCCTTTCTCGGAGCTCTACAGACAATTTCTTTGACCTCATGGTTAGTTTTTTGCTCTGACATGCATTGTCAACAAGGCAGGTCCTACAGGCCCTAGTTTTGTCGCACCTAGTCTGGGCAGGTGCCACAAAGAGGGACTTGGGAAAATTGCAGTTGGTTCAGAACAGGGCAGCACGGCTGGCCCTTAAAAGTACACGGAGATCTAACATTGATGACATGCATGTCAGTCTCTCCTGGCTCAGAGTGGAAGAGAGATTTGACTTCATCACTGCTTGTTTTTGTGAGAGGTGTCGACGAGTTGAATGTACCAAGCTGTCTGTTTGGAATACTGGCACACAGCTCGGACACCCATGCATACCCCACAAGACATGCCACCAGAGGTCTCTTCACAGTCCCAAAGGACTATGGGAGGCGCACAGTACTACATAGAGCCATGACTACATGGAACTCTATTCCACATCAGGTAACTGATGCAAGCAGTAGAATCAGATTTTTAAAAACTGGTAGAAATACACCTTGTGGAACAGCGGGGACTGTGAAGAGACACACACACAGGTACATACACACATACATATAGACACTCACTCTACACACACGTACACATGGATGTTGTATTGTAAATATGTGATAGTGGAGTAGTGGCCTGAGGGAACACACTAAATGTATTTGGTAAAGTGTTATGAAATATAATGTCATGTAATATTTTAAATTGTATATAACTGCCTTAATGTCCTTGGGTTCAGAGTGACCATCGGGTTCTTGGTCACCTACCTGACCAAGGCCCTTCTCCCCCGACTGCTCAGTTTGGCCGGGCGGCCAGCTCTAGGAAGAGTCTTGGTGGCTCCAAACTTCTTCCATTGAAGAATGATGGAGGCCACAGTGTTCTTGTCCTTCTAGACCTGTCTGCTGCCTTTGATACTGTGAACCATCAGATCCTCCTCTCCACCCTCTCCGAGCTGGGCATCTCCGGCGCGGCTCACTCCTGGATTGCGTCCTACCTGACCGGTCGCTCCTAACAAGTGGCGTGGCGAGAAGCTGTCTCCGCACCACGTGCTCTCACCACTGGTGTCCCCCAGGGCTCAGTTCTAGGCCCTCTCCTATTCTCCCTATACACCAAGTCACTTGGCTCTGTCATATCCTCACATGGCCTCTCCTATCATTGCTACGCTGACGATACACAACTAATCTTCTCCTTTCCCCCTTCTGATAACCAGGTGGCGAATCACATCTCTGCATGTCTGGCAGACATATCAGTATGGATGACGGATCACCACCTCAAGCTGAACCCTGGCAAGACGGAGCTGCTCTTCCTCCCGGGGAAGGACTGCCCGTTCCATGATCTCGCCATCACGGTTGACAACTCCGTTGTGTCCTCCTCCCAGAGTGCGAAGAGCCTTGGCGTGACCCTGGACAACACCCTGTCGTTCTCCGCTAACATCAAGGCGGTGACCCGATCCTGCAGGTTCATGCTCTACAACATTCGGAGAGTACGACCCTGCCTTACACAGGAAGCGGCACAGGTCCTAATCCAGGCACTTGTCATCTCCCGTCTGGATTACTGCAACTCGCTGTTGGCTGGCCTCCCTGCCTGTGCCATTAAACCCCTACAACTCATCCAGAATGCCGCAGCCCGTCTGGTGTTCAACCTTCCCAAGTTCTCTCACGTCACCCCCCTCCTCCGCACACTCCACTGGCTTCCAGTTGAAGCTCGCATCCGTTACAAGACCATGGTGCTTGCCTATGGAGCAGTGAGGGGAACGGCACCTCCGTACCTTCGGGCTCTGATCAGTCCCTACACCCAAACGAGGGCATTGCGTTCATCCACCTCTGGCCTGCTGGCTCCCCTTCCTCTGCGGAAGCATAGTTCCCGCTCAGCCCAGTCAAAACTGTTCGCTGCTCTGGCACCCCAATGGTGGAACAAGCTCCCTCACGACGCCAGGACAGCGGAGTCACTCACCACCTTCCGGAGACATTTGAAACCCCACCTCTTTAAGGAATACCTGGGATAGGATAAAGTAATCCTTCTACCCCCCCCCAAAAAAAAAAAAAAGTGTAAAGTGGTTATCCCACTGGCTATAGGGTGAATGCACCAATTTGTAAGTCGCTCTGGATAAGAGCGTCTGCTAAATGACGTAAATGTGCCCTTGAGCAAGGCACTTAACCCTAATTGCTCCTGTAAGTCGCTCTGGATAAGAGCGTCTGCTAAATGACTAAAATGTAAATGTAAATGTTAATGTTGCAGGACCCCAGGAAGAGTAGCTGCTGCCTTGGCAGCAGCTAATGGGGATCCTTAATAAATACGAAATACAAAAACTGTGGGACCTTTATATAGACAGGTGTGTGCCTTTCCAAATCATTTCCAATTAATTTAATTTACCACAGGTGGACTCCAATTCAATCATTTTTAGAATAAGGCTGAAACGTAACAAAATGTGGAAAAAGGAAAGGGGTCTGAATACTTTCCGAATGCACTGTAGGTCCTGGATGGCAGGAAGCTTGGCCCCAGTGATGTACTGGGCTGTACACACTACCCTCTGTAGTGCCTTACGGTCGGATGCCGAGCAGTTGCCACACCAGGCGGTGATACAACCGGTCAGGATGCTCGAGATGGTGCAGCTGTAGAACTTTTTGAGGATTTGGGGACCCATGCCAAATCTTTTCAGTCTCCTGAGGGGGGAAAGACGTTGTAGTGCCCTCTTCACGACTTTCTTGGTGTGTTTGGACCATGATAGTTTGTTGGTGATGTGGACACCAAGGAACTTGAAACTCTCGACCCGCTCCACTACAGCCCTGTCGATGTGAATAGGGGCGTGTTCGGTCATATCATTGATTTAATTCATTTACGGTGGTCTTTGAGGACTGTGTGTGTGTGTGTGTGTGTATTTTTCAAACTGTTATGTGTTTCTCCCTGCAGGAGTTTGGAGATCATGCCAACATCGTCAAACTGCTGAACGTCATCAGAGCTCAAAATGACAAAGATATTTACCTGGTCTTTGAATACATGGGTGAGGACTCTTATGTGGATTGTCTATTGACATCCATTTTGAATCTTTTGTCGGTTTACTTGAGGATTGTCGTGATATGTGAAATGGTAGCACGCTGTATAATATGACATGGCTATTAATAATAACAGATATACATGCAAGATGCTTGCATCGACGACTCTTGATGGTCGAAATCACCCTGATACCCCCAAAAAACAATTTTCAGGGCTTTCCCACTGTATTTATTATTGGCCACCTACCCTGTGCTAAATTTGATGGGGTCGGACATTATGAAATAACAACACAGAAAGAATGTAGGCAGGCAAGCTGCAAGGTTATTCAGCAGTTTAAATCTGGCACCAGAGGGAGGGGTGGGGGGGGAGGTCTCTTCTCCTCTTGGCTGCCTGCGATGCCTGCTGAGTCCACACATTGGACTGCTCTCTGATCTCTGAGTGTGGGCCAGCATCCCAGGCACACCCACCATGGAAAATGGCTCCTTTGTCCTACCCTGGCTAATTTTGGGGGCACTGCAGGAGTGTGTAGATTGTTTATGGGAAACGTGTTGTGTCTGGTTTGTTATTCATTGAGTGTTTTATAGAAAGATGTTTTCAAAGTGCCATTATTCTGAGTGTGGTATGGATTAATGTTCAATGCTGGATGATTCCTGTTGGTTATTACTGTTTTTACCATTTGTGTGTTGCAGACACCGACCTGCATGCAGTGATAAAGAAAGGCAACCTGCTGAAAGACATCCATAAACGCTATGTCATGTATCAACTCCTCAAGGCCACCAAATACCTGCACTCAGGCAATGTCATCCACAGAGACCAGAAGGTACAGTAGAATGTTTAAATTGCCAGTGTACTAAGAAGTGTGCTTGTTGAGAATATGACATTATTGCATTTGCAGATGCGCTGGTGCCACTAGTATGGGTAATGCTATCTAATTCTTCTGTTTTTCTGGAGGAAAAACGATTTGGATGACATGGCTGAATTGGCTTTCCTCTTCACACAGCCGTCCAATATTCTGCTTAACACGGATTGCTTTGTGAAGCTGTGTGACTTCGGTTTAGCCAGATCTCTCTACCAGATCCAGGAGGATGCTGGAAACCCGGCGCTGACAGAGTATGTGGCGACGCGGTGGTACAGACCTCCTGAGATCCTGCTGGGCTCCTCAAGGTACACATGCACTGGGACCTGCTGTACGTTTCTCAATAAACTGAGCCACTCCTTCAGGCTTGAATACATATCTGAAAGAGTGAACGGTTTTCTTGATTTAGTGTTAACATTTGTTTCTGATAAAATAATGCACATAATGGGAAGGTAAGTATTCATGCAGAAACCTGTCAGTGTCTGTGAAATCACTTAAATACTTTGATTTCTCCTATAGGTACACAAAGGGTGTGGACATGTGGAGTATAGGTTGTATCCTAGGAGAGATGCTGCTTGGGCAGCCCCTTTTCCCTGGAACCTCCACCATCAACCAGATAGAGAAAATCATGAGTACCATTCCACACCCTAGCCCAGAGGGTGAGTATTAAGTCCTGGCTGCACAGTTCACAGAAAACAGAGTGTGCTATTTGCTTGTTGAGCACTAGTGGTGGAATCAAGCTTTTATGCCCCTAACTGACCAAGTTAACTGACTAAAGTAAAGATATGTGATTTTGTTTTCAGACGTACTTTCTATCAGATCCGAGTATGGTGCCTCTGTGATTCAGAGGATGCTACTGAGGTAAGTCATACTGGAAGTCCTACAGAAGTAAATATGTCGAGACATTTTGAGACATTTTGAGAGCTTGGGACTAAAAGGTCCTATCTGCATTTTTGTCAAAATTGAGTTATTGACATAGCCTTGTTCTGTTCATTGTTCACTATCTATATAGTACTCTAAATACCCCCAATTAATGTTGTTAAGTTCAAAAGAATACAAGATAAAAATTGCTGACACCATTCAAACCAATGAGGGTTCAGAACGTTAAAGCCAATTATCTCAGAATCATCTTTTTGCAGATAGAACCTTATAGTCGCAAGCTCTCGATTTATTCACGATGCTGCACTCTGTCTGTATTTGTCTGTCTGCGTGGCCAGGCCCCAGGAGCCTCTAGAGGATCTTCTGCAGCCTTCGGTGCCCCCTGATGCCCTAGACCTGGTGTGTCGCCTGCTGGTGTTCAACCCAGACAAAAGGCTGACCGCTGAGCAGGCCCTGCAACACCTTTACGTCTCCAGGTAGCGTAGAAATCACATCCAATCTAATTGTATTTATACAGCACATCTCATACATTAAAATGTAGTGCAATGTGCTTTATACAAGCTTTTATAGGCTATAGGCTGGTTATCAATCGTGTCCCTTTTTAAATCAGCAGTTGTCACAAAGAGTAACCCAGCCTAGACCCCAAAGGGCAAGGGAAGCTGGTTTGATGACACAATGCTCTAATCCTTTTATGATGCCAATGCCGTTCATTTTTGTTATATAGTTTGCATCCCAAATGGCACCCTGTTCCCTACATAGGGCACTTCCTTTGACTTGGGCCCTGGCCAAAAGTAATGCACTATGCTGAGTAGGGCTAGTCTTGGAATTAACGATGTCTTTCTTTTCTATTTGTGTTGTGTTATGTCATAGTCTTTGTGTTTTTCCCCTTAATTTCACTGGAGATTCCACAACCCAGCCAAGGAGCCAGGTCTGGACTATGCCGTGATCCTGCCTGTGGATGATGATGTCCAGTTGTCGGTGGTTCAGTACCGCAACAAACTGTACAAGGTAATACTGAGGGGAGGGAGGATGATGAGCACCTGTCTCGTGTTTGGTTGGCTTAGGGTAGACCATTACTGCCAATTGTTTAATAGTTACTAATAGTATTATTATTATTATTCTTTATTTATTTTTCTGAAGGGGTAGAACAGCTTTAATATTGCAACTTCCATCAATGTAATTGTCTGCATCACTTCCAATCCCCCATATATATTTTTTTGCATAGAGTGTTAAACTAAGTCCTTTATGACAATATACATGTTTTATTAACGACTGAAAAAAGGCACAGTATCTATAAGGAATCTTCTCTGTCCCTTTTTTATCTCTGTCCTGTGGAAAAGATGATTCTAGAGAAGAGGACCACAAGGAGAACGCTACGTCATGTCCAGCCCAGGCCGAGGAAGAAAGAGGAGCCGGTCTCTGGGTCTGGCTCTGGGTCTGGGTCTGGGTCTGGGTGTGACCGTGGAGACCATGGGAAGGAAAGGCCCAATGGGAAGAACAAAGGTGGTCCGGAGCCAGTCCCAGTGGCTGGTGATGGTGGAGGGGACCTTGGGGTTAAATCCCCTCATGATAAGACAGAACACCAGGCTGCTCGTCCAGTTATCACCATACCCACACCAGTACCTGTGTCCACCCTGCCGGCCCTGGAGAAGACCAGCCCTGCAGCTAGCCCCGTCATGGGAAAGACTACATATAATCCCATCACACATGTTGCCAGTGAGTACACTAACACACACGTGGTCCCCCACATTCACATTCACATTCACACACACCTTCATACTTCATACACATACCTTCATACTTCATACACACATCTTCATACTTCATACACACACTTTCATACTTCATACACACACCTTCATACTTCATACACACATCTTCATACTTCATACACACACTTTCATACTTCATACACACACCTTCATACTTCATACACACACCTTCATACACACACCTTCATACTTCATACACACACCTCCAGACTTCATATACACACCTTCATACTTCATAAACACAGACACATACTTTCTAATGGTATTTGTCTTCTCTTTCTCTCATGCAGATGGTTTTGTTAGAAGTCTGGCTGGACCAGCTCACTATTTTCGCTCTGGTACTGCCAGCAGGAAACTGGAGCAACAGACGCGTGATGAAAATGTAATTGTACCGCCAGCAGAGGGCGTTAACGGCAAAGCTTTTGTAAGTACCACTGTCATAAGAAAAACTTAGTTGTAAGTACCACAGCAATAGGGAAAAACTCAGGTCCCAGAAAATAGTTTAGTTACAACAGATATAACAGATCACATTTAATACAATATAAGCTGCAACAAGAGAACATAAATCAACAACAAATAAATCACTCATTTTATATCCTCTTGAGATACATGATGTAATACAATACCTACAAATTACTACCAAAATAATGGAAACATTTGAGTGAAGGAGGGATACAAAATATATTGAAAGCAGGTGCTTCCACACAGATGTGGTTCCTGAGTTAATTAAGCAATTAACATGTCATCATGCTTAGGGTCATGTAGTAAAATGCTGGGCCGGCCATTATTTTGGCAATTATTTTGGCTACCAAGGCTATGCCCCCATAGGATGACAATGCCCCCATCCACATGGCACGGGGGTGGCAGGTATAGCCTTGAGGTTAGAGTGTTGGGCCAGTAACCAAAAGGCTACTGGTTCAAATCCCAGAGCCGACCAGGTGAAAATCTGCCGCTGTGCCCTTGAGCAAGGCATTTACAATGGTGACCCTGGCCGTGATCCCACTCACTGTGGGTGTCTCAGGAGGAGTTGGGATATGCAAAAAATGTGTGTTACAAGACAAATATAAGCACCCCCCCCCAAATTATTATGAGTGGTCATTGAATGGTTTGATGAGCATGAAAACGATGTAAACCATATGCCATGGCCGTCTCAGCCACCAGATCTCAACCCAATACAACACTTATGGGAGATTCTGGAGCGGTGCCTGAGACAGCGCTTTCCACCACCATCAACAAAACACCAAATTATGGAATTTATTGTGGAAGAATGGTGTCGCATCCCTCCAATAGAGTTCCAGACACTTGTAGAATCTATGCCAAGGTGCATTGAAGCTGTGGTAGCCCAACGCAATATTAAGAAACAATGTTTTGTGTTTCCTTTATTTTGGCAGTTACCTGTATGTGTGTACGTGACGTGTTTGTGCAAATCATCAGTGTGTCCTTGTACTAAGACCTTCAGTGATTAGTTGCAGCGTCACTTGTTAATAGCAGAATACAAGAGAATAGTTTAAACTACACACAATTCCAAACATTCAGACTGACGCAACCTTCAGCTAACACCTTGAATGTTTCCAATACAGACTACTGGATAGACAAGCGTTTTAGTTGTGTGTATTGCAGACAGAGACTATAGATATGTGAGCCGTTGTGTTGATCACTAGGCAGCACAACACATTATTTTCAGTGTCCACTGCAAAATATACATGCATGGAGATTTATTTCTGTCATAATATCTCTCTCTCTTTTCCCATCTGTCAGTCTATGGAGCAGATTCTGCAGCGCGGTCGCTCAGCACCTGTCAGCCATAACCGTTCCTTCTCCCTGACCCTCTCCCACCCCCAGAACAACCCGCTGGTCTGCAGAGACGAGCCCTCTGTGTCCTCAGGGATATGCGTCACCTCAGCACGCCTGGTGAGTGGACTTTGCCTTGCTACTTTAACAAACTCATACTCTATGATCTCATAAACTGTTGCTGCTGCCACTATTGAGAAGACTTTATGTCAATGCCATAAATCATCTTCTGTAATGTGTACTTTTCCACTGTTTCATAATCACCCTGTTGGGAGCAGAGAACTCAGCTGCCAGCTGTGATATGTTTTTACATTGTAGCCTACATTTTGATGTAAAGGACTTGTCCCATATTCCCCCTCATAACAGTTTGAAGTCTCCCCCTCTAACCCATATTTTCTCTCTGTGGTTCTTTTTGGGGGTTAAATATAGAACCAGCGGTCCCAGACACGAGAGGCACGGCCCCCTCCTCCCAGGTTCAGTAAGAAGGTTTTCCAGCGTAACGCCAACATGGCGGCGGCCGGGGATCCCCGTGCCAAACTGGGCAGCTACTCTCAGGCCTACGGCACCATCAACAAGACAGAGCTGGACAACCTTATAAGGAGTCGACACCACCAGTAACCACCACACTATGCTGGATGTATGGGAGACTGTCTGACATCAGACTGGCAATAGACAAGGGGACAGGGAACAGGGAGATATAGGCTAGTGGAATGTTTGGGGAGGAAAATATTATTGCAAAACAAAAGTTAGGAGTTCAGCAGTACAGATTGAAGTAACAATGGAGAAATCCATAGAGTTATTGAATGCTCTCAACTTAGCCCTATTTCCTTTGTGAAATAATGACTTGCTGGGAAATGGGAACTATGGATCCTTAGTTTAATGTAACTAAATTTGCAAGGGTTTTACAGTGAAATGCTTTATACTAGAGGACAGCAGATATACCAGTGTAAATATATATATTGAGTCAAGACTGTCCTGCAGTAAATGTGTAGAACATATGTAAAACAGAACATTTATGTTATGTGTATAAATGCTATTTTAGCTACAATTTCCTAGCAAGCAAATTCAAGATAATTTATATCAAAATGGTGCTTCCAATATGCACAGCAAAATACATTTTGACAGTGGATGTAGGCAAAGCAAACCTGTGGTTTCATAATAAAAATATGACTTATTTTTAACCTTAGTGGTGAATGTAATTTGTTATTATATGCATGGTACAGTGCACACCACTAAATTCAAGATAAGGTATTGATTCTGATACACCCAAATGTATGGATCAATGTTTCAGACATGACTCTAGTCATATTGTAGGGACATCAAAATTACAGTACACTCAATAAAGTGTATGTAATTTGTTATCAATTAAATAGCCCTTATCAGTATAAATTGGTGATTCCCACAAACAGCAGCACATGACAGTGTCGTGAGATGACGTCAGGTACTGTAGCTCTCACTGTTGCGGGAAAAGCTGTTCACCGACTGACTGGACATTTACATCAGACGAAATAGCTGGGTTTCGAAAGCGAAACATCAAGTCAACGTGGATTTGCAGTGGCTAATATATTACATTGTTTAAGAAGGGTAAGGTTGCTTTTTATTTGGAAATGATTATATTGCTTCAACAACAACAACAAAAATGCAGTAAACGTTGTAGCTAGCATAATGGCTAACATAGCTGAACATGTCATGCCATGTTCCGTCGTTGTTTACTAAATAAATGAACAAACATATTGACATATGGGCTAAGATACACTTTAACTAAAATAATGTATTTTGTTTTTGAATCTAAGTACGGTAAAAACACTTGGGTGTGACAACACTTGGGGTGTGTTAAAATGCCAGACAGTTCGATTTACTAAAAAGATGAACTAGTAAGCTGACGATGCTAGCTAGCTAACTAGTGATGCGAGGCGTGCAAGCAAGGCTTGTTCTACAACTTTCTCGACATTATGAATGGATAACTAGCTATGTAGTTAACTACATCTGCTACGGCTTTATTTTCCTAATATAATATAGTTACCCGTTTTAGCTTGCCAACCTCTTTATGGTATTGTGTTCCGAAATAAAACGATTTTCTTTAATGAAACGTTATTTAGCTAACTAACAATCGTCTCCCGCAGTCACGACTGCAGATAACATGTTCTGTGCATATGTAATTAAAGTGATATTGACTTATTCAGCATTAATGAATGACAACACTGTCTGGGAGGCATTTGTTGTACATAAGTCTACACAACAAAATCGCCATCTGGGAACAAGCGCTGTAAGCGAGAGGGCCCATCTGATCATTTCTTCAGGCGGCGGAGGCAAGGTGCATTCAACTGATACGATGCACATCGTAGTTCAGGCCTGTGGATGGACAACACTGATATGATGGGCGAATTGAAAAGCTAGGATTAAGTAGCCGGTTGTAATGCATATATTAACTAGTTTGCTTTATTATGAGAGGCAAACAATGTTTGTCAATGTTTACAGCCAATTAGCTGGAAAGAATGCGTCAGTCAGTGTGGGCTTTAATTCTCAGATAGGCCTACTGTCCAATTGTTTACGGTGTTGCAATGCATTTGAGTCATTTAGCAGACGCTCTTATCTAGCGCGACTTACAGTATATTCATATTAATGCTGATTTACATATTAATCATAGTGCTGCCTGTGTTTTTTATTTATTTAACTAGGCAAGTCAGTTAAGAACAAATTCTTATTTACAATGACGGCCTACACCGGCCAAACCCGGACGACGCCAGCCTGGAATCGAACCAGGGGGTCTGTAGTGAAGCCTCAAGCACTGAGATGCAGTGCCTTAGACCGCTGCCCCACTCGGGAGCCACACACAATGCATGCATGTTCATGCAGCTGATATTTGTTTATTTCTAGAAATATGAACCAGCAGCCTGGTACTCAGCCTCATCAAGGTCTTAAATTGTACTCAACAAGAAAAGACTCCTCAAACTTGCTGTCGCCGCCACAGGCTGTTTAGGCCTACTTTTTATTCATCTTCTCCCAATAAATACATAATTTTACTGTCTGCTCCTGTTTTTACCAGGGCCAGGACGATACCAGTATCGCGATAATTCTTCCATGGTAAAAAATGAAAACACTATGCAGATAAAAACTCTTTGGTCCTTTAAAAACCTACTGTATCTAAAATATTGTGTGCTATAGCTTGGAAAATAAAAAATGTGACTCAGGATGACAACATAATGATATTGGTTTCCAACATTAGGGCTGTTTTCCTAAATAAGTTAAATCCGCATGGTGTTTTGTTTCCTTGCCACTATACTAAGGAGCAGAGGTGGGACCAAGTCACTATTATTCAAGTCACAAGCAAGTCTCCAGTCACAAGGTCTGAGTCTCAAGTCGAGTCCCAAGTGGAACGGGTCGAATCTTGAGTCAAGTCCAAGTCGTCCATTCTAAGAGCAAGTCTAGTTGAGTCAAGCTTTTTCAAGTCAAGTCTCAAGTCAAGTGAAAAAAATTATCTATACAGGCAATGACTTGTTCAACTACAAATATTTGTCTACTTATTGAAGAACCAGACAGCCCTTTTCATTATTTTGTCTGCAACATATTTTGATGACGTAATAATTGATTTTAACTAATTCCAAATGCAAGCGTCATAAGTGAATGATACATTTCAAGCAATTTTGACATAACAAAAGACCAGTAGGCCTATGGTAGTAATTGTTGCTTGATGCCCCAGAGCAAGCGGCATCATAAGGCCTACCGCCTGGAAAGCATGGTCTGTCTGCACCACACACTATTACGTTGGAAGGCTGCCTGCCCGCAGAATGCTCGTTGCTATCTGGCTAGCCCTTTTCTTCCTCACACATACTGTCATTAATTTTCCAGAATGTTCCATCTTCATCCAATAATATTAAAGGCAGTGTGATGTCACAGCTATCTTTAGACATCTAGCCAGTAGCCTAGTGTTGTTCTGGGGAAGATGCCTCGGTAGTACGTTTCTAAACTGTATTTTATATGGATAATCTAGATGGCCTACTGTGTTTTTGTCAGGCAAAACTGTAGGAAATGAAACAAGTGCTTTCTGTGTCACTAATCTGGGTATGCCTGCCCCCCTTTTCATGCCAGTGCTGATGGCTGGTCATTGGTCAACAATCAAGACACACAACTTTTTGGTTCTGAAGCACAGATGAGATATTTGAGACAGTTTTAGTGCAGTACCGTAGTACCGCCTATATTAGAAAGCAGATACTGTGTGTGTGTGTGTGTGTGTGTGTGTGAGGGTATATACAGTGGGTATAGAAAGTCACCACCCCTTTTCAAAATGTTCACCTTTTGTTGCCTTACAGCCTGAAATGAAATCACATAAAATCAGACTTTTTCCTGGCTTCATTTATACACAGTAACACGTAATATCCAAGTGGGGAAAAAAATCTAAAAAACTGAAAATGATTTACAATTAAAACAGTAAAATAGCCTATTTGGATAAGTGAACACCCCTTGAGTTAATACTTGGTGGAACCACTTTTTGCTTGAATTACAGCCATGAGTCTCTTTGAATACGTCTCTACTAACTTTGCACACCTAGACTGTGCAATATTTGCCCATTCTTCCTTGCAGAATTGTTCAAGCTCAGTCAAATTGCATGGTGACCGCTCATGGACTGCACTCTTCAAGCATTCCACAGATTCTTGATGGGATTTAGGTCGGGGCTCTGACTAGGCCACTCAAGGACATTCACCTTCTTGTCCTTCAGCCACTGTACGGTAGCTTTGGGTCATTGTCATGTTGAAACATGAACCATCTTCCCATTTTCAACTTCCTGACAGAGGGCTGCAGGTTCTCCTCAAGCATCTGTCGGTATTTTGCACTGTCCATTTTCCTTTCTATCCTGACAAGTGCTCCAGTCCCTGCTGAAGAGAAACACCCCCAGAACAGGATGCTGCCACCGCTGTGCTTTACAGTAGGCATGGTGTTCTTTGGGTGGAAAGATGTATTGGGTTTTCGACAGACATAACGTTTTGCGTTCAGGCCAAAAAGTTCAATTTTGGTCTCATCTGACCACAGCACCTTTTGCCACTTGGCCTCAGAATCTACAATGTGCTTTTTGGCAAAGCTCAAACGAGACTTGTTGTTGCCTTTTTTGAGGGGAGTTTTTTTCAGGGACGGCCTGATCTATTCTGCCATACACCTTCCACTTCTTAATAATGGTCTTAACTGTGCTCCGAGGGATAGACAAAGCCTTTGAAATCTTTTTATATCCATCCCCCGACTTGTGCCTTTCCACAACTTTATCTCGTAGATCTTTTGAAAGTACCATTCCGCCCATAGTGGATTCTTTGCTTTGAATTGCACTACTAAGCAGTGGAGTCCTCTATGAACAACTGCTTTTATTCTGAACTAATCAAAGTCGCTACAATTGATCACAGATGGAAGACAATTAGCTTGATTTGTGATCTGGAAGGTGGTTGAGTATACCTCAGCAAGTTTGCAATTGGGGTGGGTGGGGAGTTCACTTGTCCAAATAGGGTATTTTACAGTTTTAATTGTAAATCATTTTCATTTCTTTAGATTTTTTCTCCCACTTGAATATTGTGGGTTACTGTGTGTAAATAAAGCTGGAAAAAGTCTGATTTTATGTGTTTTCATTTCAGGCTGTAAGGCAACAAAAGGTCAACATTTTGAAAGGGGGTGGTGACTTTCAATACCCACTGTATATACAGTTGAAGTCGGAAATTTACATACACCTTAGCCAAATACTTTTAAACTCAGTTTTTCACAATTCCTGACATTTAATCCTAGTAAATATTCCCTGTCTTAGGTCAGTTAGGATCACCACTTTATTTTAAGAATGTGAAATGTCAGAATAATAGTAGAGAAAATGATTTATTTCAGCTTTTATTTCTTTCATCATATTCCCAGTGGGTCAGAAGTTTACATACACTCAATTAGTATTTGGTAGCATTGCCTTTTAAATTGTTTAACTTGGGTCAAATGTTTCGGGTAGCCTTCCACAAGCTTCCCACAATAAGTTGGGTGAATTTTGGCCCATTCCTCCTGACAGAGCTGGTGTAACTCAGTCATGTTTGTAGGCCTCCTTGCTCGCACATGCTTTTTCAGTTCTGCCCACAAATTTTCTATAGTATTGAGGTCAGGGCTTTGTGATGGCCATTCCAATACCTTGACTTTGTTGTCCTTAAGCCATTTTGTCACAACTTTGGAAGTATGCTTGGGGTCATTGTCCGTTTGGAAGACCCAAGCTTTAACTTCCTGACTGATGTCTTGAGATGTTACTTCAATATATCCACATAATTTTCCTTCCTCATGATGCCATCTATTTTGTGAAGTGCACCAGTCCCTCCTGCAGCAAAGCACCCCCACAGCATGATGCTGCCACCCCCGTGCTTCACGGTTGGGATGGTGTTCTTCGGCATGCAAGCATCCCCCTTTTTCCTCCAAACATAACAATGGTCATTATGGGCAAACAGTTCTATTTTTGTTTCATCAGACCAGAGGATATTTCTCCAAAAAGTACATTCTTTGTCACCATGTGCAATTGCAAACCATAATCTGGATTTTTTTATGGCAGTTTTGGAGCAGTGGCTTCTTCCTTGCTGAGCGGCCTTTCAGGTTATGTTGATATAGGACTTGTTTTACTGTGGATATAGATGCTTTTGTACCTGTTTCCTCCAGCATCTTCACAAGGTCCTTTGCTGTTGTTCTGGGATTGATTTGCACTTTTCGCACCAAAGTACGTTCATCTCTAGGAGACAGAACGCGTCTCCTTCCTGAGTGGTATGATGGCTGCGTGGTCCAATGGTGTTTATACTTGCGTACTATTGTTTGTACAGATGAACGTGGTACCTTCAGGCGTTGGGAAATTGCTCCAAAGGATGAACCAGACTTGGGGAGGGCTACAATTTTTTTTCTGAGGTCTTGGCTGATTTCTTTTGATTTTCCCATGATGTCAAGCAAAGAGGCACTGAGTTTGAAGGTAGGCCTTAAAATACATCCACAGGCACACCTCCAATTGACTCAAATGATGTCAATTAGCCTATCAGAAGCTTCTAAAGCCATGACATCATTTTCTGGAATTTTCCAAGCTGTTTAAAGGCACCGTCAACTTAGTGTATGTAAACTTCTGACCCACTGGAATTGTGATACAGTGAATTATAAGTTAAATAATATGTCTGTAAACAATTGTTGGAAACATTACTTGTATCATGCACAAAGTAGATGTCCTAACCGACTTGCCAAAACTATAGTTTGTTAACAAGAAATTGGTGGAATTGTTGAAAAACTAGTTTTAATGACTACAACCTAAGTGTATGTAAACATCAGACTTCAACTGTATATACACTACCGTTCACAAGTTTGGGGTCACTTAGAAATGTCCTTGTTTTCGAAATATATATATTTTTTTGTCCATTAAAATAACATCAAATTGATCAGAAATACAGTGTAGACATTGTTAATGTTGTAAATGGCTATTGTAGCTGGAAACGGCTGATTTTTAATGGAATATCTACATAGGCGTACAGAGGCCCATTATCAGCAACCATCAGTCCTGTGTTCTAATGGCACGTTGTGTTTGCTAATCCAAGTTTATCATTTTAAAAGGCTAATTGATCATTAGAAAACCCTTTTGCAATTATGTTAGCACAGCTGAAAACTGTTGTGCTGATTAAAGAAGCAATAAAACTGGCCTTCTTGAGACTAGTTGAGTATCTGGAGCATCAGCAATTGTGGGTTCGATTACAGAATCAAAATGTCCAGAAACAAATAACTTTCTTCTGAAACTCGTCAGTCTATTCTTGTTCTGAGAAATGAAGGCTATTCCATGCGAGAAATTGCCAAGAAACTGAAGATCTCATACAACGCTGTGTACTACTCCCTTCACAGAACAGCTCTAACCAGAATAGAAAGAGGAGTGGGAGGCCCCGGTGCACAACTGAGCAAGAGGACAAATACATTAGAGTGTCTAGTTTGAGAAACAGGCGCCTCACAGGTCCTTAACTGGCAGCTTCATTAAATAGTACCCGCAAAACACCAGTCTCAACGTCAACAGTGAAGAGGCGACTCCGGGATGCTGACCTTCTAGGCAGAGTTGCAAAGAAAAAGCCATATCTCAGACTGCCCATCTTAATCTTTTCTTTTTATTGGCCAGTCTTAGATATGGCTTTTTCTTTGCAACTCAAACTAGACACGCGAAAGTATTCACCCCCTTGGCATTTTTCCTATTTTGATGCCTTATAACCTGGAATTAAAATTGATTTTTTGGGGGGTTTGTATCATTTGATTTACACAACATGCCTACCACTTTGAAGATGCAAAATAGCCCCCCCCCCCCCTATAAGCTTGACACATCTAGCCACTGGGATTTTTGCCCATTCTTCAAGGCAAAACTGCTCCAGCTCCTTCAGGTTGGATGGGTTCCGCTGGTGTACAGCAATCTTTAAGTCATACCACAGATTCTCAATTGGATTGAGGTCTGGGCTTTGACTTGGCCATTCCAAGACATTTAAATGTTTCCCCTTAAACCACTCAAGTGTTGCTTTAGCAGTATACTTAGGGTCATTGTCCTGCTGGAAGGTGAATCGCCGTCCCAGTCTCAAATCTCTGGAAAACTGAAACAGGTTTCCCTCAAGAATTTCCCTGTATTTAGCGCCATCCATCATTCCTACAATTCTGACCAGTTTCCCAGTCCCTGCTGATGAAAAACATCCCCACAGCATGATGCTGCCACTACTACGCCATCCACTGTTCCAAGATGGCGTAGTAGTGCAGTTGTGTTTTTATCGTCTGTCTGTAAATAGCCTGTAAATACCCTATTTTTCGTACATATTTCCCTATCAGGCTTTTCATCCTTCTACAAGATATACTTTCCTGCAACCCGCCTCACTCAATGTGGAACGGATTCTATTATTGACTTACCTTGACTTACCTTTATCTAGAATCTAGAATCTCCAGTTGAAACTAGCTAGCCAGCTAACTAGCTACTTGCTATTTGCTATTAGCCACAGCTAGCGGTGTTTCACCCAGGACATTGGATTTTTTTCTGCGGGATTAATTTTAATCACTGGACATTGATCACCGGATATTCGGCCAGTCTGCACAGCGCGTTATCGACCCAGAACATATCAGTTTTTCCGCCGGAATCACTGAATCACTGGACCTTTAACTCCGGATTTCATCGCTACCAGCTAGCTACCACCAGCCAGCTACAACAAAACGGACGCTGTGGTCTGGCTAATCAAATCATCCTGAGCTAGGCCCATCGCCCATCTCCCGGCTATCTACCTCTCTGTCAACCGGACGGGACCACCTAGTGTTGACACGGAGCCCCGCCGATCCTACACGACTGGTCTGCGGACGAAATCGTCTGATGTGGTTACGACGTTAACCACGAAGATTCCATCCATCTGCTAGCCCTGGCCCGCTAGCCGTGGCCTCTTACTAGTGCTTCACCACCGGACCTTATGATAGCTCAGCTATACAGCTGATATCTGCTGGACTGTTCCTTTTTACGGTACTACATCCTGTTTATGTTTAGCCTCAGCCCAAACATGGTTAGTTTATTGTTGTTTCGGTTATTTCTAATTGTACTATATCACTGTAGACCCCCCAGCCTAGCTAAACCTGCATTAGATAGCTCCTTTGCACCTCCCCCTATACACGCGGAGACCGACTCAATTGATGACTCTAGCGATGCTATCTCTTTCATTGTTACCCAACGCTTAGGGTTACCTCCACTTTACTCATATCCTTCCATATCCTTGTCTGTACATAATGCCCTGAATCTTTTCTATAACACCCGGAAATCTGCCCCCTTTATTCTATGTACCCAACGCACTAGAAGACCAGTTCTTAAAGCCTTTAGCCGTATCCTTATTCTAGTCCTCCTCTGTTCCTCTGGTGATGTAGAGGCTAACCCAGGCCCTGCAGTCCTCAGTATCACTCCTACTCCCCAGGCGCTATCATTTGATGACTTCTGTAATCGCAAAAGTCTTGGTTTCTTGCACATAAATATCAGAAGTCTACTTCCTAAGTTTGAGTTATTCACTGCGTTAGCACACTCTGCCAACCCTGATGTTCTAGCAGTGTCTGAATCCTGGCTCAGGAAGGCCACCAAAAATTCTGAAATTTCCATCCCCAACTATAACATTTTCCGTCTAGATAGAACTGCCAAAGGGGGTGGAGTTGCAATCTACTGTAGAGAGAGCCTGCAGAGCTCTATCATACTATCCAGGTCTGTGCCCAAACAGTTTGAGCTTCTACTTCTAAAAATCCACCTTTCCAGAAATAAGTCTCTCACTGTTGCCGCTTGCTACAGACCCCCCTCAGCCCCCAGCTGTGCCCTGGACACCATATGTGAATTGATTGCCCCCCATTTATCCTCAGAGTTTGTACTGCTTGGTGACCTAAATTGGGATATGCTTAATACCCCAGCCATCCTACAATCCAAGCTAGATGCCCTCAACCTCACGCAAATTATCAACGAACCTACCAGGTACAACCCTAAATCCGTAAACATGGGTACCCTCATAGATATCATCCTGACTAACATACCCTCTAAATACACCTCAGCTGTCTTCAACCAGGATCTCAGCGATCACTGCCTTATTGCCTGCGTCCGTAACGGGTCCGCGGTCAAACAACCACCCCTCATCACTGTCAAACGCTCCCTAAAACACTTTAGCGAGGAGGCCTTCCTAATTGACCTGGCCCAGGTATCCTGGATGGATATAGATCTCATTCCGTCAGTAGAGGATGCCTGGTTGTTCCTTAAAAGTAATTTCCTCTCAATCTTAAATAAACATGCCCCATTCAAAAAATACAGAACTAAGAACCGATATAGCCCCTGGTTCTCCTCAGACTTGACTGCCCTTGACCAGCACAAAAACATCCTGTGGCGTACAGCATTAGCATCAAATAGCCCCCGCGATATGCAACTTTTCAGGGAAGTTAGGAACCAATATACACAAGCAGTCAGGAAAGCAAAGGCTAACTTTTTCAAACAGAAATTTGCATCCTGTAGCACTAACTCCAAAAAGTTTTGGGACACTGTAAAGTCCATGGAGAATAAGAGCACTTCCTCCCAGCTGCCCACTGCACTGAGGCTAGGAAACACTATCACCACCGATAAATCTACAATAATCGAGAATTTCAACAAGCATTTTGCTACAGCTGGCCATGCTTTCCATCTGGCTACCACTAACCCGGCCACCAACTCTGCACCCTCTGCTGCAACTTGCCCATGCCCCCCCCGCTTCTCCTTCACACAAATTCAGACAGCTGATGTTTTGAAAGCGCTGCAAAATCTGGACCCCTACAAATCAGCTGGGCTAGACAATCTGGACCCTTTCTTTCTAAAACTAGCCGCCGAAATTGTCGCTACCCCTATTACTAGTCTGTTCAACCTCTCTTTCATAACGTCTGAGATACCCAGAGATTGGAAAGCTGCTGCGGTCATCCCCCTCTTCAAAGGGGGTGACACTCTAGATCCAAATTGCTAAAGACCTATATCCATCCTGCCCTGCCTTTCGAAAGTATTCGAAAGCCAAGTTAACAAACAGATAATTGACCATTTCGAATACCACCGTACCTTCTCCGCTATGCAATCCGGTTTCCGAGCTGGTCACGGGTGCACTTCAGCCACGCTCAAGGTCCTAAACGATATTATAACCGCGATTGATAATAGACAGTACTGTGCAGCCGTCTTCATCGACCTGGCCAAGGCTTTCGACTCTGTCAACCACCGCATTCTTATTGGCAGACTAAATAGCCTTGGTTTCTCAAATGACTGCCTCGCCTGGTTCACCAACTACTTCTCAGATAGAGTTCAGTGTGTCAAATCGGAGGGCCTGTTGTCTGGACCTATGGCAGTCTCTATGGGGGTGCCACAGGGTTCAATTCTTGGGCCGACACTTTTCTCCGTGTATATCAATGATGTCGCTCTTGCTGCTGGTGACTCTCAGATCCACCTCTACGCAGACGACACCATTTTGTATACATCTGGCCCTTCATTGGACACTGTGTTAACAAACCTTCAAACGAGCTTCAATGCCATACAACAATCCTTCAGTAGCCTCCAACTGCTCTTAAACACTAGTAAAACTAAATGCATGCTTTTCAATCGAACGCTGCTGGCACCCGCCCACCCGACTAGAATCACCACTCTCGACGGGTCTGACCTAGAGTATGTGGACAACTACAAATACCTAGGTGTCTGGTTAGACTGTAAACTCAACTTCCAGACTCACATAAAGCATCTCCAATCCAAAGTTAAATCTAGAATCGGCTTCCTATTTCGCAACAAAGCCTCCTTCACTCATGCTGCCAAACATGCCCTCGTAAAACTGACTATCCTACCGATCCTTGACTTCGGCGATGTCATTTACAAAATAGCCTCCAACACTCTACTCAGCAAATTGGATGTAGTCTATCACAGTGCCATCCGTTTAGTCTCCAAAGCCCCATACACTACCCACCACTGTGACCTGTACGCTCTTGTTGGCTGGTCCTCACTACATGTTCGTCGTCAAACCCACTGGCTCCAGGCCATCTATAAATCACTGCTAGGCAAATCCCCGCCTTATCTTAGCTCATTGGTCACCATAGCAGCACCCACCCGTAGTCTGCGCTCCAGCAGGTATATCTCACTGGTCATTCCCAAAGCCAACACCTTCTTTGGCCGCCATTCCTTCCAGTTCTCTGCTGCCAATGACTGGAACGAATTGCAAAAATCTCTGAAGCTGGAGACTCTTATCTCCCTCAATAACTTTAAGCATCAGTTGTCAGAGCACCTTACCGATCACTGCACCTGTACACAGCCCATCTGAAATTAGCCCACCCAACTACCTCATCCCTATATTGTTATTTATTTTGCTCATTTGCACCCCAGTATCTCTATTTGCACATAATCTCTTGCACATCTAGCATTCCAGTGTTAATACTATTGTAATTATTCTGCACTATAGCCTATTTATTGCCTTACCTCCATAACTTGCTACATTTGCACACACTGTATATATATTTTCTGTTGTATTTATGACTTTATGTTTTTTACCCCATATGTAACTCTGTGTTGTTGTTTTATTGCACTACTATGCTTTATCTTGGCCAGGTCGCAGTTGTAAATGAGAACCTGTTCTCAACTGGCTTACCTGGTTAAATAAAGGTGAAATAAAAAAAATAAAAAAACCATGCTTCACTGTGGGGATGGTGTTCTCAGGGTGATGAGAGGTGTTGGGTTTGCTCCAGACATAGCGTTTTCCTTGATGGCCAAAAAGCTACATTTGAGTCTCATCTGACCAGAGTACCTTATTCCATATGTTTGGGGAGTCTCCCACATACCTTTTTGGCGAACACCAAATGTGTTTGCTTATTTTTTTCTTTAAGCATTGGCTTTTTTCTGGCCACTCTTCCGTAAAGCCCAGCTCTGTGGAGTGTACGGCTTAAGGTGGTCCTATGGACAGATACTCCAATCTCTGCTGTAGAGCTTTGCAGCTCCTTCAGGGTTATCTTTGGTCTCTTTGTTGCCTCTCTGATTAATGCCCTCCTTGCCTGGTCCGTGAGTTTTTGTGGGCGGCCCTCTCTTGGCAGGTTTGTTGTGGTGCCATATTCTTTCCATTTTTTAATAATGGATTTAATGGTGCTCTGTGGGATGTTCAAAGTTTCAGATATTTTTTTATAACCCAACCCTGATCTGTACTTTTCCACAACTTTGTCCATGACCTGTTTGGAGAGCTCCTTGGTCTTCATGGTGCCGCTTGCTTGGTGGTGCCCCTTGCTTACATTACATTACATTTTAGTCATTTAGCAGAGTGTTGTTGCAGACTCTGGGGCCTTTCAGAACAGGTGTGTATACATACTGAGATCATGTGACACTTTGCACACAGGTGGACTTTATTTAACTAATTATGTGACTTCTGAAGGTAATTGGTTGCACCAGATCTTATTTAGGGGCTTCATAGCAAAGGGGGTGAATACATATGCACGCACCACTTTTCCGTTATTAATTTTTTTGAAAAAGGTTATTTTTTTCATTTCACTTCATCAATTTGGACTATTTTGTGTATGTCCTTTACATGAAATCCAAATAAAAATTCATTTAAATTACAGGTTGTAATGCAACAAAATAGGAAAAACACCAAGGGGGATGAATACTTTTGTAAGGCACTGTACACACACACACACACACACACGGTAGGCTATATGTGTAGCCTATTTAAAAAATGTATTAAAAAATGTGTTTTTCCCCATTCAGTTTCACACTCGCAACCCCCCCCCCCAAAACGTTCTCCCCACTTAGAGAACCACTGCGATAGCTCACCCGACCTGTCTTGATTGACAGTTTGCTGCTCCAGTGTGCGTTTCAAATCAAATTGTATTTGTCACATGCGCCGAATACAACAGGTGAAATGCTTACTTACAAGCCCTTAACCAACAATGCAGTTTTAAGAAAGAATACCCTAAAAAATATAATATTATAATAATTAAAGAGCAGCAGTAAAATAACAATAGCGAGGCTATATACAGGGGGTACCAGCACAGAGGCAATATGTACTTGTAGGTAGAGTTATTAAAGTGACTATGCATAGATAATAAACAGAGAGTAGCAGCAGCAGCGCAAAAGAGGGGAAGGGGGGGCAATGCAAATAGTCTGGGTAGCCATTTGATTAGATATTCAGGAGACTTATGGCTTGGGGGTAGAAGCTGTTTAGAAGCCTCTTGGACCTAGACTTGGCGCTCCGGTGCCGCTTACCGTGCGGTAGCAGAGTGAACAGTCTATGACTAGGGTGGCTGGAGTCATTGACAATTCTTAGGTCCTTCCTCTGACACCGTCTGGTATAGAGGTCCTGGATGGCAGGAAGCTTTGCCCCAGTGATGTACTGGGCCGTACGCACTACCCTCTGTAGTGCCTTGCGGTCGGAGGCCAAGCAGTTGCCATACCAGGCAGTGATGCAACCAGTCAGGATGCTCTCAATGGTGCAGCTGTAGAACCTTTTGAGGATCTGAGGACCCATGCCAAATCTTTTCAGTCTCCTGAGGGGGAATAGGTTTTGTTGTGCCCTCTTCACGACTGTCTTAGTGTGTTTGGATCATGATAGTTTGTGGGTGATGTGGACACCAAGGAACTTGAAGCGATCAACCTGCTCCACTACAGCCCAGTCGATGAGAATGGGGGCGTGCTCGGTCATCTTCTTTTTCCTGTAGTCAATCCGTTGCAGGTTTTTGTGCATGCTGCAGCTACTGTCTCTGGCTGCGTGGAGGGTAATCCATGGAGATTGCCACAAAATGAGTGACAAAACATTACAAAACCTGGCCAGATAATTAAGTAATCAGTCTCAAGTCAAAGTCGAGTCCCAAGTCTTGAGGCGTCAAATCTCATTAAATTTGTGACCCGAGTCAGACTCGAGTCCAAGTCATGTTACTCGAGTCCACACCTCTGCTAACGAGTATCGCGATACTGCTATCGTCCCGGCCATACTGTTTTCCTAAAGAAGTCAAATCCGCTTCGCTTTTGTTTCCTTGCCACGATACTAACAAGTATCGCGATACTGGTATCGTCCCGGGCCCGTAGTTTTTACGGTTTATAATTGGGACTGGATAGTTTTCCCTTCATGGCCTAGCCCTAGCAGTTGAACAGTGAAATATTCCTGGAACGTGATAGTGACATGTCTGCCCATCTGATAAACAGGCCTTCTTTCTGTCCTGGGGATGCATGCTGTTTTCTGTAAATGCATGATGCTGTGTTAGGCTTATGTGGAGCAAATTAATTTAACTCTGGCATGCATTGCATTGCAAACATGCACGCTTCCCTCTCCTGGCTTGCCTTTTGAGAGCTCCTCAGTGCATTACATTAATGTGCTTTTAATCTCCCATTCTTTCGGGTAGCATTAAGGATGAGAAAGATGGGGCGATTGCTAATAGGTTAATGGATATTTCTTGCCGCTGTCTATAGCTGTAGATTGCACTGACCTTGGCCTTGCCTTGGCTTGCACTACAGATATGGGCCAGCAGTGTGTTAATAACACAGCATTATAGGTCAAATGCTAAATTAGGCTAATCATTGTTGTGTATTTCCTGTTATTGAAGGGTGAAATAAAATTAGCATGATTTGCATGGCATTTACATTTTTTTACATTTTAGTCATTTAGCAGACGCTCTTATCCAGAGCGACTTACAGTTAGTGAATACATCTTTTTTTATACTGGCCCCCCGTGGGAATCGAACCCACAACCCTGGCGTTGCAAACGCCATGCTCTATCAACTTGCATGGCAGAGAGGTGTAGTTTTCCTTTCACTGACACGCCGCTGTAAGACCGGAAGTGACTAAGTATTTTCTTAGAGTGTTACCTAATCAGTTTTGTTACACGGGTCAATCACAACATGGGCGTCTCGGGGTTCTTGATCGATGTTTAAGATATTAGCTTGAAACAATGTTGTGTGCTCCCCTCTGGGCTATTTCCTAGAGCAGGTTTACTGGTAAATATACAGTGCCTTCAGAAAGTATTAAAACCCCTTGACTTTTTCCACATTTTGTTGTTACAAAGTGGAATTAAAATGGATTGAATTGTCATTTTTTGTCAACGATCTACACAAAATACTCTGTCAAAGTGGGAGAAATGTAACATTTGGAAAAAAAAGAAAATAAAAAATGGTTGACAATTACAACACGAATATCTTGATTAGATAGATAGATACTCCCGAGTGGCGCAGTGGTCTAAGGCACTGCATCACAGTGCTAGCTGTGCCACTAGAGATCCTGGTTCGAGTCCAGGCTCTGCATCACAGTGCTAGCTGTGCCACTAGAGATCCTGGTTCGAGTCCAGGCTCTGTCGTAGCCGGCCGTGACCGTGAGACCCATGGGCGGCGCACAATTGGTCCAGCGTCGTCCAAGGTAGGGGAGGGTTTGGCCGGCAGGGATGTGGGTTCGTTTCCCACGGGGGGCCAGTATGAAAAAAAAATACATGTATGCATCCACTACCTGTAAGTTGCTCTGGATAAGAGTGTCTGCTAAATGACTAAAATGTAAATAGATATTCAACCCCCTGAGTCAATACATGTTAGAATCACTGTTGGCAGCGATTACAGCTGTGAGTCTTTCTGGGTAAGTCTCTAAGAGCTTTCCACACCTGGATTGTGCAACATTTGCCCATTATTATTTTCAAAATTGTTCAAGCTCTGTCAAATTGGTTGTTGATAGACAATCATTTTCAGGTCTTGCCATAGATTTTCAAGCAGATTTAAGTCAATTTAGGAACATTCACTGTCTTCTTGGTAAGCAACTCCAGTGTAGATGTGGCCTTGTGTGTTAGGTTATTGTCCTGCTGAAAGGTGAATTAATCTCCCAGTGTCTAGTGGAAAGCAGACTGAACCTGGTTTTCCTGTAGAATTTTGCCTGTGCTTAGCTCCATTCTGTTTCTTTTTTTATCCTGAAAAACTCCCCAGTCCTTAACGATTACAATCATACCCATAACATGATGCAGCCTCCACTATGCTTGAAAATATGGAGAGTGGTACTCAATAATTTGCTGTATTGGATTTGTGCAAACATAACACTTTGTATTCAGGACAAAATGTTAATTACTTAGCCACATTCTTTGCAGCATTACTTTAGTGCCTTGTTGCAAACAGGATGCATGTTTTGGAGTATTTGTATTCTGTACAGGCTTACTTATTTTCACTCTGTCAATTAGGTTAATATTGTGGAGTAACTACAATTTTGTTGATCCATCCTCAGTTTTCTCATATCACAGCCATTAAACTCTGTAACTGTTTTAAAGTCACCATTGGCCTCATGGTGAAATCCCTGAGCGGTTTTCTTCCTCTCCAGCAACTGAGTTAGGACGGACACCTGTGTCTTTGTAGAGACTGGGTGTATTGATACACCATCCAAAGTGTAATTAATAACTTTATCACGTTCAAAGGGATATTCAATGTCTGCTTTTTTTTACCCATCTACCAGTGGGTTCCCTTCTTTGCGAGGCATTGTAAAACCTCCCTGGTCTTTGTGTTTTTTTATACTCCAAAAAATCTCAATTGAATCCATTTTAAATTCAGTCTGTAACACAAAATGTTTTGGAAAAGTGTAAATACTTTCTGAAGCCACTGTGAGTGTAGATATATACCTGTGTGAAAGAGAGGGAGAGTGACAAAAGTATGCAAATGTATGAAAATGTATCGCTCTGGATAAGAGCGTCTGCTAAATGACTAAAATGTAGATGTAAAAGAGCGACGTCGTGGAAAGCTTGTGCTGTCAGCCACTATTCAGTCCCAGACAGTCCCTAACTCAGCTGATAGATTGATTGTCTACACTACATTCTTGTTGATTCAGAAATGCATAGAGGTGAGTTCAAACAGCCAAGCCTACAGGAATTGCTGCTGGGTTCTGTACCTACCTTGTCAGCAAGCAATTATGGTTGTCGGAACAGCCAAGATGGCTTGTGTCAGATAAGGATTGTAATCTGTTATGATCAAATCAAATTGTATTTGTCACATGCTTCATTGACAACAGGTGTAGACTAACTTGTTAACTACTTACGGGTCCTTTTCCAACAATGCAGAGTTAAATATAAGATACAAATAATAATTGAAATAGTGACACGAGGAATAAATACACAGTGAATAACAAATAAAAAATGAGTAGAAAATAACATGGCTATATACATTAAGTACCAGGATTGAGTCGATGTGTAGTGGTAATTGAAGTAGCTATGCACTGTACAGGTAGGGGAATGTTGTGAAGCTGGATGCCAATGAATGTTACCCATCTGGGTTGAGTCCCCTATGGTCAGACCAGTGTGCAGAGACTGTATCAGGACGCAGGGAGCTGTGTCCCAAATGGCACCCTATTCCCTTTTTAGTGTGCTACTTTTGAACAGAGCCCTACAGGCCCAAAAGTAGTGCACTATAAAGGGAATAGGGTGCCATTTGGGATGCAGACGGGCTTTGGCAGCCAGGGGAAATGGGACAGTCAGGTGTTACATAATTCTACCGTTATTCAATGTGGCCTGAAAAGAGGGAGTGAAGGGGGTGGGGGAGAGAGAGAGAGGGGGGAGGGAGAGCGAGGAAGGGAGATGGCCCCTGATGACTGTAGTGATCTGATCTGCTTTCCCTTGCTTATCCGGTTGAGTGTGAGAGAGACAGGATTAGTGTGTGTGTGTGTGTGTGTTGACTGTACAAGCTAAGGGGAAATGGGGGGAAATTGTTGTGCTCCTCTACTTAGCGGAAGCTACCGGCTAGGGATACAAAGGCTAAGTTACACAACCAGAGGTCATTAATGTCTGCTACACAAATCACTCGATAAACCTGCCATACAGTTTTATGCTGGGTTTTTTATGCGGTTGGCCCTGACCTGCATTTTAAATGTGTATTAAAGGAGGACAATAGAATGGACCGAGCTTGAGGTGGCTGAGAGAACCTGTAGAGTGAAGGAAGGGGATGACGTAATGCAGTAAGGCACGTGTGTCAAACACAAGGCCCCCTGGACACATTTCTATCTGGCCCGCACATTGATTTGCGTTGTCAATTCATTTTGGCCCGCTTCCATATAGCCTGCAATGCGCTGCACTACAAGTCACAGCAAGCACTGCCAACGTGCTGCACACCAAACGGCAGTGCTTTGCCACATACACACCCCTCCTCCCAGACTCTCACACACACACCCACACCCCTCCTCCCCAGACCTCCCAGACCCACACACCCACACCCCTCCTCCCAGACCCACACACCCACACCCCTCCTCCCAGACCCACCCACGAGCCAGCCAGTGTACTGTATCATATCACCACTAATGGCACTGACCGAATCTTCTACTGGACCCAAAGTTTAAACTTATTGTAGACTAAATGTCCATGGCAAGTTTCTGTTCCAATGAGTCATTGCTGTAGCCTACAGAAAATGTCATCTTGGTTGTCAAAAAGTTATGAGATAATAGATTCACACGCGGGTATACATTACTACTAAAGGACTATAGGACACACAAGTGAGTATAAATGAGTCGACAGTTGAGTCGTCTACTTTATGAAATGACAGCCTGATGCACTGGCATTGTCAATTCAACCTCAATTGCGCTGCGATCATGTGTCTCGTTTACCGCGCGCAGCGGAGGGAAAGTGTATAGACACATGCCACAGTCCTAGCTAGGCTACTAAAATGTTGCAGTCTGGCTTCGGTTTTTAAAGCTTGACAATGAATAACCAAAAAACTAAACCTGCAACAAAACACCATGCAAAGGAGAAACATGTAGGCCTATTACAGCAACATTTGATCAGTATCCTAGGCTGGCTACTCAACTACAATAAATTTTGAGTATGCCATTGTGCATTCAACCGCACCGGTGATCCATGCAGTGTAAAAAAAAAATGAAAAACATGTTTTAGGTTTAAATGTTTAACAACCTATAGCAACGTTTTTGTTATTTGGAGTTATTAAATACTTTTTGATTAGTATCACAGCATATGGTATATACAGCATCCCATGTACATAAGTGGATATTCTAAAGGGCCATATTTTTTCAAATAAAACAATGGCCAGTTTGGGTCGCAGTTCTAGGCAAGTTTTTTTGTAAAAACTAACATAATTGTCTGTCTGTCTGTCTCTGTCTGTCTCTGTCTGTCTCTGTCTGTCTCTGTCTGTCTGTCTGTCTGTCTGTCTTTTTTCAATATGTGTTTGACACCCCTGCAGAAATGGAAGTGTTTCAAGGATGGGTCCCAAATGGCCCCTCTTTTTTCCTATATATAGTGCACTACTTTGGGCCCAAGTCAAAAGTAGTGCACTATGTAGGGATTAGGGTGCCATTTGGGACTCAGCCCAGGTCTCCTACCAAAGCGAAGCAGATTAATAATGCATTCAATTACCAAGACACCACCTGCCTGGGTCCATGGCGACACTGTGCTCTGGTGCAGGAAAGCACTGTACCGTTCCCTGGTGGTCTGTCTTTCCTTATCTAGGTATTTTTGTGAATAACGTCAGGTCCTATTCAGTCAACTGGTAACTGGGTCTTCAAGATTTTTGCAAAACAAACTATTTTTTGTGTGGATTTTTCCATTAAGCTTTATAGGCTAACATGTAGTTGAACTTTTATTTTTGTTTCGCCCCATTGCCTAAACACTGTTTGGTTAAATTTAATTTTGCACCAGCCAGTATGCTAAGTCCAGTGGAGGCTGGTAGGAAGAGCTATAGGAGGACGAGCTCATTGTAATGGCTGGAATGGAATAGTATCAAACAGATCATACATATGGAAACCACATGTTTAACTCCGCTCCATTAATTCCATTCAAGCCATTACAATGAGCCTGTCCTCCTATAGCTCCTCCCACCAGCCTCCACTGAAGTCCAGTATGACCTGGTGGTGTAACAATGCAGTGGGGGAAAAACACAATAAAGCATCATGAGAGTGACAGGGCACAAAGTGTTCTCTCCAGTGAGAGTATTATTTGGATTAGGCCTAGATGTGAACAAAGTGGTCTGTCATTCTACATCCTTCCATTTCAGTTACCTAGAATCATATTGTCAGGACGAGTGGATCCTAACCTAACGTTGCAGAATCAACTAGCCTATTCTAGAACAGCCAGTCGTTGGACAGTGTTTCATTTGGCTTGATTCAACTCTGTCATCAATGCCTCCTGTTTTCGCCCTGCCTCCTGTACGTTGCAGAGAGCAGACTGACTGACATAAGCAGCTTAGCAGTGTTGACTGGGTATACGTGACTCTGTGTGAAAACTCTGCGTTCTCAGGAAGACTGCCTGGGCTGCTGCCTGGGCCTTTTGCCTGCCTGCTTCCCTCATTATTCTCATCACCTTTGTAATCATGCAGATGCTGTGCTTTGCCAGTGTGGCCAAGACTGTGCTAAGACCATCATTACTTTTCCCGGTGTCTCCTTTTAGAGGGAGGGAGTAAAACAAGAATGGAGAAGAAAAATACTTTCTCATATTATTGACCTAAGATGTGTCTGTTGAACTTTAATGCTGACAGCTAGGCTAACTGGTATGACAAATTTGAGAAGTTGTCAAACATCATCATCATCAGTCTAAGTTTACTATGTTTCACCATTTCCCTTCCACTGCCTCACTTTCCAGAAAGCTCCAGCTAGTCATGTTATTTCAAATGCAAAGTCCCTCCCAACAGTGGTCTGTTCCTGTGAATATCATTGCAGGTTTTTGTCATGTGTTTCTTTGTTTCCTTGTTCCTCAGGGCGGCAGTAGGAGAAACAGACCATGTCTCAGGACAAGAACAGCTACCCTGGGGTTATGGGGGAGAACAACCCCCTCCACAACAACATCTACGGACCGCCCCAGCCCGGGTTCGGGATAGCCCCTCCCAACTACACCCCGGCCCCAGTGCAAGCTCCATACCCCGGCCAGCCTGTAGCCTATGGCCAGCCTACACCATACGATCAGCCTGCACCCTATGGTCAGCCTGCACCCTATGGTCAGCCCGGGTTTCCTCAGGGAGGCCTCGGGTTTGGACAGGGTCCCTACCCTCAGATGCCCTATCCCCAGGGCCCCTACCCCACAGGGCCCTACCAGCAACCTGCACAGCCAGGGTTCCCTGGTGACCCCAACAGTGAGTAGAAAGTAGTGGACATATAGCTGTGCTTGAGACATTTCACATGATTATGTTTGGAAGAGAAGTCATATGGTGTCATGGTGAATCTAGGAAGAGGTTGCTCTCTAGACACTGTTCCTGGTTCTTCTAGGTTTACCTCCATTCTATGCTTTAATGGCTATAAGAGTGTAAAACTGTCTCTAGACCTGGGCTAACATGCACATTATCCCTACACTTAAATGTTTTGTAACTCTCAAGCCCATATCATACATCATTAGTCCAAGTGGGCCAAAAGCAATGTGCTCAGGGACAGTTAAATTAATTATGTTACCAGTCTTCACTCCTGCTTATGTCAGTTTTCCATTTCAAAGGCAGGTTTGGAAATTCTTTCTATTTAAGGTCACTGTTTGGTTTTCCACTTAGATGGATGTATTATTACCCTGAGAAACTGCTGCCTGTGTCTTTCACTGTCCATCATTAACCTAGTGTGCTGAAGAAGCACACAGTTCATCCTCCTGAGGTTAAACTGTCTCACTTTCTGACTCACTGACTGATCAATAACTATATAGAACTCACCCTTTCAATGACCCGTGTCAAAACGACACATACAATAGTCTCACAATTGACAAGCATTTGATTGGCAATAGTCTCACCCCTGTAGTGATTAAACCCGTAGTTACAATTTGGTCCTTGTTGTTGTTGTCTGGGGTTTTCAGCTTCCATTGGTGACGGTTACCATGGGGATGTGCCGCCATCTTACTACGACAACGAGGAGTTCACCAACTCTGGCTTTGAGGACAAGAGCATCCGACAGGCGTTCATCAGAAAGGTGAGGGAGGAGAGGGGACGGGACTGCATGAATGAGAACAGAATAACGTGCTGTCAGTTGAGTGAATGGAGGAGATTGAAACCAAATCATTCTATCAGCTGCTAGTTATTCAGATGTAAATGAGCTGTTAGCTAACTCTGGTGCAAAAATAAATAAACTCTGGTGCAACGCATCACTTCTCACTTTTGAGATGTACTGTATGTTTTGGTTGTACACTGTCCCTGTCCAAATACACTTAATTAATAAAACAATGATCTGCTATTCTTTTCACGTTTTTGACTATTATTCAAAATAAATACATTCCTGCACAAATCTAGCCAGCAATGTTTCACCTTTTAATTTCAATAGCCAATGTTGACTGACCCTTTGTCATAGTTATTGAGAACCTTTCTTGAGACAGTCCTGTAACATCTGTCTATCCAACCTTCTCCCCCTCCTCCTAGGTGTTCCTGGTGCTGACCGTTCAGTTGATGGTCACCACCGCCTTCGTGGCGGTCTTCACCTTTGTGGACGACGCCAAGTTGTTTGTGCGGCGTAACCCCTGGACATACTACGTGTCCTACGCAATCTTCTTCGTGTCTCTCATCACCCTCAGCTGCTGTGGAGAGTTCCGGCGCAAACACCCCTGGAACCTGGTGGCATTGGTACAGCCCCACCCTGACTTTGGCTGCATCCAACATGGCACCCTATTCCCTATGTAGTGTTCTACTTCAAAAGTAGTGCACTATGTAGGGAATAGGGTGCCAGTAGTGCACTATGTAGGGACTAGGGTGCCATTTGGGACGCATACCGTGTCTTTTAACCTCTAAATAGATGCTTTGTCTTTTGCATCAACCCTATATATCTGTTAATAATGTTTCGGTTTGGGACAATGTTGCTGGAATTGGGTAGATATTGATATTAGACTAGAGCTACAAATATAAGAGAGATATTGTCAAGATGGATATTGTCAGGTTTTATAAAACCGTAAGAAATCAACGAAGCACAGATTAGATCGATTAAAGGTGCACTATGCAGAAATCACTCCACCATTTCCTGGTTGTTAAAATTCTAATAGTATGCCTAATTTCAGTTTCTATATGGAAAAAACAAGCAAGTGTAGTGTAGAGAATCATTGTACCATCTGAACCGCTGTGACATATATTTTCCAGAACCCAAAATATTGTATTGTCAGCTGTTTGAAGCTGGTGTACAAAACCAAAAGTAAAAGACGCAAAAACGAAACTTATAAAAGGGGAAGCATAGAATAGCGCACATAGAACAGATCTACTGCTTCTTAGACTTGCTTTCAATGAGAATGACAGATCTATAACTCACATTTGTATGTGAATTTTGTTGGGTCGCCCAAAAAGTTACGTATTGTAGCTTTAAATACAGTTGATGACCTGATTTTGTCTATATGTTAGTTCTATAACATTCTGAGAGGGATGTGTTGTGGTTGTAATCCTGACGTTGTCTGTCCTCAGTCCATCCTGACCCTGAGTCTGTCCTACATGGTGGGGATGATCGCCAGCTTCTACGACACGGAGACCGTCATCATGGCCGTGGGCATCACCGCTGTGGTCTGCTTCACTGTGGTCCTCTTCTCACTACAGGTCTGTAGTACACACATGCACACAGGCATGAACAAACACACTCCATCCTTACTCCCACCTTGCTGTCAGTGTCACACTTACTGTTTTGCAAACCATGATATTATGGAGTATTTTTCTGCCTCCATGGCCTTTGTTTCAGTTTCACTATTACTATCGCATACTGTCACTATCGCATACTGTCACTATCGCATACTATTACCATCACATACTATGGCATAGCCTTGAGAATTGAGGAACGTGCAGGGACTTTAACCTCAACTCCTTCTTGGGACAATAACAATCCTTGACAATCCCACATTTCCCTGTTTTCTCCCCTAATCTAGAGCAAGTATGACTTCACTTCCTGTCGGGGCGTTCTGTTCGTGTGTCTGATCGTCCTGCTGCTCTTCTCCATCCTCTGCATCTTCATCCGCCACAGGATCCTCCACATCGTCTACGCCTCCCTGGGAGCCCTGCTCTTCACCTGCGTAAGTAGAGGAACTCGCCTGCATTTTAATGATGGATTGCATTTACATTGCACTTTTCAAAGTGCCCAAAAGGTCTTCATGTTTTAAGGGGGGCACTCGCCTCATCCACCGCCATTGTGTCACCTGTGAAAGTGTACTAAGTAAACGTGGCGTGGTTGACTATCAGGGCAAATTTATGTATAAAAGGTCTGTTGTTTACTAGGGATGTCTGTCATTATAATCAATGTTATGGTGCATATGGGATGGTTGCTAAATTACAGGGTTGTGGCAGGGCTATACCAAGGACGTATATAAACCCTGGCTTCAACACAGCACCACCGATCAGTCATCTAGTGTGTATATATGTAGTTGGGCTATACCCATTGCGTGTTAGTGAGGATGGAGGGAGAGGACAGCGTGTTAGTGAGGATGGAGGGAGAGGACAGCGTGTTAGTGAGGATGGAGGGAGAGGACAGCGTGTTAGTGAGGATGGAGGGAGAGGACAGCGTGTTAGTGAGGATGGAGGGAGAGGACAGCGTGTTAGTGAGGATGGAGTGAGAGGACAGCGTGTTAGTGAGGATGGAGGGAGAGGACAGCGTGTTGGTGAGGATGGAGGGAGAGGACAGTGTGTTAGTGAGGATGGAGGGAGAGGACAGCGTGTTAGTGAGGATGGAGGAAGAGGACAGTGTGTTATTGAGGATGGAGGGAGAGGACAGTGTGTTGGTGAGGATGGAGGGAGAGGACAGCGTGTTGGTGAGGATGGAGGGAGAGGACAGCGTGTTAGTGAGGATGGAGGGAGAGGACAGCGTTTTAGTGAGGATGGAGTGAGAGGACAGCGTGTTAGTGAGGATGGAGGGAGGAGACAGCGTGTTAGTGAGGATGGAGGGAGGGGACAGCGTGTTAGTGAGGATGGAGGGAGGGGACAGCGTGTTAGTGAGGATGGAGGGAGGGGACAGCGTGTTAGTGAGGATGGAGGGAGAGGACAGCGTGTTAGTGAGGATGGAGGGAGAGGACAGCGTGTTAGTGAGGATGGAGGGAGAGGAAAGCGTGTTAGTGAGGATGGAGGGAGAGGACAGTGTGTTAGTGAGGATGGAGGGAGGGGACAGCGTGTTAGTGAGGATGGAGGGAGAGGACAGCATGTTAGTGAGGATGGAGGGAGGGGACAGCGTGTTAGTGAGGATGGAGGGAGGGGACAGCGTGTTAGTGAGGATGGAGGGAGAGGACAGCGTGTTAGTGAGGATGGAGGGAGAGGACAGCGTGTTAGTGAGGATGGAGGGAGAGGACAGCGTGTTAGTGAGGATGGAGGGAGAGGACAGCGTGTTAGTGAGGATGGAGGGAGGGGTCAGCGTGTTAGTGAGGATGGAGGGAGGGGACAGCATGTTAGTGAGTATGGAGTGAGAGGACAGCGTGTTAGTGAGGATGGAGTGAGAGGACAGCGTGTTAGTGAGGATGGAGGGAGGGGACAGCGTGTTAGTGAGGATGGAGAGAGAGGACAGCGTGTTAGTGAGGATGGAGGGAGAGGACAGCGTGTTAGTGAGGATGGAGGGAGAGGGCAGTTTGAATTCCAATGGTTGGTTGTGGGATATGGTAGAGACGTGAAGGAGAGAGGATGAAGAAAGACCATTTTACAGATGAGAACATTATTTCTATTTTATTCAGCATAGTCTATGATGATTTCAGGCTAATGCAGTATGGCAGAACATCACTGGTAACTTTTGTGGTTATAAGAATATGAAGCATTAAAAAACCAGCATAACCTGAAAATCCATGTGATGTACCTACTTAGGTCTGTATGCAAAGCGTTACAATTCTGCCCTACATGATTGCCTGATTGAATGTCTCTCTTGCCATAATAATTCCTGACTCCATGTTCTGTGTGGTTGTAGTTCTTGGCTGTGGACACCCAGCTCCTCCTGGGCAACAAGAAGCTGGCTCTGAGTCCAGAGGAGTACATCTTCGCCGCTCTCAACCTCTACACAGACATCATCAACATCTTCCTCTACATCCTGGCTCTCGTGGGCCGTTCCCGTGAGTGATGTAGCGGCGCCCTCTAGGGGAAAGGGAGAGGAAGGCAGCCAGGAGGACTGAATGATGCTCTTTTCCCCTCGCTGTCTTTTTGTATGATTTGTTCCACTTTTTGAGGTTCCCTCTCCCATTTGTATGTTAAACCTCCCCGCCTTCACCCCACCCCCTTCAGGAGATGAATTGGGTGACAGAAAAAGGGGTTCTGTCACCTATAGCAGCAGGCCTGTCATAGAGCGCAGCAAAGAACACTTATGAAGTTATTTATTTAAAATTCTATTTAAGTATGTTATTGTAAGTTATTCTGATATTATTATTTTATTTTTTTCTACATTCCTTGTTTGTTTTTACGCATTCTGCTTGCTCTGTCCTCCTTGGCAATCTGCTTCTACTTACAGAGAGATTGTAGCTAACTAGTATATCACTTCTGAACAACATTAGCTGAACAAACACTATAGAACTCTCCTGTCCTCTGCGATTTTGGCGCTCTTCCTTGCCTTGTAGATGAAGCACTGTAGAGAGATTGAGAGGCAAGAAAGTTTTATGGTATCTGATAGAGAGAGCAGCGCTGTGATGCAGGCCAGCGCTTTTTAAGGAGGAAACGTAGAAACTAGAAACAACACCTTTCCTGCTATATTCTCCCACTTTGGTCTTCCCTTGTTTTCCTGCCAATGTAAAGTAACTCTGCATGGCACCTGAAACACAGCTGAGATGAGCTGAATAGATTCATAAAAACCCTTCAGAGGGATACCTCTCCTAGCCTGCTTGTTACGTAGCTGTACATAGATCTGTGTGAACTGGATATGACGCTTAGTTCCCTAACCAGCTCTCTCTAGGCATGCCTGGGGAGTGTATGACTGATGACATCACTACGCATCGCTAACCAGTACAAAGACCAAAACTCTAATAAGATGTGAATGGCAGAGCACCCAGCTATTAAAGCGAGATGGCGCACCTCTTACCCACTCGTTTGTGTTGTTAACATGGATGTTCAACACTAATACACATGAGTATATGTGTAATTGAGATGCTTTTGTAGAAGCTAAGTGTGGAATGTCCCATTGGCTTCTTTTGGATAAATGTTTTCCCTCTTATTTTTCGCGTATCCTTACTAATTCCTCGTTTGTCTCTTTGCCTTCATGTATAGTAAATAGTATAGTGTTGTTTTTTTCTCTCCATTATTGCTAATGTGAAATGTTTAGGTATTGGAATTTCGGAACACTTTTATACAGAGCTGTTACAAGAATATCACTAGTTGCTTGTGAATTTTTTTTTCTTTTTTTTTACTGACATGTAGTAGAACACAGAGATTGAAGGATATAAGTTATTAATTATATATTTATTGAAGTTGCTGTAGAAGGCAGGGCTGCTGTGAAGTTGAAAGTGAACGAGCAGGAAACTCAACACTTTCCTGTCATTCTGAATGATGCATGGTGAAAGGGCCTCCTAGGAGAGGGAAGATTATTATTGACAGTCTGCATCCCAAATAGCACCCTATTCCCTAATATAGTGCACTTCTTTTGACCTCTGGGCCCTGGTCAAATGTAGTGCACTATATAGGGAATATGGTGCCTTTTGGGACGAAGAGGGGCATATAGTCTGAGGTTTCCTGCTCAAACATGAAGGATTAGTGTCAATACTTGACTCTTGACGGTAGAACAAGGAGAGGCTGGATGCACAGAATTAAGGACTAGTCACTAGAGAAAAAAATCTTAGTTTTAACACTCCACTACTACCAATGCTGACCAAGCCATTGATATGTTGTCCATTTGAAACTAGACACTAAGTTACATCCACTAATATGAATACCATTTTGAAAACCACATCAAAGTCTTGAATCTCTCAGATCAAGTTATGATTTGACTCCTGTTGCACGATCCTTCCCCATTGTTGCATGTACTGTGATTGCACACTGGGCAGTGTTCTAGCTGTTTCTTTGAATCATGTTGAACAAAGAATAATCATAACGATAGAAGTTACATTGTTGTGCTGCCTACAGCCCTGTTTTGTTAAACCATTTTGATTGAATTATTGTGTTTGAATCTAACTAAATGTGTATACACTGAGTGTACAAATCATTAGGAACAGCCTCAATTCTACAAGGTGTCGAAAGCGTTCCACAGGGATGCTGGCCCATGTTGACGCTAATGCTTCCCACAGTTGTGTCAAGTTGGCTGCATGTGCTTTGGGTGGTGGACCATTTCTTGAATCACATGGGAAACTATTGAGCGTGAAAAACCCAGCAGCGTTGCAGTTCTTGACACACTCAAACCGGTGCGCCTGGCAGCTACTACCATGCCCCGTTCAAAGGCACTTCAATCTTTTGTCTTGCCCATTCACCCTCTGAATGGCACACATACACAATCCATGTCTCAATTGTCTCAAGGCTTAAAAATCCTTATTTAACCTGTCTCCTTCCCTTCATCTTCATCTACACTGATTGAAGTGGATTTAACAGGTGACATCAATAAGGGATCATAGCTTTCACCTGGATTCACCTGGTCACTGTCATGGAAATAGCAGGTGTTCCTAATGTTTTGTACACTCAGTGTATTATATAACTCCTTAGTGGTTTGATGTGTATAGAGTAATTTGGGCTTTGTATTTCTGTTTGCACTGTAAATTTGCATTAAAATGAACTGGAGTTGCATTCCTCTACACTGCTCTTCACTTTTCATTAAAAGAGATACAACAGAAAAAAATATTGTGTGTGGTTTGAACCACTGATTGATGCTAAGGCTATAATAGCACTTCTTGTATTAAAAGCTGTTTATTGTGGAAGGGGCATGTGAATGAAATTTTATTGTGTTGAAAATGTCTTTGGTGTCATAAACAAACAATCCTTGGTTACTTCCTGTGCTTGGTAAAGATATGAGGGGGGGCCATCATGACGACCTCCTTAGGACCATCTGGCAGAACTCCCAGAATATGTTCTATAAGTTAAGATAGGAGACAGAGCCAGTCACATGTAGGAACCAATCAATCATGTTTATGTAGGTTTTAATGTAGCCGTAAATAAGGCATTATGTAAGGAACGCACTTTTAGAGCTCCCTTCAGACCGGTACTTTATACATCTAAGTTTGACTGTGACCTCTCCAGCTTGCTGACAATAAAGAGTGATTCATTTAATATTGACTTCGAGTGTCCCTGTGTTGAATTTCCACGACAGGCAAATTAATAGACATGGGGCATGAGACTATAATTATACTATACAGTCATGATTGATAGGCTATACATTACAAACTTCTCTGAGACCAATAATGGCAACCTAAACATGAAGAAGAAGAATCCTAATGGTTGGCACAAGCCACTCCTCCCCCCACCACCTGACTACCCCCTGAGGGGCCTAAGGCTGCGTCCCAAATGGCACCTATTCACTTTATTGTGCACTACTTTTGACCAGGGCACATAGGGCTCTGGGAAATGTACTGCACTATATAGGGAATAGGGTAACATTTGGGACGCATTCAGAGTTGTTTCTGATGTCACAGACCAGTACCCTGCCCTGAACTTTAGTCGCTGTCACTAGCCGGCTACCACCCGGTTACTCTGTTGCCCTACAGTGAGGGAAAAAATAATTTGATCCCCTGCTGATTTTGTACGTTTGCCCACTGACAAAGAAATGATCAGTCTATAATTTTAATGGTAGGTTTATTTGAACAGTGAGAGACAGAATAACGCATGTCAAAAATGTTATAAATTGATTTGCATTTTAATGAGGGAAATAAGTACCTTCTTAAAAGTTAATTTGTGGAATTTCTTTCCTTCTTAATGCGTTTGAGCCAATCAGTTGTGTTGTGACAAGGAAGCAGGGGTATACAGAAGATAGCCCTATTTGGTAAAAGACCAAGTCCATATTATGGCAAGAACAGCTCAAATAAGCAAAGAGAAAAGACAGTCCAACTTTACTTTAAGACATGGTCAGTCAATCTGGAAAATTGCTTTGAAACTTTGAAAGTTTCTTAAAGCGCAGTCACAAAAACCATCATGCGCTATGATGAAACTGGCTCTCATGAGGACCGCCACAGGAATGGAAAACCCGGAGTTACCCCTGATGCAGAGGATAAGTTCATTAGAGTTACCAGCCTCAGAAATTACAGCCCAAATAAATGCTTCACAGAGTTCAAGTAACAGACACATCTCAACATCAACTGTTCAGAGGGGACAGTGTGAATCAGAACTTCATGGTTGAATTGCTGCAAAGAAACCACTACTAAAGGACACCAATAATAAGAAGAGATCTGCTTGGACCAAGAAACACGAGCAATGGACATTAGACCGGTGGAAATTTGTCCTTTGGTCTGGAGTCCAAATTGGTCTGGAGTCCAAATTGGTTAAAACCGCTGTGTCTTTGTGAGACGCGTGTGGGTGAACAGATGATCTCCGCATGTGTAGTTCACACCGTAAAGCATGGAGGAGGTGTTATGGTGTGGGGGTGCTTTGCTGGTGACACTGTCTGTGATTTATTTAGAATTCAAGGCACACTTAACCAGCATGGCTACCACAGCATTCTGCAGCGATACGCCATCCCATCTGGTTTGGGCTTAGTGGGACTATCATTTGTTTTTCAACAGGACAATAACCCAATACACCTCCAGGCTGTGTAAGGGCTATTTTACCAAGAAGGAGAGTGATGGAGTGCTGCATCAGATGACCTGGCCTCCACAATCACCCAACCTCAACCCAATTAAGATGGTTTGGGATGAGTCGGACGGCAGAGTGAAGGAAAAGCAGCCAACAAGTGCTCAGCATATGTGGGAACTCCTTCAAGACTGTTGGAAAAGCATTCCAGGTGAAACTGGTTGAGAGAATGCCAAGAGTGTGCAAAGCTGTCATCAAGGCAAAGGGTGGCTATTTGAAGAATCTCAAATATAAAATATATTTTGATTTGTTTAACACTTTTTTGGTTACTACATGATTCCATATGTGTTATTTCATAGTTTTGATGTCTTCACTATTATTCTACAATGTAAAAAAAATAGTACAAATAAAGAAAACCCCTTGAATGAGTAGGTGTGTCTAAACTTTGGACTGGTAGTGTATAGACCAGGTGGCTGGTCTCAGACGATCCCGCAGGTGAAGAAGCCGGATGTGGAGGTCCTGAGCTGGGGTGGTTACACGTGGTCTGCGGTTGTGTGGCCGGTTGGACGTACTGCCAAATTCTCTAAAACGACGTTGTAGGCGGCTTATGGTAGTGCAATTAACATTAAGTTCTCTGGCAACAGCTCTGGTGGACATTCCTGTAGTAAGCATGCCAATTGCACGCTCCCTCAAAACTTGAGACATCTGTGGCATTGTGTTGTGTGACAAAACTGCACATTTTAGAGTGGCCTTTTATTGTCCCCTGCACAAGTTGCACCTGTGTAATGACCATGTTGTTTAATCAGCTTCTTGATATGCCACACCTGTCAGGTGGATGGAATATCTTGGCAAAGGAGAAATGCTCACTAACAGGGATGTAAAAAAAAAATGTGTGCACAAAATTTGAGGGGAATAAGCTATTTGTGTGTATGGAACATTTCTGGGATTTTTTATTTCAGCTCATTAAACATGGCACCAAAACTTTACATGTTGCGTTTATATTTTTGTTTGGACTCCGACATTGCTCGTCCTAATATTTCCATATTTCTTAATTCCATTATTTTACTTAATTTAACCCTAACCTTAAATTAAGACCAAAAAGCACATTTTGGTGTTCATTCATTTTTTCAATATAGCCAATTTTGACTTTGTGGCTGTGCTATCTAGTGGACACCTCTCCTTGTTTTTGATCATTTAAATTAAGTGCTTAATGAGCCATTGGATGCTGCTGAGTCATTGCTTGCCACATTTTAACCGAGACACCACAAGGAAATATGTAGTTCTCTAAGGAGGTCAAATGGAGTCATCCTCTGTTATCTGTCATCAAGATTTATGTTTTATAGCTAATGAGAGCAAACTACATGCAGCATGCATACATTGTTATCTCCCTTCAGGTTTTGGTTCCGTTGCCCGTCTGTTATGTTCACTTGACAGTGGTAAGATGTTGTCTCACTACACAGGGGGGTAGCAAAAACACATAAGCCAACATGAAACAGCAGCCACATTCAGAAATTATTTATATGTACATTACTTTTAATAATATTACTTGCTATTGAATGAGCACATTCACGTGGTACAAAAATTGGTGATCACACCACATTTAACTCCCTGAGGACATATTTAGCAAAACTGCAACTACGGAGAATAATTGTGAATAGAGAACGCTGTAAGACATGTCAGCTCACAGCTCTTAAGGGCTATGAGCCCTTTCTGTTTTTGGGGAGCTCAGTAGAATAGAATCCCTAGGGCTCTAGAATGTTATCAGACAACAAGAATTACTTAGTTACCACGACAACCTATTGTTGTTAATTTACTGTCTTCCATCTTCCACTGTAGGAGGCAGAAGGTTTAGGGATTTGGTTACAGAACATCATGTATTTTTGACTAATACATGCATAACAACGAGTGTGAGTATATTGCATGATACACTTTGATACTTTAATTTGACTCTTTATACTAAAATGACGCTGTAATGCAACTTTCGATTATAGACATTATGCTTTTCTCTCATGTGACCCTCTCTATTTTGTCTGTTAGCACCATGACTATCGGGATTTTTGGCACGTGGGACCATCAGTTCAATGCCACTGAGCAAGCACTCACAGACAAGATGAAGAACAACCCTTGCTATCCATTCACTATAGTGAAGGACAGTAAGAGATCTATCGTTAACTTCTCTCATTTATAGTTAACTGTTCTTTTATAGCCATCTCAAATGATTTGGTTTCAGTTGTTTTGTTTTCAAATGGTCCTTTAGTTGGTTTGCCGGTTGATGGTGATATGATTTGTTGCAGTGTTTGTTCTTGAATACCTGCATGAAAACATCTGGAAAGGTTCACTGCTACTGATCGCCTCCACCATTGGAACAGCCTGCTACATGAACATGGAGTTTGGGGTGTGTGAGTGCTCCCATGAGGAATAGACACACAACCTGAAATTTCCTGACATCCTGCTAATTCTCTCTTTTATATACCAATTGAAAAGGGAAAATTGTAAACACATCTCACATGTTTAGTTTTCCTTTTGTGAGCAGGTATAAACCTCATACCATTAACTGTAGTCCTAGCCCTTTCTTCAGTCGTTCTCCCTTCGACTGACCTTACCATAACCTTTAAGCTTTACCTCTTCCTGGTTCAGGACCATCACAAGTATACTGGGTTCCTGGTGTTCAGCCTGTGTCTCTCTCTGTGGCTGGTCTTTTCCGGGGCCTTCCGCCGGCGCCTGGTGATCGATCACAAGAAGAAGGAGTACCGCTACTACATTCACACACACCTACGTCACAGGGGCCCCTTGCACCAGATCTACATACGCATGATAGCACAGAAGAGTGGTGAGGTCCTAGTACTGTTACTCCTTTTCTGTCGGTGGGGAATTGTGATCCTTCATTCATATCAGTCATGGGCTATTGGTGCTGAGATAAGGGATGGATGAATAGATGTCCAGCAAACAGACTGGTTTAAGTCTCAAGGCACTGCAGGCTAATGTTCATGACCTAATTTCAGGACAGGGACTGCTGATGTACAAGCTGATGCTAAATGGATACAAGATTGAAGAGAGGGAGCTCAGTGGCTTCTCAGAGAAATATGAGGTATCATTGCTGAGTAAAATGACTATTGCCATTAGATGAGGGTTCTGGGCCCGTATCCACAAAGCGTAGGAGTGCTGATCTAGGATCAGGTCCCAATCTGTCCATATAATCTTATTCATTATGATTTATAGGGCTAAACTGATCCTAGATCAACATTTTACATTTTAGTCATTTAGCAGACGCTCTTATCCAGAGCGACTTACAGTTAGTGAATACCTTTCCCCGTGGGAATCGAACCCACAACCCTGGCGTTGCAACGCCATGCTCTATCAACTGAGCTACATCCCTGCCGGCCATTCCCTCCCCTACCCTGGGCCAATTGTGCGCCGCCCATGAGTCTCCCGGTCGCGGCCGGCTGCGACAGAGCCTCGATTTGAACCAGGATCTCTAGTGGCACAGTTAGCACTGCGATGCAGTGCCTTAGACCACTGCGCCACTCAGGAGGCAACCCTCCTACTCTGAGACGCTTTGTGGATATGGGCCCTGGCCTGCTTCTCATCAAGCAATCATATATTTTAATAAACATCTGACCATAATGTAGTACGTGGTCGATAACACTGCCCATTCCTTCCCTGACTCATCCACTTATATTACAGCAAAAATTTATTTTTATTTCACAGCTGTTGGAGTGCCAGGGCAGGAGGATAGCGACGAAACTCAACCTCAATTACTTTGACTACCAAGACACTTCGAAACGCCACCTTGTCTTCCACAGGCCCAAAATCATCCTGTCTGCCAACAATGATTGCAACAATCCACCTGTTTGAGGATGAGGAAGTTCCTCTGTGATCAATCACGTGGTGCTGTCAGTGTCCCTGCTATGTTGCCTTTACCCTATCCATATTCCATAAACAGCCCAAATTCAAAGATGAAATATTGTGTTTCCAAATGTCTCTGCATGTATTTTTCATGAGTTTTCAAATATCTCTTGAAATCATTGAATTGGTCTTTGACACCCAAGTTTATCAAATCATGTTGCCATCCCCAATATTATGCTTCAACTGTGACTGATCTTTCCACATTGCAACATAATACAGTCAGAATCAACACAGTTCTTGAGAATGTAAGAATGAAACACTAACAGTGTTTTACTAGCCAGATCCCGCCTTCCTTCTAGAATGAGCCAATGAAAATACAGAAACAGGCGTGCACGTAAATTAACAGGGCTAGTGTGTATATCAAGGTTACCGTGTTCGTAATTTTCTAGCCAAATGGGCTACTTTGAAAACGATGTCGCGGGTGAAAATGTATTGGTCGCGGGTGGCGGCTTTTTGGGGTACTTCTAAATTGCACCGCGGCCGCAATGGCATGTATCTTTAAAAAATATATATACAGTATATTTCACTGTGACCTGCTGCTGCTGACTATCAGGCAGTGTGCAGTCTGTTACTGAGTGAGTGAGGGAGTGGCGGGGAAGGGGAGGGCCGGAGGGGTGTGTGTGTGTGTGTGTGTGTGTGTGTGTGTGTGTGTGTGTGTGTGTGTGTGTGTGTGTGTGTGTGTGTGTGTGTGTGTGTGTGTGTGTGTGTGTGTGTGTGTGTGTGTGTGTGGGTTGAGAGCACTGGTTGAGATAGTGCTGCTGCAGAGGCAGCTGACTCACGCAGACAGAGCAGAACGCGCACACGTCGTGACAACTTTTTACCAGTTGTAGGTAGGCTATTATGGAGACATCCTTTTTCTGTAAAACATATTAACGCGTTAGAACTGATACAACGGCAACAAAGCATTGGAAAACGACTTTATCTGCATTGCTTGCTGTTTGGGGTTTTAGGCTGGATTCCTGTATAGCACTTTGTGACATCTGCTGATGTAAAAAAGGGCTTTATAAATACATTTGATTGATTGATTGAGATACATTCTAAATTGCATTCTAATGTCGACTTTTCTTATGGATAACCGTATCAAGCTAAGGGTTTTACTCATGCTCAGTTCTAGGGGTCTGGAGTGCTGTGAGATTGGACGTTTGAAATGGAAGTTATGGAACTCCCTCGCGTGCTTCTGTTATGGGAAAAAGTCCATAATGAAAATGACATTAAATGTGGAGAATGATAGGGTACATTTGCATATGTTGGCCATCAAGTACGCTATTAATGTATCATTCTCCACATTTAATGTCAGTTTCATTGTGGACTTTTCCCTGAAATGAGATGTTGGCATATCAGGGGCTATAGGCTACCTGCATCTAGCTCAGCAAACCATGGCAAAGTTGAATTGCAATTATAAACCCAGATTTTTGTCAGTAGCCTATGCCTATTGAAATAAAAAGTCAATCTCGCAAATAGGCCATTGATAACGGTTTGTAGTCTTAACATCTGGCACATAATAATGGCACAATTGCCAGAAAATAGACTAACATTAGTTTTTTGAAGTTCATCCAAGTGTTTCTTGCACAGAGATTTCGAGATCCTCTGTCCAACTTTCATCACTCAAACCATCCTGTCGGATTTATCTATAGTTATGCACATGTGCAAACAGGATTTATTTAAGCAATAAGGCCCGAGGGGTGTGGTATATGGCCAATATACTATGGCTAAGGGCTGTTCTAATGCACAACGCAACGCAGAGTGCTAAGTACACAGCCCTTAGCCTTGGTATATTGGCTATATATCACAAACCCCAAGGTGCCTTTGAGCCCTGAATGTTGATTGGTTGAAAGCCATGGTATATCAGACTTTGAGCCCTGAATGCTGAATGCTGATTGGTTGAAAGCCATTGTATATCAGACCGTGTACCACAGAACAACAAAAAAATAATTTGTACTGTTCTAATTACGTTGGTAACCAGTTTATAATAGCAATAAGGCACCTCGGGGGTTTGTGGTAGAGTGCATTCGGAAAGTATTCAGACCCCTTCCCTTTTTCCACATTTTGTTACGTTACAGCCTTATTCTAAAATGGATTAAATAATTATTTTCCTCATCAATCTACACACAATAACCCATAATGTCAAAGTTAAAAAAGGTTTTTAGAAATGTTTGCAAATGTATTAAAAATAAAAAACAGAAATACCTTATTTACATAAGTATTCAGACCCTTTGCGATGAGACTCGAAATTGAGCTCAGGTGCATCCTGTTTCCATTGATCATCCTTGAGATGTTTCTACAACTTGATTGGAATCCACCTGTGGTAAATTCAATTGATTGAACATGATTTGGAAAGGCACACGCCTGTCTATGTAAGTTCCCACAGTTGACAGTGCATGGCAGAGCAAAAACCAAGCCATGAGGTCAAAGAAATTGTCCGTAGAGCTCCGAGACAGCATTGTGTTGAGGCACAGATTTGGGGAAGGGTGCCAAAAAAAATTCTGCAGCATTGAAGGTCCCCAAGAACATAGTGGCCTCCATCATTCTTAAATGGAAGAAGTTTGGAACCACCAAGACTCTTCCTAGAGCTGGCCGCGCAGCTAAACTGAGCAATCGGGGAACCCGATGGTCACTCTGACAGAGCTCCAGAGTTCCTCTATGGAGATGGGAGAACCTTCCAGAAGGACAACCATCTTTGCAGCACTCCACCAATCAGGCCTTTATGGTAGAGTGGCCAGACGTAAGCCACTCCTCAGTAAAAGGCACATGACAGCCCGCTTGGAGTTTGTCAAAAGCCACCTAAAGGACTCTCAGACCATGAGAAACCAGATTCTCTGGTCTGATGAAACAACGTGTGCTTAGGACAACGGCCCTAAGCACACAGCCAAGACAACGCAGGAGTGGCTTCGGGACAAGTCTCTGAATGTCTTTGAGTGGCCCAGCCAGAGCCTGGACTTGAACCCGATCTAACATTCCTGGAGAGATCTGAAAATCGCTGTGGAGTGACGCTCCCCATCCAACCTGACAGAGCTTGAGAGGATCTGCAGAGAAGAATGGGAGAAACTCCCCAAATGCAGGTGTGCCAAGCTTGTAGCGTCATACCCAAGAAGACTTGTAATCGCTGCCAAAGGTGCTTCAACAAAGTACTGAGTAAAGCGTCTGAAGGCTTATGGAAATGTGATATTTCCGTTTTTTTTTTTTTCTAAATTTTCTAAAATGTCTAAAAACCTGTTTTTGCTTTGTAATTATGGGGTATTGTGTGTAGATTGATGAAGGGGAAAAAAACGATTTAATTCATTTTAGAATAAGGCTGTAATGTAACAAAATGTGGAAAAAGTCAACTGGTCTGAATACTTTCCGAATGCACTGTATATGGCCAATATACCATGGCTAAGGGCTATGTGCTAAGAACAGCCCTTAGCCATGGTATATTGGCCATATACCACACCTCCTCGGGCATTATTGCTTAATCATAGCAGTCAAAACAAATTAAATCAACAGTGATCGATGGAAAATGATCTGGAGATTTATCTTTTCTCTTGCGACATTCTTAAACTCGCAAGAATTATTATTTTGATGGAAAACATAATTTTGCTTCATAGCCTAGGTTGTTAAAAATGACTTCGATATTCCTTCTTAATTTGCTTGATAACATTATGGGAGAAGGGTTTATTGGATAAATGTGGCAACACTTCTCTTGCTGCGAAAAAAGTTGCCATGCCTTGTGGGATGGTTTTCAGAGGTCGTTAGTAAATAAAGTTTAGCTAGACCACATTTTACCTAGACCTGGCAACCCTGGTGTATATGTTAGATACCTCTCGCTCTGAACAGCGACAACTGACCCCGCGTCCGTCTGCAGACACAGGGCGGCAGCTTTTGCACAACACAGCCAGCTAGGTAGATTGCTAACGTTAGCTGTATGATCTAGCTAGCATCCAATATCTGGTATTAAACGATTTTCTCATTATTTGACATTATCGTTGACATGTCGGCCTTTTCAGAGGCAGCTTTGGAGAAGAAACTATCGGAGCTTAGCAATTCCCAACAAAGTGTCCAGACTCTGTCACTGTGGCTTATACATCATAGAAAACACTCGAAGACCATCGTCAACGTTTGGTTCAACGAATTGAAAAAAGGTAATGTTAGCTAGCTAAAATATATTAATCAATATTAACATGTATCTCCAAGTTTTGTTCAGTTAGCTATGAATGATTAACGTACACAATCTAAGTGTAGCTAACTAGCTAATGTTAGATAACATTTTATGTTTGTTTACTTGCAAAGGTTACTGTGTAGCTAGCCAGCGCTTTCATTAGACCACATCCCAACCAACTAATGTTAGCTGCTAACTAGCTAATGTTAGATAACATTTTATGTTTGTTTACTTGCAAAGGTTACTGTGTAGCTAGCCAGCGCTTTCATTAGACCACATCCCAACCAACTAATGTTAGCTACTAGCTAGCTATGTCATTAACTTTTCTCTAATCTAAATGAAGTCAGTTTGTTAGTAAAGTATTGAACCGCCAGTAACTGTAGCTAGATGGCTTTGTGGCTAAACTTTTTTGCTAATCGTGTAGTTATTAATGCTTGCTATTTAACTTCACTTTAGTTTGTTAGCTAGCTAGCTCTCTCCTCTCCCAACAGTGCCAGGGTGGGGTAGTCATCGTCACACGGTGGAGGCATGTCCACAATCAAGCGTAGATGTTAACAATCCCCCTGTTAAGGTCTTGCTTGTATGGTTAACTAGACTGACACGAGGCCCCATTCAGGCCACTCAGCTGCAACCTAGCTACGTTACCTCACAAGTCTAGTCCTTCTAAAGTTTACATTTAGTTGGATGCCTAGCTAATTTGTATCTCAATAAAGTTACGTCATTGGAGTGATTGCTCAGATAGTGAATGAGATTGCAATAGCTACTAGTTAGTCATTTGAGTCCTAAAACCAGGCAATCTTGTTACAGCTAAAGAGCCCCTCGCATTGGGACCATACTTCACTGTCAGACATTTCCTACTAAATTGTTCCATTTAAAAGCAGGGTAAGGTAGCTAACCCACATGTGACCAAGGGTCAGCATTGCTGCCCATCAACGTTTACACATGTAGTTAGGTTATATGTGCTGCATGCACCTGCTCAAAAAGTGCCTATCCACGAACTTCTCTGCATCACTGCACATGAGGGATGGGCTATATTTGTGAAATGTTGTCTGCAAAATAGGGTGACAGACCGACATTAGCCTACCTATTTGACTCATCTAGGCCTACATTCCCTGCTTTGCCAATAAAAGTTCACAATAAAATGAAGACCTAGAAACACAAATATGACCTTTGTATCTAAGGATTTCTCAGACTACACTGCCACAAGGTCTCAATGTGTGAATACCTTTGGGAACCTGTTATGACTGCCAAATTCACTTATAGAAAGGTGCAGGGTGGCTTTCAAGTTTTTGTTGTTGATTGGGTTCAGGTCATTTGTGGTGTTTTGCCATGTGAAATTGGTGATCAGTTCACAGATGTTGAGTGTTTCATTTCAAACATAATGCTTAAAATGTACTAGGGAAGAAGACAATCTGCATTGGCATAAATCTTACCTAGTAAAATCAATTTACCTGGTCAAATAAGGTTTTTAAAACCCCATCTGTTGTGGATGACATTAACCTATCTTATCTAGCCTACTGCATAGATATAAATGTATGAGGTCTGAGCTTGTGTGCTAGCTAGTTGGTTAGGAGTGGTATTTTGATGCACGCTCTCGGTTTTCCTTTGGGTAACAGAGCCTAATGATATCCCAGTTGGACCTCTGTATTTTGGGAGCTGCTGACTCTTTTCTGTGGACTGGGAATAGCATTGGATGTCTTCTCATTTCTCTGCCTCAGAGGGTTCTCTGTAGCCGACTCGTGGTTAGAGTTGTGGTCTCATTTTCTAGGTTTCTTATTTCCTGTTTCTTTGTCATCACTGTGCTTGGTGTTTGATGCTCACTAACCACAAATCACAAAAAGGGCTGTCTCTGGCTTCAAGTCCTTATGAACAGCTATGAAGTCTGATTTTGTGCTGTGTACAGTCAGTGATTGTCTAAATCTCCAATGCCGACAATTCACAGTTCAGTGTCGGTAGATCAAAGCTGTGAGCCATTGCAAAGGATGCATCTAGGCCCTCTTTCTAGACTCTTGCACATTAATGGAGCTGGGGTTTAAATTAGATAAGTGGTGTGCAGTTCCTAAAATGTCCTCTTTTTCATAAGGGCTCCTTGTCACCATGGTGAGTGAGTGAGTGTGTGTGTGTGTGTGTGTACAGGGCAGTGGCTTGGGGAGATGGGCCCAGTCGTGTCACTTGGGGCTGATTTGCTCTCTCAATACATGAACCAGGAAGAGGCATGTCCAGCTTTGCGTTTATTTTCTTAGCCTTGGAGCAAGAATAACCCCCATCCTCCTAGAGACAGATCTTCCTCATACCATAGAGCTATATAACACCACCTGTTTATCAACTGCATTATAATGTGTGGGCTATGTAGATTAGGCTATATTATGCAGCGTCATACTTTTCTGCTCTTATAGTCAGCCAGTGTTGGCGTGTTAAGGCCTAAGTGAGCTCTAAGTTAATTTTGTGTAGTCTGTCTGAGTGTCAAGAAAGGTATCCTGAGGTGAAGCTCAGCAGATGTATTTGTTGACACTTGCCTGTGTTGCTAGGCTTTGTGTAGTTTAACTCTGCTCTGAATCAGTTTCCCACAGTTGACTGATCTCTGTCTGCAGCCAAGGTATCCAGGAAGCTCACCTTCCTCTACCTCGCCAACGACGTCATCCAGAACAGCAAGAAGAAAGGACCCGAGTTCACCCAGGACTTTGCTCCTGTCATTGTTGATGCCTTCAAACATGTGTCTAGGTGAGGGGTGAGATGCACAGTCAAATCTGTCTCCAGCTGTTTTCCCTACAGTAGTAATTGGGGCATGAGCCTGTTGATGGTAATTAGATGTGTGTGTACGTGCAGGGAAGGAGAGGACGGCTGTAAGAAACAGCTGGGCCGGGTTCTGTCCATCTGGCAGGAGAGAGCTGTGTATGAAAACAACCTGCTGGACCAGCTCTCACGCGTCCTGCGTAAGTACCCTCCTAACCAAGACACCTCTGGTTTGTTTCACCCCTCTAAGTGGCTTCCTCGTCTGAAAACATGGTGCTTTCTCTCCATGTCCTCCATCTACTCTGATCTGAAAACATGGTGCTTTCTCTCCATGTCCTCCATCTACTCTGATCTGAAAACACGGTGCTTTCTCTCCATGTCCTCCATCTACTCTGATCTGAAAACACGGTGCTTTCTCTCCATGTCCTCCATCTACTCTGATCTGAAAACATGGTGCTTTCTCTCCATGTCCTCCATCTACTCTGATCTGAAAACATGGTCCTTTCTCTCCATCTACTCTGATCTGAAAACAGTCCTTTCTCTCCATGTCCTCCGATCTGAAAACATAGTGCTTTCTCTCCATCTACTCTGATCTGAAAACATAGTATGCTTGAAAGGAGGTATTGACATTCCCTAGTCATTACTTCACATAAGTGAGTGTCAATAAAGGATGTGAAATAGTATTGTGCCATCTTCTTTCCATCTCTCTCTGTTCCCATGATCGCTCACCCTGTATATATGTTCCACAGTGGGAGAGAAGAAGGCCAAGAAGAGGCCGTATGAGGAGATTCAACTGGAAGACCTGGACTTGGCCTCCCAAAGCTCCCCTGCAGAGCCCCCACAGGTACAGGCCAACCCAACACCTCACAGGGGGGTGTAATAGCTAGATTAATTTTACCAAACAGGTTATTTTTCGTTGCATTTACCTCTTAGTATCCCACCTAACTGAATAGTTCTTGTATCCACATGGCTTTGTTAAGACATTGCTTTGTTAGTTCTTTGTTTTAGAGGTTTGGTCTACTTTCTGACTGCAATGTGGGACTCTCCTCCTTTATCCCCCCGTCGCTGTAATTTCTTCCTTCTCCTTTTCCTCTCCATTTTCCTGTCCTGCCTTTTCTTCACACCGTGCTCCCCGTCTCTCCTCTCCCCATCTTCCCTCTTTTTCTACCTCTCCTCTACCTGCCCCTTCCTTCCTCGGCAGACGGCAGAGTTAATCCGGGCCCTGCAGGAGCTGGAGAATGCAGCCTCTGGGGACTCAGCACTGCGCCAGCGAATCTCCTCCTTGCCTGCTGAGGTGCAGGACACGTCTCTGCTGCACAGGATCACGGGTAGGCCCTGGCACACACCTCTATCCCACACTCCCATTAGCTACAGTCAGCCATGCTCCAGATCATTTTCATTTCATTTTACCTTTATTTAACTAGGCAAGTCAGTTAAGAACAAATTCTTATTTCCGATGACGGCCTACACCGGCCAAACCCGGACAACGCTGGGCCAATTGTGCGCCGCCCTATGGGACTCCCAATCACGGCCGGTTGTGATACAGCCTGGAATCGAACCAGGGGGTCTGTAGTGACGCCTCAAACACTGAGATGCAGTGCCTTAGACCTCTGCGCCACTCGGGAGAATGCTGTTGTTGGAAGGGGTGGGGGGGTACAGGGTGCTGACCCCTGCTGTTGACCCAGCTGTGTGTAGCCTAGTTTCTGGAAGTGAACGGACCGTGTTAGTGCTGTCCTCTGGAAAAACAACAACCGAGATACCATGCTACATAGAAACACTACTTACAGTCAGTTAAACAGTGAAACAAACCCTACATCGGGTTTATTGTCACATACACAGGATAGGTGCAGTGTAATGTGTTAAACATATTGGGCTCTATTTTAACAAACCTAACGCGATGGTTAATCTAAGTGCAGGCGGTAGCGCTATAGGTTCAGGGGTGTGTCAGAAATATTTTTGCTATTTTCACTTACAATTATCTGTACACTTACTGGCGTTGGCACAAAAGGGCTGGATTTTGATGAATAAACACGTTGTGGGTGTGTCGAGGCTTGGCCCCTCACTGGCCAATCAGAATGTGCTCCATTGCTAAATATGTGGTTGCTTCAAGTTGTGTATTTACGGTCTTTTATATATTGCCTTGGAATCAACTCCAATTCCAATGTTAGTCTGTTATAGTTTGCTAAATGTCTTACAGAAACGAAATAACATAATGTAGACCTATCTTGGCAAAATAGTTAACTTGAAGCCATTTGCAGTCCACATTGTTCTAAGTAATTGCATGGCTTCAATAGCATTCACACTTGTATAGGGGCTAGGCCTACTGTAAATTGCATTATGGCTGAGCATGGACATGCCAAACATTGTAAAAAAAGCAAGATTAAATTCATTATTGATAAGGCCTAAAAAGAGAACAAATAATTATAATCAAGTTCTAAACAAAACAACTTGTTTTAAATAGGCTATGTCACTCTTACAGGCACCATCATTTCTCCCCGTGGGCATATATTATTGAAACAACGCACATCCAAACTTTTTCACAGTAGCTGGACAAAGATCCAATATAAATAGAAAGGGAGAATGTCCTCTCACCGTTCTACTGCTCCCAAATAGACCTGTGTTTTATGAACATCATTGGAACCATCTTACAGATCAGATCACATTCTCACATCTCCAGAAGTTGCATGCGCGCCATGGACGTTGTAACCATAAAACCTGGTGAATCGTTCTAATAAGATTGTAATAAAAGTTTACCAAAAAATACAAGCAATCAGTAAAAAATGTTTTACAACAACAGTGAAAATGTAAAATGTAATGATATCATAAAATCTCTAGGATAAAAAAGACAGGCATTGCTGTTGAACCAGCCTTCGTTATAGGAGGCCTAAGGGAGGGCTTGGGTTTTGAACATATGAAACGGAAAACAAGCCATTGTTGCAGGTTACAGATAACTTCTAAATACAAGGTTCACCGGTATTCACAGAGGTTCTCGTTTCATGATGGCATGGACACATAGCCTGGAGGGGGTTTTACGCACTTCCAAAACGGGACCTGCATGGCTAAAATAATGTGGGCCTGCCTACAATGCATAGATAAAAAGGGAGTGTCAGATCACTGTTTTACTCCTCTCAAATGTTATATTTGAATAAAGCTTTGGTGATTTAAGATGTATTTCCAAGCGGTCTCAGGAGCCAAACCCTTTATCAACAGTCTTGACTACTTCGCGATTGCATTGGGCAGGACAAAAAAAAGCCTTCATTGTGAGAAGGGGAGGCTATGCTTGGTTAAATAAAGTGAAATGGGGGGGGGGGGGGAAACATAAAGGCACCAAAATCACATTAAGCTACTCTTGTTCCATGCGTATATGGGCAGTGTGCATCATAGCTGGATAGGCTGCGTTTCCGCTGTCAAAATTAATGCCATAACCAACTGCATTACCGCTAAAACCAGCTTTTGGTTGGCCTTAAATATCCCTATCAGCGCTGCCTGAAAATAGCACTTTGGATCATCTTTTTAAGGACACACCTCAAATATTTCCACCCCTCCCATCTGAGCACAAGCGAGCTGATATAAGACAGGTAAATTGCTGAACCTGGCGTTAGGGAAGGAAAATGCCAGTTTTTACATAACGAAATGGCAAAATAATGTGCGTTTTAACACTAGCGCCGCCTTAACGCCAGCCGAAAATAGAGCCCATTGTATATTAGTTGGCCCTACAATTAGCAAATCTCTCAATCACATGATACAGTGACGGAAAAAAGTATTTGATCCCCTGCTGATTTTGTACGTTTGCCCACTGACAAAGAAATGATCAGTCTATAATTTTAATGGTAGGTTTATTTGAACAGTGAGAGACAGAATAACAACAACAAAATCCAGAAAAACGCATGTCAAAAATTTTATAAATTGATTTGCATTTTAATGAGGGAAATAAGTATTTGACCCCTCTGCAAAACATGACTTAGTACTTGGTGGCAAAACCCTTGTTGGCAATCACAGAGGTCAGACGTTTCTTGTAGTTGGCCACCAGGTTTGCACACATCTCAGGAGGGATTTTGTTCCACCCCTCTTTGCAGATCTTCTCCAAGTCATTAAGGTTTCGAGGCTGACGTTTGGCAACTCGAACCTTCAGCTCCCTTCACAGATTGTCTATGGAATTAAGGTCTGGAGACTGGCTAGGCCACTCCAGGACCTTAATGTGCCTCTTCTTGAGCCACTCCTTTGTTGCCTTGGCCGTGTGTTTTGGGTCATTGTCATGCTGGAATACCCATCCACGACCCATTTTCAATGACCTGGCTGAGGGAAGGAGGTTCTCACCCAAGATTTGACGGTACATGGCCCCGTCCATCGTCCCTTTGATGCGGTGAAGTTGTCCTGTCCCCTTAGCAGAAAAACACCCCCAAAGCATAATGTTTCCACCTCCATGTTTGACGGTGGGGATGGTGTTCTTGGGGTCATAGGCAGCATTCCTCCTCCTCCAAACACGGCGAGTTGAGTTGATGCCAAAGAGCTCGATTTTGGTCTCATCTGACCACAACACTTTCACCCAGTTCTCCTCTGAATCATTCAGATGTTCATTGGCAAACTTCAGACGGCCCTGTATATGTGCTTTCTTGAGCAGGGGGACCTTGTGGGCGCTGCAGGATTTCAGTCCTTCACGGCGTAGTGTGTTACCAATTGTTTTCTTGGTGACTATGGTCCCAGCTGCCTTGATCAATGACAATATCCTCCTGTGTAGTTCTGGGCTGATTGCTCACCGTTCTCATGATCATTGCAACTCCACGAGGTGAGATCTTGCATGGAGCCCCAGGCCGAGGGAGATTGACAGTTATTTTGTGTTTCTTCCATTTGCGAATAATCGCAACAACTGTTGTCACCCTCTCACGAAGCTGCTTGGCGATGGTCTTGTAGCCCATTCCAGCCTTGTGTAGGTCTACAATCTTGTCCCTGACATCCTTGGAGAGCTCTTTGGTCTTGGCCATGGTGGAGAGTTTGGAATCTGATTGATTGATTGCTTCTGTGGACAGGTGTCTTTTATACAGGTAACAAGCTGAGATTAGGAGCACTCCCTTTAAGAGTGTGCTCCTAATCTCAGCTCGTTACCTGTATAAAAGACACCTGGGAGCCAGAAACCTTTCTGATTGAGATGGGGTCAAATACTTATTTCCCTCATTAAAATGCAAATCGATTTATAACATTTTTGACATGCGTTTTTCTGGATTTTTTTGTTGTAATTCTGTCTCTCACTGTTCAAATAAACCTACCATTAAAGTTATAGACTGATCATTTATTTGTCAGTGGGCAAACGTACAAAATCAGCAGGGGATCAAATACTTTTTTCCCTCACTGTAAGTCCCACCTCTGTCAGCCACAACTGACGAAGGGCTGTTATGTTGGGGATGTAATTTACCCAACAATGCTCATTGGACACACATCCACAAGTATGTCTTACTATACTTGATTTTCCCTAACCCATAAACCTTACCCTAACCGTAATCCCTAAACCTAATTCTAACCTTAACCCCTAAGCCTAAAATATCATTTTTACAAGTGAGGACCGGCAAAATGTCATCACTTCTGAATTTTAGTTGGTTTGCTATTTTTGTGAGGCCTTCTGGTACTCACAAGTATAGTAAAACGTGTATATACACAAACACACACATCAGTGCTTGATATCATTTGTCATCATTGAACTCTGTGTTGTTGTTTTTATCGCACTGCTTTGCTTTATCTTGGCCAGGTCGCAGTTGTAAATGAGAACTTGTTCTCAACTGGCTTACCTGGTTAAATAAAGGTGAAATAAAAAAAAATGTGCCCCAATGAACCATTTTAAGTTAAAGCATTCTCTCCCCCTCCTCTGTGTGTCTCAGATAAAGAGCAGGGTGAGCGCCTGTCCAGGCTGGTGGAGGAGGCGTGCATGCTGTTGGCGGACTTCAGCGGCCGTTTGGCGGCGGAGATCGACGACCGGCGGCAGCTCACGCGCACGCTCACCCTGTTTCTACACAGCCAGAGGGACGGCCTGGCCCAGAACGAGCAGAAACTACAAGTGTGTAAATAGCACCTTCCTTTTTTCACTACACATCCTTTTCTGTCATCCTCCGTCTTCATTGTGTCTATCCGTCTGTCTCGCATGTTGTTTCATTCACTCTTTGTGTGTTTCTGTTTCTGTAGCATGTATTTTCCTCTTGTGTCCTGTATCATTTCACCCTTTCAAGTGGTATGTTTTGCATCTCACCATTTCCCCCATGGTTAGTACAGGCCCGAAGGCTTTAGCAAAGATGACATCTCACTCCATTGCTTGCAAAATGACTACACACTTTCCATTGGTTTCTAATGCACTGTGGAGAAAATAAACTGTTTTGTAATTGCTGAATGCTTAACTGTCCAGCCTTTACCCACAGGAACTGAGCAAGATCAAGTCTTCTGGTCTATGTATCTGCAGTGTATCTGCAGTTCAACAAATCTCTCTTGTAATAAAGAAAAATAAAAGAGAAAATAAAACTGAATCTGTGAGTGCTGTTATTTGATGCTACTTGTGTTTGTACTGGTGGGGGTTGCATTGCATTACTCCAGTCCAATTTATTGACTTTACTTTTGAGTGTCATTATATTAAATACATTTTCATTAAACACTATTTTATTAAGCATAAAAACAATCAAACTTCACCTGTTATGTTATTACATAAGATATTTTTTCTATAACTAAAACACATTTTAAAAACCCAGTTTTGATTCATAAACGGATACTTCATGACTTCAACAAAATAACACAAAACTAGAGCAGAAAAATTGAATGCTATTAAAATTTGTACTCCGTAACAGTAGCCTCAAATGTACAATATGAGTAAAATGTCTTATGCCTCTTACAATAATTTGGAAACTCAATGCACACAGTTAAGAGTTATTACAGACAGGCCCATGTGACATTTGTCCATTTATTTGAAATGAAGTGCATTCAGAGATGGCTAGTGTTATAAACTGAACCTAACATTAAAAATAATATTATTCTTACTCATACTGCGGTAGTTAAAATGCCATTGAAGGTATTTTCAGCAAGTGTAAGTTATATTCATAGTTTGACTGCAAATATTATTTTTGTTTCTTCTCAATTTGAATTGTCAAGCCCCTGAACCAGAGGTGGGCAGCTCTGGTCCTGGAGGGCTGCATTATGTGCAGGCTTTTGTTTCCGCCCAGCAATAACACACCAAATCGTCCCTAGTAATAAGTCTTCCCTAATCATTTAGACCACAATTAGTTTAATCAGGTGTGTTAGTTGGGCTGGAATAAAAAGCTGAACTCTGCAGCTCCCCAGGACTAGAGTTGTCCACCCCCTGTTCTAAACACATGTCTTCTAGTGACAGGGCTATTAGCGTTTGGCTATTTTCTGGCTTACCTTGTGTTCTGGGTTCAGAGTGGTTTTACTCTCCCACATTGAGGATAGAGGTCGATTACATTACTGGGTAAATACTAGCGTAGGGGAGTCCGACATTTCAGTTAAGGGGTTGTTTGTCAAACTGGGCCTTGGTTACAGGCCTTAGCATATCCTTGACTTGCCTATAAGGTTGAATTTCTCCTATACTGTACTATTGATTAGGCTTTTAGCCTTTTTGAATAGTTAGATTAGTCATACTGCCCTAAAAATAGGAGCTAAGGAAACACCTCTGTTTTTCTCTGTAGCAAATAAATGAATAGATCGAACACTAGTATTTCTGTCACTTGAAATGTAATGAAATGATTTCATAGCTCACAACTTTAATGACAGAATGGTTATAGTAAAGGTCTTTCAAAAATATTTACCTTGCCATCCCTCTGATTCTGATGTGAGGATGATGGTTTTCATGAAAAATAAGCAAAATACCAACACACACACCAATAATATAAAACTACTCACAACTCACTTTTTCATTAAACATTTTATTTTAGCCACTTATAAAAGTAAATCGGGCTCCACAATGAAACAGAAATTATTGAATGTCATCAGTTTACTATGATGTGCCCAAGTTCCTTTGTAAATCCACCCTTTCCTAACCATTGTGCTACAAGGTTCACAACTAGCTACAAGGTTTACAGTGAACTCCAAGATGAAGATGTCTAACAATTGAACAGCATATCCAACTCCAAATATAATGTTGTACAAAAAAAGTGTCACATTATTCTTCACACCTATTCTTGTTGTTTCAGGAGTACAAGCGCAAGCTGGCGCGGGTGACCCAGGTACGGAAGGATCTACGTTCTCATCTCAGCAACCTACCAGACCTTTCTGTGCTCCCCAGTGTGACCGGCGGACATTTGCACCTGCCCTCATTGGGCGTCGAGCTTTATGACCCCACAGCCTGACAGCTCACCTGTGCTTCCCATCCCTGACCGACCACCCACCCTCTGATTGACACATCTCTCGCCCTATCATTTAACATGTGGACATCACTTCACTTAGTGGACATCGAAGTCACTTAGTAACCTTTGATTGACGCATCTCCCAACCTATCATTGGCCATATGCTTCTTGCCATTGCGCTACTGTTTGACGTAGGTTCTCTCATCCAATCTTTCCCCATGTAGTCATGTTTATCAAATACCTCTCTTACCCATCATCATGTAACCCTCCCTTTGGTACAGTATATCTCCCTTCTATTCTCTTCACAATAGATCACTCTGATTGGTATAGTATATATAATTTGCGTCCACATCTAATGCTATTTAATGAAGGGTATGACCCATGTTTTCCATACCTAATGCACTCTCTTTCTTCCCCTCTGTTCTTCCTCTGAATACATATACTGGTTTGGTGATTCCCCCTTGGCTTTCACTGACAGTCTTTCCATGCAGAGGAGGCTGGTGGGCGGAGCTATAGGAGGACAGGCTCATTGTAATGGCTGGAATGGAATAAATGGAACGGAGTCACACGTGGTTTCCATGTGTTTGATACTGTTCCATTAATTCCATTCCAGTCATTACAATGAGCCGTCCTCCTATAGCTCATCCCACCAGCCTCCTCTGTTCCCATGATATTCCTCTTCTGTTTCCCCTATCCACCTAACCCCAACCTCTTCAAAATGGTCAGGAAGATATTGTTGTGATATTATTTTTGTATTTATAGTGAATTTAGATAGCACCAGAAATTGTATAATGCAGTAGTCCTAATGAATACATCCCCTCAGTGTGGTATAATTATAATCAGCTGCAGTATTTTGATAATGAACAATTATCATCTTTCTGCGTTCTTTTATAACTGCTATAAGTCGTATTCCCATTATGTGGACACAGCTCACTAGGTCTTAGATCTTGCTCTCGGGGGCTTCACTAATAGCAGGGATTGTTACTGTTCAAGTTCTATATTAATGGCCTTAAAATAATTAAGCCTGTTCAGAAAAGTTATTTTGTCCAGATTTAATTGTGAAATCTTCTTGAAAATGAAATGGACAAGTTGGAAAATGTAAAAGTAACAAGTTTGAATATGTTTTTTTGAGAAAGCGCTTAAGAAAACAAAAACATGCATTGTTCATTGTAAACATTGTTCTTAAAGCAGTAACCAGTTTCTTTCTTAGTTTTAGCACATAGACAAAGTTGCATGTAAATACTAGGAACTAATTGGTTTTATCTGTCAGTCTTGTATCGTCATTATGGGCTTGCCAAGACACACTCTTAGAAACAAAGGTTCTGGATAGAACCAAAAAGTGTTCTATGCTTGCTTCATATATGGCACCCCTTAAGGTTCTATATAGAATCGAAATTGGTCCCAATGGTTCTATATGTAACCCATTTTGGTTCTATATAGAGCCCTTTTGTAGGGTTCTCGGATCAGAACCCCAGGGGTTCTTCACTGAACCAAAATGGGTTACATATAGAACCCTTGGGACCAATTTCAGTTCTATATAGAACCTTAAGGGGTGCCATATATGAAGCAAGCATAGAACACTTTTTGGTTCTATCCAGAACCTTTTTTTCTAAGAGTGCATGGTAGTCATTCCAATAAATGCCTGTGTCTCATTGCAGACGCATCTCTATAGAAGTTTGATGTCTCCATAATAGTTTAAGCCTTTCCCATATTGGAACAAGTGAGTGGAGACATCAGTGTTGTGTGCTCTTTTACTGTATTACCTACTGCCCCCTGGTTTGAACCTCTACTGAAGGTTGTTCAGCCACCTATGACAGCTATGCTCTTTGAAGAACTTGAGGGGGCACACTGTTTGCTAAACTACACCTTATAACTTATGTCACTGATTTGTAAGTGTTCATTGAAACACAGATTGTTGTAATGCGTTGTTCTCAGAACCAAATAAACAGCCAAACATATGAGAATTTATCAAGACTTGTTGTTATTTTGTCTGCATCAATCCAGCATTTTGGGGTGCTTATTATTTGTAGTTTTATAATGTGTATGTGGTACACATTAATAAAGAACTTATAGTGACAAATCATGCCCTCTAGAAATACTGTGCTTTTGACTTGGTACTGGTACTACCTGTATATACCCATGTTTATGTTTTACTCCTTATTGTTATTCACTGTGTATTTATTCCTCGTGGTCACCATTTCTATTTTGTCTTTAACTCTGTATTGTTGGGAAAAGGACCCTTAAATATTTCACTGTTAGTCTACACCTGTTGTTTACGAAGGATGTGACAAATACAATTTGATTTCAATGTCACATCGTAAAGCACTATGACCACCAGTCCAGCAGGTGGCGGTATAGCATTTGGAACAGAAACATAGGGAGGAAGTTGGTCAACCAGTAAAAACAGGAAGTAGATTTATCCTTGCCCAAGATTAGCCTACCGTTATCCCATTTAGTCGAGTGGTTGATTTTTTTGGTCAATAGGATGTTGGTCGACTGAGATTTCTTTAGTTGAGCAGTAGCAAATAGATACATTTATTTATGGGCACAAGACACCCGTCCGATTCGCGCCTGTCTCAGTGGACTAATCCACTGCTGAGGCCACTGATCCCCATTACTCTCAGACATGCTACTAAAATTGTATATGGTTATACTATGTAAGAACAATGGTGCAACACTAATAAAAAGCGCTTTTTCCTGTGTTGGATAGTGGTCGTATCTGCAGTTCTAAAACATAATCTTCAGAGCACAGTTGAACTGGCGTCTTTTCCTAGACAATGTTGTTATGTGCATAATAGCAAAGTTAACCAGCATATTAGTGTTGAGAACAATGCAGTAGAGGCAGCAGCGGAGTAAGGAGACGAGAAAACAGCCCTTGCCTTAATTGTCTAAGAAAAGTGTGGCACACATAATATACAGGCAGTGCTTGCTCCTATAGCCTCCTTTTTCTTGATCTCCAGTAGCTTCCACAACTAAGTCAAATGTCTTCCACACATCGGACTTCCCCTTTCTCTCCTGAGCAACCGGTAAACATTCCCCCGTTTCGAGTTTCTTTTTCACGTCCTCCACATCAATGATGCTGTCATGTGTTACGGTGTTGGAGTTTGTTATAACCAATTTATTGATGTGATTATGATATGCTGTAGGTCATGCCCCATTGGTCATGTGCATGCGATGCATACATGTGTCACTTAAAGAGAGCAAGGGTTGAGGGAATAGGGAATGTTTTTCCTAAACAAATTAGGGATTTTGGTAAGATAACTTTTCAGTCAGAGAAAAAACAAGTAAGAAAGTACATTTACATTTACGTCATTTAGCAGACGCTCTTATCCAGAGCGACTTACAGGAGCAATTAGGGTTAAGTGCCTTGCTTAAGGGCACATCGACAGATTTTTCACCTAGTCGGCTCAGGGATTAGAACCAGCGACCTTTCGGTTACTGGCACAACGCTCTTACCCACTAAGCTACCTGCCGCCCCAAGAAATGCCTGTAATGTTGTAGCTTCATTACCACGGACAGCGTGACAAATACTGTTGCTGTGCTATGGTCCCTGGTCGCTGCAGCAGGGAGGAGTGAGAGACAACGTGTGCCAGTCACACAGGCACTCACTGTCAAAGCAGCCAACAAGTGCTCAGCATATGTGGGAACTCCTTGGAAAAGCATTCCAGGTGGAGCTGGTTGAGAGAATGCCAAGAGTGTGCAAAGCTGTCATCAAGGCAAAGGGTGGCTACTTTGAAGAATCTCAAATATATATATCTTTGGATTTGTTTACCACTTTTCTCTGATTACTTATGTAAATGTAATATTTAAGTTTGTATGTTTTTCTAAATTTGCAAAAATGTCTCATTCAAGGGTTTTTCTTTATTTTGTACTATTTCCTACATTGTAGAATAATAGTGAAGACATCAAAACTATGAAATAACACATATGGAATCATGTAGTAACCAAAAAAGTGTTAAACAAATCAAAATATATTTTATATTTGAGATTCTTCAAATAGCCCCCCTTTGCCTTAATGACAGCTTTGCACACTCTTGGCATTCTCTCAACCAGCTTCATGAGGTAGTCACCTGGAATGCATTTCAATTAACAGGTGTGCCTTCTTAAAAGTTAATTTGTGGAATTTCTATCTCTAATTCAACCTAAGCTTGAATCATTACCAGGGGTTGTAAGGCTCTGGTTTTAATCATAAATGATTCAAGGTCCACAACCAGCAAGAATGATCTGTATTTTTATTCATGGAGAGCTCTTGATAGATTAATTTGTATTTTAAGAATAATGACTAAAGGATTTCACCCCAAATACAGTATACATGTGTAAACGGTGTTAGAATTATAATGTAGTGTCAACCCACTAACAGAGGGGGGCGGGACTAAACATTCCAGGGTGAAGGAGAAGGCGGAAACTGTTTAAGAAAGCCTCCTAAAGGTGGGCGGAGCAAAGTGCCTTTGTGTGTCAATGGGTATAAAACAGTATGTATGGGTTTTGGGCGCCAGAGCTCTCCATGAATAAAAATACAGATCATTCTTGCTGGTTGTGGACCTTGAATCATTTATGATTAAAACCAGAGCCTTACAACCCCTGGTAATGATTAAAGCTTAGGTTGAATTAGAGATATAAATTCTCGTGACAAGTGGTCCTTCGAGCGGAGCTTAAAATACGTCTTTGTCGTTCTAAGGACACCGAAACTGTGCACGGGCGGGTGATTGCATCCGTGGAGAATAGTCCTGGCCTTCGACGTTAAGGTTATAAACAGGCCGGTGATTAATCTTATGAACGATAAAGACGTTAACGAGTTTGAAAAAGCATTTAAATCCAAACTGCAAGGAAAAGGTCAGTAATTTTTATTCATGGATTTTGGTGTAATTATTTGAACTCTTGTGAAGGGCAGAGAATAGTTACCAAAATCTCAAAGGAAATAATAATTATTATAATGGAAGGAAGGGGGGTCTGGAATTGACCCTAGGTAAATAGCTATTACCAAAATAATCTAGTTAATATTGAGATTGTACGAGATACAGTCTTTACAATATAAACAGGAAGGGAGATAATTATCATTGTGTAAGATAGATAAGTCAAAAGTCGCATAGGCAACTGGGGATTTGCTCTAACTCTGTCTATTTCATGAAACTGGAGCAGTTACGACCTCTAGGTTACGGATAGTGTTAGAAATAAATCGTAAAATGTTGTGTACGTGTGAGACTTAATGATCCATCGAAATACGTGATAATTGTTTCAAGGAGGGACGAAATAGATCGCGTGAGAAAAAATGGTTATCTGACCCCTTTTATGAAACCGGACTTTTAAAAAAACCTCTGGGTTACGGGTTAGATAATTTAAATGGTTAATTACAAAAGCAGATCATAACATTGGCTCAAGAGACGCACTTAATAATAACTCCTAGGAAAATAATTCTGGATTGAATTATTACTAAACGGGGGGATTTCTTATTTTTCCACCATGGGAAATAAATATTCTAAAGAGGTCCGAGAATTCACGGGGGATAAAAGATATATGTTAGGAAGAGATCGAAGAAATATGTTTTATGGATCCATTTGGGAGAAGAGGTATGGATTTATTGGGCATCTCGATGTGGAGAAATTAGAGGCTAAACTGTGGAACGGATTTGAAAAAACAGCGAGGGGAGGGGCTAGAGACAGCGAGAGTATGGCTTTTGGAAGCGCGAAGATAAGAGGAAGTGCTTTAACTGTAACAAAGAGCGACATTTTGCCAGGGAGTGTAAGGACCCGTGTAAATACTGTAACAAAACAGGTCATAACCATCGCGACTGCAGATGCATGTAAACTGTGGAACGGATTTGAAGAAACAGCGAGGGGAGGGGCTAGAGACAGCGAGGGTATGGCTTTTTGAAGCGCGAAGGAGAGAGGAAGGACAAAGGGAAAAAAAATTAGAGATGCAAAGAGAAAGGGACGAAAAAAATGAAGTTTCAGGGCCTCCCCCAGAGCAGAGAGTAGAAAAGTTATATCCAGTTTTGGTAGAGCAGGCTTGGAAAGAAAGCCCAGATGATAACGTTGTCATGTGTAGGAGAAAATTAGGAGTGATCCCCGTCCCTCCCCCACCATATGACGGCCAAGCCGGAATGTTGGAAGGGCGGGAAGAGGGGGGGGCAGAGTAGGGAGGCCAGTAAAGAGAACAAAGAGGGGGAAGTTTTACAGAAGGAAATTACAGAACTCAGGGAGAGTAGAGAGGAAATAGGCAGGCTAAGAGTAGAGCTGGATAGAGAGAAAGAGGCAGGAAGAGCTAGAGAAAGTAAACACAGAGAGTTTAAACACAGGGAGTTGAAGAGATTAGCAGACTATAATAAGCCAGGGAAGAGAGAGTGGTTAGATGATGAGGAAGGGGATGAGCAGTACCCTTTGATAGCCATGCCGAACCCAAGGGCTGGGGAGGAGCATGCACCAGACACACTGGATGTATATAGGGCGTGGACACAGCGAGATGTAGTAAGAGCTATAGAGGGTGTAGTGCACCCTAAGACAGGAATAGAGGGGTTCAGGAGGGATTTGGAGAGTCTAGCAGCAAGCTTTAAGCTAAACACAGGGGAAATTGAGAGGGCAGTCAGAACCCTAGTTGGGAAAGATTGGGCAGCTGTTCGGGGGCAGTGGGTTTCAGGGGATGCCAATGGAGCAGTCCTACCATGGGCAGATGATGGGCAATATGTTGGGAAGATAACTGAGTTGTGTAATAATTTAAGGGAACATTACCATCGACATGCTGACTTCTCCAAAGTACATGAATGTAAACAGGAAGACAGTGAGACCATCAGCCAATACTTAGAGAGACTGAGAAATGTATTTAACACAAATAGTGGCATACCTGAGCCTCCCCAGGGGAAGGGAAATGATACTCTGTACCATCAGCAGCTGAAAATAGCATTCCTCAGTGGAATGAGACCAGAAATAAGCAGGAATATTAAAAGGACTTTAGTGGGATGGGGAACTACTTCGTTAGCCGAGGTTAAAAGATATGCAATCCATCATGAGCAAAATAGTAGACAGGACAGAGTAAGAAAAGAACAGAAGGGAGCAGAGTATTTAATGACTACTCTAGGGGAAATAGCTGGTAGAGGTAGAACTCCAGAAGAGAGGGGAGGAAGGCCTCACTCTGTCCAGCCCTATGGGGGAGGAAGGAAGTGCTTTAACTGTAATGAGGAAGGGCACTTTGCCAGGGAGTGTAAGGCCCTGTTTAGGTACAGACACCCATCGCCCAGTTCCGGTAAGGAGGAAGAAGAGGATAACGCATGACTAGAACAAGGGGAAGATAGTAAGACAGATAGTGGAGGAGAGGGGTCAAAGGAACCCATTGATACGGTGTGTGAAGTGTTTGAATTGGAAACGATTGAATTGGCTCTGCAGCAAGAACAGAAACCATACCTCACCTTAACAATATTGGGGAAAAATATTAAATTATTGTGTGACACAGGGGCATGTCGCACAGCGATCTGTGTAGCCGACATACCCAAAGGAATTAGAATTAATGGGGAAAAAATCATGGTACGCTCGGCCTCGGGCCATCAATTTATAGAGCGATTATCGGCCCCTGTGACTTTAAAACATGAAGATTCAGGGGGAGAGGTATGCATACCTGTACTTGTATCAAGCCTGTGTCCAGTCAATTTACTAGGAAGGGATGCCATGACTCAGTTGAACGTAGCTGTGAAGCCGACGCTGAGGGGTATGAAGGCATATGTCGTAAGGGATAATATGGTATTGAGCGGGGAGGGAAAACCATGCTATTGGTATAGCCAGGATCTGCTAAGAGGGGGACTTACAGACATACCGAAATCACTAATAGACCTAGGAAATGAGTTAGTGATTGGATCAACCAAGATGACAGTAGATGACTTACACTGTACATTATGGTGTAATGAGCACCCAGGCCCTAACCCAGATTATGAGGAAGAATTGTTAAAAACCACAGAAAAAACAATTGGGTTAAAATGGGTTCACTATGATAAAAAACGTGCAGCTGTAGAGGTGGAGTTGGGACCACAGAGCCAGAGACTGTACAGAGAAAGGTGGAGCCCCCATGTTTCCCTAGTGAAAGAACCTTCAGAGGAATGTTTATCACTAGGTAAATGGGTAAAACAGGGGAAAAACATCACTGACTGGCAGAATACACCAAAAGGGGATCAGTATAGCCAATCCACTGGGAGATATAGAAGAAAGTTGAATTGGAGAGCAAAAACCCAGCCGGGGTCCACCTGGAGACAAGTTTTAACGGATGACAGGAATACATTTTCTTAACTCAGGAACAGGAGGCTGAGTTAGCAGCAATTCCTTTCAAATTATGGTCACAAGGACCAGCCGATGTAGGACTAATTAAGGGGGTAGCTCCAGTACAAGTGATTCCTCGATCCGATCATAGACCATACCAAAAGCAATATCCTATGAAACCAGAAGCAATAAAAGGGATAACACCTACATTTGAGCATTTACTTAAGGGAGGGGTGATAATTCCTGGAGATGAGGCACAATGCAACTCTCCAGTATTTCCTGTTAAAAAGGCGGCACCTAGCGCCGACTGGAGGATGGTCATGGACTTGCAGGGGGTTAATAGAAATATAATTCCCAGAGCTCCATGTGTACCAGATCCACATACATTGCTGAACCAATTGAAACCAGAAAACTCCTATTTTACGGTGATAGATTTAGCTAATGCTTGAAACTGTTGTTTGAACCTCAGGAAGGAAGCCAAATGTTAGTTTATGTAGATTCTATTCTATTGGCTAATCCCACTCAGGAGGGATACAATCCAATTGTTAACCTTCCTGGCAGAACAGGGACACAAAGTGAGCAAAAATAAACTTCAACTTTGGCAGAGCGAGGTGATTTACCTAGGACACACTATAACTCAGGAGGGGCAAATGTTAAACTCATCCAGGAAAACTGCTATACTTGGAGCGCCAAAACCGTTAAACAAGAAACAAATGATGAGCTTTTTGGGGATGATAAACTACTGTAGAGCTTGGGTACCGCATTATGCACTGCATACTGGGAAGTTACGTGATCTTATCTATGGGAAGGCAATGGCAGCCCATGATAAAATCATTTGGAACTCCGAGGCGGAGGAACAATTTATAGAGATAAAAAAGTTGCTCACTTCCCAAACAGCCTTAGCTTTTCCTAGATATGACAGGCCTTTTACCCAAACGGTAGACTGTAGGGAGGGATATATGACATCGGTCTTGACTCAAAAACATGGGGATAAGAACAAACCCATTGCATATTATTCATCTAAATTAGACCAGGTAGCACAAGCAATGCCACTATGTTTACAGTCTGTGGTAGCTGCAGCTCAGGCGGTGCAAGATTCGGCATCAATAGTTTTGTACCACGATTTAACCCTAAAGGTTCCGCATGCAGTATCCATACTGTTGTTGGAGCATAAGATGGCCTATATGTCACCCGCTAGACATTTGTCTTGTATGATAATCCTGTTAAATATTCCTAATTTGACCATTGAACAGTGTACAACTCTGAACCCCTCTACTCTGGTTCCTATTGCAATAGATGGCAGCCCACATGATTGTATAACTGAAACTGAGAAACTTGTGTTGCCAAGACCTGACTTGAAAGACCTAGCCTTAGTAGATGGGGAAGTGACTATGTTTGTTGATGGTTCATCTAGAAAAAACCCTGATGGTACGAATGCTACAGGATATGCAGTTGTAACAGAGACTGACGTCTTGGAAGCTGAATCATTACCTAGAAATTATTCTGCACTACAGGCCGAGATAGTGGCTCTCACTCTGGCATGTCATTTGGGTAAAGGAAAAAAGGTTACTATTTACACCGATAGTGCCTATGCATTTAATACAGTACACGTATTTGCTGCACAATGGAGAAACAGGGGAATGGTAACCACTTCTGGCAAAACCATTACACATGCCCAGTTAATTTTGAATCTTTTAGATGCTGTACTCCTACCAGAGAAGTTAGCTATCTGTAAATGTGATGCTCATACTAAGGGTGTAGATGGCATAAGCAACGGCAACAGAAAGGCAGACGAGGAAGCGAAAAAGGCAGGTCTCAAACCACAAGCACCCTCATACTTACATCTGAAAGAAGAGGTGGACATTGATAAAGCATTACTGATGGAGAGCCAGTTGAGAGCACCAATGAAGGAAGTGACTAGATGGGAGAAAATGGGAGCAGTCAAGAAGGGGGAAATTTGGCATCAGGGTTTTTTACCTATATTACCAAAATCTCTGTTTAGATATGCAGCAATTTTGATACATGGGCAAAGCCACGTATCAACCGGGGGGATGGTGGAAATAATTAGAAAGCACTTTGTAGCGTACGGGATAACAAATTACTTAAAAAATTTTTGTTCTAGGTGTGTTATATGTGCACAAAGTAATCATCAAGGAAAGCAGAGAGCACCAAAAGGGGAATTTCCCCAGGCCAGATATCCATTCCAACAGTTGGAAATTGATTTCATAGAACTTACAAGAAGTGAAGGGAAAAAATTGTGTTTGACTGTAATAGACAAGTATACCAAATGGGTAGAAGTCTTTCCAACCTCCTCCGGTGATGCATTCACAGTAGCTAAAGCTTTATGTCAGGAAATAATCCCTAGATTCGGATTGCCAGAAACTATCTATTCCGACAATGGGTCTCACTTCGCCAACTAGGTGATAGATTATATTGGACAGAAGTTACATATTAATATGAAGAAACATTGTTCATATCATCCGGAATCAGCGGGTTTGATTGAACGCACTAATTCGATGATTAAATCACGTCTGAGAAAAACGCACATGAGTACAGGAAGAAATTGGGTACATTGTCTACCAATAGTATTAATGACGATTAGGGTAACACCGGATAAAGATGGGTTATCCCCCTTTGAAAAAGTGTTTGGGAGACCATATAGAATGCCCGAGTTAGGCAGACTAGAGCAGGCAGATATAGAAGTAGAAGGGATGTTGGCGGGACATATGAGAAGACTGTTCATTAACCAAACACGTATGTCAAAGATTTTGTGCCCCACAGGAGAACTAAAGGAGAGGGTTACCCACTCTATCCAACCAGGAGACTGGGTGTGGATACAATCCCTAAAGAAGAAAGACTGGAAGCAGCCCCGTTGGGAAGGCCCCTATCAGGTTTTGTTGGTCACCGCCTTTGCCATTAGAATAGCAGAGAGAGCAACCTGGGTCCATGTTACCCACTGCAAGAGGGTAAGACCACATACAAGCACCACTGAACACACACAGAGTTAGAGAGAAGAACTGGATCAATAAGGTCCGGGGACCACCTCTGTTAACGAAGATCTCCTACCCCGACCTATCATCACTGTAGTGTGTTCTTAGGGTGTGAGTATGGGGTGGTACCAAGCAGAAGGACTAAAGGCAGGAGAGGGTTGGCGGTTTTTGGGAATATGGGTGACCCTGAGCCTCATCATAGTCTCGGCAATAGTCTTGGTATGTCAAGATCCACCACCACCTCGCACCAATTACGCTATGGCCTTACCATTATTAAGAAATAAAAGGGAAGCGACCCGACATACTGACCGTCAAGGGCGAGTGATCTACAAAATAGGAGTCAGAGAAGGGTGGGGAGTAAGATTCAAAATTAGGATTAGGGATCTTATCAGGGCGGATAAGCAAGCAACGTGGGATTATAAGATCCCATTGTATTGATGTTCAGCTCCCTCGGCGGATTGTTCCTGGGCTCAGGTATTTAGACATACTGGGGGACGGAGATATGAGACGGGGGGGGGGGGGGCTGGACGTCCAGATGGAGGATAAGAAGGTATAACGACATCCCCACGGAGATGGTAGTAACAATAGTAAAGGTCACTAAAGAGGACATGAAAATAACTTACTGGGCTTGCGCGGACGAATACGGACGGGATACTTGTCTAAGATTACATTTGATGGAGTCAAAAGATATGGAGGGAACAGGTACTGTCATTAATCCATTAATAGCAATAGACCGAGTAGATCAGTCAAGGGATGACGGAGTCAATTCGACTAACCCGTCCACTATGAAAGATATTCTCCTCCAAGAATGGAACCAAGGGGAAGTGGAGGGGGTCCCTGATGAGAATCTCTGGTTAAAGTGGATGAAGTACACCGCTAGGGCCTTGGTGGAGACCAATTGTTATGCATGCTCCATTGGGCAACCGACAATGTTGACCGCCCCAATGCCAAAGGCAATGTTTCCCTGTGTATTAGACCTGGGGTCCAATCAAAAAGAGCCCAATTGCACAGGGATTGGGCTGGCAAAGTTGACTTACTCGGCCAGCCCACCTAGATTCACTTTAACTCCTGGCGAATACCAGTGTTACAGACATAGAAATGGCACCCGTAACATGGGTGATTTTGATGGCTGTAAGGAGATAATTAATGTGACTGATTTAGATAAGGAAGGGAGGGAAAAAATTAGGAACCTTACCATCCCTCTGACTGATGTGTGGTGGGCATGCACTAACAAAGGGAGCATTCGACAGACATTACCAGAAGGATGGGTGGGTACTTGTGTACCAGTATTGTTGGTCCAACCTGTAAGAATTAGTCATCAAAGACCAGTGACAGGAAGAATAATCAGGAGGAAAATAAATATAGGTCAGGAAGGAAATAGCCCAATTTGGATAGATGGTATAGGCATCCCCAGGGGTGTTCCAGATGAATACAAAGCTATGAATCAAATATGGGAGGGGTTTACCACAACATTTTTCTGGTGGGTGACAATAAACAAAAATGTGGATTGGATTAATTATATCTATTACAACCAACAACGATTTATTAACCAGACTAGAGATGCAGTAAAGGGGATCTCCGAACAATTATCCGTCACCTCACTTATGACTTGGGAAAATCGGTTGGCTCTGGATATGTTGCTGGCAGAAAGGGGTGGAGTCTGTAAAATGGTGGGGGGCCATTGTTGCACATTTATCCCTAACAACACCGCACCGGAGGGGACGGTCACCAGAGCTCTTGCAGGATTAACTGCGCTAAGTGAAGAATGGGCTGAAAACTCAGGAGTTAGTACATCTTGGACAGGATGGTTTGATACCATGTTTGGTAAATGGAAAACCATAGCAGCAACCATCTTAGGGGCAGTCAGTGTTTGTATGGGGATTCTTGTATTATGTGGTTGTTGTCTTGTTCCCTGTGTCCGAGGATTGGTGAGCAAGGCGTTGGTGAATGCAGTATCGCACCAAATGATAAGAGATGGACCGACTCCGGACTCTGACCAGGAGAGTGGGAAACCAGGAGAGTGAAAGACCGCAATTGGATGAAACGTTTATTGGTTCTGACGTATGGGAAAATCCTAAAAAGAAGACCTATGATTGGAAGTAGATAAATATAACTAATCTCTGAGATTAATCATTTTTTGTAAATACATTTATCCTGAATATGAAACCATTTAGTCAAAGGGGTGGATTGATAGATTAATTTGTATTTGAAGAATAATGACTAAAGGATTTCACCCCAAATACAGTATAAATGTGTAAACGGTGTTAGAATTATAATGTAGTGTCAACCCACTAACAGAGGGGGGCGGGACTAAACATTCCAGGGTGAAGGAGAAGGCGGAAACTGTTTAAGAAAGCCTCCTAAAGGTGGGCGGAGCAAAGTGCCTTTGTGTGTCAAGGGGTATAAAACAGTATGTATGGGTTTTGGGCGCCAGAGCTCTCCATGAATAAAAATACAGATCATTCTTGCTGGTTGTGGACCTTGAATCATTTATGATTAAAACCAGAGCCTTACAACCCCTGGTAATGTGGTCCTCTGTAGCTCAGCTGGTAGAGCACGGCGCTTGTAACGCCAAGATAGTGGGTTCGATCCCCGGGACCACCCATACACAAAAATGTATGCACGCATGACTGTAAGTCGCTTTGGATAAAAGCGTCTGCTAAATGGCATATTATATTATTATTATTATTATTGTAATGATTCAAGCTTAGGTTGAATTAGAGATATAAATTCTCGTGACAGCTCTGCCGCCAAAAAACATACATACAGCTTTATACCCCTTGAAACACAAAGGCACTTTGCTCCGCCCACCTTTAGGAGGCTTTTTTTAACCAGTTTTCTCAGTCCCCTTCACCCTGGAATGTTTAGTCCCGCCCCCCTCTGTTAGTGGGTTGCCACTACATTATAAAACTCTAACACCGTTCACACATTTATACTGTATTTGGGGTGAAATCCTTTAGTCATTATTCTTAAAATACAAATTAATCTATCACTATCCTTCTTAATGCGTTTGAACCAATCAGTTGTGTTGTGACAAGGTAGGGGTGTATACAGAAGATAGCCCTATTTGTTAAAAGACCAAGTCCATTTTATGGCAAGAACAGCTCAAATAAGCAAAGAGAAACGACAGTCCATCATTACTTTAAGACATGAAGGTCAGTCAATACGGAACATTTCAATAACTTTAAAAGTTTCTTCAAGTGCAGTTGCAAAAACCATCAAGCGCTTTGATGAAACTGGCTCTCATGAGGACCGGCACAGGAATGGAAGACCCAGAGTTACCTCTGCTGCAGAGGATAAATTAATTAGAGTTACCAGCCTCAGAAATTGCAGCCCAAATAAATGCTTCACAGAGTTCAAGTAACAGACACATCTCAACATCAACTGTTCAGAGGAGACTGTGTGAATCAGGCCTTCATGGTTGAATTGCTGCAACAACAAAAAACACTACTAAAGGACACCAATAAGAAGATGAGGCTTGCTTGGGCCAAGAAACATGAGCAATGGACATTAGACCGGTGGAAATTTGTCCTTTGGTCTGGAGTCCAAATTGGAGATTCTTGGTTCCAACCGCCGTGTCTTTGTGAGACGCGGTGTGGGTGAACGGATGATCTCCGCATGTGTATTTCCCACCGTAAAGCATGGAGGAGGAGGTGTTATGGTCTGGGGGTGCTTTGCTGGTGACATTGTCAGTGATTTATTTAGAATTCAAGGCACACTTAACCCGTATGGCTACCACAGCATTCTACAGCGATACGCCATCCTATCTGGTTTGGGCTTAGTGGGACTATCATTTGTTTTTCAACAGGACAATGACCCAACCCACCTCCAGGCTGTGTAAGGGCTATTTGACCAAGAAGGAGAGTGATGGAGTGCTGCATCAGTTGACCTGGCCTCCACAATCCCCCGACCTCAACCCAATTGAGATGGTTTGGGATGAGTCAGACCACAGAGTGAAGGAAAAGCAGCCAACAAGTGCTCAGCATATGTGGGAACTCCTTCAAGACTGTTGGAAAAGCATTCCATGTGAAGCTGGTTGAGAGAATGCCAAGAGTGTGCAAAGCTGTCATCAAGGCAAAGGGTGGCTATCTGAAGAATCTAAAATCTAAAATATATTTTGATTTGTTTAGCACTTATTTGGTTACTACATGATTCCATATGTGTTATTTCATAGTTTTGATGTCTTCTGTTACAGGAGGGGGGTCGCAATTCCGGAGCGACCCACTAGGTGTCATCCTCTGACAACCTTCGGCACCTCCTCACTTACAGTCTGGACTAATCATTATCCTATTTGTGTCACCTGTGTCAACCTGTTCACCTGTGTATTTATGCCCTCACTTCCCTGTGTTCCCTTGCTCAGTTTTCTCTGCTAGTTTCTCGATGCCAAACAGTACTAATCAGTGTCTGATCGCGAGACGTATGTATAGGTACTTGAGAAGTGTTCTCTCTGTTTCATTGTTGTTTTCAGTCGTAGTTAGTATTTCATATGTTTGCTGTCAGCCTGTTTTTGGAGACCAATTTGCTCCTCCTTTATTTTATCGTGACAAGTCCGTTATTTTGTATTTTGGCTCCAAAAACATGCAAATATGTCCTTTTAGAAACAGCAAAGCTCTCAGTATCTTTAGATGTTGTACACATGAAATTGTGTCATTCCGAACATTAACCTGCAACGTTATATTCCATTTTGTTGCAAGTCGAGTGATGCCTCTCTGTCTGTTCTACACTTGAATAAATGAGGGATACAACGTATATTGGAAGAATGTTTTTGGAGCCTTATTTCATGTTTTTCCAGGGCCTCCATACTACACAAAGAGGATGAGGAAGTGATTTTCTGTTTGGGATACATTTCTCAAAAACAAGTGCAATCACAAAAAAGTTGTCTGGACCCTTCTATCACAATCCATTTACATCAAAAATAGATAGTTGGTTGTAGAAAATTAAACGTATCCTTTAAACTGAGACTCAGTGAGCAGTGCCACAGATGTTGCAGATGAGTGCGATGCAGGACAATGCACTCACAGAGTATCACAGAGTATCTGCATATGTGCTCGAGTGCGCTTTAAAGAGTGACTGCCCCTAAAAATGGCCTTTGTGGCATCGATATGAGTCATAAAAATGTATTCTAATATCAAAATGTATTACAAAGTGTAAATAGGATAATTTTGGTCATAAAGTCAGTCATCTCCAAAGCGGAGATTTGTGAGATGATAGGAAAAAATGGTATGTCACAGAATGAAGGGTAGTGTAACAGTTTTCCGTGGGTTGAGTTTATTTTAATCCTGCACACAATCCCACAGCTGGCAGCACCCAAGTAATCATCAATTCTGAGCGCAGCTGCACACGACCTGATCGTAATGCCCGTGGTCAATTTGATTTGGTTTGACATTCGATATCCCTATTGGGCTAGTTAGGGACCATCAGTAAATTATACAATGTACATGGGACAATATTTTAAATGGTCAATTGCTCCAAATTGCAATGACCTAAAAGCCTCAAACCAACTATAAATTGTAGAAATTCATATACAAATATTGAAAGCTTTTAAAGTGATAACTAAAAGATGTGCAACATGAAAATATTGTTCCAATTACATTGATGGTGCCTAACTATCCCCAGAGATAGGATATCCAAAGTTAAACCAACTTTGCCACAGTTGCACACCAGCCGGCTAAAGCTAATTGGCGAAATAATTTGGCTAACTCTCCCACCTGCGAACAGACACAAGAGACACCCACATCAAGCCACACCCCTAAATCAACTCACGTTTTAATTCAGTCATGGCCGCTAGCATTTCTTAATGAACCAATCTAAAATGATGTCAAATCAGGAAGTGCAGTCACCCTTTAATAGCTACACGTGATAGTTGCAGGACAAAAACAGCAAATATGTTTTGTCTCGTGACTCAATGCTCATAATTGGCCCAATATTGCTGTTTACTTCGCGGGCTCTACCTGAGCGAGAAACAGTTTTTGCATGGATCATTGGGGAGAGAGAGAGGAATATGAAGTTCAGTACCATAGCATCACATGGTAGCAGTTTCTGTGCACATACAGTATTGTATATATACACTAGATAGTTCTAAAATGTGCTCCTCTTTCAGTTTCACATGAAACTCACACATTGAGAGAAACAGAATACCCTGGAGCCTTTCTTGAGGTTTTGATGCAGTTTTAGAGAGCATAAAAACCACCAGAATCATTGAGAAAAAACATTACATCACAACAAATAATTAGCTTTTCATAACTGCTTTTTAAAATTAGATTATCACAAGCAATGTTCCCTCTAAGCTATGCTGCGCAGAATAAATATCAGCCCACGGAGAGAAGCACGAGATTGAACACTCAAAGTTTCAATGCACATACACTACAAGTATGTGGACACCTGCTTGTCGAACATCTCATTCCAAAATCATGGGCATTTCTGTATGGACCTCACTTTGTGCACCCCCGTCATGCTGATACAGGAAAGGGCCTTCCCCAAACTGTTGCCACAAAGTTGGAAGGTCAGAATCGTCTAGAATGTCATTGTATGCTGTAGCGTTAAGACTTCCCTTCACTGGAACTAAGGGGCCGAGCCTGAAACATGAAAATATGCCCCAGACCATTATTCCTCCTCCACCAAACTTTACAGTTGGCACTATGCATTCGGGCAGGTAGCGTTCTTCTGGCATCCGCCAAACCCAGATTCTTCCATCGGACTACCAGATGGTGAAGCGGGATTCATCACTCCAGTCGACGCTTAGCATTGCACATGGTGATTTTAGGCTTGCTCGGCCATGGAAACCCATTTCATGAAACTCCTGACGAACAGTTATTGTGCTGACGTTGCATCCAAAGGCAGTTTGGAACTCGGCAGTGAGTGTTGCAACAGAGGACAGACAATTTTTACAGGCTTCAGCACTCGGCGGTCCCGTTCTGTGAGCTTGTGTGGCCTACCACTTCACGGCTGAGCCTTTGTTGCTCCTAGACGTTCTACTTCACAATAACAGCACTTACAGTTGACCGGGACAGCTCTAGCAGGGCAGACATTTTACGAACTGACTTGTTAGAAAGGTGGTATCCTATGATGGTGCCACGTTGAAAGTCACTGAGCTCTTCAGTAAGGCCATTCTACTGCCAATGTTTGTCTATGGAGATTATATGGCTCTGTGCTCGATTTTATACACCTGTCAGCAATGGGTGTGGCTGAACTAGCTGAATCCACTAATTTGAAAGGGTGTCCACATACTCTTTAATATATAGTGTATATCTGCACTATATATGTCAAAAATGTGCTCATGTTGCAGTTTCATGTGATGTTTACTCACCGGTATGAGAGAAACAGAACTTGATCATTGGTTACTGCAAAAAATTACTGTTTTGCCAAACCAATCATCTAGCTGGATCTTGCTGAAATAAGAATGTCTTCAGTCAACGCCCACCAGTGGATTTCAACAGAGCATGAAACCATTGCATCATGTCTGTAGTCCACCACCTAAAACCAGAAAGACTGTAAAATAAATGTCTTATGTGTGCAATAAACTTTCACACCAATCAATTGGATCCAAATCTGTGAACTGATTTGAGTCGGAAGTTTACATACACTTAGGTTGGAGTCATTAAAACTCGTTTTTCAACCACTCCACAAATTTCTTGTTAACAAACTATAGTTTTGGCAAGTTGGTTAGGACATCTACTTTGTGCATGACACAAGTAATTTTTCCAACAATTGTTTACAGACAGATTATTTCACTTATAATTCACTGTATCACAATTCCAGTGGGTCAGAAGTTTACATACACTAAGTTGACTGTGCCTTTAAACAGCTTGGAAAATTTCAGAAAATGATGTCATGGCTTTAGAAGCTTCTGATAGGCTAATTGACATAATTTGAGTCAATTGGAGGTGTTCCTGTGGATGTATTTCAAGGCCTACCTTCAAACTCAGTGCCTCTTTGCTTGACATCATTGTACCAAGATGGCGTAGCAGTGCGGTCATGTTTCTTGTGTAAATAGCCAGTTTCTTGTTTTATGTCTATTTTGTATATATTTCTCAATTTTTACTTTTCATTCTTTAACTAAATATACTTTCCTGCAACCCGCCTCACCAACGTGGAAAGGATTCTACTATTTCTTATAACATTTATCAAGAACCTTAAGCTGAAACTAGGCTAGTTGCAACCGAATTGGCTACTTGCTATTAGCCACCGTTAGCGTCGTCACCATTGTCCGTGGCCTGCACTATCCACCAGTCTGGGCAGGTAGCGTTCTTCTGGCATCCGCCAAACCCAGATTCTTCCATCGGACTACCAGATGGTGAAGCAGGCCGACAATTCGTCGGCCAGTCTGCACAGCGTGCTATCGACCCAGAGCATTTAGGATTTTCTGCCGGAATCACTGGACCCTAGCGCCGGATCATCGCAACCAGCTAGCTGCAACCTGTTGTTGGCTAATTACCATTGCCCCTTAGCAGCACCAGTTAGCCTCGAGCTAGCCTCGAGCCAGGCCCATCTCCCGGCTATCTACATCTCTGTCAACCGGACGGGATCTCCTAGTGTTGACACTGAGCCCCGCCGATCCAACACGACTGGTTTGCCGACAAAATCGTCTGATGTGGTTTCAACAGGCTTCCCGATACGACGTCGACCACGAAGATCCATCTGCTAGCCCCGGCTCGCTAGCACACGCAAACTACAACTGTGCTTCCTGCTAGCCTGTGCTGTAGCACCAATTTCGAACTGCTCTCGGACTCACATATTGCTGTTCACTGGACCTTATGATCACTCAGCTGCACAGCTGATGTCTGCTGGACTGTTCCTTTACACGGTACCCTGTCCTGTTTATTCTGTTTAGCCTCAGCCCAAACTTTATCGCCATTACCAGTTGTTGTCTTAGCTCTCTCTAATAACACCTGTGATTGCTTTATGCCTCTCTCCCATGTCAATATGCCTAGCCTATTGCTGTTCCAGCTAGTTCTTATTATACAATTTCACTGTAGAACCCCAAGTCCCTCTCAAACTGCCTCAAATAGTTCCTTTGTTCCACCCCCCATACACGCCGAGACCGGCTCAATCGGTGCCTCCAGTGATGCTGTGGTCCTCTGTAGCTCAGCTGGTAGAGCACGGCGCTTGTAACGCCAAGGTAGTGGGTTCGATCCCCGGGACCACCCATACACAAAAATGTATGCACGCATGACTGTAAGTCGCTTTGGATAAAAGCGTCTGCTAAATGGCATATTATATTATTATTATATTATGCTATCTCTTTCATTGTTACCCAATGCTTAGGTTTACCTCAACTGTACTCATATCCTTCCACATCCCTTTCTGTACATAATGCCCTGAATCTTTTCTACAACGCCCGTAAATCTGCCCCCTTTATTCTCTGTACCCAACGCACTAGAAGACCAGTTCTTAAAGCCTTTAGCCGTATCCTTATTCTACTCCTCCTCTGTTCCTCTGGTGATGTAGAGGCTAACCCAGGCCCTGCAGCCCCCAGTATCACTCCTACTCCCCAGGAGCTATCATTTGTTTACTTCTGTAACCGTAAAAGCCTTGGTTTTCTGCATGTTAATATCAGAAGTCTACTTCCTAAGTTTGAGTTATTCACTGCGTTAGCACACTCCGCCAACCTTGATGTTCTAGCAGTGTCTGAATCCTGGCTTAGGAAGGCCACCAAAAATTCTGAAATTTCCATCCCCAACTACAACATTTTCCGTCTAGATAGAACTGCCAAAGGGGGTGGAGTTGCAATCTACTGTAGAGAGAGCCTGCAGAGCTCTATCATACTATCCAGGTCTGTGCCCAAACAGTTTGAGCTTCTACTTCTAAAAATCCACCTTTCCAGATATGTTTCTCACTGTTGCCTCTTGCTACAGACCCCCCTCAGCCTCCAGCTGTGCCCTGGACACCATATGTGAATTGATTGCCCCCCATCTATCCTCAGAGTTCGTACTGCTTGGTGACAAATCATCTGGGCTAGACAATCTGGACCCTTTCTTTCTAAAACTAGCCGCCGAAATTGTCGCAATCCCTATTACTAGCCTGTTCAACCTCTCTTTTGTAGCGTCTGAGATCCCCAGAGATTGGAAAGCTGCCGCGGTCATCCCCCTCTTCAAAGGGGGTGACACTCTAGATCCAAACTGTTACAGACCTATATCCATCCTGCCCTGCCTTTCGAAGGTTTTTGAAAGCCAAGTTAACAAACAGATCACTGACCATTTCGAATCCCACCGTACCTTCTCCGCTATGCAATCCGGTTTCCGAGCTGGTCATGGGTGTACTTCAGCCACGCTCAAGATCCTAAACGATATTATAACCGCAATCGATAATAGACAGTACTGTGCAGCCATCTTCATCGACCTGGCCAAGGCTTTCGACTCCGTCAACCACTGCATTCTTATTGGCAGACTAAATAGCCTTGGTTTCTCAAATGACTGCCTTGCCTGGTTCACCAACTACTTCTCAGATTCAATGTGTTCAATGTGTCAAATCGGAGGGCCTGTTGTCTGGACCTATGGCAGTCTCTATGGGGGTGCCACAGGGTTCAATTCTTGGGCCGACTCTTTTCTCCGTGTATATCAATGATGTCGCTCTTGCTGCTGGTGACTCTCAGATCCACCTCTACGCAGACGACACCATTTTGTATACATCTGGCCCTTCATTGGACACTGTGTTAACAAACCTCCAAACGAGCTTAAATGCCATACAACACTCCTTCAGTAGCCTCCAACTGCTCTTAAACACTAGTAAAACTAAATGCATGCTCTTCAATCGAACGCTGCTGGCACCCGCCCACCCGACTAGAATCACTACTCTCGACGGGTCTGACCTAGAGTATGTGGACAACTACAAATACCTAGGTGTTAAACTGTAAACTCTCCTTCCAGACTCACATTAAGAATCTCCAATCCAAAGTTAAATCTAGAATTGGCTTCCTATTTCGCAACAAAGCCTCCTTCACTCATGCTGCCAAACATGCCCTCGTAAAACTGACTATCCTACCGATCCTTGACTTCGGCGATGTCATTTACAAAATAGCCTCCAACACTCTACTCAGCAAATTGGATGTAGTCTATCACAGTGCCATTCGTTTTGTCTCCAAAGCCCCATACACTACACACCACTGTGACCTGTACACTCTTGTTGGCTGGTCCTCACTACATATTCGTCGCCAAACCCACTGGCTCCAGGCCATCTATAAATCACTGCTAGGCAAATCCCCGCCGTATCTTAGCTCATTGGTCACCATAGCAACACCCACCCGTAGTATGCGCTCCAGCAGGTATATCTCACTGGTCATCCCCAAAGCCAACACCTTTGGCCGCCATTCCTTCCAGTTCTCTGCTGCCAATGACTGGAACGAATTGCAAAAATCTCTGAAGCTGGAGACTCTTATCTCCCTCACTAACTTTAAGCATCAGTTGTCAGAGCACCTTAACGATCACTGCACCTGTACACAGCCCATCTGAAATTAGCCCACCCAACTACCTCATCCCTATATTGTTATTTATTTTTGCTAATTTGCACCCCAGTATCTCTATTTGCACATAATCTCTTGCACATCTATCATTCCAGTGTTAATACTAATTGTAATTATTTTGCACTATAGCCTATTTAATGCCTTACCTCCATAACTTGCTACATTTGCACACACTGTATATATATTTTCTGTTGTATTTTTGACTTTATGTTTTGTTTTACCCCATATGTAACTCTGTGTTGTTGTTTTTATCGCACTGCTTTGCTTTATCTTGGCCAGGTCGCAGTTGTAAATGAGAACTTGTTCTCAACTGGCTTACCTGGTTAAATAAAGGTGAAATAAAATAAAAATCATGGGAAAATAAAAAATCAAGATCTCAGAAAATAAATTTGTAGACCTCCACAAGTCTGGTTCATCCTTAGGAGAAATTTCCAAACGCCTGAAGGTACCACGTTCATCTGTACAAACAATAGTACGCAAGTATAAACCCCATGGGACCACGCAGCCGTCATACCGCTCAGGAAGGAGACACGTTCTGTCTCCTAGAGATTAACATACTTTGGTGTGAAATGTGCAAATCAATCCCAGAACAACAGCAAAGGACCTTGTGAAGATGCTGGAGGAAACAGGTACAAAAGTATCTAGATCCACAGTAAAACGAGTCCTATATCGACATAACCTGAAAGGCCGCTCAGCAAGGAAGAAGCCACTGCTCCAAAACCACCATAAAAAAGCCAGACTACAGTTTGCAACTGCACATGGGGACAAAGATCGTACTATTTGGAGAAATGTCATCTGGTCTGATGAAACAAAAATAGAACTGTTTGGCCATAATATCCATCGTTATGTTTGGAGGAAAAAGGGGGGTGCTTGCAAGCCGAAGAACACCATCCCAACCGTGAAGCACGGGGGTGGCAGCATAATGCTGTGGGGGTGCTTTGCTGCAGGAGTGACTGGTGGACTTCACAAAATAGATGGCATCATGAGGAAGGAAAATTATGTGGATATATTGAAGCAACATCTCAAGACATCAGTCAAGAAGTTAAAGCTGGTTGCAAATGGGTCTTCCAAATGGACAATGATCCCAAGCATACTTCCAAAGTTGTGGCAAAATGGCTTAAGGACAACAAGGTCAAGGTATTGACCTCAATCCTATAGAAAATGTGTGGGTAGAACTGAAAAAGCGTGTGCAAGCAAGGAGGCCTACAAACCTGACTCAGTTACACCAGCTCTGTCAGGAGGAATGGGCCAAAATTCACCCAACTTATTGTGGGAAGCTTGTGGAAGGCTACCCGAAATGTTTGACCCAAGTTAAACAATTTAAAAGCAATGCTACCAAATACTAATTGAGTGTATGTAAACTTCTGACCAACTGGGAATGTGATGAAAGAAATAAAAGCTGACATAAATCACTCTCTACTATTATTCTGACATTTCACATTCTTAAAATAAAGTGGTGATCCTAACTGACCTAAGACAGGGAAGTTTTACTAGGATTAAATGTCAGGAATTGTGAAAAACTGAGTTTAAATGTATTTGGCTAAGGTCAAATCAAATCAAATCGGCCACATGCGCCGAATACAACAGGTGCAGACATTACAGTGAAATGCTTACTTACAGCCCTTAACCAACAGTGCATTTATTTTTAACAAAAAAAGTAAAAATAAAACAACAACAAAAAAAGTGTTGAGAAAAGAAAGAGCAGAAGTAAAATAAAATAACAGTAGGGAGGCTATATATACAGGGGGGTACCGGTGCAGAGTCAATGTGTGGGGGCACCGGCTAGTTGAGGTAGTTGAAGTAATATGTACATGTGTGTAGAGTTAAAGTGACTATGCATAAATAATTAACAGAGTAGCAGCAGCGTAAAAGGATGGGGTGGGGGGGGGCAGTGCAAATAGTCCGGGTAGCCATGATTAGCTGTTCAGGAGTCTTATGGCTTGGGGGTAGAAGCTGTTAAGAAGTCTTTTGGACCTAGACTTGGCACTCCGGTACCGCTTGCCGTGCGGTAGCAGAGAGAACAGTCTATGACTAGGGTGGCTGGAGTCTTTGACAATTTTGAGGGCCTTCCTCTGACACCGCCTGGTATAGAGGTCCTGGATGGCAGGAAGCTTGGCCCCAGTGATGTACTGGGCTGTACGCACTACCCTCTGTAGTGCCTTGCGGTCGGAGGCCAAGCAGTTGCCATACCAGGCGGTGATGCAACCAGTCAGGATGCTCTCGATGGTGCAGCTGTATAATTTTTTGAGGATCTGAGGACCCATGCCAAATCTTTTCAGTCTCCTGAGGGGGAATAGGCTTTGTCGTGCCCTCTTCATGACTGTCTAGGTGTGTTTGGACCATGATAGTTTGTTGGTGATGTGGACACCAAGGAACTTGAAGCTCTCAACCTGTTCCACTACAGCCCCGTCGATGAGAATGGGGGCGTGCTCAGTCCTCTTTTTTTTCCTGTAGTCCACAATCATCTCCTTTGTCTTGGTCACGTTGAGGGAGAGGTTGTTATCCTGGCACCACACGGCCAGGTCTCTGACCTCCTCCCTATAGGCTGTCTCATCGTTGTCGGTGTTCAGGCCTATCACTGTTGTGTCGTCGGCAAACTTAATGATGGTGTTGGAGTCGTGCCTGGCCATGCAGTCATGAGTGAACAGGGAGTACAGGAGGGGACTGAGCACGCACCCCTGAGGGGCCCCCGTGTTGAGGATCAGTATGGCAGATGTGTTGTTACCTACCCTTACCACCTGGGGGCGGCCCGTCAGGAAGTCCAGGATCCAATTGCAGAGGGAGGTGTTTAGTCCCAGGATCCTTAGCTTAGTGATGAGCTTTGAGGGCACTATGGTGTTGAACGCTGAGCTGTAGTCAATGAATAGCATTCTCACGTAGGTGTTCCTCTTGTCCAGGTGGGAAAGGGCAGTGTGGAGTGCAATAGAGATTGCATCATCTGTGGATCTGTTGGGGCGGTATGCAAATTGGAGTGGGTCTAGGGTTTCTGGGATAATGCTGTTGATGTGAGCCATGACCAGCCTTTCAAAGCACTTCATGGCTACAGACGTCAGTGCTACGGTTCGGTAGTCATTTAGGCAGGTTATCTTAGAGTCCCTGGGCACGGGGACTATGGTGGTCTGCTTGAAACATGTTGGTATTACAGACTCAGTCAGGGACATGTTGAAAATGTCAGTGAAGACACTTGCCAGTTGGTCAGCACATGCTCGAAGTACACGTCCTGGTAATCCGTCTGGCCCTGTGGCCTTGTGAATGTTGACCTGCTTAAAAGTCTTACTCACATCGGCTATGGAGAGCGTGATCACATAGTCATCCGGAACAGCTGGTGCTCTCATGCATGCTTCAGTGTTGCTTGCCTCGAAGCGAGCATAGAAGTGGTTTAGCTCGTCTGGAAGTCTTGTGTCACTGGGCAGCTCGCGGCTGTGCTTCCCTTTGTAGTCTGTAATAGTTTTCAAGCCCTGCCACATGGGACGAGCGTCAGAGCCAGTGTAGTACGATTCAATCTTAGTCCTGTATTGACTCTTTGCCTGTTTGATGGTTCGTCGGAGGGCATAGCCGGATTTCTTATAAGCGTCCGGGTTAGAGTCCCGCTCCTTGAAAGCGGCAGCTCTACCCTTTAGCTCAGTGCGGATGTTTCCTGTAATCCATGGCTTCTGGTTGGGGTATGTACGTACGGTCACTGTGGGGACGACATCATCGATGCACTTATTGATGAAGCCAGTGACTGATGTGGTGTACTCCTCAATGCTATCTGAAGAATCCCGGAACATGTTCCAGTCTGTGCTGTGCTAAGTCTGTGCTAAGGTGTATGTAAACTTCCGACTTCAACTGTAAGTATGTGGTTCTGTGATTCTCCATGTACTGGAAGATGTTAACTACAGAAGAAAATAAATATCAGAAGGACATTGTTGTATGTGTTGTCTATGCTTTAAGAAGGCGGACCTGGCAATTGTAAAGTCCCTCATCCACTTTCTTCAAAGGCCTCTCTATAGGGGAACTCCTAAGTGCAAATGCAGTGAAAGATGTGTCCCACAACTGACCTGCCAGCAATCACATAGCCCTTCCTCAACCAGACATGTGATTAGCAAAGTCCATTGCTTAATGCAGATGGATAATAGAGTTCTATGCAATGTCCCATTCTCCCACCCCATGCACTGAGGACTGAAAACTTCCATACGTTGAGTGACGTGATTCTGAGTGCAAAGCACCTTGGCTGAGGCCGCAGTCATGTGGTCCTCCAGGTAGAACTCAAAATAAACCTGTGAAGTGTACTGTTGCGCCATCACACACTTGCTAAATAAATAAATGGGAATCTTTGCATTGTGTTAAGTCTTGTAGTTATTTGTGAACCACATGAAATGAAGAAACTTAAATGCTAATATTGTATGAACCAATATTAACAGTAAGAGTTGAGACCATATTACAGGGCCTTACACATGTACAGTCACCGCTATGAAGCTTTGCATTACTATTGCTCTACTGGCCTCTATTTTATTGCAATCTGAATGTCCTAATGAACACTTCTGGAGATCAACATTGTGCGGCCAGTAAGACACACAAGACTTTAGCTATGCCTGCTATTCTCACAGGTCACAGGTCGGGGGGGGGAGTACCACCATAGAGGAGGCCATCCTGAAGATGATCTACAGTATATAGATCTCCCTTCCATGAAGGCGATCCTTACTTATTGGCCGACGCAGAGCGAGAGGCCTACCTGAGGGGAGGGGTCTGCAGCATCCAGAGGCAGAGCGAAGAATGGGACCTCCTCAGAGGCCAGCAGAGGGCGGCAGAGTGAGAATTGAGATCCCCAAACCTTTCAGGCGCTTCCTGAATGGAGCCACAGATGACAACGTGGTGAAGAAACTGGTGAAGAAACTGTAAGTGTGGATAAATGCACATCACCACACGTTTAACTTATCCATCATTAAATCCTGAGGTGAAAGTGTGGTTGTTTTGGTTACTATTATGCTAAGGGTGTTCTATAATAATTGTTTTACAAAATCATCTTCCCTCCAGGCAAGTTGATGACTACAAAAAAAGGTTGGAACCCATTGTGAAGCCATAGGTACATTTAGGGAAGCTCTTAATTACGTACTCCTCACTCCCCTTTGACCGTCACCTCCAATGGGTTTTGAGAAGGAAGCAAAAAGTACGCAATTGAGATTCTCCCATAGATCAGGGTGTTTTTAAAGTCTGAGACAGTGGGCCTCCCTTCAGAAACTGTGAAATGTGCATCAAAATATCAATTATTTGTAAGATATATATATCTTTTTTTGTTAACTCTATCCTGATTGTAGGTATTAATCTCTTGCTCCCACATTTGGGCTTAAAACATGCTCTGCACAATTCAATTAACATTCAAATGACTTAGACAATAAAATTACTTTCAGAATGAAATGATTAAATAGAAACATTTGTTGTTTTTGTTTCTATTAGAAAGTATGTCATTGCCCTTTTAAGACTCTGTTGCCTCTTTAAAAGCGCTGTTGCGCAGTTGGCCTGACCATGTTACAAACTCCGGTTGTAATTTCCTTTTTAAAATTTTAGGAGTTGATAAGTTAACGTGTTAGCACTGGAAAGCTGGGATAGTCCTTCTTTTTAATTGTAGCCATCAAAATGTTTTCCTGCAATTGTATTTAGAAACAGGCTTAATATTTACTTATTATTAGAGAACCAGTTTGACTTGGCTTCCCTTTCGAGCTTCCCCTGAAACATTCTGCTCATACTTTGAAAACCTCTGATATAAGCTAGGGCTGTGTTGGTAACGAAATTTCGTCAGCCGGTGATTGTCAAGCAAATAACTGTCAGTCTCACGGTAATTGACCGTTAATTAACATAAACACATTTAGCATCTCCTGGCTTCCACACATAGCCTACAAGCCACTGATTTGGACCTTTAGAACAACTACATTTAAAAAAGTCTAATAAATCCATGTAATATAGCCTACACCTTCATAATAAATCCATTATTTATTTTAGACAGGTCTAAAGAAACATGATATAAAGAAAATGTAGTCTATTTCAGAAGAACAGAATAGCATACTCTGAGTTGTCCTTATGTTAGGTCCTGATCTGGCTATGCCATATGGCTGTGGGCTACACTAGTTAATTTAGCAGACAAGATTTGCTTAGAATTCCGTGGCATTATTTGATATTATTTTATAGAATGAAGAATACAATTGAACATATCCTTTCTATTTTATTCAGCATTTTCTCCAAACGATTTGAGGGAGTGCGCACATGCGGCTATTCTGTGTTGAGCGGTTAACAAAGAAATAAGTACTCCTATATGCTTAATTTAGAGTTATTAGTGTAACTTCAGTTGTTCTACAAACGTTGGGCTTTTTGTTTTGATTTTGTAATACATTGTAAAGCTGCATGATGCGACTCTAATGATGATTTGAAACAAGTCACTTGAAAGGCATGAGCTCTGCTTGTTTTTTGTGCAGGCTGTACACACTTCATCAGTCTCTCATTCACAATTTGAAAATCACTTAAATAATGCCTAGAATTTTCTGGGGACATCCCTTTTGTGTGGCCATAATACCCCCTAAAAAAATCCATGCCTTTTGCGGCCAGTGGCCGTTGTGCCCTTGGGCTAAATATAATAATTATAATTCCCTTCTCCCTGAATGCCGTATGCTCCGAAGTACCCCTCACTCACATGACTCTCCATCACGTAATTGGGTCTTTCTCACAGGCTAAAAGTGAAGACAGACACATCAGGGACGCAACTGCGCGCGTCCTTATCCAATTCCGAGGTGCATATTGAAGATATTGGAAGGAAGAACTGTCCACATTTACTTTTAGTCAGCCAACAAGATGAGTAGGCCTAATGAACAGCAAAAGCACTAGCCTATGACAATCTACTATCCCCCATAGTACAAAAGTTGACCTGTTCTATTCTGTGTGAGAAATAAATATTCCAAACATAGTCTGGGACAGTTGTGGGATGCGATAGATCCCAAATTAATATAACCACTAGCATTAAAAAAAACTTTTTTACGCAATGAGGCTGACGCAACAGATCGGAACGTTTAACTTAAAATGTTGATAAACTATTCGGCTATTTCTTCACAGTATAAGCGCAGCAATGCGCACACGGCAGTAGGCTATAAGCGCAAATGTTTCCATTAGCGGGAAAACACCATTATCAAAAGTGACCGCAAATACGATTATGCATGTAATGCTTTTATTATAAAGGTGCATTGTTATGGTGAAAATGATATTCCCCAAACTTGAAACTCACGTGCTGCTTATGTATGCCTGTTAGTCTCTACACCCCTTGTAAAGCAGATTACTGTGCTTCATTTTAAGAAGTTATTTGGCCACTTTAGTTGTGAAACAAACCTTATCAAAACATATAGGCCTATGGGCTAGGCTACATGAGGTGTGTGACTATGATTTGAAAAAGTAACCAAAAAAAGGCATTGTTTCTTGTCTTACGCTGGGCATCATTCACAAGTGATAATATATAATTCACAAGGGATAGGCTAATATTGTCACCCATCAGACTATTCTTGATTTAATCTTGTCTTTACATATACTAAATCATATTTGTGTGAAATTTGTTTTGATTTAAAATGGACCATTATCATGCACCTGTCTCGAAACAAAATAAGTCATCTATGCACTTAAATAGCGAATGGAGGATGCTTTTCCCATGGTTCATTTTCATGCCAGCCAGGTAGGCTGTACTCCTGTTGTAAAGATAAGCAATGTGCTTAATATTAGGAAAGTAGAGAAATAAATATAGTAGGCCTAGCCATTAGACAGCTGATGGAATCCTCCTCTTTTTAATAGAGGCCATCACTCTGTTTTCTCGCGTAATTGCATAGCCTATAGAAAAGTTGCGCAACATGAGCTCATGGGCTCTCATGAAGTGTTTGATTAGATTTTCGAATACATTTGCATTGATGTCAGAGTGATTAGAGGGACAATAGAGTGCTGAGTACCAGGCAGTTAGCAAGTTTGGTAGGCTACAAATGACCATCATCAACATCAGAGTTTGGAGAAGCTTAATTACTGTGACTAAGCGGTCACGTGGAATTTGACTGCCTTCATGTCTTGTGACCGCCGGTGTGGTCACCGCAACAGCCCTAATATAGGCTAACTCCAAACACAACTGGCAATTGCTAAGGTTTGTTAATGGTCTCTGTAATTTCTATTATTGTGATATTGAGTACCTTATTCAGATTTGTTAGGCTATCAGGGAGCAGCAGGCAGGCTCCAGACCAATGGCAGAGGTAACTCCAGACACTGGGAATGTTTTGGATGTGCTGCTAAGATCCTAATAAGTGAGGAGTAACACCTATCAAAATTTAATACCCTTTGCACAAAGACGAGTGTCATAGCCTTTAGTTGACTAGTGGACATTGACGACATTTGGGAAGAGAAACTGAATTATTTAACTGACCATGTTATTTAATGTAATTGTTTTCTCTCTACAACAACATACAGGTTGAGAATGTGGAAGTGTCCAACTTCCTGAAGGACAAGCTGTGTAATCTTCTGAAAGAGTTTCAAGCCGAAAAATGTGAGAAGACAGCCATAGCGCCAGCAGTAAGTATAAATTGGGTTGCACAGCATGTGTTGCGTAGTCGCTTCACGGACGTCAGTTGATGATGAATGGATATAGGCTGCAGTTGTGGAAAAAGTACCCAATTGTCATACTTGAGTAAAAGCAAAGATACCTAATAGAAAATGACTGAAGTAAAGGTCACCCAGTAAAATACTACTTGAGTAAAAGTCTAAAAGTATTTGGTTTTAAATAAACTCAAGTATCAAAAGTAAAAGTATAAATCATTTCAAATTCCTTATATTAAGCAAACCAGACGGCACAATTTTCTAGTAAAAAAAAACAAACAAAAACTGTTAGCCAGGGGTACACTCCAACACTCAGACATAATTTACGAACAATGTGTTTGTGTTTAGTGAGTCCGCCAGATCAAAGGTAGTAGAGATGACCAGGGATGTTCTCTTGATAATTGTGTGAATTGGGCCATTTTCCTGTTCTGCTAAGCATTCAGAATGTAATGACTCTTACAATATTAAATGATTATATTTCTCTAAAACAGGCTATAGGCTACATGTGCACCACCATTTTAGAACAGTAGGCAAAATTAGGAGGGGAAACGGGACCAAATTATTAGGGTGAGGCACTACACAACATACACGTAGTATTACTTTCTTAGCTCAGTATACATATCTCCCTGGCATATTACATCATTTATGCAGCAGCATACAATACATTTTTGGACTCACCTTGTTGTGCTGTGCTCACTTGAACAGGAAGGTGGGCAAATTGTCATCAAACTTTGTCATCAAAGTCTTTCATTCTCTGGATTTATGGTGCTTTCAAGACAACTGGGAACTTGGGAAAAAACAAGGTCGAATCATGATGACGTCAGTGATCTTCAGGTCGGAGCTCTAGAAAGAGGCCCGAGTTCCCGACTTGGAATTCCGAGTTGGATGACCGTTCAAAATGTATTTTCCCAGTCGGAGCTAGTTTTTTTCCGAGTTCCCTGTTGTCTTGAACTCACTGAAATCAGAATTCCCAGTTCTGAGTTTCCAGTTGTTTTGAGAGCGGCAGAAGTCATTCTGGATTGACACCATGGCCAATGTTGAATGTTTATCCTTTTAAGTTTGGAAAAGAGACCCTTAAACCCAGACTTGGGACCACACACCCACTCCACTGAATAGCAGGCTAGTGATTGCTTTGCAATGCTTGCAGTTAGCCACTGATTCCTTCCAAACCACTCATTGTTGAATTGATTTCCAACTTGTTGTGTAATGTTTATGTCCAATGGCCGATGAGCACTGATACGTTTTATCTATAATTTCTCTTCATTATTTCTCTTCATATGACAAGGATTAAAAAGGATTTGCCAGTAGATTGTCGACTTGATTCATGATGATGACTGCTAGCTTGCTAACTAAGATTTTGAAAGTATGATGTTGACATGATCAGTCCAATCAAAGCTGCTGTAGATATGTGATTTGACGTCATTTTATCTGTGGCCAATGACCTTGAGCATTTTTGGATGGGCACTTCTAACATAACTCTATGGCAGCACCCAAGGGGCTTGAATTTTCAAGCTCTACCCTTAGATTGGGCCGTGACGTAGTGTCCCCATGAGTGACAGAACACAGAGCCAATCACAGTGCAACTAGAGAACATTACCAACCCCTATCCTCTGTATTTTCCGCTGGCTGCCCCACCACCACCACGCAAAGCACTGAGCTAGGCTGAAACACCTGCATATTGGAGCTGCCTTACCCAAGAAAGCAAAAAAGAGACCAAGTTGGTATGTAGCTTTATTCACTCAATTTGATTATATATTTTTTTTACATTGTTTACAAGCTGATATGTGACACGTATTAATGCCAGAAAAACATGCAAACAGGCATCCCCAATTATTTTATATACATACAGTTGAAGTAGGAAGTTTACATACACTTAGGTTAGAGTCATTAAAACTCGTTTTTCAACCACACCACAAATGTCTTGTTAACAACCTATAGTTTTGACAAGTTGGTTAGGAAATCTACTTTGTGCATTACACAAGTAATTTTTCCAAAAATTGTTTACAGACAGATTCTTTCACTTATAATTCACTGTATCACTATTCCAGTGGGTCAGAAGTTTACATACACTAAGTTGACTGTGCCTTTAAACAGCTTGGAAAATTCCAGAAAATGATGTCATGGCTTTAGAAGCTTCTGATAGGCTAATTGACACCATTTGAGGCAATTGGAGGTGTTCCTGTGGATGTATTTCAAGGCCTACCTTCAAACTCAGTGCCTGTAGACCTCCACAAGTCTGGTTCATCCTTGGGAGGAATTTCCAAATGCCTGAAGATACCACATTCATCTGTACAAACAATAGTACGCAAGTATAAACACCATGGGACTACGCAGCCGTCATACCGCTCAGGAAGGAGACGCGTTCTGTCTCCTAGAGAAGAACGTACATTGGTGCGAAAAGTGCAAATCAATCCCAGAACAATAGCAAAGGACCTTGTGAAGATGCTGGAGGAAACAGGTACAAAAGTATCTATATCCACAGTAAAACGAGTCCTATATCGACATAACCTGAAAGGCCGCTCAGCAAGGAAGAAGCCACTGCTCCAAAACCGCCATCAAAAAGCCAGACTACAGTTTGCAACTGCACATGGGGACAAAGATCGTACTTTTTGGAGGAATGTCCTCTGGTCTGATGAAACAAAAATAGAACTGTTTGGCCATATTGACCATCGTTATGTTTGGAGGAAAAAGTGGTACGCTTGCAAGCCGAAGAGCAACATCCCAACCGTGAAGCACAGGGTGGCAGCATCATGCTGTGGGGGTTCTTTGCTGCAGGAGGGACTGGTGCACTTCACAAAATAGATGGCATCATGAGGAAGGAAAATGATGTGGATATATTGAAGCAACATCTCAAGACATCAGTCAGGAAGTTAAAGCTTGGTCGCAAATGGTCTTCCCAATGGACAATGACCCCAAGCATACTTCCAAAGTTGTGGCAAAATGGCTTAAGGACAACAAAGTCAAGGTATTGGAGTGGCCATCACAAAGCCCTGACCTCAATCCTATAGAAGATGTGTGGGCAGAACTGAAAAAGCGTATGTAAACTTCTGACCCACTGGGAATGTGATGAAATAAATAAAAGCTTAAATAAATCATGCTCTCTACTATTATTCTGACATTTCACATTCTTAAAATAAAGTGGTGATCCTAACTGACCTAAGACAGGGAATTTTTACTAGGATTAAATATCAGGAATTGTGAAAAACTGAGTTTAAATGTATTTGGCTAAGGTGTTTGTAAACTTCCGACTTCAACTGTATATACAGTGAGGGAAAAAAGTATTTGATCCCCTGCTGATTTTGTACGTTTGCCCACTGACAAAGAAATGATCAGTCTATAATTTTAATGGTAGGTTTATTTGAACAGTGAGAGACAGAATAACAACAAAAAAATCCAGAAAAACGCATGTCAAAAATGTTATAAATTGATGTGCATTTTAATAAGGGAAATAAGTATTTGACCCCCTCTCAATCAGAAAGATTTCTGGCTCCCAGGTGTCTTTTATACAGGTAACAAGCTGAGATTAGGAGCACACTCTTAAAAGGCTCCCGAGTGGCGCAGTGGTCTAAGGCACTGCATCGCAGTGCTAGCTGTGCCACTAGAGATCCTGGTTTGAATCCAGGCTCTGTCGTAGCCGGCCGCGACCGGGAGACCCATGGGGCGGCGCACAATTGGCCCAGCGTCGTCCAAGGTAGGGGAGGGAATGGCCGGCAGGGATGTAGCTCAGTTGGTAGAGCATGGTGTTTGCAACGCCAGGGTTGTGGGTTCGATTCCCACGGGGGGCCAGTATGCACTCACTAACTGTAAGTCGCTCTGGATAAGAGCGTCTGCTAAATGACATAAATGTAAATGTAACACCTGTCCACAGAAGCAATCAATCAATCAGTTTCCAATCTCTCCACCATGGCCAAGACCAAAGAGCTCTCCAAGGATGTCAGTGACAATATTGTAGCCCTACACAAGGCTGGAATGGGCTACAAGACCATCGCCAAGCAGCTTGGTGAGAAGGTGACAACAGTTGGTGCGATTATTCGCAAATGGAAGAAACACAAAATAACTGTCAATCTCCCTCGGCCTGGGGCTCCATGCAAGATCTCACCTCGTGGAGTTGCAATGATCATGAGAACGGTGAGGAATCAGCCCAGAACTACACGGGAGGATCTTGTCAATGATCTCAAGGCAGCTGGGACCATAGTCACCAAGAAAACAATTGGTAACACACTACGCCGTGAAGGACTGAAATCCTGCAGCGCCCACAAGGTCCCCCTGCTCAAGAAAGCACATAAACAGGGCCGTCTGAAGTTTGCCAATGAACATCTGAATGATTCAGAGAACTGGGTGAAAGTGTTGTGGTCAGATGAGACCAAAATCGAGCTCTTTGGCATCAACTCAACTCGCCGTGTTTGGAGGAGGAGGAATGCTGCCTATGACCCCAAGAACACCATCCTCACCATCAAACATGGAGGTGGAAACATTATGCTTTGGGGGTGTTTTTCTGCTAAGGGGACAGGACAACTTCACCGCATCAAAGGGACGATGGACGTGGCCATGTACCGTCAAATCTTGGGTGAGAACCTCCTTCCCTCAGCCAGGGCATTGAAAATGGGTCGTGGATGGGTATTCCAGCATGACAATGACCCAAAACACACGGCCAAGGCAACAAAGGAGTGGCTCAAGAAGAAGCACATTAAGGTCCTGGAGTGGCCTAGCCAGTCTCCAGACCTTAATCCCATAGAAAATCTGTGGAGGGAGCTGAAGGTTCGAGTTGCCAAACGTCAGCCTCGAAACCTTAATGACTTGGAGAAGATCTGCAAAGAGGAGTGGAACAAAATCCCTCCTGAGATGTGTGCAAACCTGGTGGCCAACTACAAGAAACGTCTGACCTCTGTGATTGCCAACAAGGGTTTTGCCACCAAGTACTAAGTCATGTTTTGCAGAGGGGTCAAATACTTATTTCCCTCATTAAAATGCAAATCAATTTATAACATTTTTGACATGTTGTTATGTGAATTTCTATCTCTAATTCAACCTAAGCTTGAATCATTACCAGAGGTTGTAAGGCTTAAGTGTTGTAAGGTTTTAATCATAAATGATTCAAGGTCCATAACCACGAAGAAGGATTTTTTGTATTTTTATTCATGGAGAGCTCTGACGCCAAAAACACAAACATACGGTTTTATACCTCCTGAACTTGACCCCTCCCACCTTTAGGTGGCTTTTCTAAACAGTTTCCGCCTTCCCCTTCACCCTTGAATGTTTAGTACCGCCCCCTCTGTTAGTGGGTTGACACTACATGATAATTCTAACATTTATACTGTATTTGGGGTGAAATCCTTTAGTCATTATTCTTAAAATCCAAATTAATCTAACAATCCACCCCTTTGACTAAATATTCCCACATTCAGGATAAATGTATTTTACAAGCATGATTAATCTCAGAGATCACATCAGAACTAATAAACATTTCATCCAATTGCGGTTTTTCAGGGTCCAAATCCTCGTCATTATCCCCCAAGCCTGGAGGATCGTATTTCCCGCTCTCCTGGTCAGAGTCCGGAGTCGGTCCATCTCTTATCATTTGGTGAGATACTGCATTCACCAACGCCTTGCTCACCAATCCTCGGACACAGGGAACAAGACAACAACCACATAATACAAGAATTCCCATACAAACACTGACTGCCCCTAAGATGGTTGCTGCTATGGTTTTCCATTTACCAAACATGGTATCAAACCATCCTGTCCAAGATGTACTAATTCCTGAGTTTTCAGCCCATTCTTTACTTAGCGCAGTTAATCCTGCAAGAGCTCTGGTGACCGTCCCCTCCGGTGCGGTGTTGTTAGGGATAAATGTGCAACAATGGCCCCCCACCATTTTACAGACTCCACCCTTTTCTGCCAGCAACATATCCAGAGCTAACCGATTTTCCCAAGTCATAAGTGAGGTGGCGGATAATTGCTCGGAGATCCCCTTTACTGCATCTCTAGTCTGGTTAATAAATCGTTGTTGGTTGTAATAGATATAATTAATCCAATCCACATTTTTGTTTATTGTCACCCACCAGAAAAATGTTGTGGTAAACCCCTCCCATATTTGATTCATAGCTTTGTATTCATCTGGAACACCCCTGGGGATGCCTATACCATCTATCCAAATTGGGCTATTTCCTTCCTGACCTATATTTCTTTTCCTTCTGATTATTCTTCCTGTCACTGGTCTTTGATGACTAATTCTTACAGGCTGGACCAACAATACTGGTGCACAAGTACCCACCCATCCCTCTGGTAATGTCTGTCGAATGCTCCCTTTGTTAGTGCATGCCCACCACACATCAGTCAGAGGGATGGTTAGGTTCCTAATTTTTTTCCTTCCTTCCTTATCTAAATCAGTCACATTAATTATCTCCTTACAGCCATCAAAATCACCCAAGTTACGGGTGCCATTTCTATGTCTGTAACACTGGTATTCGCCAGGAGTTAAAGTGAATCTAGGTGGGCTGGCCCAGTATTTCAATTTTGCCAGCCCAATCCCTGTGCAATTTGGCTCTTTTTGATTGGACCCCAGGTCTAATACACAGGGAAACATTGCCTTTGGCATTGGGGCGGTCAACATTGTCGGTCGCCCAATGGAGCATGCATAACAATTGGTCTCCCCCAAGGCCCTAGCGGTGTATTTCATCCACTTTAACCAGAGCTTCTCATCAGGGACCCCCTCCACTTCCCCTTGGTTCCATTCTTGGAGGAGAAAATATTTCATAGTGGACGGGTTAGTCGAATTGACTCCGTCATCCCTTGACTGATCTACTCGGTCTATTGCTGTTAGTGGATTAATGACAGTACCTGTTCTTTCCATATCTTTTGACTCCATCAAATGTAATCTTAGACAAGTATCCCATCCGTATTTGTCCGCGCAAGCCCAGTAAGTTGAATCTTACTCCCCACCCTTCTCTGACTCCTATTTTGTAGATCACTCGCCCTTGACGGTCAGTATGTCGGGTCGCTTCCCTTTTATTTCTTAATAATGGTAAGGCCATAGCGTAATTGGTGCGAGGTGGTGGTGGATCTTGACATACCACGACTATTGCCGAGACTATGATGCAGCTCAGGGTCACCCATATTCCCAAAAACCGCCAACCCTCTCCTGTCTTGAGTCCTTCTGCTCGGTACCACCCCATACTCACACCCTAGGAACACACTACAGTGATGATAGGTCTGGGTAGGAGATCTTCGTTGACAGAGGTGACCCCCGGACCCTGTGGCCCAGTTCTGCTCGCCAACTCTGCGTGTGCTAAGTGGTGCTTGTATGTGGTCTTACCTTCTTGCAGTGGGTAACATGGACCCAGGTTCCTCTCTCTGCTATTCTAATGGCCAAGGCGGTGACAAACATAACCTGATAGGGCCCTTCCCAACAGGCCTGCTTCCAGTTTTCCTTCTAGTGACTGGATGCTCACCAGTCACCTGGTTAGATAGTGGGTCACCTTCTCCTTTAGTTCACCTGTGGGGCACAAAACCTCTGACATACGGGTGTGGTTAATAAACTATCTTCACACATGTTCAGATTAATCTAACAATTTCTGACTGCATTCTCTTTTTAGACTGTATCTAAAAAAATGTTTTTTTTTAAAAAGTATTTTGTCCTCTCCTTCGTATATTATTTAATCCTACAATTAGCCTCTTCCCCCCTCTTGACACATAGTTCTGCTCATGTGTCAATATTTACCACCTACCTAAACATTCCCTTAGGTAATTTATCAACCAATTGCCATGCCTTTCATTTTTTAGATTGTCTTTTGCTTCTTTATTGCTCCTCCCACTTCCTTTGTCTTTATGGCGGCTAAATTCGACTTTCATTCAGTTCAGAATCAATTAGTAATCCAATCAATCAATCTCTTATCTTGTAAAAACACTTATGTTTAGTTCAACCTCTGTTCTACCCCGGCTCTCCCGGGCTTGACCTGAAGACTGATTGTTGGACATTACAAGTCCATATTTAGGTCACCTAAGTCTTCTGCCTAGCAACAAAGAATAAAAACCTCTATGTTCGTGATTAACCCAGTTATCTCTAATAGCCCACCAAAAAAAAAAACATCATCTTTAAATCCCGACCAATGTCATATCCCTCTTTACTCTCTACCATTTGGGTAACATCCCTGATATATGTATGCCTCCCTAGAGTTCCAAATGATTTTACCATGGGCCGCCATTGCCTTCCCATAGATAAGATCACTTAATTTACCCGTATGCAGTACATAATGGAGTACCCAAGCTTTACAGCAGTCTATCCTTACCAAAAAGCTCATCATTCTTCATCTAATTTTTTTATTCTCTAGTCCCTATCTACCTGATCCTATTGCTAATCAATGATCTAGGCAATAGTTGTCTCGCCTTAGATTGTACATTCCTCTGATTACTGCAGCTTATTCCATTAATTTAGGTTCAAATATCCCCCAACCAACCGTTCCATCCTACAGCATAGTAAACACCACCCATGAACTGCTGAAAATCCCCTAAATTCAACATAACAACCCTTTATAAACATCATGCTGGGTGTGTTTTTTATTTATTTGAAAAACCCAATTGAAAAACAACAATCAAAGATAGCCAGGCTCAACTTAATTTTGTAGCTCCCTTTTATGACCTAACTTCACTACTGCTTCCCCTTAGCAACATTCCAATGAGATAAGCTAATCTCTTTCTCCTGGTTATACATTTTGTTAACCTTCAATTACCATCAGTAATCTAAAGATGGTAGTACACACAAAACATGATACAGATATCCCCAGTCCTAACTCATGAATAATGTTTGTATCAATCTAATTCCTTATAACTAATCCATAAAATCACTCAGAATTCCTCGAGTATACAATGATTATTTAATTGATTACTCTAAATCTGCTACATGTGATCTCATTTCAAATGATCCATTATCAATTATTTGATCCACCCCCTAAGAAAATCTCTCTCCCCTTCTATTCTGGAGTTCTACCTCTACCAGCTATTTCCCCTAGTGGCCATTAAATACTTAGCTCCCGTATGTTATTTTTCTTACTCTATCCTGTCTACTATTCCGCTCATGATGGATTGCATCTCTCTTGACCTCGGCTAACGAAGTAGTTCCCCATCCCACTAAAGTCCTCTTAATATTTCTGCTTATTTCTGGTCTCATTCCACTAAGGAATGCTATTTTTTAGCTGCTGATGGTACGGAGTATCATTTCCCTGTCCCTGGGGAGGCTCAGGTATGCCACTTGGCTGATGGTCTCACTGTCTTCCTGTTTACATTCATGTACTTTGGAGAAGTCAGCATGTCGATGGTAATGTTCCCTTAAATTATTACACAACTCAGTTATTTTCCCAACATATTGCCCATCATTTGCCCATGGTAGGACTGCTCCATTGGCATCTCCTGAAACCCACTGCCCCCGAACAGCTGCCCAATCTTTCCCAACTAGGGTTCTGACTGCCCTCTCAATTTCCCCTGTGTTTAGCTTAAAGCTTGTTGCTAGACTCTCCAAATCCCTCCTGAACCCCTCTATTCCTGTCTTAGGGTGCACTACACCCTCTATAGCTTTTACTACATCTCCTCAACTCCCTGTTTTTAAACTCTCTGTGTTTACTTTCTCTAGCTCTTCCTGCCTCTTTCTCTCTATCTAACTCTACCCTTAACCTGCCTATTTCCTCTCTACCCTTCTATCATTACTGAATCAATGATAATACATTTACATTTACATTCTAGTCACTTAGCAGACGCTCCTATCCAGAGCGACCTACAGTTAGTGAATACATATATTTTTTTATTTTTTTATACTGGCCCCCCGTGGGAATCGAACCCACAACCCTGGCGTTGCAAACACCATGCTCTATCAACTGAGCTACATCCCTGCCGGCCATTCCCTCCCCTACCCTGGACGACGCTGGGCCAATTGTGCGCCGCCCATGAGTCTCCCGGTCGCGGCCGGCTGCAACAGAGCCTGGATTCGAATCAGGATCTCTAGTGGCACAGTTAGCACTGCGATGCAGTGCCTTAGACCACTGCGCCACTCAGGAGCTAATAACTGCAATAACTATCAATAATAATTATAATAACTATTACGAATTATATTGTGTCCTTTTTCTGATGTTATAATTGTAGTCTATTCCATCACTTTAGTTTAAAATATAAATTTATTTATAACAAATCCAGAACCCACCACAGGCTGGCGCTATTCCCCCAGCACAACAGCCAATGCCACTTGCTTCCCTGTAACGAAAATAAATTATCGTTTTAAAATTTTCCAACTATTTGTATTTTCCCGCTAACCCATTTCAGTTCGCTATTCAATCTCTTTAACAGTTCTCTCTGATTCGGCCCCAATCAATAAAACAAATGCTTGATATCGTTGATCAGCATACACTTAATGACATTCCTACCATTTGAACTATGTACTGTCTCTCACCTCCTCCCCCTCTCCTGCTCCTTCCTACATTATGGGGGAGGCGCGGGAAACTTCCCTACAATCTTCCTTCTTAGGAAATAATGTAATTCGTATTTGTAACATATTTTCATAGACCTATCTAGAATATTACTAAAGCTATCTAATGCAACTTTTAATACACGTAAAAACTCTCTCTCCCTACACCCATTCCCCATTGAATAAGTGCGTCTTCCTAGTTACCCCATAACCACGCCTCAAATCTCTTATTCAGCATTTAACCAACCAAATACTAAGTAGTATCCGGTTATCATTCATACCCGCCGTTGAATTCCCTCATACACACATATTTCACCTTATGCCATTCAAATGCCCAACACAACATAATAGTTCAATGCAACCCTCTATTGGTTCTGCAAGTCGCTCCGGACCAGAGCGTCTGCCAAATGACCAAAAATGCTAATGTAAATATTCTCTACTTTCTCACTCATGACGTACGTCTACGTTTGAGTGCGAAAGTTCATACATATGCATCGTTGGAATTTTATAGGTACCTCTCAAATAATCGCTTTGTGGTGTTTTTAGCCAATTCTTAATTGACACGAATCATTTTTTCAAACATTTTACCCGTTGAACCAAAAAATTGACTGTCCTATTCCTTTTCTTTACCCCTGCAGTCACGATGGTTAAATATTCCTTTGTTACCGTTAAAGCACTTTCGCACTTTAAAAAACACTCGCTGTCTCTAGCCCCTCCTTTCGCTGTTTTTTTCAAATCCGTTTTACATGCATCTGCCTAATCATATAACTTCTAACTTTTTTACTTCGAGATGCCCAATAAATTCATACCTCTTCTCCCAAATGGATCCATAAAACATATTTATTTGATCTCTTCCTAACATATATATTTCATCCCCCGTTAATTCTCGGACCTCTTTAGAAGATTTATTTCCCATGGTGGAAAAATAAGAAATCCCCCCCCCTTTTGTAATAATTCAATCCCGAATTATTTTCGTAGGAGCTAATATCTTAGTGCGCCTCTTGAGCCAATGTATGATCCAGAGTTTTTTATTTAAAACTCCGGTTTCATGAAAAGAGTCAGTTAACCATTTTTTCTCATGCAACTTATTTTTAGCTCCTTCCTTGAAACAATTATCAGGTATTCCGATGGATTAAGTCTCACACATATACGACCTTATACAATCATTTGCTAAACTTATTTGCAAAGTTCTAGCAAATCCCCAGTCGTATACGCTACTCCCGACTCATCTATCTCACACGATGATAATTATCTCCCTGTTTATACTGTTACACTGCATCTCGTACAATGACAATATTAACTAGTTTACATTGGTGATGGCCATTCACCCCATGTCATTTCGGACTAGTATATTTTTGTAATAGCTATTTACTTAGGGTAATTTTCGGACCCTCCCCAGTCGTAATAATTATTACCTCCTTTGAGATTTTGGTAACTATTCTCTGCCCCCTACAAGAATTCCTATTCTTATACAAATTCAAATCATTTCACCAAAATCCATGAATAAAAATTACTGACCTTTTCCTTGCAGTTTGGATTTAAATGCTTTTTCAAACTCGTTAACGTCTTTATCGTTCATAAGAGTAATCACCGGCCTGTTTATAACCTTAACGTCGAAGGCCAGGACTATTCTCCACGGATGCAATCACCCGGCCGTGCACGGATTCGGTGTCCTTAGAACGATAAAGACGTATTTAAGATCCGGCTCGAAGGACCAATCTGTTATGTGAATTTCTATCTCTAATTCAACCTAAGCTTGAATCATTACCAGAGGTTGTAAGGCTCTGGTTTTAATCATAAATGATTCAAGGTCCATAACCACGAAGAAGGATTTTTTGTATTTTTATTCATGGAGAGCTCTGACGCCAAAAACACAAACATACGGTTTTATACCTCCTGAACTTGACCCCTCCCACCTTTAGGTGGCTTTTCTAAACAGTTTCCGCCTTCCTCTTCACCCTTGAATGTTTAGTACCGCCCCCTCTGTTAGTGGGTTGACACTACATGATAATTCTAACATTTATACTGTATTTGGGGTGAAATCCTTTAGTCATTATTCTTAAAATCCAAATTAATCTAACACATGTGTTTTTCTGGATTTGTTTGTTGTTATTCTGTCTCTCACTGTTCAAATAAACCTACCCTTAAAATTATAGACTGATCATGTCTTTGTCAGTGGGCAAACGTACAAAATCAGCAGGGGATCAAATACTTTTTTCCCCCTCACTGTAGCATAGTGGCAACAGGAATTTAGTCAATAAATGGTTTCCTATCCCTTTTCCTTTCTTTCTGTGACACCAAATGTTTGCAAATAGGCTACTGGTAATGTTACTATGGCTACGTTCAGCAGGCTACTGGTAATGTTACCATGGCTACGTTCAGCAGGCTACTGGTAATGTTACCAGGGCCACGTTCAGTTGAACACTTTTCTCAAACGTTGCAGATAGAAATTCCATGAATAGAGCTGATGTTATTCTTTATTCAACATGTCAGAGAGGCATGTTTGTTCTACATAGCATATTTATATCTGAATGTTTCAAAACATTGTGTCCTGCTGAACGTGCCCCAGGTTGTTAGCTATAGTTAGCTAATGAGGTAACATGACTGAACAAGATGTAGCCTAAACAAATGGTTAACGGTCCAGTCCGCAAGTAGCCTAGTTTTAGAACAGCCCATGATATGCTTTATGAATGTAAAATGCCACCCACCAATGCACAATGGAGGAAAAAAAACGTAGCGCCGGTATTATGGGTCATGTCTTTTGAATGGTAGCCTAAGGGCTAGAATCAAGCCGTTTTCTCTGAGGAAAAGAGGGAGACTTGGCTACAGATCCTGTATATGAAATGCAGTGGAAAAAGTGGGAGGGTTGAGCGAGACTACAAATTCAAAGACAGCCTACTTTTCTATAGCCTACTCAAGGGAGAGAAAAACATAGCTAGACTGTTGTTTTACTATTAAACTCAATGCTGCTATTGTTTTTAATTTCGTAAAGCAGCTTGTGTTTCTTAACCAGGCAAAAGGTAGCTAACTAGCAGGCTTTTGGTGACTGGTTAGCTAAGGTGAAACGAGAGTAGCCTGCCAGATGTGCATAATCGGAGGCCGAGCCAGAGCGGAGCCTGTTCGCCTACACTCATCACTTGCTCCCTCCGCAGCTCACCAGCTGATGTAGGCTGTTGGTGCTTTGAATGCTGAGTTCAAAACAACTGGGAACTGAAGATCACTGACGTCATGATTTGACCTTGTTTTTTCCCCAGAGTTCCCAGTTATCTTGAAAGCACAACAAGACAACAGGGAACTCTGAAAAAAACAAGGTCAAATCATGACGTCAGTCAGTGATCTTCAGGTCGGAAAGTCGGAGCTCTAGAAAGAGGCTATAGTTCCAGACTTGGAATTCCAAGTTGGATGACCATTGAACAAGTTCCCAGTTGTCTTGAATGCACTGAAGTCTGAAGTCAGAGATTTCCAAGTTCCGACTTCCCAGTTGTTTTGAACTTGGCATGTGTTTTCTGGGTGTGACATGTCCTTCCGACTGCTGAACAGAACTGCACTGCGCATCTGTGCTGCTAATATTAATTGTGCTTATCACTGAAAAACTCTCAATCTCTCCAAAAACTCTTGTCCAGTCCACTTAGTAGTCCGACTTGACTTGGACTTGGAGCCTCAAGACTCGGGACTCGACTTTGACTTGAGACTGATGACTTGAAATTATCTGGCCATGTTTTGTAATGTTTTGTCAGTCCTTTTGTGGCACAGAGTCTGTGAATTATTCTCCACGCAGTCAGTGACAGTAGCCGCAACATCTCCCTCTGATTGGACCAGCAAACTGTCAATCAACACAGGTCGGGTGAGCTAGCAAACAGTGTTAATTTTCTGTACAGTTATAGGATCGGGGGCAGCGCAAACATCAAATTGTAGGGAGACAGGATTGCCATAATAAATAAATATGCAGTTCCAAAAATTGTTTTGAGATCAAGAATATTAACTGTTTACTTTTCAAGCTCACCAGCAATGGGGCATCAAGCAACAATTACTAGCATTGGACATTTCCCATAGAGGATTTTAGAAACACTTAAAATAAGGGCTGTGTTTCGTGTAGGCTTACCCTGGCGTGATGTTTTGATAACCATGTACATCTCTCTCGGACAAGGTGACTTTTATCAATATATTCAGCTCCATTTACTCTCAGATTCGAAAATGCTAATTAGCATCAATGTAGACATCATGCAAAACTACAGATCCCTGCAAGCTCCTGCATGTCATCTCTCGCTGACACCTTTGCTAAAAGGTATTGTGTCAATTTAAAACTTGCAAAAGACAGTTCCCAGAATTGTCAATCTAAAGAAATGTAGGCGACTTATTCATTACTACATTTAGCTAACATTAGATAAGAATCAAGGGATTCTTACATTTGCCTCGATTCGACAGTCTCATCCAGATCATCATGGCATTTGTAGTTCTTTAAGATAGCCACCTTAGCAGCAAATTAGCATTTCATTTTTTGGGGGTAAATACAGGTGACTATATTGATTAAAAAATCACCTTGTTCAAGAGAGATTTACACTGTTACCAAAACGTCACATCTGGGTAAGCCTACACAAAACACAGCCCTTATTTTAAGTATTTTTAAAATCCCCTATGGGAAAGATTAATGGTGGAAAAACGATTGGAACTATTTCCTTGTTTGACCTAGGTTTTATGGGTATTATGACTCATACTGTGGTACTCTATACACGTGCCATGTTCAACCAGTTATCAAGTCGGAAATGTCAGAGAACTGACTAGTACATGAAAGTGGCATTCGTCCCAATATTATTTGAATAATGCAAGATTTTAAATTTAGCATAAACTAGCACTAACTGGGCTAGTCATTGTCTAAATGACAGGTAGAAACACATTCATAACCATAAAGGGGTAACTAGCCCCCAGGGGCCAGTTACCCCCTAGTAGGGGGGTGAGTTGCCCCCAACACACTCATCCAACAGATTACTACTTTACTCAAAACTGATCTACATTTTTCTCTCTAAACAAGTGGATTATTTATCTTAAGGCTTTCCTACTTGTATATTTAAATAATATATATATATATATATATATATATATAAATCCAACGTCATTGGAATATATCTACAACTTTTTCTAAATTACAAAAAATTTGATCAACTTTCCACAAAATTGTTTTGTTGAAATATCTCCAAAAGTTGTGACGACACAGAGGACATTTCTTGTTGAGCAAGAGCAGTGGCAGCCAAAGTGTTGGGGAAATAATTTGGTGACATCTTGTGGTCTTAATGTTTATTATCTATGCATAGTCACTTTAACTCTACCCACATGTACATATTACCTCAATTACCTCGACTAACCGGTGCCACCACACATTGACTCTGTACCGGTACCCCCTGTATATAGCCTCCCTACTGTTATTTTATTTTACTGCTGCTCTTTCATTATTTGCTATTTTTATTTTTTACTTATCTATTTTTTACTTAACACTTTATTTTTATTATTTTAACTGCATTGTTGGTTAAGGGCTTGTAAGTACGCATTTTATTGTAAGGTCTACACCTGTTGTATTCGGCGCATGTGGCAAATAAAATTGGATTTGAATTACCCCAGGGGGCTAGTTACTACATGGAAATCTATTACACATCAAGTAACCCATGCAAGCAGTAAAATTAGATTTAAAAAACAGATAAAAATACATCTGGAACAGCTGGGACTGTGAAGCAACACAAACATAAACACAGACACATGCATACAAACACACGATAACATACGCACTATACACACACATGGATTTTGTGTTGTAGATATGTGGTAGTAGAGTAAGGGCCTGAGAGCACACACTTAATGTGTTGTGAAATCTGTTGTAAATGTATTGTAATGTTTTTAAAATTGTGTAACTGCCTTAATTATGCTGGACCCCAGGCAGAGTAGCTGCAAATGGGGATCCATAATAAATACAAATACTATACACCAATGGACAGCACCCAGCAGGTTCCGAAATTATTCACACACCCTTTTTTAGGTCTTGGGGTTGTAAGAGACTTATGTGATTTTTATTTTTATTTTTTACTTTGATTCTTTGACATAAATCTTATTTCCCAGGCTCAGGATTTGAAGTTCATGACGTTAGTGCGCCATGTTGTCAACGTAGCACAGTTTCCGGTTCGAGCAGAAGTACGTGGCAGCCATCTTGTTTCCCGTTGCAACTGAAATAAAATAAATAATACGCTGAGCTGAACTTCACTGCGACCCGTAAAACAAAGTGAGTAAAAATTAAATGATATACATGGTTAATGTCTATATGTGAAAGCATACTGTGTCGTTATGAAATTGGGGCTATAACTTACCGCATTTCCAATTGCTGTTCTTGTCCAATAGACGATTGTTTTGGAAGATGAACATAGGCGCCATTTCCCTCCCCGCTCTCTGAGTCGCTTATTGGTGGCCAGCTGAAAGTAACAGAGGCGTTCAAGAAACTACCGCACTGAGTCCGCCATGTTGGCTCTTGTGTAAAATCTGTCTCGTACGACTGGCGATTTTTGTTAGATCCCAAATGGCGTCAGTTCCACAACGAACTGAACCCCTAGAAACCTTGATTGGTGGAATCTAGTCCGAGGTTTGATTGGTCTGAAGGACAGATCCAAACGTAGTCTTTATTGGTTAGAAAGCATTTCCCGAACTTTGCAAAGCTTTGTAAACTTTCCTTTGATTTTTCACTTCCTTTTGTTCAGTGGCGAATTAACAGTAACAGGGGCCACTATAGAGCGTATCATCGTCTTCCATGTCTCACTTCCCTTGTCCATGTTGCGCTTGTTATATGCTAGCTAACTATTAGCTACCGGTGTCTGTCTACCTTTGGCTAACAAATTATCACACCGTGTTACTAGCTAAGTTAACTAGCTAACTAAGTTAAACAGCCGCTGGTTTTGCCAGCAGATCCGACCCGCTTGCTGCAACTGTAAGCAAGCGGGTCGGATCTGCTGGTTAGGCTAGTTTTTGTTAATCCAAAAATGTTTGTTGGCTAATGTTAGCTAGCTAACGTTAAATGTATATCGTCAGTGTTGCATGTTGTTGGATTGAACAAACAAAACTATTTGCTAGCTCAGTACAACATTTTACATTTTAGTCATTAACAGACGCTCATATCCAGAGCGACTTAGTGAGTGCATACATTTTTCATACTGGCCCCCCGTGGGAAACGAACCCACAGCGCCATGCTCTACCAACTGAGCTACAGGAGGCACATTTGGGCCAGCTACCGTTAATTAGCTAACTTAGTTTGTCTGAATACAGCCAAGAGGCCGAAGACATCAAGACAGAACTCACTAAAATCTCAAATTACAACAGACATTTTCTTCACATTTTGGTAATGCCCATTAAACCGAGATATTACCGTGTGTTGACTGCCAGTTATTGTGAACCACGTGTGCACTGACTCTTATCAAAGACATGAGGACTTGAAGTCTGTGCTTTTTCCCTTGAGCAGTATGATAAACAGCATTCTCTGCTGTCTTGCCAATGTATAATTGCTTCAAACTATTTGACTGAAAGAAAATAATTCCATGCAATACCGGTTTCAAGATGCAATTTGGAGAGTATTGTAACAGCCTATGTATTGTAAAATCCAAAACGAACTATACTGAACACATAAATGCAAAATGCAACTATTAAAACGATTTTACTGAGTTACAGTTCATATAAGGAAATCAGTGAATTTAAATAAATTCATTAGGCATTAATCTATGGATTTCACATGAGTGGGCCAGGCTCAGCCAGTCAGAATGAGTTTTTCCCCACAAACAGACAGAAATACTCCTCAGTTTCATCAGCTGTCCGGGTGGCTGGTCTCAGAGGAGCCCGCAGGTGAAGAAGCCGTAGTGGAGGTCCTGGGCTGGCTTGGTTAAACATGGTTTGCTGTTGTTAAGTCCCCGGACGCTCGTTCGGAACATTAAAATGCATCGTTTGCGGTACAGTTTTGGAAACATAAGGAACGTACGTATCTTTCATATCAGCTACAAATAATTTTCTAAAATCTAACTTAAATTACTACACACCTTTTATAGGGTTAGTGTTCCCACACGGCCATATCTCCATGTTACAGCGCTTGTTTACGGAAGACAGATGGAAGACATAGGTGGCCACCTGTGCTAATTAGCTATCTAGTGTGCTCCGAACACCTGTGTGTAAGCTAACTGAGGAAGTGTAGTTCGTCAACTGGGGGCACACACAGCGTGTTGGATCTGTACAAAACTGCTACAGTAAGTGTATCTTTTTTATTTGAAAGATTATTTCTCGCTGATATGAAAGATAAGGGGCATATGTTTCGATAACCATTTTGCAAGCGATGATTATTGACGTTTCTAAACGTTAAAACACGGTGTCGGAATTGTAGTTCACACGCAGCCAACCGCGGGCGAAGCTAACCGCTAAAAACCCTATGGAGTAGAAGGGTTTTCAAGAGCTAATTTCTGCCCTGGTTTTTCCTGAGTTGCTGCAGGTAGGCCCCCAAGTAACACAGCAGCTGTTATCTTGATAACTTTCAACTTGACCTTTATTTCCAGTCAAAATGCACCATTACAATGTAATCAGCAAATTAACATGAGTATTGTTGTTTTATGCCCCATTACTAAATTATCAACATCTAGAATCAGTTTTTCATTTTGAGCGCAGACAGGATTGAAGCCAGTGAGACTGTTTATGATTCAAATTTAGGATGGACAAGCTGTGTGTAGCCCTTGTGTGTGTGCATTTTTTGTGTAGGTAAGCCTAGTTTATGCAGGTGTGTGTGCGTGCATGACTTAGCCCGGCAACCCTGAGGGCTCTCTTCTGCTGTGTTTTTGTGAAACTGATACCCCGGGTTTAGCGTGTTTGGCTCTAAACAGCGTCCGTAAGCAAACATGTCCCAGGCACCAGCAGCACAAGTCATGGGAATGTCTCTGCTGCAGAGTGACCTTGTCAGGTGTCCTCGTGGAGGAGGTTTGGGTTTAGAAGAGCCTGCCTGCACCGCCATAGATGGCTATCGCTGGAATGGAATAATCTATGTGCAGTCTAGCTGCTCTATAATCATTAACCAGCCTGCTACGAGCTCTACTCTGTTCCCCTGCTCTCCCTGTACCAAAATAGAAAAGGGAACATTTTGCTTTGTTTCCCTCTTGAGTCTCTCGCTCTGTCCCTCTCTCTCTCTCTCTGTCCCTTCTCTCTCTCTCTCTCTCTCTCTCTCTCTCTCTCTCTCTCTCTCTCTGTCCCTCCTCTCTCTCTCTCTCTCTCTCTCTGTCCCTCCTCTCTCGCTCTCTCTCACTCTCTGTCCCTCCTCTCTCTCAATTACATTTCAATTAAATTTAAGGGCTTTATTGGCATGGGAAACGTATGTTAACATTGCCAAAACAAGTGAAGTAGATAGTAAACAAAAGTGAAATAAACAATAAATATTAACATTGGTTAGAAAGCATTTCCCGAACTTTGCAAAGCTTTGTAAACTTTCCTTTGATTTTTCACTTCCTTTTGTTCAGTGGCGAACATTACACTCAGAAGTTCCAAAAGAATAAAGACATTTCAAATGTCATATTATGTGTATATATACAGTGTTGTAACAATGTGCAAATAGTTAAAGTACAAATGGGAAAATAAATATGGGTTGTATTTATAATGGTGTTTGTTCTTCACTGGTTGCCCTTTTCTTGTGGCAACAGGTCACACATCTTGCAGCTGTGATGGCACACTGTGGTTTTTCACCCAGTAGATAAGGGAATTTATCAAAATACGGTTTGTTTTTGAATTCTTTGTGGATCTCTGTAATCTGAGGGAAATATGTGTCTCTAATATGGTCATACATTTGGCAGTTTCCACCTCTTTTTGTGGGCAGTGGGCACATAGCCTGTCTTCTCTTGAGAGCCAGGTCTGCCTACGACGGCCTTTCTCAATAGCAAGGCTATGCTCACTGAGTCTGTACATAGTCAAAGCTTTCCTTAAGTTTGGGTCAGTCACAGTGGTCAGGTATTCTGCCACTGTGTACTCTCTGTTTAGAGCCAAATAGCATTCTAGTTTGCTCAGTTTTTTTGTTAATTCTTTCCAATGTGTCAAGTAATTCTCTTTTTGTTTTCTCATGATTTGGTTGGGTCTAATTGTGTTGTTGTTGTTGTCCTGGGGCTCTGTGGGGTCTGTTTGTGTTTGTGAACAGAGCCCCAGGACCAGCTTACTTAGGGGACTCTTCTCCAAGTTCATCTCTCTGTAGGTGATGGCTTTGTTATGGAAGGTTTGGGAATCGCTTCCTTTTAAGTGGTTATAGAATTTAACGGCTCTTTTCTGGATTTTGATAATTAGCGGGTATCGGCCTAATTCTCTCTCTCTTCCCCCCCCCCCCCCATCCTGTAACAGCTCTCTCCTTTCTGTCCTTCTCCGTCCTTTGTGGTTTGTTCAATGATGGAGCAGGTTTGTGTTCTCTCTCTTTCTCTCTCTGGCTTGTTGTTTCTCGATACAGTGGGGGATTTGCAGCAGTAATATGCAGGATAAGCCTCAGGTCATTCCACTATCCTCTATGCAGACTGCCAGCTAAAAGCAACTCTTTCAGCAAATTGCTTTGTACCCCTCCCCCCTCACCTAAATCTCTCACTTCAGTACACTTCATTGCCAGGACATTACATTTCCTTAATCTGTTGCTAACCAGATCTTTAGACATACAGTTCTCCAAACACCATAATGCATCCCAAATGGCACCCTATTCCTGTAGTGCCTTACTTTTGACAAGAGCAACCCATGCATGCGTGTGCTCATCCTAATGTAAAGGTTAGTGCGTAGAACAGCATGGCTGACTGTCCGTTTAACCCTTGGCGAGATTTCAGAAGGGCATTTATATGACATTGCTGACATGGTTTTATGATGACATTTTAATTGTAGAACGAGAACAGTCTGGGAGCATAGTTTTAGGGCCAAGACTACAATAGTTGTGTTTATTGACATTGCTCTATGTCTCGTTTACCCACAAACATGAAGAATTTATTGAGGTGCCTTTTTTGGCCTGATTTGATCAGCTACCTTTGTGGAATTGGAAATGCAGTTACAATTCTTTTTGATTACCTCTTTTTCTTTATTTTTATATATGTAAAAAAAAAAAAATATCCTTAGTAGCCTAGATATAGGCTAGGTATTCAATATTTCATTAATCTATTTCTAAATCTGGATTTTACTATCAGATAGCCTAATTCATTATCATGTAGTTAATTGTGTAATAAGTAATTATTGTAGTTAATTTTTGGTGAATGAAGTATGCACTTCAATGAAGATGTTTTAGTTTTATTATCACTAACACACTACACTATTTAGTAGATTGTCTGGATGTTGTCGTTCTCTTTCTCTACCTACTGTGACTGTGACAGAGGAAGGATGTGTGACAGAGGAAGGACAAGCGTGTGTATGTGTGCTTGTGGACTTGCACGCATGCCTGTGAACACGTAGATCACAGCGCGTCTGCTCAATATGCCTTTGCTCTTTAAATCATGTGGCTGCAACCTGCGGCATCCATTCTGACACTCCCCTCGGCCAATCAGGGGCATCAGGGTTGCTTGCATCACTGGCCATTCAGCCAGTCGTGGCCGCGGGAAGGCGGGACTCAGGGAGACATTTAGTTTGACATTGTAAATAAGCAGGGAACAGTTGTCAGAGAGCAGCCAGTGGTTCCTTTCTTCTCCGTCCAGCAATGAGAAATGCAAGATCAGCCGGAGGACACAATGCAGAGGCAAGCTACCGCCACCACTTCCTCAATCACTCCCTAAAGCGCTTTGTTATAACTTTCTTTGTCTTTTGGCTGGTTCTTCTTTCTCTGTCTTCCTCTTTTCTTCCCCTGACCCCTATCCTGCAGCTCAAGGTAACTTAAAACAGGAAGTTGGCTGTCGGTGAAAGGGGGTTGGGTGGAGGAAGGGGGGAGGGCGGGGGATGTGTCAGAGCCGACGAGCGGGTGGCTCGGCCAATAGAACAGGAGGGCTCTCTACTCTCATTCGAGGAAAAGCTGAGAGCGGGGCAGAAGCCTGGCCATAGTCTGACTGTCATGTAGCAGGCTAGATCGATTATTTCTGAATGTTAAAAGGAAAGGAGGCAAGGAGGAGATTTGTCTGGGACTCTGGAGTGCTGCTGTACCGCTGCCACTTTGATCTCTTTCAGCTGTCTGTTTTTCTATTTTATTTTTCTATTTTATTTTTCTCTGTGCTGAGGTCAACTGAAAGACAAACGTAAAGGTCGCTGGCTAGAGAAAGAGAGGGAACGAGTGATAAGGAGAGAGGGAGGGAGATGCTCGGGGTGGGGGGGGCTTGTTCAGAGGAGAAACAGGAGAAAGGGGTGTGTGTTTAGGAAAGAGGGGCGGGAGGGGGGCCCGGAGGAGAATGAGGAGAGGGGGAGGGGTAGAAGAAAGCGGGGGTGGTGAACGCTCTTCTCTCTCTCTGTCGGGCAAGTGGTGGACGGGCGGACTGTGTTTTGTCTGTTCCTGGGACCGGCGCCTGAGGAAGTGAAGGGCTACAGAGATTTTCTGTGTTAGCCAGCCCCCCTCTCTCGCCTCTCAACGAGACTTCTACAGTAGAGAGTACAGCCTCTCTCTCTCCCTTTCCTGCTCTCCTTCAGCCTACTACACAGAATGATGGGCACAGGGTAAGTGTGACCGCTCACACACACACTAGTAACCACAGACCTGGCTGTGTTTTAGATCACCACTGGACTCCTCTACCCATGTGTACTTTGTCTCTTCTCTTTCTCTCTCTCGCTTTCTTTCGCTCTCTTTCTCTTTCGCTCTCTTTCTCTTTCGCTCTCGCTCTGTTTCTTCTCTGTCTTTCTGCAGAGATCGGATGCTCTTTCGCTTTCGCTCTGTTTCTTCTCTGTCTTTCTGCAGAGATCGGATGCTCTTTCTGTCCTCCTTCCTACTCTTCTCTAGTTGTCCTCTACTTTTCTCCTTGGGAGAAATCTGAGTGTGTGTTTTGGTTGTGTGTATGTCTTTTTTTAATGCACGTGACAGCAGTCACCCTCATGTCCTTCAATTTTTACCCCAGGACAGGATCGGTGTTGTTGTTGACATCTTTAGTTAGCATTTTGCAGAATTAAAAGTGGTGTTTTTTCCCTCCACATTTGATTTGATTGCTGGATGTTCAGTTTTGTCTCTCGCTTTTCCTATGAAAACCACAATGTAAGCTGCTAATATTGATGACAAGTTCTATTGAATTAGACTGGTTGTTCTGTGGAACAGCCGTAGCTGGTGTTTATTTGCGACTTTTAAGCAGGACGCTAGCAGCTGTTAGTCTCTCTCTGGGCTGTGTTGCTTATTGATTCTCTGTAGCGCTGTGCTCACAGACAGACTTCAAAGCCATCCAGGATGGTCACGGTCATAGTGCTGTGACTGCGGTCCAGGGCCCGTCCCAAGGCCTGGTCCTTGGTGCGTTGTTTACACTCGCCTGACAGTGATGCAGAGCAGAGAGCAAGATTTCGCTGAACTGACTGCTGGATGTTTGGGGGAGGAATTTGAGACCTTGTAATTGGGTTGTGTCAGGGCCGCTGCGATGACGAATGGCGATTGACAGCTTCGGGACAGACCACAGGTTTTTGATGTGTGATCTCTTTAGGTGGAATCTTTATAACATCTCTGTTCTGCCTCCCCTTCTCCCTAATTGAAAGTTTCCATCGGTGCCTCTCTCTCTGACAGAAAGTCCCGTTGGGGAGAGGGACCACACAGCTATTGTGCTCCTTATTCCTTTGCCCTTGCAGGCAGCCCTGTTTTGGGTGTGGATGTTACGGTGTGTGTTAACACATGAGCCAAACTACCAGATTAAGTTTGTTGTTGTTATGTTATTGAGGCTGATATGCAGCTAGCGGCATTGGGCCTGTCTACCTTGATGATGCCAGAGCTGCTTGGGCCTAGTGTTGGATGAGTCATGAGAGAGAGACCGCCCATCCATCCATCCATCGGGTTGCAAGTGCTGCAGTGAAAGTTGAAAAACCTGTCCTCTCTTTCCACTCTTCCACTCTCTCCCTTCCCCCTCCCTCTCTGGTTTCTCTCTCCTCTGTTGTATGACCACTCTCTCTCACCCCCCCTTCCCTCTCTCTCTCCCCCCCCTCCCTCTCTGGTTTCTCTCTCTCCTCTGTTGAATGACCTTGGGAGATCAGAGCCGAGCGAGTGCTTCCTATAGTTGGTTTGAAGCAGAACCAAGGGCAAAGTTAACAGGGCCAGGTGGATAGACGGCTTTGACACGGGTCAGGGCAAGCACAAATTTCAAGCACAAAATCGACTGTGGACGGATCACAACATATGCATGCAATTCTAGCTTCGTGTTCTTGGTTAATCTGTAATTCACTGACTGGCTGAGAATGAGAACCGTCTCCTTGTTTTTGTTGTGCTTGAGTAGATCATTTATCCTGCACACTGCAACACTGCCAATTTCTGTTCTCTTTTTTGGGGGGGATTTTAAGGTTGGGCTGTATCCAGATTTTCATACTGTTTCTGTACCATACTGTGGTATACGGTATTACCGAATGTGCATACATGGGGTCGCTGAGCTGGATATCATTTATTTGACACATCTTAGATTTCTTATTGTTATACTTAACTTATAGTTATAAGTAGGGGCGTAGCATTGAGGCGGCATTTTGTCGGTATACGGTATAAACGGTATATCGCCCCAGCCTATTGGGCTTTACCTCTAACCCCGAATGAATATATATATATGTATATGTGTGTGTATATGTGTGTGTGTATGTATGTGTATATATATATATATATATATATATATATATATATGTGTGTGTAGTTGTTTTGAGTGTGATATGCCGCTGCCGCTTTGCCCATAATATGGCCCCTAGGATTCAACAATGATTGATTCTAGGGAATTTTTTCTTTTCAGTTTCTCATCCCTCAGTTATAATTTTTCCTAATGCTTTATTTAGAAATGTTCATGTTCATGCTTGTCCTACATGTTTTCTCCCCACACTGATTTTCATTTGAATAGAGCTGGATAAAGCCGTTAGACTGAGCTTCCAATATCAATTCATAAAGTGAGAAGAAAAAGCATGAAATGTGTGTTTTTTGTAGGAATTACATTCGGACAAAGTACCTGTTTTTGATCAATTCTGCCCTAGAAAACAGAATTTCACTTAGGCTTTTCACGATACCAACATTTTACAAATGATACGATACCAGGCCAAGTATCACGATACCGAATAGTATCGCGATATCACGGTGGGAAAAAATCTGTGGCCTAGCGTCCTGTTTGCCCCGTCCCCCGGACAATTGTTCTCCAAAAACCTGTCACTGAAATTCACACTTTTACTCAATACAACACATTGAATTTAACGTCACACTGTTCAGTGTATAATATAATACTGCATAGAATGGCTGATTTGCTTATATTTGCACCGGCCTACCTGTGATTTGGCTGGAGGAATGGGAGGAAGGAATCAGTGGAGGCTGCTGAAGGGAGGACGGCTCATAATAATGGCTGGAATGGCGCAAATGGAATGGCATCAAACACATAAACTGTGTTTGATACCATTCCACTCATTCCGCAACAGCCATTACCACGAGCCTGTCCTCCCAAATTAAGCTGCCACCAACCTCCTGTGATATACATGTCATTGTGTCAGTAAGAGGAAAACACTGCATGAATCCTTCTTTACTTTCCAGTTAAGAAACACAAACACACTCTCTCTTCCTCACACACTCACTCTGTCTCCCACAAATACACTGCTCCCAACTTTTAAAACATTTGGCACCAAACAGAATTGAAGGAGCACCAGAAAGAAATATTTGTTGATATAGTTTAGTCTTCCATTAGGCCTATATGAATCCTACCTTTGAAGCACATCTCATGAGTAGCAGACCCTTTTCCTTTCTTCCTGGGCCAATCAGATGTGCCTAAACCTACTGTCAAGTTACCAGGTTGTTAGCTAGCTAGGTAACATGACTGAACAAGGTTGTTTGTTATCAAACCAATAATTAGCGACCCGGGATTATTTTAAAATGGGCCGCAACATGGTTTGTGAAATTATATATAATGTGCGCGAATCCCGATAGAAAGAAAAACAGGCATCTCCGGTAATATGGCTCATTTTTTAAACCGTTTAGGCTAGAGACAAGCCGTTTGCTTTGCTGTAAATCTGCAAGCATGCCTGTCGCGAAGCGGCGCTCCCATTTCCCTCTCTGACATTCTGAGGCTGCATGACAGTGTACTTGCAAATTCTACTCAGACTGGTCTGTGCTCTTGGTTATAACAGGCGATGAAATGATACAATGTATCAACATTGCTCGCTTTGAGCGATGCTCCAATGTAAAACATGTACAAATCTAACAACAGAAGACTCATGAGGGTCTGGGTCTGCATCCCGCTCACCATCACGGCTAAATTATTTATTTAAAAAACTGATGGAGGAATAGACATGCGTGAAGAGCGGACGGAGAGAAGCAGGTAGGGGCGGCAGGTAGCCTAGTGGTTAAGAGCATTGGGCCAGTAACCGAATGGGCGCTGGTTCGAATCCCTGAGCTGACTAGGTGAAAAATCTGTCAATGTGCCCTTGAGCAAAGCACTTCACCCTAATTGCAGATTTTACATCTGCCTCACGTGATATGCGCATGAAAGTGAAGTGGATAATATTGAACCTGCGCATACAAGAGACTAGTGGCTGTTGCTTAAATTCATCTGAATTTATAAACACAACTGACTATAAACATTTTATAACAGGCGCCAGCAGGTTATTTTAGATCGGTAGGGCAGAGAAAAAGTCATATGAAACAGTACTACGGTATTGTAAAATGTTGGTATTAGAAGTATCATGACGTTTTGGCAACGTGATATTACCGTGGTACCTGTGCAACACTAATTTCACTCCTAAAAGGCTGATTCCGTGATTGGGCCTGTTTTTCTGCTAAACACAATCCTACAGGGCTTGCTTTTAGCAACTTTCCTTGAGTTAAACTTTTTGCATCGAAGGCAGTAATGCTTCTACAAAGTGACCCCGCTAAGGACATTGCATGCAGCTTGTGCAATGTGTACCCTCTTACTGTTTGCTCTGTAGACCTATCATCCATAATTTACTGATAGCCTAGCTAGCTTATATAGCCTAGCCATTTGGTTGAATAACTGCAGTCATCCAGAGTATTCTGGTTTACATCAATGTTTCAGAGTTAGTCAGTGCAGGCTCTCGTGGGGGAGTCTCACAAGTCTGGATTAATGAGTTAGCCAGATAACTTATTCTGCCAACATCTTGTAACCAGTCATGGTGCCATGACTATAGGGCTAAATCCTTAGGCTATCCTTTAACCTGCTCCAGTCCAGGTCATCTGAGGGCAGTTGTTCTTCAGACTGCCTCCAGGTTTCCTCCTCATCCTCCTCCTCGGCCCATTAACCGTCATACTCTGCTCTCCGCAGTCCGCACTACTGTGACCTCCATTTACTCTGAGTGACCCGCTATTAACTTAGTGCTCAGAATTAGTGTTTCACTCACTAATTTTCTGTCCATCAGCCATGCATTTACTTAAGCAGTGAACACCTCCCTATAGAGAGTATATTTCTGTTAGCTAGCTAGCTACTTTCAGTACAGGACTCCAATCTGAAAACACTTTCTATCTAGTGCCTTGGACTTCCCCCTTGCGGATTCTGAAAGGACAGGACAGGTACAAGCAATATGGTAGTGCTGAGCGATAAGTGCTTTTTGAGGCCGGTTTGGGTTAGATTACTAAAAAAAAAATGTAAACATTAAATGCGCTATGCATTATGTGAGTTGAATGCTGTAACAACACAGAATAAAACAATTAATAAAAGTCCCATGATGGTAGTGACTGCCCATTGCAGCTTATCACTTATTAAGTATGACAATGTATGCACTCACTAACTGTAAGTCGCTCTGGATAAGAGCGTCTGCTAAATGACTAAAATGTAAAGTTAACCATAATTTATTTCACATTGCATTATTTTAAAATATTTCAGTTGGGTATATTACTTTATTATTTCATTCCAAGTCATCATCTCATCTCTAGAGCTGCTGCCTCTGCTGTCTGACTCAATCACTATTTTAGTAGTTCTTCAAAGTAAATAAGGCATACTTTAATGACTGCTGAATACCAACTATCAATCACTTAGATGATGTATTTTCAGGTAGAGATACCTCGCGAAGCAACTGCCCTCTACCCCTCTCCATCACACATTATTCTGTCTCTTTTATGTAGCAGGCATAAAAGAAACACAGACTGGAATAGTAGGTGCGCAATGGATTATTATAGTCATTGTATTTAATTACCACGTTTTCTGCGCTAAACTATGTAGAATATTGGCCTGTTGGAAACTGCAACTCCCTACTACATCATACAGTTCATGCTTGATCTGATTTATCTATAGAGAAACTGTGCAAAGTGCGCATTGAGCTCAATTCAAATAATTGAACCAATGTCGGTCAATTAGTTGTTTAAAAACCGACAAATTATATTGTCTCTTGTCAAGAGATCTGAGAGGACTAGATGGAGTGTTTCCACCATTTTCCTTGCACCTATCCAGTTCTTTCCGATGTTGTAAGGCGAGTTCAGTCCACAAGGGCCCAGGTAAGGGAATGTAATTGGCAGTTGGACCTGAGCTCTGAAGCTGCTGTGAGTGTGTCTGTGGCCGACCTGCCAAGGGAGAACAGCAGATAGGCTGGGGCTGGCAGAAAACAATGCTGCTGATTCAGCAGATCCTGCTCCTTACTGCTGCTGAACACCATTGACTTGAGAGAGGGAGAGAGGCGTTGGGATGGTCAGCGCTGCCGACGAAGCACAGGCACTCAGCGCAGGTCAGGAGAAACCCAACACTGCCATTGCTTCTATCTCTCTGACCACTGAAGGGCAACGGAACTGCAGAGGAGTAGAAAGCAGTACAGTGGAGCACAGCAAAGAACAGGGCAATTGAACTCCAGTGGTGTAGTGGAGAGTCAACATCACGTTAACGCAGTTTACGCACCTTTTTTATTCATCGTGGGAAAATGCATTGAAAATATAGCAGGGGTACATTAGCTTTCAGAAATCTGCATTTTCAAAACGCAGACCATTAAAAGTCTGCGTTTTTAAACCATTTCACCTGTGTTTTATATTGAAAGTCAACAGTGGTATTTTGCTTCAATAGAGTAAGGGGCTTGCAACTATAGTTTTTCTTCACAAAATACGGCAGAAAATCGTTCTCTTCAGAAGGTAACAGAAGTGCAACACTGTTTGGCTAGCAGCAGCCACACGTAAATTAGGTTACAATAAAAACATGGTATTTTTTTGCCAAAACGATGCATGGCCATTATATTTCTACCGTTTATCATAGAAAGAATGTAGCCAGCTACATTTTGTTTTGCTTAAAGTTAATCTTGCATTTTACCTTGCTACTGGAGAACAACTAGGCAGGAGGAAAGTACCGGAGAAAAGTCGTCTACACATCAGTCAGAGTGCTGTCTGGTGATCCAATGACGAGCAAAGATATTTCATCCGAGTGGAGAAGTGCAACTGAAGCACAATATTTGTCCTTTTACATTCATGATTTGGAGCAAACCCTGACTGAAGCCGAACAGAATTTACAAATAAGAAGCATTTTCTTTACCACTGCATCACACTGAACACCACAGCCTGATGCTCCAAATAGACATGTTAGTCACTGCCTCTTCAAGGTCAGTTATCATCTGTCCCCATTTGGAGAGGTTCACTCCTGGTGAACTTGATGCTATTGGATCAGGTTTATGTTTGGCTAGGACTGGAGGAGGAGGAAAGACCCCTTTATTGCCTGTCTAAGGCCTACAGTGCTTATATGCATAGAGTTTCTATTGACTTGGGAACTGAGAAACTAGGCTATATCAATATATGCTGAACAAAAATATAAACGCAACATGTAAAGTGTTGGTTTCATGAGCTGAAATAAAAGATCCCAGAAATGTTCCATATGCACAAAAAGCTTATTTCTCTCAAATGTTGTGCAGAAATGTGTTTACATCCCTGTTAGTGAGCATTTCTCCTTTGCCAAGTTAATCCATCCACCTAACAGGTGTGGCATATCAAGAAGCTGATTAAACAGCATGATCACTACACAGGTACACCTTGTGCTGGGGACAATAAAAGGCCACTCTAAAATGTGCAGTTTTGTTACACAATACCACAGATGTCTCAAGTTTTGAGGGAGCGTGCAATTGGCATGCTGACTGCAGGAATGTCCACCAGAGCTGTTGCCAGAGAATTGAATGTTAATTTCTCTACCATAAGCCGCCTCAATGCTATTTTAGAGATTTTGCTTCACAACTGCAGACCACATGTAACCACGCCAGCCCAGGACCTCTTCATCTGCGGGATCGTCTGAGACCAGTGAACCGAATAATTTCTGTGCAAACTGTCAAACTCTCTCAGGAAGCTCATCTGCGTGCTCGTCGTCCTCACCAGGGTCTTGACCTGACTGCAGTTCAGCGTCGTAACCGACTTCAGTGGGCAAATGCTCACCTTCATTGGCCACTGGCATGCTGGAGAAGTGTGCTCTTCACGGATGAATCCCAGTTTCGACTGTACCGGGCAGATGGCTGACTGCGTGTATGGCGTTATGTCGGTGAGCGGTTTGCTGATGTCAACGTTGTGAACAGAGTGCCCCATGGTGGCGGTGGGGTTTTGGTATGGGAAGGTATAAGCTACGGACAACCAACACAATTGCATTTTATCGTTGGCAATTTGAATGCACAGATACTGTGACGAGATCCTGAGGCCCATTGTCGTGCCATTCATCCGTCACCATCACCTCATGTTTCACCATGATAAATGCACGGCCCCAATGTCGCAAGGATCTGTACACAATTCCTGGAAGCTGAAAATGTCCCAGTTCGTCCATGGCCTGCATACTCACCAGACATGTCACCCATTGAGCCTGTTTGGGATGCTCTGGATCGACGTCTACGACAGCGTGTTCCAGTTCCCGCCAATATCCAGCAACTTTGCACAGCCATTGAAGAGGAGTGGGACAACATTACACAGGCCACAATCAAACAGCCTGGTCAATTCTGTGAAGGATATCTCGTGCTGCATAAGGCAAATTGTGGTCACATCAGATACTGACTGGTTTTCTGATCCACACCCCTACTTAAAAAAAAAGAGGTATCTGTGACCAACAGATGCATATCTGTATTCCCAGTCATGTGAAATCTATAGATTAAGGCCTAATGAATTTATTTCAATTGACTGATTTCCTTATATGAACTGTAACTTTGAAATTGTTGCATGTTGTGTTTTTATATTTTTGTTCAGTATGGGTAGAGCACACCAAGGACGCTCTGAATTATCAGCACTCTGTCTCTCATATACACTACACAAAACCCTTACTTCCCCATGTGCTCCCCCTTCTTTCACTCCCCCCTCCCTCCCTCCGTCTCGTTTCATTTTTGGTCTGCGGCAGGCGCCGCGTGTATATTGAATGTCGTAGGGTCACTCAGAGAGCCGGAGAATTTAGTCACATCCGAGAGAGCAAATTCCCACTCCTGAGGTAGTTCAGTCAGCTGAGGTTTGGTGTGTGTGTAAGCCTTTACTTATTTATTTATCTCTTCTAATTCATTTGTGCTTTTTTTTATCCCCCCCCCCCTTCCCGGAAATTGCACTGTTGCTGTGGTAATTGGCCTGATAGTCATCTGTAATGGTGTTAAGTGAATCATCTAATTATAATTTCTTATCTGGGTATACCAGTTGGAGAAAGTGCAGACACACACACACACAAATCTCTTCCTCTCCTGCTGCATCCATCACAAGACCAACTCCTGACGCCGCTCTTAAAACGCGGAGCCGCCTTGGTGCTGTAAAAACAGACAAACAAAACAGTGTTCCTGGAAGGAGGCGTGTCATCATACTGTTCTTTATTCAGACAACGGGTTTGTTTGCTTTGTCACACAGACCAGAACAGGTACAGTAAACTAGACAAGGACATAGAGGGCATTCGGTTCATCATTGTAGGCTTAGCCAGACTCCACTATAAGACTACAAATCCCATCATCACCGTTACCTTCATCTGTGCCCTCTGAAATGCTGGGATTGTTTTGTAGGCTAAGGGGAAGCTGGTTAGGGATTTGCAACAGGACTTCAATCAACCTTGAAATAAAACTGGACACAACACTTTTAGAGGTCAGTTGCTGTCTAAGCCCACCACTGCATCAGCCCTGGTTGATTTATCCCCCCCCCCCCCCCGACTCCATTCTGGTTGATTTATCAACCCCTCCCCCCCCCCCCCCAACCCCTGACTCCATTCCGATTGATTTACTTTCTGTTTGAAAATAACGGAATGCTCTTGGTTCAGAACTTTTTTTATTTTCATACTGTCTGCGTTTTGAATGGCTGGAGGACGTGAACTCCGTTGTGGCCAATGGCTGAGAGAGAGGACTGGAGTCTTCATGTGGTCATGCTTTTCTCTCTGTCATCATCATGTCTGACCCACATAGCTGTATGACTGCTACAGCCCGTCCTCCCCTGCCTCTTACCTCCCCCTGTTCCAGCCTCTGGCACTTTGTCTCATCGTTGGATTAATGCTGCTCAACTGTACATGGACACACAAACACACACACACCACACCCAGCTATTAGTGTTTCCCTTCTCTTCCCTTGTCGCCTGCCCATTCTTCCCAGGGAAGAAGAGAAAGGGAGGGAGAGAGCTGAGATAGCTGTGCAGACTCTCCAGCACTGCAGGCTCAGACAGGCAGGCCAATATTCACAGCAACATTCCTGGCGTGCCATAGTAACCTGAAGTGTCCCCTTACTGGGAGCCAGACTCAGTTCTCACGTTACAGAGTGGTTTGTGTGTGTGTGTGCACAATTGGAATAGAGCTCCATTTGGGATACTCTGAGTTTAGTCCGCTATAATACTCCACACAGTGACATGACAGACCAGGAGCTATAATACCCCACACAGTGACATGACAGACCAGGAGCTATAATACTCCACACAGTGACATGACAGACCAGGAGCTATAATACTCCACACAGTGACATGACAGACCAGGAGCTATAATACTCCACACAGTGACATGATAGACCAGGAGCTATAATACTCCACACAGTGACATGACAGACCAGGAGCTATAATACTCCACACAGTGACATGACAGACCAGGAGCTATAATACCCCACACAGTGACATGACAGACCAGGAGCTATAATACTCCACACAGTGACATGACAGACCAGGAGCTATAATACCCCACACAGTGACATGACAGACCAGGAGCTATAATACTCCACACAGTGACATGACAGACCAGGAGCTATAATACTCCACACAGTGACATGACAGACCAGGAGCTATAATACTCCACACAGTGACATGACAGACCAGGAGCTATAATACTCCACACAGTGACATGACAGACCAGGAGCTATAATACCCCACACAGTGACATGATAGACCAGGAGCTATAATACTCCACACAGTGACATGACAGACCAGGAGCTATAATACCCCACACAGTGACATGACAGACCAGGAGCTATAATACTCCACACAGTGACATGATAGACCAGGAGCTATAATACTCCACACAGTGACATGACAGACCAGGAGCTATAATACCCCACACAGTGACATGACAGACCAGGAGCTATAATACTCCACACAGTGACATGACAGACCAGGAGCTATAATACCCCACACAGTGACATGATAGACCAGGAGCTATAATACTCCACACAGTGACATGACAGACCAGGAGCTATAATACCCCACACAGTGACATGACAGACCAGGAGCTATAATACCCCACACAGTGACATGACAGACCAGGAGCTATAATACCCCACACAGTGACATGACAGACCAGGAGCTATAATACCCCACACAGTGACATGACAGACCAGGAGCTATAATACTCCACACAGTGACATGACAGACCAGGAGCTATAATACTCCACACAGTGACATGACAGACCAGGAGCTATAATACTCCACACAGTGACATGATAGACCAGGAGCTATAATACTCCACACAGTGACATGATAGACCAGGAGCTATAATACTCCACACAGTGACATGATAGACCAGGAGCTATAATACTCCACACAGTGACATGACAGACCAGGAGCTATAATACTCCACACAGTGACATGACAGACCAGGAGCTATAATACTCCACACAGTGACATGATAGACCAGGAGCTATAATACCCCACACAGTGACATGACAGACCAGGAGCTATAATACCCCACACAGTGACATGACAGACCAGGAGCTATAATACCCCACACAGTGACATGACAGACCAGGAGCTATAATACTCCACACAGTGACATGACAGACCAGGAGCTATAATACCCCACACAGTGACATGACAGACCAGGAGCTATAATACCCCACACAGTGACATGACAGACCAGGAGCTATAATACCCCACACAGTGACATGACAGACCAGGAGCTATAATACCCCACACAGTGACATGATAGACCAGGAGCTATAATACCCCACACAGTGACATGACAGACCAGGAGCTATAATACCCCACACAGTGACATGACAGACCAGGAGCTATAATACCCCACACAGTGACATGATAGACCAGGAGCTATAATACCCCACACAGTGACATGACAGACCAGGAGCTATAATACCCCACACAGTGACATGATAGACCAGGAGCTATAATACCCCACACAGTGACATGACAGACCAGGAGCTATAATACCCCACACAGTGACATGACAGACCAGGAGCTATAATACTCCACACAGTGACATGACAGACCAGGAGCTATAATACCCCACACAGTGACATGACAGACCAGGAGCTATAATACTCCACACAGTGACATGACAGACCAGGAGCTATAATACCCCACACAGTGACATGATAGACCAGGAGCTATAATACCCCACACAGTGACATGACAGACCAGGAGCTATAATACCCCACACAGTGACATGACAGACCAGGAGCTATAATACCCCACACAGTGACATGATAGACCAGGAGCTATAATACCCCACACAGTGACATGACAGACCAGGAGCTATAATACTCCACACAGTGACATGACAGACCAGGAGCTATAATACCCCACACAGTGACATGACAGACCAGGAGCTATAATACCCCACACAGTGACATGACAGACCAGGAGCTATAATACTCCACACAGTGACATGACAGACCAGGAGCTGTAGGCTACTAATGTGATTGAGCCATTCAGCTTCATGCAGCGATCTGTCGTTAGGCACGTCAACACACAGGATTGATTGTCGGCTACAGAAATAGAAACGGCCCGGGCTATATCTATAATTCTTTGTATTCTATTTGTAAGTTATCCTACGGAGTTCCTAGCGCTCTGGCCAGTGCGGCCTTTGGGTGCCGTTGTCGGTCAACTCCGGTGAACTGTTCATAGTTTAGTTGGTTCCTACGGTAGATCGTAGTTTAGTTGGTTCCTACGGTAGATCGTAGTTTAGTTGGTTCCTACGGTAGATCGTAGTTTAGTTGGTTCCTACGGTAGATCGTAGTTTAGTTGGTTCAGTAGCCTATGTTGTGTTTTTGTGTGTGGTGTATCTGATCCTTTGCCCCTTTTCTCCCCCCTCGCCTCTCCCCCGTGCAGTGAGCATGTCTGCAGATTCGTTTGGCGCCGGGGGCAGCGATGCCCAGCAGAGCCTACAGTCCTTCTGGCCCCGCGTCATGGAAGAGATCAGGAACCTCACGGTGGTATGTCACGGCCTTCCTCTGATTGAACGCATGCACGCTCACACACACACACACACACACACACACCTCTCACAAGTGGTTTTTCACATGACCTGCCCCTAACACCCCTTGGCTCTGTTCCAGAAGGATTTCCGCGTGCAGGAGTTGCCTCTCGCCCGAATCAAGAAAATCATGAAGCTGGATGAAGATGTGAAGGTAGGAGGCGGGGCTTACACACCACAGGTCCCCGCCCTCTATGATGTCTTCATCAACACCCCATTCAGATGACAAAACATGGTATTTTGGAGCTGAGGTGTGGCTACACGGCTGGCTGAAATGAACACGGCATCCATTAGCTCATTGTGTAGGAAACATTTTGACTTGGCATGTTATTTGCAATCTTACCTCCTATGTTGAGTCCCACTTCACATTCTATGTTGATGTATACATGCTGACCCCATTAGATCATCATCAGCTTATCACTCTGCAGAGCTATTCCTGCTCTGCTGTGCTCTGAGAGGACAGGCATGGGGAGTGTGTGTCCAGGGAGGGCTCCTCCTAAGAGAGATAAGCAGTAGCAGCTTAAGTGTGAGGAGGAAGGAGATCAGCAGATCACTAACAGGCTGTACATCTAGCAGGAACCCTTCTGCTAGCCATGATGCAGTGTGAGAGAGAACGAAGGTTTAATGTTAGCCATGACACAGCAGCTCCTCAGCCTGCTGCCTGCCTCCCCGACCACCTCCCCGCCAACTTCTAAATGTCACTCGGTGGAAAGGTTTTCAAAAGGTTAGGTCTCTCCCCTTTAGCCGATCTATTCAGCCCTATCTAGCTGTGTAGGTTTGTGAGTGTGTGACAGGTAGTAGAAGTTGTAGTGTGTGTGTGTGTGTGTGTATCTGTTTCCTGTGTTTGTGTTCCCTGTTTCCCCTTAGTTTTAACATCTCATCTCAATGTCTCCATAGATGATCAGTGCAGAGGCTCCGGTGCTGTTTGCCAAGGCAGCTCAGATCTTCATCACAGAGCTCACGCTGAGGGCCTGGATCCACACTGAAGACAACAAGAGACGCACCCTACAGGTCAGTCACGCCCACCCTAGTGTGTATAGAGGTCACACGCACATTCACACAGACGGCACATGCAGTCTGCTGACCCAAGTTCATGTGTAAAGACCACACACGCGCAGTGTGCTGGTCCCAGTGTGTGTGTATAGAGGCCCCACACTGCCATCCCCTGATGACCTGCTCTGTTAAATTCCTTCTCTCCATCGACTGTGAAAGCAGAGCTCGGCTCCTGTGACCCACTTTTACTCCCAACGCCATTTTGCCTGCTCTCTGATCCCAGAGCCAGGGGAATGACATGGATCCTGGAGTGATGAAAGGGAAGGAGAATGATGGAGAGAGTGGGAAAGAGGGAGAGTGCCAAAGTGAGAGAATGAGGGAGAGCGAGGGAATGGGTGGGCAAGAGGGAGGGAGGAGAGGGAGAGAGAGACAAAGTGAAAGCGGTTGTGAGAGAGAGTGTGGGAGAGAAGGGAGAGAGAGAAAGAGAGAGAGACGTTGAAGAGAGAGAAAAGAGAGTGTTGATCAGAGTGGTTTGGAAAGCCAGGGCCAGTCAGCCTGTGTGTTAGAGGGAAGACCAGCCAGTCACACCTGGGTGTTAGAGGGTAGACCAGCCTGGGTGTTAGAGGGAAGACTAGCCTGGGTGTTAGAGGGTAGACCAGCCTGGGTGTTAGAGGGAAGACTAGCCTGGGTGTTAGAGGGTAGACCAGCCTGGGTGTTAGAGGGAAGACTAGCCTGGGTGTTAGAGGGAAGACTAGCCTGGGTGTTAGAGGGTAGACCAGCCTGGGTGTTAGAGGGAAGACTAGCCTGGGTGTTAGAGGGAAGACTAGCCTGGGTGTTAGAGGGTAGACCAGCCTGGGTGTTAGAGGGAAGACTAGCCTGGGTGTTAGAGGGTAGACCAGCCTGGGTGTTAGAGGGAAGACTAGCCTGGGTGTTAGAGGGAAGACTAGCCTGGGTGTTAGAGGGTAGACCAGCCTGGGTGTTAGAGGGAAGACTAGCCTGGGTGTTAGAGGGAAGACTAGCCTGGGTGTTAGAGGGAAGACTAGCCTGGGTGTTAGAGGGTAGACCAGCCTGGGTGTTAGAGGGAAGACTAGCCTGGGTGTTAGAGGGAAGACTAGCCTGGGTGTTAGAGGGTAGACCAGCCTGGGTGTTAGAGGGTAGACCAGCCTGGGTGTTAGAGGGTAGACTAGCCTGGGTGTTAGAGGGTAGACTAGCCTGGGTGTTAGAGGGAAGACTAGCCTGGGTGTTAGAGGGTAGACCAGCCTGGGTGTTAGAGGGAAGACTAGCCTGGGTGTTAGAGGGAAGACTAGCCTGGGTGTTAGAGGGAAGACTAGCCTGGGTGTTAGAGGGTAGACCAGCCTGGGTGTTAGAGGGAAGACTAGCCTGGGTGTTAGAGGGAAGACTAGCCTGGGTGTTAGAGGGAAGACTAGCCTGGGTGTTAGAGGGTAGACCAGCCTGGGTGTTAGAGGGTAGACCAGCCTGGGTGTTAGAGGGTAGACTAGCCTGGGTGTTAGAGGGAAGACTAGCCTGGGTGTTAGAGGGTAGACCAGCCTGGGTGTTAGAGGGTAGACCAGCCTGGGTGTTAGAGGGAAGACCAGCCTGGGTGTTAGAGGGAAGACTAGCCTGGGTGTTAGAGGGTAGACCAGCCAGTCAGTCACACACTGAAACATTAAAACGGAGTGCCTCAGTTCTTTCTTTCTTCAACCATTAACATACCTCTGAGTTTGTGTGTCTTTCTCCGTGTGTGTGTGTGTCCATGTGTGTGTGGGATACTGCTTTGCACAATATCTTGGCAAATTCTGTCCTTCAAAATGTCTTCCATAACAGTGGGGCTGAATTACCAAGTCAACTCACACTCCTACAAATTCAGAGTGAAAGCGTCATTCGGTTGAGCTTTGTTAACCTCGAAATAGAATGCCAATTTGTTATGTTAATTACATTTCTACACCACAGATGGTGATACATGTCTGGCGTATGCTCCTAGTCTGTGTGTGGTGTTAATAAGACAGCTCTGCTTGCAATCACACTCAATCTCTCTCACACACACACACACACTCCGGCTCTCGCCAGAGTTCCATTGTGCTGACAGCACGCCGATTAGGGTCACCATGGTGACGTGCATCAATATAACAACTGTGGATGTGACCCGGTGTTACCAGATATTAATCACAGTGCTATAAATAGACTTTGATGGGGGGGGGGACTTAATATCCTGTGGAAAATCACACACATACACACACTCACTCTAGAAGGGTGGGCCCGGTAGGACAGTGATGCTAAGAATACGTCACTCAACTTCCAATGTCCTTCATCTGGTGTTTCTTACAGTGGGCCCATTCTTGCTGTTTTTTTACATGGTGAATGTTAGGGCTGGGAATTGCCAGGGACCTCACGATATGATATTATCACGATACATAGATGCCGCTCAATATTTAAAAGAAGGAGAAAAAGCTATAGGATGAAAAATAGTTTTGCCGCAGGTACAGCCGACTAGCGCTAGCAAACGCTACCTAGCAAAAACAATTATTTATATATACAGTGGGGAAAAAAAGTATTTAGTCAGCCACCAATTGTGCAAGTTCTCCCACTTAAAAAGATGAGAGAGGCTTGTAATTTTCATCATAGGTACACGTCAACTATGACAGACAAATTGAGGGGAAAAAATCCAGAAAATCACATTGTAGGATTTTTAATGAATTTATTTGCAAATTATGGTGGAAAATAAGTATTTGGTCACCTACAAACAAGCAAGATTTCTGGCTCTCACAGACCTGTAACTTCTTCTTTAAGAGGCTCCTCTGTCCTCCACTCGTTACCTGTATTAATGGCACCTGTTTGAACTTGTTATCAGTATAAAAGACACCTGTCCACAACCTCAAACAGTCACACTCCAAACTCCACTATGGCCAAGACCAAAGAGCTGTCAAAGGACACCAGAAACAAAATTGTAGACCTGCACCAGGCTGGGAAGACTGAATCTGCAATAGGTAAGCAGCTTGGTTTGAAGAAATCAACTGTGGGAGCAATTATTAGGAAATGGAAGACATACAAGACCACTGATAATCTCCCTCGATCTGGGGCTCCACGCAAGATCTCACCCCGTGGGGTCAAAATGATCACAAGAACGGTGAGCAAAAATCCCAGAACCACACGGGGGGACCTAGTGAATGACCTGCAGAGAGCTGGGAACAATGTAACAAAGCCTACCATCAGTAACACACTACGCCGCCAGGGACTCAAATCCTGCAGTGCCAGACGTGTCCCCCTGCTTAAGCCAGTACATGTCCAGGCCCGTCTGAAGTTTGCTAGAGTGCATTTGGATGATCCAGAAGAGGATTGGGAGAATGTCATATGGTCAGATGAAACCAAAATATAACTTTTTGGTAAAAACTCAACTCGTCGTGTTTGGAGGACAAAGAATGCTGAGTTGCATCCAAAGAACACCATACCTACTGTGGAGCATGGGGGTGGAAACATCATGCTTTGGGGCTGTTTTTCTGCAAAGGGACCAGGACGACTGATCCGTGTAAAGGAAAGAATGAATGGGGCCATGTATCGTGAGATTTTGAGTGAAAACCTCCTTCCATCAGCAAGGGCATTGAAGATGAAACGTGGCTGGGTCTTTCAGCATGACAATGATCCCAAACTCACCGCCTGGGCAACGAAGGAGTGGCTTCGTAAGAAGCATTTCAAGGTCCTGGAGTGGCCTAGCCAGTCTCCAGATCTCAACCCAATAGAAAATCTTTGGAGGGAGTTGAAAGTCCGTGTTGCCCAGCGACAGCCCCAAAACATCACTGCTCTAGAGGAGATCTGCATGGAGGAATGGGCCAAAATACCAGCAACAGTGTGTGAAAACCTTGTGAAGACTTACAGAAAACGTTTGACCTGTGTCATTGCCAACAAAGGGTATATAACAAAGTATTGAGAAACTTTTGTTATTGACCAAATACTTATTTTCCACCATAATTTGCAAATAAATTCATAAAAAATCCTACAATGTGATTTTCTGGATTTTTTTTTCTCATTTTGTCTGTCATAGTTGACGTGTACCTATGATGAAAATTACAGGCCTCTCTCATCTTTTTAAGTGGGAGAACTTGCACAATTGGTGGCTGACTAAATACTTTTTTCCCCCACTGTGTGTGTGTGTGTGTGTGTATATATATATATATATATATATATATATATATATATATATATATATATATATATATATATATATATATATATATATATATATATATTTGATACACTGCCGATTTTGCAGGTTTTCCTACTTACAAAGCATGTAGAGGTCTGTAATTTTTATCATAGGTACACTTCAACTGTGAGAGACGGAATCTAAAACGAAAATCCAGAAAATCACATTGTATGATTTTTTAAAGTAATTCATTTGCATTTTATTGCATGACATAAGTATTTGATCAACTACCAACCAGTAAGAATTCCGGCTCTCACAGACCTGTTAGTTTTTCTTTAAGAAGCCCTCCTGTTCTCCACTCATTACCTGAATTAACTGCACCTGTTTGAACTCGTTACCTGTATAAAAGACACCTGTCCACACACTCAATCAAACAGACTCCAACCTCTCCACAATGGCCAAGACCAGAGAGCTGTGTAAGGACATCAGGGATAAAATTGTAGACCTGCACAAGGCTGGGATGGGCTACAGGACAATAGGCAAGCAGCTTGGTGAGAAGGCAACAATTGTTGGCGCAATTATTAGAAAATGGAAGAAGTTCAAGATGACGGTCAATCACCCTCGGTCTGGGGCTCCATGCAAGATATCACCTCGTGGGGCATCAATGATCATGAGGAAGGTGAGGGATCAGCCCAGAACTACACGGCAGGACCTGGTCAATGACCTAAAGAGAGCTGGGACAGTCTCAAAGAAAATCATTAGTAACACACTACGCCGTCATGGATTAAAATCCTGCAGTGCACGCAAGGTCCCCCTGTTCAAGCCAGCGCATGTCCAGGCCCGTCTGAAGTTTGCCAATGACCATCTGGATGATCCAGAGGAGGAATGGGGGAAGGTCATGTGGTCTGATGAGACAAAAATAGAGCTTTTTGGTCTAAACTCCACTCAACGTGTTTGGAGGAAGAAGGATGAGTACAACCCCAAGAACACCATCCCAACCGTGAAGCATGGAGGTGGAAACATCATTCTTTGGGGATGCTTTTCTGCAAAGGGGACAGGACGACTGCACCGTATTGAGGGGAGGATGGATGGGGCCATGTATTGCGAGATTTTGGCCAACAACCTCCTTCCCTCAGTAAGAGCATTGAAGATGGCTCGTGGCTGGGTCTTCCAGCCTGACAACGACCCGAAACACACAGCCAGGGCAGCTAAGGAGTGGCTCCGTAAGAAGCATCTCAAGGAGTGGCCTAGCCAGTCTCCGGACCTGAACCCAATAGAAAATCTTTGGAGGGAGCTGAAAGTCCGTATTGCCCAGCGACAGCCCTGAAACCTGAAGGATCTGGAGAAGGTCTGTATGGAGGAGTGGGACAAAATCCCTGCTGCAGTGTGTGCAAACCTGGTCAAGACCTACAGGAAACGTATGATCTCTGTAATTGCAAACAAAGGTTTCTGTACCAAATATTAAGTTCTGCTTTTCTGATGTATCAAATACTTATTTCATGCAATAAAATGCAAATTAATTACTTCAAAATCATACAATGTGATTTTCTGGATTTTTGTTTTAGATTCCGTCTCTCACAGTTGAAGTGTACCTATGATAAACATTACAGACCTCTACATGCTTTGTAAGTAGTAAAACCTGCAAAATCGGCAGTGTATCAAATACTTGTTCTCCCCAATGTATATACACTTTTTACTAATCAATACTTGGAGTCAAAGTATCGATATATCATCCAAACAAATATTGCAATATGTAACTATTGATTTTCCCCCCCCCCTTGTCCATCACTAGTGAATGTTGTGTGGTTGAAGTAGGCAAAGCCTTTTACAGTTCCACTGTGAGCAAGCTCCTTTTAGTATTATTTACAGAGCTGCAGAATGTTCGAGTTTGACCTAGAAGTTTATATAAACTGTATTTTCTTCAATCGTTTTCAAAAAGGCTATATTTGGAGATAGCAGCAGAAGTGGAAAGCCGTTTTTATATTTAGTCTAGTTTCTGCATATACTGAATGAGGAGACTAATGTTCACCCTCAACTCTTATCCTGTGTTGCAGAGGAATGACATTGCCATGGCGATAACAAAGTTCGACCAGTTTGACTTCCTCATCGACATCGTGCCCCGGGATGAGCTCAAGCCCCCCAAACGACAGGTAGTGTGTGTGTGTGTGTGTGTGTGTCCATATGCATTTCATTTCAGTACACCGGCAGGGTGTAGTACCACTTCTGGCAGACTGGAGGCGCTGTAAACATCCTTGACTGGAAGCTGTTGTTCGGTCAGCGAGGGCTTTCAGTCGGATGTTTGCAGCGTCTGGCTGCCCCTTACCTCCAACATCCCTCAACCATACCACCAATACACCACCATAGCCTCTAATTTCCAAACACTACCACCAATACCCCAAAGCATGTATTCACTATCAACATAATCACCACTGTGTTAACTGATGCCCTCTGCCACATTACAGTCCTAACTCAGTTTGATGGTGGTACATGTTTTAGACTAGGCAGGGCCTCCCAAGCATTTCTAAGTTGTGACTTACCTAAAATGATGGTATTCTATCAGTAGATCCGTAGATCAATACACTAGTTCACCAGATCTGTGGCCAGGGGTGTAAACATCCTACACTCTCAGCTGTGACATCATCGAGCTGGGAGAGGGGTGTTTACGCTTCTGGTGACGGGGAATCGGCTACCTTCTACGCTACCCCTGGAAGATCAACCAACCAGTAGCTTTTAGGGAACTGTTACCCTGTACTTCTGATGAGGACGAGGCCTTTAGTATACTTCGGAGCACAAAGAAGCATGGAAGCTTGTATCGCTGTGGCATTTCATTAACTGGCAGTGATTCTTGGCTGTATATTATGAAAACAAGCATGTAACCTCTGTGCCTAGTTAATGGTTGACCAAATTTCCAATGTGTCACTAAATTAGCTTTCCATTCACAGTTTATGATTAGAACATTCTCAATAGTGTATCAAGGCCTTGTTTTTTATGAATGGAAATGATCCCTTTCAGTCAGAAGAGTTCTTGTGAAACATTTTGTTGTTAGGTTGTGAAAATCCATTGTCCTGACAAATACCCGTAAGGCCTTGAGCCTGAGTGTTTTCCACTGTGATCATCACAGTGCTAATGCATTTACTTTATATTCGTATTCTTATCTTTTCTTATTGTTGCATTGTCGAGAAGGAACCTGCAAGTAAGCATTTCGTTGGACGATGTATACCATGTGTATTCCGTACATAAGACTAATAAAATGGGAAAGTAATGGATGCTCTGGCTGTGTCCCAAATGGCACCCTATAAAGTGCACTACTTTTGACCAGGGCCTATAGGGCAGACCCATAGGGTCCTGTTCAAAAGTAGTGCACTACCTAGGTAATATGGTGCCCTTTGGGACACATCCTCCATTCAGAATCACATTACTCATCCAGAGCTTATCAGTTATTTATTGGACCTCTCACCTATTGTATTACGCTGACAAAATAATTCATGGAGATGTAATGGACTGATAGGCCTCTCTCTTCCTTTCACTCTGTTATCCTCTCTCTCTCTTTCTCTCTCTCGCTCTCGCTCTCCCCCCCTCGCTCTCTCTCTCTTCCTGTCTCTCTCTCTCGGTCTCTCTCTCTCTTGCCCTCTCTCTTCCATTCTTACTCTCTCTCTCTCTCTCCCGGTCTTGCTCTTTGTCGCTCTCTCTTCCTGTGTGTGTGTACAGGAGGAGGTGCGTCAGTCGGTGGCCCCAGCAGAGCCGGTCCAGTACTACTTCACCCTGGCTCAGCAGCCAGGCCAGGTCCAGGGCCAGGTCCAGGGCCAACAGGCCACAGCACAACAGGCTACCACCATCCAGCCTGGACAGATCATCATCGCACAGCCACAGCAAGGACAGGTACGCTGGAGAACAGACACACACACACACAACGCACCACACAGACCACAAATAACCACTTCCACCATACAGCGTAGGCAAAGGCATATTATAAACTGGGTGGTTCAAGCCCTGAATGCGTATTGGCTGACAGCCGTGGTATATCAGACCGTATACCAGGGGTCTGACAAAACATGTATTTTTTACTGCTCTAATTACGTTGGTAACCAGTTTATAATAGCAATAAGGCACCTCGGGAGTTTGTGGTATATGGCCAATATACCACGGCTAAGGGCTGTATCCAGGCACTCCGCGTTGTGTCATGCTTAAGAACAGCCCTTAGCCGTGGTATATTGGCCATAAACCACACTCCCTCGGGCCTTATTGCTTAAGTTTAACACACCATGACACAGCCTGCAGAACACAAGCTCTCCTAACACTCCCAGTCAACAACCCTCTCCAACCCTGTGAAGTCCACTATGAAATGGTGTGAATGGGGTAATAACAGTATTAACAGTGGATTTTATTGATATTATCCTTGGTAAGCACAGCCGATCCCCACTCTGGCCTCAACTCTTTCCCACCAGCAGGGATGATTGACCGTACACACTCAGCACCCCCACACTCCCAGCTATACAAGCAGTGACTGAAGAGAGGGGAGTGACTGAAGTGTGCAGATCAAATGGCTCTGTACCACTGCTTGTATAGCTGGGAGTCCCTGTGAGACTGCTCTCCACCCCTCTACTGTACTTCTCTCTGAAGAGGAGGAACATCTAGGTAACCAGATGGGTGGGTTGCCCCCTCATCCCTAGTCTGTTTGGTCCCCCCCCATCCCTAGTCTGTCTTAATTTCTGGTCCACCCCCCCCTCCATCCCTAGTCTGTCTTCTTCCCTGGTCCCCTCATCCCTAGTCTGTCTTCATCCCTAGTCTGTCTTCTTCCCTGGTCCCCTCATCCCTAGTCTGTCTTCTTCCCTGGTCCCCTCATCCCTAGTCTGTCTTCTCCGCTGGTCCCCTCATCCCTAGTCTGTCTTCTTCCCTGGTCCCCTCATCCCTAGTCTGTCTTCTTCCCTGGTCCCCTCATCCCTAGTCTGTCTTCTTCCCTGGTCCCCTCATCCCTAGTCTGTCTTCTTCCCTGGTCCCCTCATCCCTAGTCTGTCTTCTTCCCTGGTCCCCTCATCCCTAGTCTGTCTTCTTCCCTGGTCCCCTCATCCCTAGTCTGTCCTCTTCCCTGGTGCCCTCATCCCTAGTCTGTCTTCATCCCTGGTCCCCTCATCTCTAGTCTGTCTTCATCCCTGGTCCCCTCATCCCTAGTCTGTCTTCTTCCCTGGTCCCCTCATCCCTAGTCTGTCTTCTTCCCTGGTCCCCTCATCCCTAGTCTGTCTTCTCCCCTGGTCCCCTCATCCCTAGTCTGTCTTCTTCCCTGGTCCCCTCATCCCTAGTCTGTCTTCATCCCTAGTCTGTCTTCTTCCCTGGTCCCCTCATCCCTAGTCTGTCTTCTTCCCTGGTCCCCTCATCCCTAGTCTGTCTTCTTCCCTGGTCCCCTCATCCCTAGTCTGTCTTCATCCCTGGTCCCCTCATCCCTAGTCTGTCTTCTTCCCTGGTCCCCTCATCTCTAGTCTGTCTTCATCCCTGGTCCCCTCATCCCTAGTCTGTCTTCTTCCCTGGTCCCCTCATCCCTAGTCTGTCTTCATCCCTGGTCCCCTCATCCCTAGTCTGTCTTCTTCCCTGGTCCCCTCATCTCTAGTCTGTCTTCATCCCTGGTCCCCTCATCCCTAGTCTGTCTTCTTCCCTGGTCCCCTCATCCCTAGTCTGTCTTCATCCCTGGTCCCCTCATCTCTAGTCTGTCTTCTCCCCTGGTCCCCTCATCCCTAGTCTGTCTTCATCCCTAGTCTGTCTGTCTTCCCTGGTCCCCTCATCCCTAGTCTGTCTTCATCCCTGGTCCCTCCATCCCTAGTCTGTCTTCTTCCCTGGTCCCCTCATCCCTAGTCTGTCTTCTTCCCTGGTCCCCTCATCCCTAGTCTGTCTTCTCCCCTGGTCCCCTCATCCCTAGTCTGTCTTCTCCCCTGGTCCCCTCATCCCTAGTCTGTCTTCTTCCCTGGTCCCCTCATCTCTAGTCTGTCTTCATCCCTGGTCCCCTCATCCCTAGTCTTTCTTCATCCCTAGTCTGTCTTCTTCCCTGGTCCCCTCATCCCTAGTCTGTCCTCTTCCCTGGTGCCCTCATCCCTAGTCTGTCTTCATCCCTGGTCCCCTCATCCCTAGTCTGTCTTCTTCCCTGGTCCCCTCATCCCTAGTCTGTCTTCTCCCCTGGTCCCCTCATCCCTAGTCTGTCTTCTTCCCTGGTCCCCTCATCCCTAGTCTGTCTTCATCCCTGGTCCCCTCATCCCTAGTCTGTCTTCTTCCCTGGTCCCCTCATCTCTAGTCTGTCTTCATCCCTGGTCCCCTCATCCCTAGTCTGTCTTCTTCCCTGGTCCCCTCATCCCTAGTCTGTCTTCATCCCTGGTCCCCTCATCCCTAGTCTGTCTTCATCCCTAGTCTGTCTTCTCCCCTGGTCCCCTCATCCCTAGTCTGTCTTCATCCCTGGTCCCCTCATCCCTAGTCTGTCTTCTTCCCTGGTCCCCTCATCCCTAGTCTGTCTTCTTCCCTGGTCCCCTCATCCCTAGTCTGTCTTCTTCCCTGGTCCCCTCATCCCTAGTCTGTCTTCTTCCCTGGTCCCCTCATCCCTAGTCTGTCTTCTCCCCTGGTCCCCTCATCCCTAGTCTGTCTTCTCCCCTGGTCCCCTCATCCCTAGTCTGTCTTCTTCCCTGGTCCCCTCATCTCTAGTCTGTCTTCATCCCTGGTCCCCTCATCCCTAGTCTTTCTTCATCCCTAGTCTGTCTTCTTCCCTGGTCCCCTCATCCCTAGTCTGTCCTCTTCCCTGGTGCCCTCATCCCTAGTCTGTCTTCTCCCCTGGTCCCCTCATCCCTAGTCTGTCTGTCTTCCCTGGTCCCCTCATCCCTAGTCTGTCTTCTCCCCTGGTCCCCTCATCCCTAGTCTGTCTTCTTCCCTGGTCCCCTCATCCCTAGTCTGTCTTCATCCCTGGTCCCCTCATCCCTAGTCTGTCTTCTTCCCTGGTCCCCTCATCTCTAGTCTGTCTTCATCCCTGGTCCCCTCATCCCTAGTCTGTCTTCTTCCCTGGTCCCCTCATCTCTAGTCTGTCTTCTTCCCTGGTCCCCTCATCTCTAGTCTGTCTTCATCCCTGGTCCCCTCATCCCTAGTCTTTCTTCATCCCTAGTCTGTCTTCTTCCCTGGTCCCCTCATCCCTAGTCTGTCCTCTTCCCTGGTGCCCTCATCCCTAGTCTGTCTTCATCCCTGGTCCCCTCATCCCTAGTCTGTCTTCTTCCCTGGTCCCCTCATCCCTAGTCTGTCTTCTTCCCTGGTCCCCTCATCCCTAGTCTGTCTTCTTCCCTGGTCCCCTCATCCCTAGTCTGTCTTCTTCCCTGGTCCCCTCATCCCTAGTCTGTCTTCTCCCCTGGTCCCCTCATCCCTAGTCTGTCTTCTTCCCTGGTCCCCTCATCTCTAGTCTGTCTTCATCCCTAGTCTGTCTGTCTTCCCTGGTCCCCTCATCCCTAGTCTGTCTTCATCCCTGGTCCCCTCATCCCTAGTCTGTCTTCTTCCCTGGTCCCCTCATCCCTAGTCTGTCTTCTCCCCTGGTCCCCTCATCCCTAGTCTGTCTTCTTCCCTGGTCCCCTCATCCCTAGTCTGTCTTCATCCCTGGTCCCCTCATCCCTAGTCTGTCTTCTTCCCTGGTCCCCTCATCTCTAGTCTGTCTTCATCCCTGGTCCCCTCATCCCTAGTCTGTCTTCTTCCCTGGTCCCCTCATCCCTAGTCTGTCTTCATCCCTGGTCCCCTCATCCCTAGTCTGTCTTCTTCCCTGGTCCCCTCATCCCTAGTCTGTCTTCATCCCTGGTCCCCTCATCCCTAGTCTGTCTTCTTCCCTGGTCCCCCTCATCTCTAGTCTGTCTTCTTCCCTGGTCCCCTCATCTCTAGTCTGTCTTCATCCCTGGTCCCCTCATCCCTAGTCTTTCTTCATCCCTAGTCTGTCTTCTTCCCTGGTCCCCTCATCCCTAGTCTGTCCTCTTCCCTGGTGCCCTCATCCCTAGTCTGTCTTCATCCCTGGTCCCCTCATCCCTAGTCTGTCTTCTTCCCTGGTCCCCTCATCCCTAGTCTGTCTTCTTCCCTGGTCCCCTCATCCCTAGTCTGTCTTCTTCCCTGGTCCCCTCATCCCTAGTCTGTCTTCTCCCCTGGTCCCCTCATCCCTAGTCTGTCTTCTTCCCTGGTCCCCTCATCTCTAGTCTGTCTTCATCCCTAGTCTGTCTGTCTTCCCTAGTCCCCTCATCCCTAGTCTGTCTTCATCCCTGGTCCCCTCATCCCTAGTCTGTCTTCTTCCCTGGTCCCCTCATCCCTAGTCTGTCTTCTCCCCTGGTCCCCTCATCCCTAGTCTGTCTTCTTCCCTGGTCCCCTCATCCCTAGTCTGTCTTCATCCCTGGTCCCCTCATCCCTAGTCTGTCTTCTTCCCTGGTCCCCTCATCTCTAGTCTGTCTTCATCCCTGGTCCCCTCATCCCTAGTCTGTCTTCTTCCCTGGTCCCCTCATCCCTAGTCTGTCTTCATCCCTGGTCCCCTCATCTCTAGTCTGTCTTCTTCCCTGGTCCCCTCATCTCTAGTCTGTCTTCATCCCTGGTCCCCTCATCCCTAGTCTTTCTTCATCCCTAGTCTGTCTGTCTCCCCTGGTCCCCTCATCCCTAGTCTGTCTTCTCCCCTGGTCCCCTCATCCCTAGTCTGTCTTCTTCCCTGGTCCCCTCATCTCTAGTCTGTCTTCATCCCTGGTCCCCTCATCCCTAGTCTTTCTTCATCCCTAGTCTGTCTTCTTCCCTGGTCCCCTCATCCCTAGTCTGTCTTCTTCCCTGGTCCCCTCATCCCTAGTCTGTCTTCTCCCCTGGTCCCCTCATCCCTAGTCTGTCATCTCCCCTGGTCCCCTCATCCCTAGTCTGTCTTCATCCCTAATCTGTCTTCTTCCCTGGTCTCCTCATCCCTAGTCTGTCTTCTTCCCTGGTCCCCTCATCCCTAGTCTGTCTTCATCCCTGGTCCCCTCATCCCTAGTCTGTCTTCTCCCCTGGTCCCCTCATCCCTAGTCTGTCTTCTCCCCTGGTCCCCTCATCCCTAGTCTGTCTTCTTCCCTGGTCCCCTCATCTCTAGTCTGTCTTCATCCCTGGTCCCCTCATCCCTAGTCTTTCTTCATCCCTAGTCTGTCTGTCTCCCCTGGTCCCCTCATCCCTAGTCTGTCTTCTCCCCTGGTCCCCTCATCCCTAGTCTGTCTTCTTCCCTGGTCCCCTCATCTCTAGTCTGTCTTCATCCCTGGTCCCCTCATCCCTAGTCTTTCTTCATCCCTAGTCTGTCTTCTTCCCTGGTCCCCTCATCCCTAGTCTGTCTTCTTCCCTGGTCCCCTCATCCCTAGTCTGTCTTCTCCCCTGGTCCCCTCATCCCTAGTCTGTCATCTCCCCTGGTCCCCTCATCCCTAGTCTGTCTTCTCCCCTGGTCCCCTCATCCCTAGTCTGTCTTCTTCCCTGGTCCCCTCATCTCTAGTCTGTCTTCATCCCTGGTCCCCTCATCCCTAGTCTTTCTTCATCCCTAATCTGTCTTCTTCCCTGGTCTCCTCATCCCTAGTCTGTCTTCTTCCCTGGTCCCCTCATCCCTAGTCTGTCTTCATCCCTGGTCCCCTCATCCCTAGTCTGTCTTCTTCACTGGTCCCCTCATCCCTAGTCTGTCTTCTTCCCTGGTCCCCTCATCCCTAGTCTGTCTTCATCCCTGGTCCCCTCATCCCTAGTCTGTCTTCTTCACTGGTCCCCTCATCCCTAGTCTGTCTTCTTCCCTGGTCCCCTCATCCCTAGTCTGTCTTCTTCCCTGGTCCCCTCATCCCTAGTCTGTCTTCTTCCCTGGTCCCCTCATCCCTAGTCTGTCTTCATCCCTGGTCCCCTCATCCCTAGTCTGTCTTCATCCCTGGTCCCCTCATCCCTAGTCTGTCTTCTTCCCTGGTCCCCTCATCCCTAGTCTGTCTTCATCCCTGGTCCCCTCATCCCTAGTCTGTCTTCTTCCCTGGTCCCCTCATCCCTAGTCTGTCTTCTCCCCTGGTCCCCTCATCCCTAGTCTGTCTTCTTCCCTGGTCCCCTCATCTCTAGTCTGTCTTCATCCCTGGTCCCCTCATCCCTAGTCTTTCTTCATCCCTAGTCTGTCTGTCTCCCCTGGTCCCCTCATCCCTAGTCTGTCTTCTCCCCTGGTCCCCTCATCCCTAGTCTGTCTTCTTCCCTGGTCCCCTCATCTCTAGTCTGTCTTCATCCCTGGTCCCCTCATCCCTAGTCTTTCTTCATCCCTAGTCTGTCTTCTTCCCTGGTCCCCTCATCCCTAGTCTGTCTTCTTCCCTGGTCCCCTCATCCCTAGTCTGTCTTCTCCCCTGGTCCCCTCATCCCTAGTCTGTCATCTCCCCTGGTCCCCTCATCCCTAGTCTGTCTTCTCCCCTGGTCCCCTCATCCCTAGTCTGTCTTCTTCCCTGGTCCCCTCATCTCTAGTCTGTCTTCATCCCTGGTCCCCTCATCCCTAGTCTTTCTTCATCCCTAATCTGTCTTCTTCCCTGGTCTCCTCATCCCTAGTCTGTCTTCTTCCCTGGTCCCCTCATCCCTAGTCTGTCTTCATCCCTGGTCCCCTCATCCCTAGTCTGTCTTCTTCACTGGTCCCCTCATCCCTAGTCTGTCTTCTTCCCTGGTCCCCTCATCCCTAGTCTGTCTTCATCCCTGGTCCCCTCATCCCTAGTCTGTCTTCTTCACTGGTCCCCTCATCCCTAGTCTGTCTTCTTCCCTGGTCCCCTCATCCCTAGTCTGTCTTCTTCCCTAGTCTGTCTTCTTCCCTGGTCCCCTCATCCCTAGTCTGTCTTCTTCCCTGGTCCCCTCATCCCTAGTCTGTCTTCTCCCCTGGTCCCCTCATCCCTAGTCTGTCTTCTCCCCTGGTCCCCTCATCCCTAGTCTGTCTTCATCCCTGGTCCCCTCATCCCTAGTCTGTCTTCATCCCTGGTCCCCTCATCCCTAGTCTGTCTTCTTCCCTGGTCCCCTCATCCCTAGTCTGTCTTCTCCCCTGGTCCCCTCATCCCTAGTCTGTCTTCTCCCCTGGTCCCCTCATCCCTAGTCTGTCTTTTTCTTTTTTGTTCTCTTTCTCTTCTCCATTCTTTTCTCTCTGTCTCTCTCTATCTCCCCCCCGTACTATCTGTCTAGTGTGTTCTCTCTCCTGGCTGATCAGTGCTGCTTCAGCAGGCTGCCTTACGTTTGTTGAGCTGTCGCAGTTCCACAGTCAGGCTGAGCTGTTACTGCTGCTGCTACTGCAGTCCACTTAGTCACAGAGCAGAGCAGGAAAGGTCACCACATGACTGGCACCTTAGAATAGATGACTAGTCCAGGGTGCATCACTACTGGGTAACAGTCAAGAGACCAGGGGTTGGAGGGATGGAAGGATCAGAAGAACAGGCGGATAAAGTGTGATTTTTGAAAGCGGGAGATATCTGGAGATTGAGAGCGAGGGAGGAGGGTGAATAGAGAGAGATCCTAAATCGTGTGTGTGTGTCTCCAGACTTGCCTGCAAAGAGCTTTGTGTCACTAGTCGTCACTGTTGCACCAGTTCTGTCACATGCCCTCTCAGGTCACAAAGTCCCTAATGGACTGATCTGTTAGGAAACAAAACCTAAATTTCCTACTGTAGGATACATCTTTATATTAATTTAACTACCATTTCCTACTGTAGGATACATCTTCATTAACTTCACTATACCTGGATTTCACAGCTGCTATTCCTCCATTGATTCTGCACATACATCACTTCTGCTCTATGCAGCATTTCATTGTGCTCACATGCTCATTATTGTGTGTGTGTGTGATCTGACGACACCTGTCTGTACTGTATGTGTGTGTGTGTTCCTGTGCGCTCTGCATGTGCTCGTAGTCATCTTTGTAAAGCTTCCTCTCTCTCTCCTCCCTCCTCCCTCCCCTCTTCAGGTGCTGCAGGGGGCCACAATGCAACAGTTACAGCAGGTGCAGGTAGCCCAGTCACAGGGCACACCCATCACGGTAAACAGCCCTCCTCAGCCCCCCCGTCCCTATCTGAAGCCCCCTCCCAGCCCCTATCTGAAGCCCCCTCCCAGCCCCTATCTGAAGCCCCCTCCCAGCCCAGCACCCCTCAGTGTAGGGTAAAGTTGCCCCTGGACGCTGATCTTGGATCCGTTTTTCATTTCTCCCACTAAATGGGTATGGTTAGGATTGGGGGAGGCGATGCTGATCCTAGATCTGATCCTAGTGAAAATTTCCCCCTGGAGGGCACCCCTCCACATTTAATCAGGAAGATTAGGAGGAAGCTTGTGTTTGGCTGCATCACTAGTTCACTGAGTTTACCCCCCCCCCCCCCCGAGAGCCCTCCTGTCTCTCAGCAGCAGCTGGCTCATTAAAAACAACGTTTTGATTTTTTTATTATCAGGGGTGTTAGTCAGATCTGATCAGCTGTTCCTGGAGAGACTGGGTTGCCTGACACTATCACACCATCGTCTGTCTGCTTGTAGGATGGGGGGGGGGGGTTAAACCCTGCCTTGTCATCTCGCTCTCTCTCTCTGTGGCCCCACTCTGGGCCTAACTGTAATCTACAGGTTTTCCAGCCCAATGTCAATCATTACATGTCACAGTCACCAAACTCTCACCAGTTGTTTAACAATGAACATTCCCCCTCTCCCTCTCCCACCCCCAGAGTGCTCCAATGACCATGCAGGTTGGGGACCAGCAGGTCCAGATAGTACAGGCATCGTCACAGGGCCAGACCCAGACGGTGCAGTCAGGACAGACCATGCAGGTCATGCAGCAGATCCTCACCAACTCCGCCGAGATCCAGCAGATACCAGTAAGAGAGGGGGAGGAGAGGGGAGGGGGATGGATGGAAGAAAGAAGGGAGGATGATGGGGGAGGGATGAATGATGGGTGGAGGGAGTGAGAGAGGAAGGGTCCTTGAGATGGGAGGAATGGAGGTGGGAAGTCTCTCCTCGAGAAAAAAATAAATAATTAATACAACACATTTTCTTAAGTTAAATGTTGGAGATCAATCTCCAAACACACTGTAGAGAGCTGGTGAACCTCCCTCTCCCCCATTTTGACACTCTTAACTAACTAGCTCAACGATCATAATGACACTCTGTGTTGTGTATCTATGACCTTCCCAGCCTAAAGTGGGTGTTTGTCTCACCCGTGTGGTGGCTGTGTGCAGGTGCAGCTGAACACTGGTCAGTTGCAGTACATCCGGCTGGCACAGCCTGTCTCTGGCACACAGGTGGTTCAGGGACAGATCCAGACGCTGGGTAACACTCAGCAGGTACAGGTACTGAACAGGAACCTTTTCAATCTATAGTATCGCATCAGATGTATGTAAACCTCTGTAATGTAGTCTCTGGTTTGGTATCACTATACTAGTATATAATAACATTAATGTAGTAACCAATAAAAATTATACGATTCTGTGTATTTTCTATATTGTTTCATGAATTGACTTCTATATTGTCCATTGCCTTCAGTTGCATTTGAACAGAGGTGTAGGTTTTAATAGTGGCTGTGGGAACCACTGTGTGAATGACTGACTCCTCTCTCTCTCTCTCGCTCTCTGGTTTGTTCTCAGATTACACAGACGGAGCAAGGACAGCAGCAATTCAACCAGTTTACTGATGGACAGGTAAGACTAACATCTCTCACTCCTGTCACATACGTACACACACACACGTACACACACACACACACACACACACACACACGTACACACACCCTCTTCTCGCTCTCACCCTCTCCCTCTGTGTCCTTACAGCAGTTGTATCAGATTCAGCAGGTGACGATGCCGGCGGGACAGGACCTGAGCCAGCCCATGTTCATCCAGTCCACCAATCAGACGGCCGACGGACAGGTCACCACGCAGGTCAGCGCAGACTGAGGCTCCGGAAGCATCCGCCTGACCACCCGACCATTGACCACACCACCTGCTACCATCCATAAGGGCAACTGGCTCAAACAGCCAAGGGACCTCCTAGGATGTGTCTCAAATGGCACCCTATTCCCTACACACTATATAGGGAATAGGGTGCAATTTGGGATGTACCTCACTCTCATTCAATACACTGGTCTATGACATGATACTTACAAGGGACTCTCTGACAACAACTGTTCTTTATTCAGTGCACTGGGTCAGATACCAAAGGGACTGCCCTACAACTCCCTCTCATTCCCATGTCATATCATCTCTCTGCCTCTGTTAGTTTCTCCAGTCACCCACACTCACCTGATACGTTCCCCAGAAAGGCCTCACCTAGTGCCATTCACGACAGCCACACACAGGGTATCCAAACGCTGAATCCTCCAGGACCCCTCTCCTCCTTTTTAGTGACCAATTCTCTGTTTTTCCTCAGTCTGTCAACCCTTGATGTAAAATCTGTATGTCTTCTGTCTCTCTGTGAAGTACACCGTATAGGGGTGTCTTTTATGTTATGTTCTCTGTCTGCGTCCCAAATGGCACCCTGTTCCCTATATAATGCACACTTTTTGACCACGGCCTTTAGGGCCCTGGTCAAAAGTAGTTCACCATATAAGGAATAGAGTGCAATTTGGGATGAATCCTATGGAAGGCTTGGCGCTTGTTTGGTCTACAAGAGAACATGAATCATGCGCTTGCGTTGTAAAATCTTAATGTGTAGACTTTTAAAATAAAAAACTATAAAGCCATACTCTAAACTAGCGCACAATAATTAATTGTAAATTGTATGAAAGCCTCACACCAGTCATGATGGGTCAATTAAGAGTTTGTTGTTAGTTCCTCTTAGTTTTTTTCACATTGACAAGACATGCCATCGATGAAAGGGCTTCTAACTGTATGATAGAGTTTGTATTTAGTATGTAAGACCCCTGTGTGAACGTGTGTGTCTCGTTGTTCGATATTGTGCAGTATATCTTCCCTGTGGCCCAGTAATCATACTCACCTCTTCAGAGCCCCCTCTTCCATCTCTCTTCCTTCCCCCTCTCTCATCTCTTCATGAATCACCACACTGATCACTATCATTCTTAGAGCAGGGAGTGGTTAGGCCTTTCTCTGCCTTATATGCAGTCTCTCTTTCCCCTATCCAGAGAGGTTTTTGGTTCTCCTTCCCTGCTATTAGAGAAAGCCTCATGTAATAAAAAAAAAGACTCCACTGGAGCAAAGACTCCTTTTTAGAGCCTTTTCTTAATACCAGTTGTAACTTGTCAAGGTTTGTTTTTGAAATGACCATCCCTCTCCCTCCTCCCCTTTCTTACTTAGTAATGATCATTATCATAGTTGTTCTTAGTGTTGTCGTTTTGCATGTAGTTTAAACTGCCAGCATGATATGCAATAGATAGGTACACATTTTATTTTTGTTCTTTTTTGTAAGCAAACTTTGGGTTTGTGAGAAAATTAATAAAATAAATTAAAAAAAGTTTTTCAACCGTATACCAATTTTTATTTGGTACATGAAAACTAAAGCGAAAAAGTACATTGTGTGCACTACTTCATCGCGCACTGATTTTTTTCTGCAACAAATCCATTTCGTGGAAACATGCGCATGTTTTCTTAATGGGGATTTTAGAATATTTGTATGAAAATCTGTCGCCATCTGGATGTAAACCTACCTATAGTATTTATCAGTCGGAGTAGGTTGGACTTGATTGTGATACATGATGTACAAGTTATTGAGTAGGAATTTCTTGACAAATATCACTTCAAGATATGGGTCCACTGTGTCAATGCACTCTACAACTGTCAGATTTTAATATAGCTCTCTATGGCCTCCAACATCGACAGACAAACTATCCTGAAAGCCACAAGGGAAATGGAAAAGAGAGCGCCCACGAAACACCTGGAGGTGGGAGCTTGAAGCAGACGCCAAAAGACCCGGCATGTGATGGAACGAGATTGAGAAGAGCCCAGAACAGAGTGCGATCGAGAAGTGTCGTCGATGGCCTATGCGCCCTGGGGAGTGATGTACCTAAGAAAGTAAGCACTATGGCCACAAGGGGGCGACTCTGGGTTAACTTATCCATACAATGTCCACCCCTAGAGGATCATGCTTCAAGAGCAGAACAATATACTGTAGGGCCTACTGTTTTTTTCTTTCTCACTTCTCTACTTCTGGAAAGAGCTGTTCGCTGTGAAAGGGAAAGCAGGTAACAATGGAATCACGAGTTAGTTGGCTGGAGACGGCTCAGCACTTTGGAGATCAGACGTCATTCCTTATCCGACCTAAATCTTAAAAGGAAAAGAGGTAATTAGGCTGGGACAGAAATACAGGGAGAGTGAGACGCATAGTTCCCTCACTTACCTCGAAGAATTGGTCACATAGACCGCAATTTGTCAACAACAATTAATGTTTAAATATATCTTAGATATTTCCCAATAAGAATGATTTATTATTAATTGGGCCCTGTCTATAATCCAAATCAAATTGTATTGGTCACATACACATATTTAGCAGGTATTATTGCGGGTGTAGCGAAATGCTTGTGTTTCTAGCTCAAACAGTGCAGTAGTATCTAACAATGTATGAGTAGGGCCAGGAGTTATTCCTGTCTGCGTGACTGACCATGGAAAAACTCCTGGTTGTACTTATTGCTAACCTCCCCAAGCCGCCCAGTGAGTCTAACGTCTAGCTAATGAGAAGATTAGCCCTACCTTTTAGTTTTGAGTGCTCTCCACAATTAAAATCGGTCTGTCAGATAATAGTGCTAGGTTTTTTGTTGGGTCAGTGAGAGTTTGAGGGCTGGAAACCGTTTGTGTTATGTAACAGGTAAACAGTGACGCTATTCCGGTCCATAAACCTACTGGTAGATTGGGACCCATTCCCGTTCTAATCGATTTAAATCACTGAACAATAACTGCATTAATGAGTACAGACTCATGCTTGCCTCTGTCTAATAAGGGGCAATGAGGATTGTGAGAAATGTTTGAGTTTAAGCCGAGCGTGAATAGGATTGACCAACGGTATTTTTCTTTGCTGCCCTGTCCGCTTAGATCAAGGGAACTTTGGAGAGATGAATTACGACCGACTGCTCTGGCTCCACATTGGTTGCGACGTCCCAAGTGGCACTCTATTCCCTATATAGTGCGCTACTTTTGACCAGAGCCCTATGGGAATCGGGAGCAAATTTGGGACGCACAACCTGGAACTTGTGCTGCGGCCGCCACACCAGCTCATCCCACCAACTTAACCATACTAGACCTTATTAAGACGAGTTGACTTTGAGTTAGATAGATTCTGGTCCATGATGTGTTTGATGGTCTTTATCTTCTTTGAGTTGTGGGAGATCTTGTCACTGTGGTTATTCAAGCATCACCTTTACAAGGCCGAAGGTCAGGGGTCAATCCATGATTAACCAACCAGTGGGATTCATTTAGCATGTAGCAGTCTAGTATGGACATAATGTAGTACATGATGTACATAAATGGAATAATCTGATAATAGGGTGATTGTATTTAAGGGCTTTAACTGTTTCTTAGCAGTGTTTTATGAAGACTACTTGGCCTGTTTCAAACTGGACAAAGCTGCGTGGCTCTGGTCAAATCAGGAGCAAAAAGACATGATGCAAGGAACTATCTGTTATCTCTTTACAAGAAAGAAAAATAAGGTCCGGAGATGTCTCTGTCTACAGACGGCACAATTGTTGGGAGTCCAGAGGCAGAGTTTGAGCTGTGCAGGTCACACACACACACACACACACACACACACACACACACACACACACACACACACACACACACACACACACCCCTAGCTCGTGTGTGGTTCAGCCTGACTTTTTATAGTGGAGGGCCGTCTGGGGCCCGGGGCAGATATGCTAGTGGACCGGAGGGCCGTCTGTGGACCGGAGGCAGATATGCTAGTGGACCGGAGGGCCGTCTGTGGACCGGGGCAGATATGCTAGTGGACCGGAGGGCCGTCTGGGGCCCGGGGCAGATATGCTAGTGGACCGGAGGGCCGTCTGTGGACCGGGGAAGATATGCTAGTGGACCGGAGGGCCGTCTGTGGACCGGAGGCAGATATGCTAGTGGACCGGAGGGCCGTCTGTGGACCGGGGCAGATATGCTAGTGGACCGGAGGGCCGTCTGTGGACCGGGGCAGATATGCTAGTGGACCGGAGGGCCGTCTGTGGACCGGGGAAGATATGCTAGTGGACCGGAGGGCCGTCTGTGGACCGGGGAAGATATGCTAGTGGACCGGAGGGCCGTCTGTGGACCGGGGCAGATATGCTAGTGGACCGGAGGGCCGTCTGTGGACCGGGGCAGATATGCTAGGGGAGTGGAGGCACGTGACGTGAGATTTGTTTTGGAACAACCAACCTTCCTCCCACTCTCTCCTCCTCTTTTCCTGGTATGAAGCAGGAAAAGGAAAGTAGGCTACTTCACACTGCCACAGCAAGGTACAAAAGCTATTTTCACGGGTAATGAATGTGCTGGTGGTGGTTGAGGCCTCCACCCATCCGACTGTGACCTTGCGATTCAGACAGACTGACCGTTAAATTAGTTAGTTCTTGTTTAAACTATTTTAAATTCATTTTCTGTTAATGTTACAATAGTGTGTTACAATAGTGTTCTCTGTAAAATGTTACAATTGTGTGTTTGGCATTTAGTATGTCTACGTGAATCTTAGTGGATTTAGAAGAAATGTCACCCCCAGTTCAGGTGTAGGCTAAATGATAGCAGCATCTCTCCAAAGACTACTACCAAGCCTATCAAAACATTAAGCAACAAACACAACAACAAAAATAGATAAGATCTTGCTACCATGGAAAGGTAAATACCTGTCTATTTGTGGAAAAATCACCCTGATTAACTCTTTAGTAATATTTACTTATGGTCTTGCCTACACCTAGCGAACAGTTTTTTAAATGATATGGTAAAAAAATATTCCATTTTATTTGGAACGGCAAGCCAGACAAAATTAAACGGGCCTATTTATATAATGAATATGAATTCGGAGGGCAGAAATTATTAAATATTAAAGCATTAGGCCTCTCACTAAAGGCTTCAGTCATACACAAGTTATACTTAAATCCGAACTGGTTCTCTAGCAAATTAGTAAGAATGTCTCACCCTGTGTTCAAGAATGGCCTTTTTCCCTTTATTCAGATTACAACCTCTCACTTTCAGTTATTTGAAAAGGAAATAATCTCCCAAATATCACTATTTCTAAAACAAGCCATAGAAAGCTGGTTGCAATTTCAATTTCATCCACCAGAAACGACAGAAAAAATAATACAACAAATATTGTGGTTAAACTCAGATATACTAATTGATAAAAAAAACATACTTTTTTGAATAAAAAAAAAAAAGGTATAATCTTCGTAAATGATATCATAGGTAGGACTGGTGGAGTTATTACATTTACATTTTATGTTGCACATGCAGCTAACAAGAACATATGGAAATGTCTGCTTTACCCAAAAGTACAACCAACTAATTGCAGCATTAACGCAAAAATGGAAGAGGAAAGTGGAAGGGGGAAAAAGTAAGGAACTTGTCTGTCGGCCCTGCATTAAAGACCATAATTGGTTAAAGAAAACAGTGATAAATAAAAAAGTATACCAGTTTTATTTAAGGACCAAAAGATTGACAGCTGTGCCATATAGATTACAAAATAGTTGGGAAGAGATTTTTGACGTACCGATTCCATGGCACAGGGTTTATGAACTGATACGCAAAACGACGCCGGATTCAAAACTTAGAATTTTTCAATTAAATTATTATACAAAATTCTTGCAACCAATAGAATGTTATTTATATGGGGGATACAACCTTCCCAGCTCTGCAGATTTTGCAGCGAAGAGACAGAATCATTAGATCATTTGTTTTGGTACTGTCCATATGTAGTTTGTTTTTGGCCACAGGTCCAGGAATGGCTGAAGAATTGCATATTTACCTGGAGATAACCCTGCAGATAGCACTACTGGGTGATCTGAAAAGTCATAGTCAATCGATCAATAATATAATAATACTTTTAGCAAAAATGTTTATTTTCAATTTACAATCTGTAGAAACAATGAGAATAGAAAGGTTCAGAATTTTTGTGAAACATCACAGCACAGTTGAAAAAATGTTTATAGGTTAAGAACTTTTGTGGAAGAGCACAGTTTGAAAGATATGGCAAATAGAAATCAAACCGGATGGACATCAGAAATAGATGGGAGAGGTTGAGAGGAGAGGAAGGACAGGACTAAAAACAAACAAAATAGAACTATTGGAGAAATAGACTGTGTCCATAAAATGTATATAGTATTTATAAGCTGGAAGTAGAGGCCTAAGCGTTGTTGTTCACTAGTTTACTCCAATTAGGGGAAGGGTGGTAGGGTTAGAAAGTAATAAAGGAAAATATATTTTAAAATAGGAATATGTATATAGATGTACAGTACCAGTTAAAGGGTTGGACACACCTACTCATTAGAGGGTTTTTCTTTATTTTTACTATTTTCTACATTGTAGAATAATAGTGAAGACATCAAAACTATGAAATAACACATACAGTGAGGGGAAAAAAGTATTTGATCCCCTGCTGATTTTGTACGTTTGCCCACTGACAAAGAAATGATCAGTCTATAATATTAATGGTAGGTTTATTTGCACAGTGAGAGACAGAATAACAACAACAAAATCCAGAAAAACACATGTCAAAATGTTATAAATTGATTTGCATTTTAATGAGGGAAATAAGTATTTGACCCCCTCTCAATCAGAAAGATTTCTGGCTCCCAGGTGTCTTTTATACAAGTAACGAGCGGAGATTAGGAGCACACTCTTAAAGGGAGTGCTCCTAATATCAGCTTGTTACCTGTATAAAAGACACCTGTCCACAGAAGCAATCAATCAATCAGATTCCAAACTCTCCACCATGGCCAAGACCAAAGAGCTGTCCAAGGATGTCAGGAACAAGATTGTAGACCTACACAAGGCTGGAATGGGCTACAAGACCATCGCCAAGCAGCTTGGTGAGAAGGTGACAACAGTTGGTGCGATTATTCGCAAATGGAAGAAACACAAAATAACTGTCAATCTCCCTCTGCCTGGGGCTCCATGCAAGATCTCACCTCGTGGAGTTGCAATGATCATGAGAACGGTGAGGAATCAGCCCAGAACTACACGGAGGATCTTGTCAATGATCTCAAGGCAGCTGGGACCATAGTCACTAAGAAACCAATTGGTAACGCACTACGCCGTAAAGGACTGAAATCCTGCAGCGCCCGCAAGGTCCCCCTGCTCAAGAAAGCACATATACATGTCCGTCTGAAGTTTGCCAATGAACATCTGAATGATTCAGAGGAGAACTGGGTTAAAGTGTTGTGGTCAGATGAGACCAAAATGGAGCTCTTTGGCATCAACTCAACTCGCCGTGTTTGGAGGAGGAGGAATGCTGCCTATGACCCCAAGAACACCATCCCCACCGTCAAACATGGAGGTGGAAACATTATGCTTTGGGGGTGTTTTTCTGCTAAGGAGACAGGACAACTTCACTGCATCAAAGGGACGATGGACGGGGCCATGTACCGTCAAATCTTGGGTGAGAACCTCCTTCCCTCAGCCAGGGCATTGAAAATGGATTGTGGATGGGTATTCCAGCATGACAATGACCCAAAACACACGGCCAAGGCAACAAAGGAGTGGCTCAAGAAGAAGCACATTAAGGTCCTGGAGTGGCCTAGCCAGCCTCCAGACCTTAATCCCATAGAAAATCTGTGGAGGGAGCTGAAGGTTCGAGTTGCCAAACGTCAGCCTTCGAAACCTTAATGACTTGGAGAAGATCTGCAAAGAGGAGTGGGACAAAATCCCTCCTGAGATGTGTGCAAACCTGGTGGCCAACTACAAGAAACGTCTGACCTCTGTGATTGCCAACAAGGGTTTTGCCAACAAGTACTAAGCAATGTTTTGCAGAGGGGTCAAATACTTATTTCCCTCATTAAAATGCAAATCAATTTATAAAATTTTTGACATGTGTTTTTCTGGATTTTTGTTGTTGTTATTCTGTCTCTCACTGTTCAAATAAACCTACCATTAAAATTATAGACGGATCATTTCTTTGTCAGTGGGCAAACGTACAAAATCAGCAGGGGATCAAATTATTTTTTCCCTCACTGTATGGAATCATGTAGTAACCAAAAAAGTCTTAAACAAATCAAAATCTATTTTATATTTGAGATTCTTCAAATAGCCACCCTTTGCCTTGATGACAACTTTGCACACGCTTGGCATTCTCTCAACCAGTTTCACGAGGTAGTCACCTGGAATGCATTTCAATTAACAGGTGTGCCTTCTTAAAAGTTGATTTGTGGAATTTATTTCCTTCTTAATACGTTTGAGCCAATCAGTTGTGTTGTGACAAGGTAGGGGTGGTATACAGAAGATAACCCTATTTGGTAAAAGACCAAGTACTTATTATGTCAAGAACAGCTCAAATAAGCAAAGAGAAACGACAGTCCATCATTACTTTAAGACCTGAAGGTCAGTCAATACGGCATATTTCAAGAACTTTCAAATTTTCTTCAAGGGCAGTCAAATTGCTGCAAAGAAACCACTACTAAAGGACACCAATAATAAGAAGAGACCTGCTTGGGCCAAGAAACACAAGCAATGGACATTAGACCGGTGGAAATGTGTCATTTGGTCTGGAGTCCAAATTTGAGATTTTTGGTTCCAACCGCTGTGTCTTTGTGAGACTCAGTGTGGGTGAACGGATGATCTCTGCATGTGTATTTCCCACCGTAAAGCATGGAGGAGGAGGTGTTATGGTGTGGGGTGCTTTGCTGGTGACACCGTCTGTGATTTATTTAGAATTCAAGGCACACTTAACCAGCATGGCTACCACAGCATTCTGCAGCGATACGCCATCCCATCTGGTTTGGGCTTAGTGGGACTATCGTTTGTTTTTCAACAGGACAATGACCCAACACACCTCCAGGCTGTGTAAGGGCTGTTTTACCAAGAAGGAGAGTGATGTTGTGCTGCATCAGATGACCTGGCCTCCACAATCCCCCGACCTCAACCCAATTGAGATGGTTTGGAATGAGTCGGACCGCAGAGCGAAGGAAAAGCAGCCAACAAGTGCTCAGCATATGTGGGAACTCCTTCAAGACTGTTGGAAAAGCATTCCAGGTGAAGCTGGTTGAGGGAATGCCAAGCGTGTGCAAAGCAGTCATCAAGACAAAGGGTGGCTATTTGAAGAATCTCATATAAAATATATTTAGATTTGTTTAACACTTTTTTGGTTACTACATGATTCCATATGTGTTATTTCATAGTTTTGATGTCTTCAATATTATTGTACAATGTAAAAAATAATACAAATAAAGAAAACCCTTGAATGAGTAGGTGTGCCCAAACTTTTGACTGGTAGTGTATATATATTTGCCAAATATATATATATGAGGGATTGGAAGTGATGCAGACAATTACATTGATGGAAGCTACAATCTATCTGCAATATTAAAGCTGATCTACCCCCTACATTTTTTTAAACAAAAAATAAAAAACATACAAAAACTCAAACCCAACAACACCCTGTATCAACAAAAGTATCTGTGTTTTTCCCCCTCTTTTTTTCTCTGATGTTTACCATAAAGTGAAATCTGGGGAAAAGAGGAAACGCATGCAGATTAACGGAAGGAGAAAAAAAGAAAGATTAAATGAAGCCAAACAGTGTGGTCTGGGAAAGCCATTAAGTGGCGTAACGTGTAAGTAAAGCTCCAAGTTGCTCAGCGGATATAAAAGGTTGTTGGGGTCCGTCGGAGCGAGAGCGAGTAGCAGAGTTCTGCACTGTGTACTGCTGATGTGGGGGGATTTTTAAGTTCCCATAGATTCCCAGTGCGGCTGTCTACTCATGGAGCTCAGCTAGGCTCTATGGGGCATGAGTGAATGCCAGTCCGAGAGCAGAGCGGTATGGAATGGAGAAGAGGAGAGCAGGGTATGAGAGCACAACCGTGCCAGCCCGTCGGCCTGTCCCCTTCGACCCCTTACATTACATGGTGTCACCTGTCCCCTTCGACCCCTTACATTACATGGTGTCACCTGTCCCCTTCGACCCCTTACATTACATGGTGTCACCTGTCCCCTTCGACCCCTTACATTACATGGTGTCACCTGTCCCCTTCGACCCCTTACATTACATGGTGTCACCTGTCCCCTTCGACCCCTTACATTACATGGTGTCACCTGTCCCCTTCGACCCCTTACATTACATGGTGTCACCTGTCCCCTTCGACCCCTTACATTACATGATGTCACCTGTCCCCTTCGACCCCTTACATTACATGGTGTCACCTGTCCCCTTCGACCCCTTACATTACATGGTGTCACCCGTCCCCTTCGACCCCTTACATTACATGGTGTCACCTGTCCCCTTCGACCCCTTACATTACATGGTGTCACCCGTCCCCTTCGACCCCTTACATTACATGGTGTCACCTGTCCCCTTCGACCCCTTACATTACATGGTGTCACCTGTCCCCTTTGACACCTTACATTACATGATGTCACCCAAAGTTATTCCATCCTGATAAAGACAAGAGGACAATGAGTGTTTATGATTGTGTGGGCTTGTGTAATACCCCAGTGGATACTGTTGTGTGTGTGTGTGTATTTGTGGTGGCTTCTCAAGTGTACAGTATTGGAGCGTGAGAGAGAGTCTTTGTGTGTATGTGTGCATGTCTGTGTGTTAGTGGATGGCTAATGACACATTTGTGCCTTCTTTTTGACTGTGACCTTGCTCAGCTGTTGTATGTTGTCAGAAGCCCATGCAGCCTGACCCGGTCCTATCCGGTTCTGTCCTGTTTGCATGTTAATTAAGAGCGCTGGGTGGAGATGGTGCTGGGTAGTGGAGGGCCCATGGGTTGCTTTTCCCCTGTTAAACTTTGATGTTAATCCCCCGGTGCAGGCCCAGATGAGCCCCGTCTATCAGCGCCTCTCGCTCGACTCAACTTCAGGAGTCACCGCCTGGCCCCCTGGAGAATCACAGAGAGGGAGAGGGGGGTGGCCTCTCCACTATGACAAGGTACGGGGGTATCCCCACATGTTGATGATTATAGATCCTCCTCCAGAGAGCCTCTGCACGCTCAGGAGACATTTGCATGTCTGATTTTATTGTGGCTAAGCTTTTGGTCAAAGCGAACTTAACCAGGGCATTATTTACCTAGGCAGAGGATGGATGGAGTCTAGTGTGAAACATACCAATGGTGACGTCTGAGGATGATGTATAGCCTGCTAGATTTTAGTTGACCTTAATTGTCCAGAAATAAGTATCCAAGCAACGCACACACTGCATAACTAGGCTACCTCCCAAATGACACTCTATTGCCTATACAGTTTATTTATTTTTCTCTCCCCAACTTCGTGATATCCAATTGGTAGTTACAGTCTTGTCCCATCACTGCAACTCCCATACGGGAAAGGCGAAGGTCGCGAGCCATGCGTCCTCCGAAACACGATCCCGCCAAGCTGCACTGCTTCTTGACACACTGCTCGCTTAACCCGGAAGCCAGCCGCACCAATGTGTCGGGGGAAACACTGTACAACTGGCAACCTTGTCAGCGTGCATGCGCCCGGGCTGCCACAGGAGTCACTAGAGTGCGATGGGACAAGGACATCCCGGCCGGCCAAACCCTCCCCTTACCCGGACGACGCTGGGCCAATTGTGCGCCGCCTCATGGGTCTCCCGGTCACAGCCCGGGATTGAACCCGGTTCTGTAGTGATGCAGTGCTTTAGACCGCTGCCCCACTCCGGAGGCACCTCAGTGCACTACTTTTGATCAGAGCCCTATGTTTGTAAAGGCTGTTGTGTGCGTTCTGAAGCAATGTAAAGAGTTCATGCTGAGGGATCCTTGGGATGTCCCTACCCCCCCATTGAAGTTGACATTTAAAATGGTTAGGTAAGGATTTGGTTAAGGTTAGGGGTGGGAGGTCCAAAGGACCCTGATAGCACTGACCATAAACACATAGGCTACATGGGCGCAGCGGTCTAAGGCACTGCATATCAGTGTTTGAAGCGTCACTACAGACCCCCTGGTTCGATTCCAGGCTGTATCACAACCGGCCGTGATTGGGAGTCCCATAGGGCGGCGCACAATTGGCCCAGCATCGTCCGGGTTTGGCCGGTGTAGGCCGTCATTGTAAATAAGAATTAGTTCTTAACTGACTTGCCTAGTTAAATAAAATGACATTTTCATTGAGGCTCCCTCTGTAGGCCTACAATGCCCTTGCCTCATGACAGAAGACAGTTTAAACAATTGATTTGGTCACCACTGATAACTGAAAGGCGTGACAACCAAGTCAATCAATGTGGTGGCCAATAAAAATACAATAAAAATCTAACTCCAAATACTAACATACCCTATAAATGTGATGTTTGCATCTTTATTTCTAAAATGAAAAGTTGTCAGCCTCATCAAAAATATTAACGCTTAGCTCAAAGATAATAGACCTGTCTCATGCTACTCAGCTAACATTACACACACCCCAATATCACTGTGCGCAATCTCTCTCTCTCAGCGTCCATCCCATACAACCCGTGTGTTCAAGATAGCCTGATACTTTTGGTTTGTGCGTGCGAAGTCGTCGGTAGCGCAACGGACCTGTCCCTCTAGTTTCTCTCTGGACCACCTGACAAGTCAGCTGCGTGTGACACGGGAGTCCTCGCTGGAATAATAGAAGTTTAGAGTAGAGTTGACTCTGATTTTAGAAATCCCACGGACGGACTTCGCCGCTCCTCACCACGAGCGCGCTCGACCAGCGAGACACACAGGAAAAGAGGCTGGAGTGAGTGTCAGTTCAGTGGACATGTTGTGCAGCCGCGAACCTCATATGCGATTTAAGATAATATTAATAGCTAAAGAAAACTTAAGAAAAGAGCAGAGCGGTAATGTTGAATCGATAGTTATTTACCCAATTTAACCGTAGGTCTTTAATAAATACGCTTGTCCGCTTTAAACGTTTGATGCTTTAAATTGCGGGCTTTAAATGTTTTATACATAGGCTAATTTCGAGCAAGAAGCTCATGTGAGGACGACTATACAAATTAGCAATAAGATAGGTTATAAAGTTACAGTTCCCCCGGCCCGCTGCCAAATGATCTTGTAATCATCATTCTGTGGCACCTCGCGTTCAAGGTTTAACGGTCCTTGGAATTATCGCGTAATAACTTTAACCCGCTGACAACTTTGCATTTGAGTTTCAACAATGTTTCTCGAAGGTTACGTTTTTACATACCGCACTTGTCAAAATGCCATGACAATTGTATTTTGTGGTGGTGACTTGATTTATAGGTAACTTATTTAACAAACTAAATTCAGAGTCCACACCCCGACATTGGAGGGATGACATTTTGTGGGACTCTCTGTAATTAGTCATTAGTCCAAGTAATTATCCGATGCAGTCAACCTGATCATGACTTCGATTTCAGTTGGATAAATCACCAACGTAGATATGGACTCACTGTTAAATAGGTGATTGAAACTGAATTCCGTTGCATTTAATACTTTTATAGGTATAGGTTAACCATGTTAGGGAGCCCATCAAATAACGGTGGCATTAGAATGTTGGTTCCCCCCGCACCTAACGACGATAGGCGGGTTGAGTTTGTGGCTCTTACCGCTGTTCATACGGAGAGGAGCGAACCATCGACCCCGGAGCGCGTGCACCCTTCTCACCGCACCGGGCTCCTCGGTACCCCGCTGCCCGGGCGTCTTGGACCCCGGGTGACTACCTCAGCCTCCAGCAAGCGCTACAGAAAGTTTCAGAACTTCTTGTACAACGTACTGGAAAGACCACGAGGATGGGCATTCATCTACCATGCGTTCATGTAAGTAGCGTTATTGTTTTTCAATACAATGTTGTAGGGCCTAGTCATCTCATGTGCGCAAGCTGACTTACACTTTCGATAGCTGAATTTTGTATCTTTACTTTGCCTTATTATAATTTTTTACATTGTAGTTAACTTATTTGCATTGAAACAATTCATTGTATCTTGTCATGACTTCCTGAATAATGCACCTGCCACACTTTCCTTTGAGTAATTCCTAATTAATCAGGTGGAGTCAGTGACAGTGGAGTAGTTTAGTTGGCAATTAGTTCACACGTTTGCCATACATCACCCCAACATGGAGCCTCACACTCAATGTCCCCTGTCATAACTTTATTAAATCACCGTTAGAATTTAGCTTTCTAATTGAATTTCTCCAAAACCTGCGGGGTTAATTGGATATAATCCGAAATTGTTCTAAATCTGTAGGCCTACTGCTTGCCTACCTTAACATCCTCGATACCTGTATTTTGCTTTGTACGTCAACAACTCCATCTCAGATATTATAATTACCACTTTTTGCTGACTGTCAGTTGACTAAATATTTTTGTTTAGTGGTGGATTCTGGCTAGTGCACAATGGAATCCCTTGAGAAAAACCACAGCATTCGGTCCAGGAGTAGTCATGTGAGTGAGATTGGTCATTGGAGGGCCTACCCTTTTTTAGAATGATTGAAAGTGAAAGTCTTACTCTGGTCTCTAACATGTAGGCTCAGCTTTCCCCAACAGTGCCGTCAAAATGTTTAATAAACTTTTTTAACTTACTTTACCTGTCTGCTGATTTTGTCCTTATGTTGGACGTAATCGGAGACAAAATATCCACAGGTAAATGTAATTAACCCGACTTTCAGTATGCTGGTCTGTATATCGGTTTGTATTTCTGGTTTTGTATTTTCAATACTGAAGCAATTCGCACATGACAAACACTCGCACAATATGTAAACAATGGCTGAGTTTAACCGAACCACAGACTGACCATTGTCCCACTTTCAGCTGATTGCAGGGAAGGTGCTGTTATATTCGACTATTGTTTACATATTGTGCATCACGTGCGATGCGTTAGGAGATTGAAAATACAAGCGACAGAACCTACCTGCTCCGCAAAAAGTCGGGTAAACAACACTTTCCTGTGGATATTTCATCTCCACTTCCTACGTCAAAAGGACCAACAGCGCGGACAACCGGTTAAGTAAGTGTAAATATAATTGTATTCAACATTCTGGCTTGAGAGACTCTTTTTCAGACTGAATGTCCATGGGGTAACCATGGTAACAGTCTGATGTTTAGGCAATGTAGGGCCAATTGTGTAAAGAAAACATTTCCTTTGAACAAGTTTTGTTTACGGAAGCGTTTTAGTGACAGTTGAGGTAAATAATAAATGCATAAAAACGGAATGGAATCACCAAAACGCCTATCAGTTTAATTTCACCTGATAGACACATAAAAACAAAACAAAAAAACTTAAAGGCAAATAGTGTAGCTTACTATGGACAACCATAATATTACTATGCTAACTGTGAGTTACGACTTGGGGAAGATCTTTTCCACTCTTTAAGTGATTCGTCATTGTTTCGAGTTCCCTTTGCACATATGCCCCGACGTGTGTATATATACAATATATACATGGACCTATACAATCCAATAACTTATCTCCTATAACACTGGGACAGATGAGGTCATCCCCAGCACTCTGAATCCATACAGCTGGGTTGTGTTCACTAGGCACGGAACAAATGGCAACGGTTCAAAACCGAGTGCCACAGGAAGGTACCATCTTAACTTGTCCAATAAGAAATGCTTTTTTTCATTTTCCGTTGCTCAATGTTTTGAAGTGTTTTTCCACAGTGTGTGCTAATGAACACGACCCTGTTTGTATCCAGAACCAGAGAGCCGGCCCTGAACTCTGGGCTTATCAGAACTATACAGGGCCCGGCACAACACTCCTCTTGGCAACTCATAAGAATCAGGGCTTTTTACTCCACCAGAATCAAAGCTCCATTGAGACTCACTACAGATTTGAAAGATTTCAGCTTTCCTTTTATACCTCTAATGCACTGTGTAAGGGTTTGGAGTTTGGTGTGATGGGGGCAGCACAACTCACAGAAAACACCAAAATCTGTTTTTTCAACCGGTAACAAGGATGGGACGCTAGTCACGCTACAACAACCCCAGTCCTCCCGTACCCCCAATGGTACACATCTTTGTTGTAGCCCTGGACAAGCACACCTGATTCAGCTTGCCAGCTAATCATCAAGCCCTCAGTGAGTTGAATCAGGTGAGTTTGTCTGGGGCTACAACAAAAATGTGTGCTGTTAGGGGACTTGGAGGACTGGAGTTGGGCTGTTGGGTGTACTGGAGGACTGGAGTTGGGAAACACTGCGCTACAAGACGGTGTCAGGAGTCCGTGAGGACAGAGAAACCCCCTCCTTAAACCCCAGTCCTCATCCTCCAGTCAGACAGCCAGGGGTTGTCACCCTGCCTTGCTCTAGTGTGTGTTAGTTAGAACTCTATGTATCTATGATGTATAAGGCTCTCTCTGACAGGAGTCACTGGCCCGTCGGACAGAACTCTGATTAAGGGGAAGGATTGTGTGCCCTCCTCAGTGTCTTACCCTGGGGTTGTTTAGACAAGCCCAGCTGTCTCTGCCAGTGTCACCCTGTGTTTACACCAGAGGGGAAACCCAGGGAGGGCCAAATATACTTCTTCTAATGCACTGCTCTTTCCTTATGCTACTGTATACAAACACACACACACACACACACAGCAGTACATACACACCTCCGTGCAGGCACTCCTCTTGTTGTTCTCCGCTGTCCCTCGCTCTCTCTCTCTGTCACACACACACACACACACACACACACACACACACACACACACACACACACAGTGCTTGCTGTGTGAACCATCACAACCCTGTCTCTCCCCCATTTTAAAGATCATTCCTCACTGGTACTCAGTCAGTACTGGTGCTATTCCTCTGATATTAGTGGAGCCTATCTCACAGCTGAGAGAGAGAGTATGTTGGCAGTTCTATTGTTGTTATTTCAGAGCAGTGGGCAGACAGGCGGTAAGAGGTGATGAGCTCATGTTTCAGATGCCAGGCCCTCCGAGTCTCTCACGGACTGTTCTTATGGACTGTTTTCCATGTTATTATACCCTGAGCTATGCATTTGTGTGTGATTAATTAGAATAGTCATGTAGCATGAGAATAACGACAGAACGGTGCTGTACCAGGGAGCCACCACCCTGCATCCCACTGCTGGCTTACCTCTGAAGCTAAGCAGGGTTGGTCCTGGTCTGTCCCTGGATGGGAGACCAGATGCTGCTGGAAGTGGTGTTGGAGGGCCAGTAGGAGGCACTCTTTCCTCTGGTCTAAAATAAAAGATCCCAATGCCCCAGGGCAGTGATTGGGAACAGGGTCCTGTGTTTCGGATGGGACGTTAAACGGTTCTGACTCTCTCCCCATAGTACTTATAGTAAGAGTAGGGGTGTTAACCCCGGTGTCCTGGCTAAATTCCAAATCTGGCCCCTCATACCATCATGGCCACTTAATCATCCCCAGCTTCCAATTGGCTCATTCATCCCCCCCCATCCTCTCCCCTGTAACTATTCCCCAGGTCGTTGCTGTAAATGAGAATGTGTTCTCAGTCAACTTACCTGGTAAGATGAGGGTTAAATAAATACAAATAAAATTATCAGAATTGAATCGAGCCATACAGTGCTGTGTGCATCGAGTGCTAATATCCCTACATAGTTTAATTAGTCCTGGGCTGTGACGATGGGAAGGCAGCTGGTGCAGATGTGTCATTTCTAGAGAGAGAGTCCCTCTTGGGAGGGTTACATGTATAGGAAAGGAAGTGAAGTAGCCCTCGACTATAATGTCAGTCTCCTCAGGCGCCCACTTCAGCCCTGCCTTCTCTCAAACGCTAGCATTTGAGGGAGGGTAAATTGATCGTAGATCTGTGCCTATGTGCAACTTCTACCCAAAACCTCTTCCTTGGAAACCCCCTTCAGTCCCTCTCTCAAGCTTCCGCTGCAGCAGCTGAACCAGAGATACAGAGACAGCACCATTCACAGGGTTCCTCTGGTTTCACACACTTGCTCCAGACTGGTGATGTTTTGACTAGAGAGCTGGCAGGGCTCGGGGTGAGAACTGAAGAGGAGGCTGAACTGAAAGCTATGTGTCCTATGAGAACCTGTGAGAATACGGAGGGTCGTTAAAACCGACAATGAATCTGCGTCCAAAATGGCACCCTATTCCCTATATAGTGCCCTACTTTTGGCCTGTGGTCAAAAGTAGTGCACTATATAGGGAATATAGGATGCCATTTGGGACGCCTGCTGCTCTTCCCGACAACCTGGTCCTAGGAATTCCTGTGCTCACCAACCTGAACCGTTGCTAAGACACACAGTGAATTCATACGCCCGACGAACTTCTGTTCAAATGTCACGGAGACCGTTAAAAGTTAAGTACCACATTTTAAAACGGGAGCACCACTTACTTAAAAGCCTGAAACCTCTGTCTCCCTTCAGCCAACTTCCTTCATCAAACCTAGGACATCATGTCGGTTTGTAAAAGAGAGAGAGTGTGATGTGGGTTAGGAGAATAAGGACCTTGATAAACTGCGCGCGTGTGTGGTGTCAACCCGTCAGATACCTGGCATTCAGCTGGATCAGATTCATCCAGTGATCTTCTATCTGACCTGTGACCCCATTCCCACCTGCCACCCATGCCACATATAGATGATCACATGGCCTCTTCCTCTCCCTACAGGGGTCCCTCAGGGTCAGGGGCTTCTGTTCGCATCCCAAATGACAGCCTATTCCCTATATAGTGCACAACTTTTGGCTGACCTATAGGGCTCTGGTCCAAAAAGTAGTGCACTACATAGGGAATAGGGTGCCATTTGGGACGTAGACACAGTCTAAAAGCCGGCGACTGTCTTTGGCGGTCGGACTGTACTTTACCAGTCAAAAGTTTGGACACACCTACTCATTCAAGGGTTTTTCTTTATTTTTACTATTTTCTACATTGTAGAATAATAGTGAAGAAATCAAAACTACTAAATAACACATATCGAATCATGTAGTAACCAAAAAAGTATTAAACAAATCAAAATATATTTTATATTTGAGATTCTTCAAAGTAGCCACCCTTTGACTTGATCACAGCTTTGCAAACGCTGGGCATTCTCTCAACCAGCTTCACCTGGAATGCTTTTCCAACAGTCTTGAAGGAGTTCCCACATATGCTGAGCACTTGTTGGCTGCTTTTCCTTCACTCTGCGGTCCAACTCATCCCAAACCATCTCAATTGGGTTGAGGTCAGGTGATTGTGGAGGCCAGTTCATCTGATGCAGCACTCCATCATGCTCCTTCTTGGTCAAATAGCCCTTACACAGCCTGGAGGTGTGTTGGGTTATTGTCCTGTTGAAAAACTGATAGTCCCACTAAGCGCAAACCAGATGTGATGGCGTACGCTGCAGAATCCTGTGGTAGCCATGCTGGTTAAGTGTGCCTTGAATTCTAAATAAATCACAGACAGTGTCACCAGCAAAGCAACCCCACACCATAACACCACCTCCTCCTCCATGCTTTACGGTGGGAACTACACATGCGGAGATCATCCGTTCACCCACACCGCATCTCACAAAGACACGGCGGTTGGAACCAAAAATCTCCAATTTGGACTCCAGACCAAAAGACACATTTCCACCGGTCTAATGTCCATTGCTCGTGTTTCTTGGCCCAAGCAAGTCTCTTCCTATTATTGGTGTCCTTTAGTAGTGGTTTCTTTGCAGCAATTCGACCATGAAGGCCTGATTCACGCAGTCTCCTCTGAACAGTTGATGTTGAGATGTGTCTGTTACTTGAACTCTGTGAAGCATTTATTTGGGCTGCAATTTCTGAGGCTGGTAACTCTAATGAACTTATCCTCTGCAGCAGAGGTAACTCTGGGTCTTCCATTCCTGTGGCGGTCCTCATGAGAGCCAGTTTCATCATAGCGCTTGATGGTTTTTTGCCACTGCACTTGAAGAAATTTTCAAAGTTCTTTACATTTTCCGTATTGACTGACCTTCATGTCTTAAAGTAATGATGGACCGTCATTTCTATTTGCTTATTTGAGCTGATCTTGCCATAATATGGACTTGGTCTTTTACCAAATAGGGCTATCTTCTGTATAACCCCCCTACCTTGTCACAACACAACTGATTGGCTCAAACGCATTAAGAAGAATAGAAATTCCACAAATTAACTTTTAACAAGGCACACCTGTGAATTGAAATGCATTCCAGGTGACTACCTCATGAAACTGGTTGAGAGAATGCCAGGAGTGTGCAAAGCTGTCATCAAGGCGAAGGGTGGCTATTTGAAGAATCTCAAATATAAATATATTTTGATTTGTTTAATACTTATTTGGTTACTACATGATTCCATATGTGTTGTTTCATAGTTTTGATGTCTTCACTATTATTCTACAATGTAGAAAATAGTAAAAATAAAGAAAAACCCTTGAATGAGTAGGTGTGTCTAAACTTTTGACTGGTACTGTATGTACCAGCCGGTGCCAAGCGAATGCAAGGCCAAAGCCCAGACCGGAGCTGTTAGGCAACAATGTCTTAACCAATTTAGCTAGGGGCTCGGGGGGGTCACTCATAGATCCATGAGCACAATGTTCCCGTCCCACACTTGTGGGATGGGACAGGAAAAGCAAGCGAGAGAGAACTGTCCAGAGGGAGTGATTGATTGATTCTATAGAGGGAGGGTGAAAATACACCAGTGATCTATTATTGATGTCTTTGTGCTAAAGAAACAGAAGGGAGAGTAGATATGGCCCAGGAGCAACAGAAAGGGGTTGATGATTGTGTGTCTAGGTCTTAGTTAGAGGTTTGAGAGTCCTGGGCCTGTATTCTCAAAGCCTCTCAAAGTAGGAGGGTTGATCTAGGATCAGTTTAGCTTTATAAATCATAATGAATAAGATTATATGGACAGATTGGGACTTGGTCCTAGATCAGCACTCTGAGATGCTTTGTGGATACCGGCCCAGGTCTCCCCTGTCCATATAATTGTATTCATTATCTGAAATGCAAAACTGATCCTTGATCAGCCATTCTTCTCTGAGACTCTTTATGAATACAGGCCCAGAGATGGTGAGTTATGAATACAGGCCCAGAGATGGTGAGTGGAGGCTAATTGAGATGCTACCGTTGGTCAGGGAGACAGACAACAGGTTTTATGAGGTAACCAATGACATAAACCAGCTCAGGACAAGGCAAACTGTGCTCTTACTTTGGGCTGTTCAACTTCTTGCCTCATGTTAGTGCGCTGTATCTCCAACGTAGCTATTTAACTTCTGTTGATTTGTACAAATGTTCTCTCAAATTAACCAAACAGAAAATGACTATTGCCATACACATCTAGTCATCAAGTATTTTGTGAATTGCCACAGAAGCACAGACAGACAGAGGAATTGCGTGTGTAAGGGACTGCTTTAGCGCTTGCTGTGCTGCCTTTTAATAATGCATTGTTTGTGCTTTTTAAAGAAATTACACAGCGATCATGAGTCCAATGGGAATATGGACCTTCTCTCACTCTTTCTCTGTCTCTCACGCTCTCTCGCTCTCTGTCTCGTTGTCTGTCTGTCTTTCTGTGTGTGTGTGTGAGATAGGTCTTCAATCTCTCCATGATAGCACTGCCTCATCCATTAACTCTTGACTATGAACAGGACCTGATGATGAGTACAAGGCCTCTGTCTGTCACTTCTCAATAGCCTACCATGACTTATACTACAAAGAGTCTTTGACCAAAATGTTCACGATATCTGCTCGCAAGTTTGGATACATGTGAAAGTCAACATAGTGTCTGAATTACAGTTGTGAATTGACTTAAGCCTGTAGGCCTGGGCACCAAAAGAGGTGGCCTGCCCACTTGTAATCTATAAATAAGTTGTGCTTGACTTGGGTCTGAACAGACCAGTACTGAGTACCGGCACCTCACATTTTCTTGCGTTCTGGCACCTAAATATAAACAGTACCAGCATCCAAAATAAAAAGCGGCACCTATCAGTCCACTTCAAGCACTGTAAATGCATGTAAGCCAAGTGCTCTTATCCCACACAACCATGCTGATCTTGGGGCTTTCTCCCCCTCCATCTCCCCACCTGTCTTGGCTTGGTCTGGGTCGGTTGGTCGGTCTGAGTCTCTGACTACCTACCTGTCCAATGAGTCACGTGCGTGTGAGCAGCAGTTTGCTAACAACAACGAACCCTAACCCATTTCGTAACCACACGGCACAAAAACCACAATCTCCCCTTCCAAAAGTCACAGCGTGACATCTGTGGCTGTTTTTGATTATTAATGCGACTAAATAGTGTCGGCAATGAGCTTTTTTGGTTTCAACGTTTGCTTGCCGCCCGTCAGGCAGCATATTCATGTTTTTATTGATGAGTAAGGAGGCTGCATCCCAAATGGCACCCTAATCCCTACATAGTGCACTACTTTTGACCAGAGCCCTATGGACCATGGTCTAAAGTAGTGCACAAAGGGAATGGTGTGCCATTTTGGGAGGTAGCCCATAAAGCGGTTGAAGGGAGAAACGCCACACAGCACTTTGAGTGCTTTAACTTGTTCCTGACTGCAGATTAGCTGCTTGTTGTTCATTACTCTGCTTTTATCAACTCACCTCAGTCGGCAGTGTAAATTTTGCTCCATTAAGGATTCTCTATGGATGTATTTTTTCCCTCCATCGTCCATTCTCTTATGTGGGAATATCATCTCTCATTCGCTCAATCGACTTGTTTAATTGACTTTCTCTCTCTGTCCCCGACACTGTCTTGATTTCCTTGTTTTTTTCCCTCGATGGCCATTCTCGTCTTACTCTATGCGTCTGTCAGAGAGGTGAATTGAGTAAGGACTGAGAGGGAGGCCAGAAAGTTTAGTATGGTTCAGGATGGTAGAGGTGTTTAGAGAAGGCTGGGTTGAAGTACCTGAAACTGGCAGAGTTCTTAGAAGGTAAATGGTGTGACGACAACAAAGCCCCCCCCCCCCCCCCCCCTCTCTCTAAACCCCCCTCTCTCTAAAACCCTCTCGCCCCCTCCCCTTCTAAACCCCCTCTCTCTCTATTCAATTTCAATTTAAGGGGCTTTATTGGCATGGGAAATGTATGTTTACATTGCCAAAGCAAGTGAAATAGATAATAAACAAAAGTGAAATAAACAATAAAAATATTAACAGTAAACATTACACTCACAAAAGTTCCAAAAGAATAGACATTTCAAGTGTCATTATGTCTATATGAAGTGTTGTAATGATGTGCAAATAGTTCAAGTACAAATGGGAAAATGAATAAACATAAAAATGGTTTGTATTTACAATGGTGTTTGTTCTTCACTGGTTGCCCTTTTCTTGTGGCAACAGGTCACAAATATTGCTGCTGTGATTGCACACTGTGGTATTTCACCCAATAGATATGGGAGTTTATCCAAATTGGATTTGTTTTCGAATTGTGTCTCTAATATGGTCATACATTTGGCAGGAAGTCAGGAAGTGCAGCTCAGTTTCCACCTCATTTTGTGGGCAGTGTGCACATAGCCAAATACATTTAATCTCAGTTTTTCACAATTCCTGACATTTGATCCTAGTAAAAATTCCCTGTCTTAGGTCAGTTAGGATCACCACTTTATTTTAAGAATGTGAAATGTTAGAATAATATTAGAGAATTATTTATTTCAGCTTTTATTTCTTTCATCACATTCCCAGTGGGTCAGAAGTTTACATACACTCAATTAGTATTTGGTAGCATTGCCTTTAAATTGTTTAACTTGGGTCAAACGTTTCGAGTAGCCTTCCACAAGCTTCCCACAATAAATTGGGTGAATTCTGGCCCATTCCTCCTGACAGAGCTTGTGTAACTGAGTCAGGTTTGTAGGCCTCCTTGCTCGCGCACACCTTTTCAGTTCTGCCCACACATTTTCTATAGGATTGAGGTCAGGGCTTTGTGATGGCCACTCCAATACCTTGACTTTATTGTCCTTAAGCCATTTTGACACAACTTTGGAAGTATGCTTGGGGTCATTGTCCATTTGGAAGACCCATTTGCGACCAAGCTTTAACTTCCTGACTGATGTCTTGAGATGTTGCTTCAATATATCCACAGAATTTTCCTTCCTCATGATGCCATCTATTTTGTGAAGTGCACCAGTCCCTCCTGCAGCATAGCACCCCCACAGCATGATGCTGCCACCCCCGTGCTTCACAGTTGGGATGGTGTTCTTCGGCTTGCAAGCACCCCCCTTTTTCCTCCAAACATAACGATGGTCGTTATGGCCAAACAGTTCTATTTTTGTTTCATCAGACAAGCGATCTTTGTCCCCATGTGCAGTTGCAAACCGTAGTCTGGCTTTTTTATGGCGGTTTTGGAGCAGTGGCTTCTTCCTTGCTGAGCAGCCTTTCAGGTTATGTCGATATAGGACTCGTTTTACTGTGGATATAGATACTTTTGTACCTGTTTCCTCCAGCGTCTTCACAAGGTCCTTTGCTGTTGTTCTGGGATTGATTTGCACTTTTTGCACCAAAGTACATTCATCTCTAGGAGACAGAACGTGTCTCCTTCCTGAGCGGTATGACGGCTGCATGGTCCCATGGTGTTGATACTTGCGTACTATTGTTTGTCTAGATGAACGTGGTACCTTCAGGCGTTTGGAAATTGCTCCCAAGGATGAACGGCGGCAGGTAGCTTAGTGGTTAAGAGCGTTGTGCCAGTAACCGAAAGGTCGCTGGTTCTAATCCCCGAGCCGACTAGGTGAAAAATCTGTCAATGTGCCCTTGAGCAAGGCATGTAACCCTAATTGCTCATGTAAGTCGCTCTGGATAAGAGCGTCTGCTAAATGACTAAAAAAAAAAAAAAAAAAAAATGAACCAGACTTGTGGAGGTCTACAATTCTTTTTTCTGAGGTCTTGGCTGATTTCTTTTGATTTTCCCATGATGTCAAGCAAAGAGGCACTGAGTTTGAAGGTAGGCCTTGAAATACATCCACAGGTACACCTCCAATTGACTCAAATTATGTCACTTAGCCTATCAGAAGCTTCTAAAGCCATGACACATTTTCTGGAATTTTCCAAGCTGTTTAAAGGCACAGTCAACTTAGTGTATGTAAACTTCTGACCCACTGGAATTGTGATACAGTGAATTAGAAGTGAAATAATCTGTCTGTAAACAATTGTTGGAAATATTACTTGTGTCATGCACAAAGTAGATGTCCTAACCGACTTGCCAAAACTATAGTTTGTTAACAAGAAATTTGTGGAGTGGTTGAAAACGAGTTTTAATGACTCCAACCTAAGTGTATGTAAACTTCCGACTTCAACTGTAGCATTCTAGTTTGCTCTGTTTTTTTGTTAATTCTTTCCAATGTGTCAAGTAATTAACTTTGAGTTTTCTCATGATTTGGTTGGGTCTAATTGTGTTGCTGTCCTGGGGCTCTGTGGGGTCTGTTTGTGTTTGTGAACATAGCCCCAGGACCAGCTTGCTTAGGGGATTCTTCTCCAGGTTCATCTCTCTGTAGGTGATGGCTTTGTTATGGAAGGTTTGGGAATCGCTTCCTTTTAGGTGGTTGTAGAATTTAACGGCTCTTTTCTGGATTTTGATAATTAGCGGGTATCGGCCTAATTCTGCTCAATTTGGTGGTTGTCCCATTTTGTGATTTCTTGGTTGGTGAGCGGACCCCAGACCTCACAACCATAAAGTGCATTGGGTTCTATAACTGATTCAAGTATTTATAGCCAGATCCTAATTGGTATGTCAAATTTTATGTTCCTTTTGATAGCACAGACGGCCCTTCTTGCCTTGTCTCTCAGATCGTTCACAGCTTTGTGGAAGTTACCTTTGGCGCTGATGTTTAGGCCGAGGTATGTATAGTTTTTTTGTGTGCTCTAGGGCAACAGTGTCTAGATATAATTTGTGTTTGTGGTCCTGGCAACTGGACATTTTTTAGAACACCATTATTTTGTATTGTTTTAGTGATTCACCATAGTGATGGCGTTTTTGGTTGGATAGGTTTCTCAATTTCTTTCTTAGGTTTTTGCATTCTTCATCAAACCATTTGTCACTGTGGTTAATTTCTCTGTCTCTCTCTAAAACTCTCTCTCTCTCCCTTCTCTAAACCCGTCTCCCTCTATCCCCATCTCTAAACCCCCCTCTCCTCCTCTCTAAACCCCTCCCTCTCTCTCTAAACCCCTCTCTCTCTCTCTCTCTTCCCCCTCCCCCACATTATGCCTCATTATACCCTGCTGTGAAGGCCTGGGACAGGGAGTGTGTCCCAAATGGCACCTTATTCCCTGTAGTGTACTACTTTTAACCAGAGCCCTCTGGGGACATAGGGAATAGAGTGCCATGTGGGACGTAGCCTGGGAGACGGCAGCAGCTCTGCACACTACCCCTTTGAACAAGCACAGCTTGTTATTTTTTTACATACCACTTGTGTGAAGGAAACACTAATTATGTAATTGAGTGGCTAATGAGATTAGGGTGAGAGTAACTGGATTGGATCAGGTCTGGTTTGTGTTCCTCTGATCTGAATCGAGGGGGTGTTATTCTAGGGGACTGAATCGAGGGGGTGTTATTCTAGGGGACTGAATCGAGGGGGTGTTATTCTAGGGGACTGACTCGAGGGGGTGTTATTCTAGGGGACTGACTCAGGTGTTTTTCTAGGGGACTGAATCGAGGGGGTGTTATTATAGGGGACTAGGAAGGGTTCTGTGGGCTTAACTTCAGCTTTAGAACTGTCTCTCTCACTCTCCCGTCCCTCTCTCTCTCTCTCTCGTAGTGTATCACTTCCTCTCTCTGAAAATGTTTCTCCCTTTCTCCCTCCCTCTCCTCTACCCCGCTTCCCCCTTGTCCCCCTCTCCCTGCCTGCATCTGGCATGTGTTTGTCCAGCAGTGGGTCTCTGTCATGTGCTTGACGTCTCTTTCGATGGCCTGTCAGATATCTGCAGCAACTGTCAAAGCCCCTTGTCGGCGCGGCCAGCACAACCAGCTAGCACGGAAGTGTGACTGGGAGGGAGGGGACAGATGCAGAGAGAGAATAATGTGTTGAGAGAGAAGTGCGCCTAGAATGGAAACAGAGAAAGACAGGTAAGTATTGGTGATGGGAGGACGGAAGAGAGGGATTGATGTAGAGGATGACATTGGAATGAAAATAGAGTGAAGGAAAGATGAGGAATTTCAGGGAGAAAGTGAGATCGCGGGAGAGAGGAGAGTTAGAAATTGTCGTAGATGGAGAGAAAGAGATAGGTAGAGAAACACAGAGAGAGAGCAAGATATACAGATAGAGGGAGCAGTGTTCTGTCCTCCAGTGGGAGGGGGATTCTGAAGGGGATGATGAGGCGATGGGGAGATGCTGTATTAATTTTCCCTTTCAGGGCAGAATTGGTCCCCATGGGAACAAGATGTCTGTCCCAGGAAAGGCCAGTAGGGGTTTGGTTTCCCCCCCCCCCCCCCAATAATGACAGATTAATCTATGCCTCACCACAGAGCTCAGGGCTCACTTTCACCCAGGCCCGGCCATGCCGTGTGTGCATGTTGAATCATGTAAACCTGTGTGTCAAGTTGTGCGTTTGTGTGTGCGTGCATGAAGTGTGTCGAATCATGTAAGACTGTGTGTCAAGTCGTGTGCGTGTGTGTGTGAGGGGGTATTATGTTCACCTCATCTCTTCTAGGACATGGGTCAAGGCTGCTGCTTTATTTAGCCTGACTGAATAACTATCCTGTTGTTCTTCTTCTTTATCATACAAATGTTTAAAGCAGCAATATCAGTATCAGCTCCTCAAATTATAATAATGACAAAGCGAAAACAGGTTTTTAGAAATGTTTGCAAGTTTATAAAAAATAATACCCTATTTACGTAAGTATTCAGACCCTTTGCTATGAGACTCAAATTGAGCTCAGGTGCATCCTGTTTTCATTGATCATCCTTGAGATGTTTTCTACAACTTGATTGGAGGTGATTTGGAAAGGCACAAACCTGTCTATATAAGGTCCCACAGTTGACAGTGCATGTCAGAGCAAAAACCAAGCCATGAGGTCGAAGGAACTGTCCGTATAGCTCCAAGACTGGATTGTGTCGGCACAGATCTTGGGAAGTGTACCAAAGAATGTCTGCTGCTTTGAAGGTCCTCAAGAACATAGTGGCCTCCATCATTCTTAAATGGAAGAAGTTTGGAACCACCAAGACTCTTCCTAGAGCTGGCCGCCTGGCCAAACTGAGCAATCGGTATGCATGTATTTCTGCACTATACATAACACAGAAATACATGCATACCACATTTGAGTCTCTCGAATATGAACCCTGGGATAGACCAGACAATCAACGTCCCGGGCCCCATTGCATTGTGGTCCAGCAGTATAATATGATCCGTCTGGGTGTTGACACCCCATAATCGCTGATAATCTGTGTTTATGTAATGTTATTCTAGCTAACCAGTCCAGGAATACTGCAGGTTTTGGGTGTGAAGGCCATGCCTGCGCCAGGGGTTTATTTCTGGTGAATGACGCTACCCGTTCACACTGGAGCTGCTTTCATAGCCAGGACAGGCCAATGACAGAGGGGTATGTGATAGAGAAAGGAAAGGCCCCACACTCCGAAGGGGCTGAGTTAGGACCAAATATATATACAGTGGGGGAAAAAAGTATTTAGTCAGCCACCAATTGTGCAAGTTCTCCCACTTAAAAAGATGAGAGAGGCCTGTAATTTTCATCATAGGTACATGTCAACTATGACAGACAAATTGAGAAAACAAATTCCAGAAAATCACATTGTAGGATTTTTAATGAATTTATTTGCAAATTATGGTGGAAAATAAGTATTTGGTCACCTACAAACAAGCAAGATTTCTGGCTCTCACAGACCTGTAACTTCTTCTTTAAGAGTCTCCTCTGTCCTCCACTCGTTACCTGTATTAATGGCACCTGTTTGAACTTGTTATCAGTATAAAAGACACCTGTCCACAACCTCAAACAGTCACACTCCAAACTCCACTATGGCCAAGACCAAAGAGCTGTCAAAGGACACCAGAAACAAAATTGTAGACCTGCACCAGGCTGGGAAGACTGAATCTGCAATAGGTAAGCAGCTTGGTTTGAAGAAATCAACTGTGGGAGCAATTATTAGGAAATGGAAGATATACAAGACCACTGATAATCTCCCTCGATCTGGGGCTCCACGCAAGATCTCACCCCGTGGGGTCAAAATGATCACAAGAACGGTGAGCAAAAATCCCAGAACCACACAGGGGGACCTAGTGAATGACCTGCAGAGAGCTGGGACCAAAGTAACAAAGCCTACCATCAGTAACACACTACGCCGCCAGGGACTCAAATCCTGCAGTGCCAGACGTGTCCCCCTGCTTAAGCCAGTACATGTCCAGGCCCGTCTGAAGTTTGCTAGAGTGCATTTGGATGATCCAGAAGAGGATTGGGAGAATGTCAGATGAAACCAAAATATAACTTTTTGGTAAAAACTCAACTCGTCGTGTTTGGAGGACAAAGAATGCTGAGTTGCATCCAAAGAACACCGTACCTACTGTGAAGCATGGGGGTGGAAACATCATGCTTTGGGGCTGTTTTTCTGCAAAGGACCAGGACGACTGATCTGTGTAAAGGAAAGAATGAATGGGGCCATGTATCGTGAGATTTTGAGTGAAAACCTCCTTCCATCAGCAAGGGCATTGAAGATTAAATGTGGCTGGGTCTTTCTGCATGTTAATGATCCCAAACACACCGCCCAGGCAACGAAGGAGTGGCTTCGTAAGAAGCATTTCAAGGTCCTGGAGTGGCCTAGCCAGTCTCCAGATCTCAACCCCATAGAAAATCTTTGGAGGGAGTTGAAAGTCCGTGTTGCCCAGCGACAGCCCCAAAACATCACTGCTCTAGAGGAGATCTGCATGGAGGAATGGGCCAAAATACCAGCAACAGTGTGTGAAAACCTTGTGAAGACTTACAAAAAACGTTTGACCTGTGTCATTGCCAACAAAGGGTATATAACAAAGTATTGAGAAACTTTTGTTATTGACCAAATACTTATTTTCCACCATAATTTGCAAATAAATTCATAAAAAATCCTACAATGTGATTTTCTGGAATTTTTTTTCTCATTTTGTCTGTCATAGTTGACGTGTACCTATGATGAAAATTACAGGCCTCTCTCATCTTTTTAAGTGGGAGAACTTGCACAATTGGTGGCTGACTAAATACTTTTTTTCCCCACTGTATATATGTTAGGACCATATATATATATATATATATATATATATATCTCAGCAAAAAAAGAAACGTCCTCTCACTGTCAACTGCGTTTATTTTCAGCAAACTTAACATGTGTAAATATTTGTATGAACATAACAAGATTCAACAACTGAGACATAAACTGAACAAGTTCCACCGACATGTGACTAACAGAAATGGAATAATGTGTCCCTGAACAAAGGGGGGGGTCAAAATCAAAAGTAACAGTCAGTATCTGGTGTGGCCACCAGCTGCATTAAGTACTGCAGTGCATCTCTTCCTCATGGACTGCACCAGATTTTCCAGTTCTTGCTGTGAGATGTTACCCCACTCTTCCACCAAGGCACCTGCAAGTTCCCAGACATTTCTGGGGGGAATGGCCCTAGCCCTCATCCTCCGATCAAACATGTCCCAGACGTGCTCAATGGGATTGAGATCCGGTCTCTTCGCTGGCCATGGCAGAACACTGACATTCCTGTCTTGCAGGAAATCACACACAGAACGAGCAGTATGGCTGGTGGCATTGTCATGCTGGAGGGTAATGTCAGGATGAGCCTGCAGGAAGGGTACCACATGAGGGAGGGGGATGTCTTCCCTGTAACGCACAGCGTTGAGATTGCCTGCAATGACGACAAGCTCAGTCCGATGATGCTGTGACACACCACCCCAGACCATGACGGACCCTCCACCTCAAAATCGATCCCGCTCCAGAGTACAGGCCTCGGTGTAACGCTCATTCCTTCGACGATAAACGCGAATCTGACCATCACCCCTGGTGAGACAAAACCGCGACTCGTCAGTGAAGAGCACTTTTTGCCAGTCCTGTCTGGTCCAGCGACGGTGGGTTTGTGCCCATAGGCGACGTTGTTGCAGGTGATGTCTGGTGAGGACCTGCCTTACAACAGGCCTACAAGCCCTCAGTCCAGCCTCTCTCAGCCTATTGCGGACAGTCTGAGCACTGATGGAGGGATTGTGCGTTCCTGATGTAACTCGGACAGTTGTTGTTGCCATCCTCTACATGTCCCGCAGGTGTGATGTTCGGATGAACGCATCCTGTGCCAGTGATGTTACACGTGGTCTGCCACTGCGAGGACGATCAGCTGTCCGTCCTGTCTCCCTGTAGCACTGTCTTAGGCGTCTCACAGTACGGACTTTGCAATTTATTGGCCACATCTGCAGTCCGCATGCCTCCTTGCAGCATGCCTAAGGCACGTTCACACAGATGAGCAGGGACCCTGAGCATCTTTCTTTTGGTGTTTTTCAGAGTCAGTAGAAAGGCCTCTTTAGTGTCCTAAGTTTTCATAACTGTGACCTTAATTGCCTACCGTCTGTAAGCTGTTAGTGTCTTAACGACCGTTCCACAGTTGCATGTTCATTAATTGTTTATGGTTCATTGAACAAGCATGGGAAACAGTGTGAAGTTATTTGGATTTTTACGAATTATCTTTGAAAGATAGGGTCCTGAAAAAGGCAAGTTTCATTTTTTGCTGAGTTTAGTACCAGTCAAAAGTTTGGACACCTACTCATTCCAGGGTTTTTCTTTTCTTTTTACTATTTTCTACATCAAAACTATGAAATAACACATGGAATCATGTAGTAACCAAAAAAGTGTTAAACAAATCAAAATATATTTTATATTTGAGATTATTCAAAAAGCCACCCTTTTCCTTGATTACAGCTTTGCATGCTATTGGCATTCTCTCAACCAGCGTAATGAGGTAGTCACCTGGAATGCATTTCAATTCACAGGTGTATCTTCTTAAAAGTTAATTTGTGGGATTTCTTTCCTTCTTAATGCGTTTGAGCCAATCAGTTATGTTGTGACAAGGTATACAGAAGATAGCCCTATTTGGTAAAAGACCAAGTCCATATTATGGCAACATCAGCTCAAATAAGCAAAGAGAAATTACAGTCCATCATTACTTTAAGACATGAAGGTCAGTTTCTTCAAGTGCAGTGGCAAAAACCATCAAGCGCTATGATGAAACTGGCTCTCATGAGGGCCGCGACAGGAATGGAAGACCCAGAGTTAACACTGCTGCAGAGGATAAGTTCATTAGAGTTACCAGCCTCAGAAATTGCAGCCCAATCAACTGTTCAGAGGGGACTGTGTGAATCAGGCCTTCATGGTCGAATTGCTGCAAAGAATCCACTACTAAAGGACATCAATAAAAAGAAGAGACCTGCTTGGGCCAAGAAACACGAGCAATGGACATTAGACCGGTGGAAATTTGTCCTTTGGTCTGGAATCCAAATTGGAGATTTTTGGTTCCAACCGCTGTGTCTTTGTGAGACTCGGTGTGGGTGAACGGATGATCTCTGCATGTGTATTTCCCACCGTAAAGCATGGAGGAGGAGGAGTTGTGGTGTGTGGTGCTTTGTTGGTGACACTGTCTATGATTTATTTTGAATTCAAGGCACACTTAACCAGCATGGCTACCACAGCATTCTGCAGCGATACGCCATCCCATCTGGTTTGGGCTTAGTGGGACTATCATTTGTTTTTCAACAGGACAATGACCCAACACACCTCCAGGCTGTGTAAGGGTTATGTTATCAAGAAGGAGAGTGATGGAATGCTGCATCAGATGACCTGGCCTCCACAATCCCTGACCTTAACCCAATTGAGATGGTTTGGGATGAGTCGGGCGGCAGAGTGAAGGAAAAGCAGCCAACAAGTGCTCAGCATATGTGGGAACTCTTTCAAGACCGTTGGAAAAGCATTCCAGGTGAAGCTGGTTGAGAGAATGCCAAGAGTGTGCAAAGCTGTCATCATGGCAAAGGGTGGCTATTTGAAGATTCTCAAATATAAAATATACATTGATTTTGTTTAATGACGTTGGCATCAAGAGAGAAGACTGCCAGTAAAGCTCTACGTACTATGGCAGTCCTACCCGGGAAATGCATTGTGTCCTGTTGAGAGGGAGATTGTGTCCCAAATTACATCCTATTCCCTACATACTGCACAACTTTGGACCAGGGCCCATAGGGAAAAGTTGTGCACGATGTAGGGAATAGGGTGCCATTTGGGACGGAGTGTCTTTGAAGCGTCACCCAGTTAAAAGGTTCAGAGGCAGCGCTGTGCCTGCGAGTGTTAAATCCTGTTTATAGACAAAGAGCTAGAGTGTGTCCTCTGTTTGTTTCGTGGATACTGTCTTCCGTAACTGGTGGTACAGTGTGTGTGTGTGATTGAGAGTGAGAGCTGGCACACTGTAACCATCAACACATCTCTCTTCAACACCTCATACTATTACGCCACCATCTATTTCACAATGTCAACAATTTCTTTTTTGCCTTTGTGCAAGCGTGTGACCTATTTTATGTTACAAAAAAAAACTGACCACTATGACCAGTCAGTCAGTCAGTTGACTGCAGCACCACCAGTGTTTTACTAAGAGCAGTGAGAGTGCCCTGCAGGCAGCTCTGCGTTGGTGACTAGCATAAAATCGGATTTTAATCCTAACCTTAACCACACTGCTAACCCAAATGCCTAAAGGCATCACCACGCGTCAGTTCGGCTGGCGCCTAGCCGAACCGAACGGGTGTGCACTTAAGACCTTCACTTGAAAAATTTGAAAAAAACTGCAATAGTACTCTTTGTCCATTTTGAGACGCCGTAGCCAGTATGCACTTCCTCAAAATAGTCAGAATTAATCTAAGATAACTCAATCTGTCATTAAGATCTCTTTGGCAAAAACGTCAAAATTAGTCGCGCAATTTTATGTCTAACTAAGACGTTTAGTGCAGTATTTTTCAATGAAAAAATGTGCATGAAAATGAGTCGTATCTCGTTGAATGACAATGATGACTTTACTGAAGAATCCCTACTGTTGACCAATCACCGACGAAGGGGCATAGACTTCGGCTCCGAACTTCGGCTTGCCTCCAGAAAAAAAATGGTGTGCCCGAACAACCGAAAAAACCCTCACGAGGTCCAAAACGAACAAAAATGTCACAATGTCATCATAATATATGCATAAACCCTACCGAACTGTTTAGGCTGGGAAGCATGCGGACGCCTTAACCCTAACCTTAAATTAAGACCAAAAAGCTAATTGTTTTTCATGATTTTTTTGCAGTATAGACAATTTAGACTTTGCATCTGGCCCATCTTGCGGAACTCGCTCAGTTCTGCCTCCAGGGCAAGATTCATGACAATAAACGTCAACCTGCGTACTGCAGTAGTGCTTAGAAAGCAGGCCCCTTGTCTCCTCTCCAGCGGTGTAAAAAACACGCTAGGACAGTCAAAATAAATCGATAGGTTTACATTGCCATTATCTTTGAACATGCTTGTTCCTAATGGTGGCTTTGGCAACATGTCAGCCATGATTGGTGGTAGATGTACAGAACCTATACAACCTAGTAGGAAAGCTCTATAACTCAACATTAACCAGTCCCTCTAGTCTAAACGGTGACGAAACGTACAGATGTAGTATCTTAATTTGATCACTTTGTTGTCACAGAGAATTCTCCTGCGCCGCAGGAAGTTCAAATGAGCCTTGTGATTAACATAAATTCACTGACAACCCCAGCCAGGTCACCCGTGATATAAGTCAGTATTAAACGTACATCCATGTCTGAGGACGTTGGGAGATTGCGTAGAAACCGGCTACTAGGGGCAACAGGGAGTGCTCTTAGCTTCAAGTAGGTTTCAGTAAGCATCTTCCTCTGATTCCTAAGGTTGCAAGTTCGAATCCAGAGATAGAAAGTAGTTTTTGAGATTTTAAACCTATCCCAAACCTTAACCATTTGGAGTTTAATGCCTAACCTTAAGATGTCTGAGTTAATGCCTTAACTTAACCCTAACATTAAACATTTGGAGTTAATGCCTAAACTTAACCTTAAACACTTCGAAATGTGACGTTTCCAACAACTTCGAAATTTGATTTTTTTTTGTCTAATTCTGATGTGAGACTGTGAGAGCTAGTTGGAAAACCCACAGTTCTTTGTGTCACTACATCTCACGCCTAAACTATAGCCTACTGCCGCCTATCCAAAAATGTTTTCTGTTAGAAATGATATATATTTTTTTTTGTTGGAATAATCAAATCCTTCTGCTGCAGGATTATTTTAGACCTGTGACAAAACTGGTCAAATTAAGAGCCTACATCTGTAACTCATTTAGTTTCTCTTATAGATGGTAAACAGTTTTCTAGTCCTGACAGTGACCGTTCACCTATACTCTGCGCGCACACACACACACACACACACGCTCCACTTGCTTTTGTCTCCCTGTTGCCCACCACGTCAACCACCACTGCACTCATTGACACAGTGCTGGACTAATCTATCCTAATATAGTGACACACACTCACTTCACAGATCCATGGAAGCCCTTGTTGTTGTTCCTGGGAAGTCCCAGGTCCAATTACTGTCTCTCTCTCTCTCTGTATGTCTCTCTCTGTCTGTCTCTGTCTCTCTGTCTCTCTCTCTCTGTCTTTCTGGTGGAAGGCCTGGCTTCTTAAGTGTTACGACCATTTTAATTTAAAACGGCAGCTTCTATAAACATGTGGGGAAACCTCACCATGGAGACGGGACTAAAACAAATGCATAATATAGGCCTGTATTTATAAGGCCTGGTTGGCCTGCCTGCACTAAGCAGGGGCCGTGTGTGTGTGCATGCATGCATGGTGTTTTATGTCTTCGTGTGTGTGCGTGTTATACAGTGTGCATGGCTGACCAATTATATTGGTACAGGATAACCAATAGTTACATGTAATGTCTGTGTTATAATGACACAGGCGACTGACACGCATTATATTCTGCCTTCCTGTTAACTGTTATTCTCAGGGTTGCATTCTGCCTTCCTGTTAACTGTTATTCTCAGGGTTGCATTCTGCCTTCCTGTTAACTGTTATTCTCAGGGTTGCATTCTGCCTCCCTGTTAACTGTTATTCTCAGGGTTGCATTCTGCCTCCCTGTTAACTGTTATTCTCAGGGTTGCTCCGTTTCTCTTTCTGTTTCTTATTATTGCTCAACACATTTTCTCAACCCAACCCTTCCTCAATTTCTTCTCTCCTCTCTTTTTCAGTTCCTCTCTCTTCGTCTCTACTTCCCTTCCTTCTTCCTTCTTTCTCAGCGCCACATTTCTCCGTTATCACCCATCCCTCTTTCTCCTCTCCTGCTCTACTCTATTCGCCCTTTTCTCTCTCCCTTGTCCCTTTCTCCCCCCTTTTCCATCCCCTGTCTTCCTCTTTGTCTCTGTCCCCCCCTCCCCATCTTTCTCCACCTGATTTCCTGACTCTGCAGGTTAGTCCTTGTTAACAGGCTCAATGATGAGGGCAGGCAGACAGGAGAAAAACACTGCCTAAAGGTCAGCCTCAGCCTGACTGGGCCAAATCCCAAATGGCACCCTATACTCCATTTAGTGCACTACTTTGGCTCAAAGGGTTCTGGTCAGAACTAGTGCACTATATAGAGTCTGCCTTTTAAATACTGCAAAATCTGCTGCTTCTGTTTCTGTTTCAAGATGATTATTCTCCCCCTTGTGAAATTAACCAAATTGTATTTATAATATTTTTACAGTCATGGTTTAGGTATCAATAAATCGTTTTCCCATGGTTCCCATTTTTCCTTTGCTGCTTTATTTTGAATTAATCAGATTTAAGGATTTCGACCAGTGGAGAATTGATAGCTGGTGTGACAAGTAGTTCAAGGTAGTGTTTGCAGATACAGCACATTTGACAGGTGCAGAGGAGAAGAAATATTTATATATTTGAGAAAGGAACGCGCATTAAACGTCTTAAGCTCCCTGTTTTGTTTAGAGAGCTGCTCAGTGCTCTGGTGGACTCTTGGCCATGTCAGCAGGTGTGTGATGAGACCTTACAGATGATACTTCATCTCTCTCTCTCACTCACTCACTCTGGCAATCATCCTCTCTTACATTTACATCATTTAGCAGACGCTCTTATCCAGAACGACTTAAAAATTGGTGCATTCAACTTATGATAGCCAGTAGGACAACCACTTTTTTTTTATGGGGGGTGGGGGAAGAAGGATTACTTTATACTATTCCAGGTATTCCTTAAAGAGGTAGGGTTTCAAGTGTCTCCGGAAGGTGGTCAGTGACTCCGCTGTCGTGGGGGAGCTTGTTCCACCATTGGGGTGCCAGAGCAGCGAATAGCTTTGACTGGGCTGACCGGGAACTATGCTTCCGTAGAGGTAGGTAGCAGGCCAGAGGTGGATGAACGTAGTGCCCTTGTTTGGGTGTAGGGTCTGATCAGAGCCTGAAGGTAAGGAGGTGAAATGAGAGAACTTGGGAAGGTCGAACACCAGACGGGCTGCAGCGTTCTGGATAAGTTGAAGGGGTTTAATGGCACAGGCAGGGAGCCCAGCCAACAGCGAGTTGCAGTAATCCAGACGGGAGATGACAAGTGCCTGGATTAGGACCTGTGCCGCTTTCTGTGTAAGGTAGGGTCGTACTCTGCAAATGTTGTAGAGCATGAACCTGCAGGATCGGGTCACCGCTTTGATGTTAGCGGAGAACGACAGGGTATTGTCCAGGGTCACGCCAAGGTTCTTTGCACTCTGGGAGGAGGACACAATGGAGTTGTCAACCGTGATGGCGAGATCATGGAGCGGGCAGTCCTTCCCCGGAAGGAAGAGCAGCTCCGTCTTGCCGAGGTTCAGCTTGAGGTGGTGATCCGACATCCACACTGATATGTCTGCCAGACATGCAGAGATGCGATTCGCCACCTGGTTCTCTCTGACTTTCTCTCTCTCATCATTTATCTCTCCCCTCTGTCTCTCTTCAACTCTGCTGACCGCCTCTCTCTCTCTTTCGCTTCCTCTCCTCACAGCTACACACTCTCTATTCCCTCTACTGCTCAATCGATCATTTCGGCCCCGCTTGTCAAGAATTCCCACATTCAGTTTCCTCAGTAATGTCAGAGTGAGGGTCCTCTGGCCTTTAGTGGAGCTCAGATCAGATGACGATGGGGGGTAGTGTGGAACACCACGTAGGCCTACACTGCAGCCGTGGGATGGAGCCTCTCCCTCAGGACTAAGGCTCAATCACTGTGAACTTTGACCTTCAATGCTGCACGGGAACAGTGTGAGAGAGTAGAAAAAGAAGGGGGGTGTAGAGGGGGGAAGAGAATGGGAGAGACAGTGGGGAGAAAGGGAAATGGAGGGAGAGAGACAGAGCAAGAGAACGCAAGACTGAGAGGGGAGGGGTGGACAAGCGAGGGATCAATAATTCAGAGAAGTATTATCTCTCCTCCTCTCCCACCCTCCCATTCCATTCCCTCCATGGCCTGTCACCTAATTGGTTGTAATGAGGTAGAGAGAGGGAGAGCGACAGACAGAGATAGAGGGAGTGACTGAGACTGAGAGACATAGGCAGGCAGACAGACGGAGAGACGGGCAGGCAGACAGACGGAGAGACGGGCAGGCAGACAGACGGAGAGACGGGCAGGCAGACAGACGGAGAGACGGGCAGGCAGGCAGACAGACGGAGAGACGGGCAGGCAGGCAGACAGACGGGCAGGCAGGCAGACAGACGGAGAGACGGGCAGGCAGGCAGTCAGACGGAGAGACGGGCAGGCAGGCAGACAGACGGAGAGACGGGCAGGCAGGCAGACAGACGGAGAGACGGGCAGGCAGACAGCGAGGGAGACGGGCAGGCAGACAGCGAGGGAGACGGGCAGGCAGACAGCGAGGGAGACGGGCAGGCAGAGAGAGAGTGACTGAGACTGAGAGGCCTACAATTGGCCCACTCTGATCCTGACAGAGGAGGAGGAGGAGGGGAGGGGGAGGGGGAGGGGGATGAGGAGGAGGAAAGTGAGGAGAGCAAGGTGGGCAGAGGTTGCACTTTCCAGGAGGTGTAAGCGATAGTTTTCAGTAAATGTTTAGGTATTGTATGTTCAATCATCTTTCCATTTGGTTAGCACACATTGGCAGATTGATGTCATTGACTTCAGGTATGCTGTAGTGTATCCAGAAATGCTATATACAGTATAAATCATGTATACACGCATGGGGAGTGTAGTTGTTGTTGCCCTTTGGCTTACTACAAAATTACGCTCTTTCAAAATGTGCTCTTTCACATCCACAGGGAAGTCGTAATTTAAGAGTTTCCAAACCCAGCGTTCTTAAGTGGGCCAGAGAGTGGGTTTGCAGGGCAGAAGTTCTGCTATTGGATGACCAACTCCTATAGAAATTAGTGGACCAGAGGTTTCATGTTAACCTCAGGCTTCATGTGTGAAGTCGTCGGATAAAGACATTAGCCAAGTCGTCTCTGTAATAATAACACAGGAGATCAGTGGAGGCTGGTGACTTGACAAATTGAGGAGGATGGGAGACCCACGATATAGGTGTGGAACACACGGAGACGTCAAAGTGTGTTACAAAAATCGTCAGACTAATTATTTTAACCTAAAGTATTTAATAAAGACATTTATAGTGCAATATTATGGGGAATGAGAGGGCTACTTACACAGTGTAGGAAAGGGATCACGGCAGTGATTGAATGAGGGCATGAGTTAAGGTGTTCAGAGGCTTGACTTCAGTGCAGGACAGGATTTGACTGGGAAGACAAAAAACAATAACACAACACACTACACAGTTAGACAAAAGAGCTAATAATGAGTTAGTCCAAGCAAGGAGTAAAATTATTGATGTGTAATAATGTGATTGTGTATGTGATTGACTCTACATACACTAATGAGAGAAAATGGATATACTTGGAGGGGAAACATTCAATGTGCCAGTGGAATAGAGTGTCTGCTAAATGACTAAAATGTCAAATGTAATGAATGGGCACGAGACGTGGCTTCAGTTCATGTCAGGAGAAAGTTGACAATGGTAGTGGAGTGAAGTAGTCATCATCTTTTAATCAGGGAACAGGAGGGGATTTGGCTGTAAATACAAATAGCAGATACATTCCATTACAGCTGCGCCATCGTAGGTTTGGACAACGAGTTTCTCTATGAAGTTAAACTCCAGAAATCTCAAAATTCATAAAGTCAAACACAAGACTGCGCATCTCTCCCACTTGACACATCAAAGTAGCCCAAGAAACGTTCCTGAATAAAGCCCTGATCATCCACATACCTGACGATAACTGACAACTGCAAGCAGACTGATGTTAACCTAACTAGGAAAACTCTGGACCCTATAAGGTATGACAGTGATTAATCAGTAGAAAAGCACCATTAATACCAGGACCGATACGTATCCTAGTTGCTCCTCGTGTTCTTAAGAGATGGCCTCTGAGGTAAGGTAGGCGATCTCTCTGAGATCTCCAGTGTACTGATACTAAAGCCAAGCATCTAGGAAGCTTGTTACGGCGAAACTGACACTCTAAGAGCACCTCCCAGCTTCCTCTCTCCATTTCCTTTTACCTCTCTTTTCACTATCTTTTTCACCTTACTGTTTTGAGGTGTTGGCTAGATACTGTTCTCCACACCTGTTTGATTTGGCCATGGTCTGGGTTTTGCAGGGTTGAAGGAAGACCGAAGTTGACAGTATGTGGCTGAGCCAGTGTTGAAGTGGTGGCGCTGGCGTGCCTACAGAGGTTTGACTAATTACACAGCACCACCCCTTTTTAACCAATTATAATATTTAACAGCGAGCGAGAGAGAGCCGCTAGCTGGAGTTTCCACTGACGCTAACTCAGCAAGTATTCATTATCAGACTATATTACTACACACACAATGGGCCTTGATTGGATGCACTAACTGGACTTCCTGATATCAGGTGTGTGTGTCTGTCTGTACGCATGTCCGGTTGTAGGTAAACTGGTGGTGAAGACGTATGAGTATTTCCTTTGTTAACAAATTCTTGGAAAGTGGCTCATGTAGCAATACCTTTAAATCTTTCACTAAGACTTTAATCTTCATTGATATATAACTGCACTCTACCAGCCCTGGCAATGTGTCTATTGTGTATTGATTCTGTAACATTACTGTGTGATTTATTGGGCTTTTCAAATATATTGTCAAGCAATTTATTGGTCATTCACAGTCAGAAAACAATCTAAATAAATCAAATCTATAAAATCCATTCTGCTTAGAGTAATGTGTACACTCCAACATCCACTGTCACAGCACTCACCACCATGTCCCCCCCTCCAACATGTTAGTTTTCTAACCTTGAAGACAAGGAGTGACTGAACTATCCCTTTAAGTTATTCCCCCTCTGTGGTGACATGTTCATTTAACATCACTTACTGGTCAGTGATTTGGCTAACTCTAATGATCTGGCCTCCTGACCATATACCCAATGGATTTACACAGGTTGATGTGATGGGGAGAGAGAGACTACTATTAGCCACACACTGAACACTGAGGCCTTTAATCATATGACATATTAAATATATACATGGGTGTTTCATATATAATTGACATATTTTACATATACAATAGTAGTAGGCCTACATTATTATATTATGTTTAAATATACAGTATATTTAGCTACATATGTTTAGAAACATGACGTAAATGTAAACCCGGGATAGCGCTCTCCTTTGCTGAACAGCTCTGATTCACAAACTGTCTTACTATATAGACTCCGCTGTCCTGTAGTTCTCTGGGCATATTTAGTCCGTGTTAGGTGACTGAATGTGTGTGTGTTAACATGAGAGTAATGTACGACCACGTTGCCAAGTTGGGCTCCATAAATCACCCCGTTTTATGAATCAAACTGAGGTGGGGGGGAAGGAAAGAGGCCTGGGGATGATTTCACGAGCCAGATGAAATACGTATTGATGAATAATGTTTCTTTAACCAGAAAGTGTGACAATTCAATACTTGAACCCCGGCCAATTCATCTGTTTTTATTTCTAAGTGGGGAGAGTTGAAGTAATTTCTATGGGATTGGATACTGAGTTTTGTTTTGGACCAAGAAAACATTGAATACTGAATTGATCCAAACTAAACCATTTAGAATACCATTGGAATGCATGGAGGCTCACACATTCTTTCTCATCCTAGTCTCTCATCTCATGGCACTGTGAAGTGGTGTTATGTATCTATGGGGATAAACATGGTAACATTGATGGTCTACAAGACATGAACAGATGAGGAAGATTCATACTGTTCATGTAGTTTAGTCTTATCTAATTTATAGTATAATAACCCTTTTGAAGATAGCTTTGATTAACGTCTACACCTTATGCTACAGCTGTGGCAAGGTCACAACAATGCCATACCTACCAAATACCCTTACAGCCACATGACATTGTCATGTCATATGGAAAGTCCCTTCTATCCATCCCAACGACACTCCTCATAATTAACATGATGGGTCCTTGACCTCGGTGATGTCTCTACTGGGGGGTAGAGAGGGTGGCAGGTAGCTTAGTGGGTAAGAGCATTGTGCCAGTAACCGAAAGGTCGCTGGTTCTAATCCCCGGGCCGACTAGGTGAAAAATCTGTCGATGTGCCCTTAAGCAAGGCACTTAACCCTAAATGCTCCTGTAAGTCGCTCTGGATAAGAGCGTCTGCTAAATGACTAAAATGTAAAATGTACTGTACCTTAGTGTTTCTCAGGGGTCAGGGACTCTGCTCTATACTGTAGTCATCAATGTGCCTCGGGTCACACTGTCTAAAGAAGTATTGTAAGGCAAACTGCTGTAATAGGATTGTGAGATTGCTCAACAACATTTTCACACAACAACTTTTGAGTTTGCTCAACCCAATTTTTGTATAGCAAACTTACAATCCTATTGCAGCTGGTTGCCTTACAATTGTAAGTTGAATCTGTCGGTCTGGTCGGTCTGTCTGGTCTGTCTCTTCAGATGCAATGAGCACTGGTCCGTACGAACCATAGACCTACATCACTGGAGGCTGCTGAGGGGAGGACGGCTCATAATAATGGCCGGAACGGAGCAAATGGAATGGCATCAAACACATGGAAACGATGTGTTTGATGTATTTAATACCATTCCACTGATTCCGCTCTAGTCATTACCTCGAGCCCCTCCTACCAAATTATGGTGCCACCAGCCTCCTGTGACACACATACATATATCTATATATATATATCATTGGTAACAACCTTTCCTGTGGTAGACTACAATCGCTGTTTTATCACTGATGTTCATATGCATGTTATTCTCCAGCAAGGAAAGCTAATCTGATGGAACAAGGGACTCACTGTTTGAAATGCATCATCTTCAGGGAGACAATGGTACCATAATAGTTGTTGGAGGTACCGTCAGGCAAGCTCTTGAAAGAAGGCAGTATGTATACACAGTACAACACACTAGTTCTAGGGAAGTGTGTGTGTGTGTGTGTGTGTGTCATACCACAATATGGCATTCATTTATTTGTGTGTCTGTTTGTGTTACCTACTGGACTGCTGCGTCATTAACCAACTTTGATCTGATTACCCGTATAGCCAAGTTTATAGTTCACGTTTTATAGTTATTAATTGTTGCAGTACTAGGTATACTCATGTCAAAAGTCTTGAAGTAGGTAGTTATATTTGCGCAGTGGTGTTGATGTAGTAAGCCATGGATACCAGGTCTAAACAGACTGTGATCAGAGCTAATATACACTGCTCAAAAAAATAAAGGGAACACTAAAATAACACATCCTAGATCTGAATGAATGAAATAATCTTAAATACGTTTTTCTTTACATAGTTGAATGTGCTGACAACAAAATCACACAAAAATTATCAATGGAAATCAAATGTATCAACCCATGGAGGTCTGGATTTGGAGTCACCCTCAAAATTAAAGTGGAAAACCACACTACAGGCTGATCCAACTTTGATGTAATGTCCTTAAAACAAGTCAAAATGAGGCTCAGTAGTGTGTGTGGCCTCCACGTGCCTGTATGACCTCCCTACAACGCCTGGGCATGCTCCTGATGAGGTGGCGGATGGTCTCCTGAGGGATCTCCTCCCAGACCTGGACTAAAGCATCCGCCAACTCCTGGACAGTCTGTGGTGCAACGTGGCGTTGGTGGATGGAGCGAGACATGATGTCCCAGATGTGCTCAATTGGATTCAGGTCTGGGGAACGGGCGGGCCAGTCCATAGCATCAATGCCTTCCTCTTGCAGGAACTGCTGACACACTCCAGCCAATGCATTGTCTTGCATTAGGAGGAACCCAGGGCCAACCGCACCAGCATATGGTCTCACAAGGGGTCTGAGGATCTCATCTCGGAACCTAATGGCAGTCAGGCTACCTCTGGCGAGCACACGGAGGGCTGTGCGGCCCCCCAAAGAAATGCCACCCCACACCATGACTGACCCACCGCCAAACCGGTCATGCTGGAGGGTGTTTCAGGCAGCAGAACGTTCTCCACGGCGTCTCCAGACTATGTCACGTCTGTCACGTGCTCAGTGTGAACCTGCTTTCATCTGTGAAGAGCACAGGGCGCCAGTGGCGAATTTGCCAATCTTGGTGTTCTCTGGCAAATGCCAAACGTCCTGCACGGTGTTGGGCTGTAAGCACAACCCCCACCTGTGGACGTCGGGCCCTCATACCACCCTCATGGAGTCTGTTTCTGACCGTTTGAGCAGACACATGCACATTTGTGGCCTGCTGGAGGTCATTTTGCAGGGCTCTGGCAGTGCTCCTCCTGCTCCTCCTTGCACAAAGGCGGAGGTAGCAGTCCTGCTGCTGGGTTATTGCCCTCCTACGGCCTCCTCCACATCTCCTGATGTACTGGCCTGTCTCCTGGTAGCGCCTCCATGCTCTGGACACTACGCTGACAGACACAGCAAACCTTCTTGCCACAGCTCGCATTGATGTGCCATCCTGGATGAGCTGCACTACCTGAGCCACTTGTGTGGGTTGTAGACTCCGTCTCATGCTACCACTAGAGTGACAGCACCGCCAGCATTCAAAAGTGACCAAAACATCAGCCAGGAAGCATAGGAACTGAGAAGTGGTCTGTGGTCACCACCTGCATAACCAGTCCTTTATTGGGGGTGTCTTGCTAATTGCCTATAATTTCCACCTGTTGTCTATCCCATTTGCACAACAGCATGTGAAATGTATTGTCAATCAGTGTTGCTTCCTAAGTGGACAGTTTGATTTCACAGAAGTGTGATTGACTTGGAGTTACATTGTGTTGTTTAAGTGTTCCCTTTATTTTTTTGAGCAGTGTACATGATACGGTATGTAGGCTGCATGAGGTCAATGAGAATACAGGGTTGGATTCATTAGTGCACGCTGTAGCAAAACGTTTTGCAACAAAACAAAGAAAACAATTGTTTATTGGATTCAAGTTCCCTCCCCATTTTGGCCTGTTTGCTTCCGTTTCGTTTCTAGTGAATACGATATACGGCAGGGGGCGGCAGGTAGCCTCAAGGTTAGATTGTAGGGCCAGAAACCGAAAGATCGCTAGTTCGAATACCGGAGCTGACAAGTTGAAAATCTCACTCTGCCCTTGAGCAAGGCACTTAACCCTAATTGCTTCAGGGGCGCTGTACAATGGTGACCCTGGCCGTGACCCCACTCCCTGCGGGTGTCTCGGGAGTTGGGATATGCAAAATAACACATTACCGTTACACACTTGTAAGATCCCCCAAATAACGACCCAGATTTGAATGAAAGGACAGAATTGAAAAGATGGCTGGTAGTGGATACTGGTTCTGTCTGTCAAAATGCAGGGGTTCACAAATAGGGGAATCAAGGAATATATCCCATATCCATCATTGGAATTTGACGTGTCCCTGGTCACGCAAACACACACAAATATTTTTTTTTTCTTGAGTGCCTCGTTTTTCCACACTGTGACTCATGAGTCAGTAGTTTTCTCCCCAGGTTACCGAAGCCTCTAAAGCGTACCGTTGCCTTCTTTCCCTCATGAAAAAGCACTTCTTGTTAGTTGTTTGTTTTTTACCTCTCTTCCCTGAAAAGTTTCTGGTCACCAGCGACATGCATGGGTTGGGGATTAGTGGTGGAGAGCGGGAGCTGTGCTGTTACCTGAGGAGGGAGGGAGGGAGGGAGAGAGAGAGAGAGAGAGAGAGGGAGGGAGGGGGGGAGAGAGGGAGGGAGGGAGGGGGGGAGGGAGGGAGGGAGGGAGAGAGGGGGAGAGGGAGGGAGGGGGAGAGGGGGAGAGAGAGGGGGAGGGGGAGAGAGAGATGCGCAAAAGCAAATGTGCCTGCAGTTGCTATTTAAGGACACTGAGGCACTATTTATAACCTATTCTACTGTTACCACCTCTCTCTTTCCGCTCGCTGACACTCTTGTTCTCGCCAGTGTCGCCACACACCCCTTCAACCCCATAACCCCCACTCCTGGACAAAGCAGGGAAGCCCCATACTATTATGACCTGCCAGGTCACCTGTTATACAAGTCAGTATTCAACGCTCAACCATGTCTGAGGACGTCGGGAGATGACGTGAAAACCGGCCACTATGGGCAACAGTGAGCGACGTTATCTTGAAGTAAATTTCAGTTAAGGTGTTGTAGACGGGGATGGGCGTAGGCATCTCCCTCTGATTCCAAAGGTTGCAAGTTCGAATCCAGTGATAGAAAGTATTATTTATTTATTTTTTATTAAGTATATCCCAACCCTTAACCCTTACCTTAACCATTTGGAGTTAATGCCTGAACATAACACTAACATAAAGAATTCTGAGTTAATTCCTAAACTTAACATTAAACACTTTTGAAATTTGATGTTTGGAACAACTTCGAAATATTACGTTTGAGAAACATGGATGAATGTCTAATTCTGATGTTAGAGTGTGAGAGCTGGTTGATTATCACATATGACCGCCAAGCATATTCTGGATATCAGATCAACACTTACTAACCTCGATTACGACTTCAAATTTGACTTCAACTCCGACTCAGCTGTTCCCTTTTTCATACCGGATCCCATTCCTTGGCTACCAAAACGCTGCAGGCATAGATGTTGGAGACGTGCCGACATCCTGGTGAGATTGAGGCGAATAGAATATCATCCGGCACTCCCCTCCGTTCTATTGGAAAATATCCATTCACTCGAGAATAAGATGGATGAGCTTTGTTCGAGAGTCTCCTATCAGAGAGACTTGAAAAGCTGCAATATTATATGCCTTGCAGAGATGTGGCTGTGTGACTCTATGTAGGTAATGTATTACTAAGAGGTTTCTCCATGCAACGGCACGATCGGACGAAGGCGGCCTCGGGCAAGTCCAAAGGGGGAGGGTTATTTCTCTTCATAAACAACTGGTGCGCATCTTCCAGTGTGAAGGAAACCTTGAGCTTTTGCTCACCTGATATAGAATACCTCATGGTAAGCTGCAGACCCTTTAATCTACCAAGAGAGTTCTCATCCGTAATCATCATGACTGTATACATCCCTCCACAAGCCATCACCACTTTGGCACTCAACCAACTGTATGGGGCCATAAAAAAACTAGAAACCGCTCACCCAGAGGCAGCGTTTCTGGTGGGCGGACACATTAACACGGGTAGACTTAAAACCGCTCTACCTCACTTTTACCGATACGTCTCCTGCACCATTAGGGGCGCTAAAACTCAACCACTATATTCTACCCACAGAAATGCGTATAAGGCCCTCCATCATCCTCCCTTCGGTAAATCTAATCATGACTCTATTCTTCTGCTTCCTGTTTGCAAACAGGAGGTACCAGCTCAATATGGACGTGGTCCGATGAAGCAGATGTGAGGCTACAAGACTCTTCAAATCAAATCAATTTTTATTTGTCACATACACGTGTTTAGCAGATGTTATTTTGGGTGTAGCGAAATGCTTGTTTTGCTAGTACAGACTGGGATATGTTCCGGGATTCATCTGATAGCATTGAGGAGTTTACCACATCAGTCACAGGCTTCATAAATAAGTGCATAAATGACGTTGTGCCCACAGTGACTATACTAACGTATTCAAACCAAAAACCATGGATTACAGGCAATGTCTGTGCTGGGCTAAATGCTAGAGCTACTGCTTACAATAAATGGGACACTGACATGGACGCATACAAGAAAGCCCGCTACGACCTCCGAGACAACATGCAAAAGGACAATATAGGAGGATGGTGGAATTAGGGCTGTTGCGGTCACAAAATGTCATCAGTCGGTGATTGTCAAGCAAATAACTGTCGGTCTCACGGTAAACCACCGTTAATTAACATAAACACATTTAGCATCTCCTGGCTTCCACACACAGCCTACAAGCCACTGATGCAGACCTTTGGAACATCTACATTTAAAAAAAGTCCAATAAATTCATGTAATCTAGCCTACACCTTCACAATAAATCCATTATTGATTTTAGACAGGTCTAAAGAAGCATGATATGAAGAAAATGTGGTCTATTTCAGAAGAAAATAATAGCATACTCTGAGTTGTCCTGATGTGGCCATGCCAAATGGCTGTTGGCAACACTAGTTCATTTAGCAGACAAGATTTGCTTAGAATTCTGTGGCATTATTTTATAGTATGAAGAATACAATTGAACAAAGCTGAATAAAATATAAATATTTTCTCCAAACGATTTGAGGGAGTGCGCACATGCGGCTATTCTGTGTTGAGCGGTTAGCAAAGAAATAGGTACTCCTATATGCTTAATTTAGAGTTATTAATGTAACTTTAGTTGTGCTAAATGTTTTATTATATATATATATATATATATATATATATATATATTTTGTAAGGCTGCATGATGAGACTCTAATGATGATTTGAGAAAAGTTGCTTGAAAGGCATGAGCTCTGCTTGTTTTTTGTGTGCAGGCTGTACACACTTCAATAGTCTCTCATTCACAATTTGACAAACACTTGATAATGCCTCGAATTTCACGGCGGCATCCCCTTTGTGGCCATAATGCACCCTAAAAAAATCCATGCCTTTTGCGGCCGGGAGTGCTGTGTTCAAATCAAATTGTATTTGTCACATACACGTGTTTAGCAGATGTTATAGCGGGTGTAGCGAAATGTTGTACCCTTCTCCCTGAGTGCTGCGCAATCCGAAGCGCCTCTCACTCACACGGTTCTCCATCATGTGATCGGGTCGTTCTCACAGGCTACAAGTGAAGACAGACACATCGGGGACGCAACTGCGCGCGTCCTTATCCAATTCCGAGGTGCATAGGGAAGATGAGTACGCCTAACAAACAGCAAAAGCACTAGCCTATGTCAATCTACTATCCCCCATAGTACAAAAGTCAACCTATTCTGTGCAAGAAATAAATATTCCAAACATAGTCTGGGACAGTTTTGGGGTGCAATAGATACCAAATTAATACAACCACTAGCATCAAAAAAACATTTTGTAGTGCAATGCGGCTGACGCAACAGATTAGAACGTTTAGCTTAAAATGTTGATAAACTATTAGGCTATTTCTTCACATTATAAGCGCAGCAATGCACACATGGCAGTAGGCTATAAGCGCCAATGTTCCATTAGCGGGAAAACACCATTATCAAAGGTGACCGCAAATGCGATTATGCATGTAATGCTTTTATTATAAAGGGGCATTTTTATGGTGAAAAATGATCTTCCCCAAACTTGAAACTCACACGCTGCTTATGTATGCCAGTTAGGCTCTAAACCCCTTGTAAATCGGATTAATGTGCTTAATTTTAAGAAGTTATTTGGCCACTTTAGTTGTGATACAAACCTTATCAAATCATATAGGCCTATGGGCTAGGCTACATGAGGTGTGCGACTATGATTCAAAAAATTCGCCAAAAAAAGGCTGTTTCTTATGCTGGGCATCATTCATAAGTGATAATATATAAATAGGCTAATATTGTCACCCATCAGACTGTTCTTGATTTAATATTATCTTTACATATACTAAATAATGTATGTGAGAAATGTTTTAATTTAGAATGGACCATTATCATGCACCGGTCTCGAAAAAGGGGTAGCGGGAAAAAATTCATGTCATCTATGCACTTAAATAGCGAATGGAGGACGCTTTTCCCCGTGGTCTATTTTCATGCCAGCCAGGTAGGCTATACTCCTGTTGGAAAGATAAACAATGTGCTTAATATTAGGAAAGTTGAGAAATAAATATAGTAGGCCTAGTCTATAGAAAGCTGATGGGATCCTCCTCTTTTTAGTAGAGGCCATCACTCTGTTTTCTCGCGCAATTACATAGCCTATAGAAATGTTGCGCAACATGAGCTCATGGGCTCTCATGAAGTGTTTGATTAGATTTCCGGTTACATTTTTATTGACGTCAGAGTGATTAGAGGGACAATAGAGTGCTGAGTACCAGGCAGTTAGCAAGTTTGGTAGGCTACTAATGACCATCAGCAGAATCAGAGCTTGGAGAAGCCTAATTACCGTGACTAAAAGGTCACGTGGATTTGACTGCCTTCATGACTCGTGACCGCCGGTGTGGCGGTAATACGGTCACCGCAACAGCCCTCGGTGGAATTCTATTACCAGCTACGACGCTTGTGATATGTGGCAGAGCTTGCAGACGATAACGGATTACAAAGGGAAACTCAGCCATAAGATGCCCGCTGATGCAAAACTCCCAAACAAGCTAAATGCATTTTATGCTCTCTTTAAGGAATACAACACTGAGTCTTGCGTAAAAGCCGCTGTTGTTCCGGATGAATGTGTGATCTCTCCTATCTGTAGCCGATGTGAGAACTTTTTAACTGGTTAAAACTCACAAGGCCGCCAGGCCAGATGGAATACCAGGGCCCGTTCTCCCGGTCTGTAATCCCAACATGTTTCAAGCTGACCACCATTGTCCATGTTCCCAAGAACTCCAAGGTAACCTGCCTAAATGACTATTGCCCTGTAGCACACACATCTGTAATTATGATGTGCTTTGAAAGGCAGGACATGACCCACATCAACACCATAATTTCAGACACCCTGGACCCACTCCAATTCGCATATCGCCCCAACAGATCCACAGATGGCAATTGCACTTCACAATGCCCTCTCCCACCTGGACAAGATGGGAAATAACTATGTGAGAATGCTGTTCATAGACTACAGCTCAGCGTTCAACACCATAGTCCCCTCTAAGCTCATCACCAAGCTGGGGGCCCTGGGACTGAACACCTCCCTCTAACTGGATCCTGGACTTCCTGACGGGACGGCCCCAGGTGGTGAGGGTAGGCAACAACAGCTCCGCCACGCTGAATCTCAACACGGGGGTCCCTCCTCCCCTCCTGTACTCCCTGTTCACCCACGACTGCGTGGCCACGCACGACTCCAACACAATCAATTTTCACTGACGGTGATGACACAGCCTACATGGAGGAGGTCAGAGACTTGGCAGTGTAGTGCCATGACAACAGCCTCTCCGTCAATGTAAGACCAAGGAGCTGATCGTGGACTACAGGAGAAAGAGGGGAGAGCACACCCCCATCCACATCGACAGGGCTGTAGTGGAGCGGATCGAGAACTTCAAGTTCCTTGGCGTCCACATCACTAAGGACTTAACATGGTCCACACACACCCGCACAGTCATGAAGAGGGCACGACAGCGCCTCTTCCCCCTCAAGAGGTTGAAAAGATTTGGCATGGGCCCTCGGAAACCTCAAGTTCTACAGCTGCACCATTAAGAGCATCTAGACTGGCTGCATCACCGCTTGGTATGGCAAATGCACCACCATCGACCACAAAGCGCTACAGATGGTTGTGCGGACAGCCCAGTACATCACTGGGGCTGAACTTCCTGCCATCCAGGACCTCTATGTCAGGCGGTGTCAGAGGATGGGCCGAAAAATTGGCAAAGACACGAGCCACCCAAGCCAAAGACTGTTCACTCGGCTACCGTCTGGCAAATGGTACCAGAGCATCGGCACGGACCGACAGGCTCCAAGACCGCTTCTACCCCCAAGCCATAAGCCTGCTAAATAATTAATTAATGGTTACCTGGACTATCTGCACTGACCCTATCTTGCACTGACTCTATGCACACTTACAAGACTATATACACTGAGTGTACAAAACATTAGGAACACCTTCCTAACATTGAGTTGCACCCCCCTTTGCCCTCAGAACAGCCTCAATTCGTTGGGACATGGACTCTACAAGGTGTCAAGCATTCCACATGTTGACTCCAATGCTTCCCATAGTTGTGTCAAATTGACTGGATGTCCTTTGGGTGGTAGACCATTGTTGATACACACGGAAAACGGTTGAGCGTGAAAAACCCAGCATTGTTGCGGTTCTTGATACACTCAAACCGGTGCACCTGGCACCTACTACCATACCCTGTTCAAAGGCACTTAAATATTTTGTCTTTCCCATTCACCCTCCTGAATGCACACATACACAATCCATGTCTCAATTGTCTCAAGGCTTAAAATTCCTTCTTTAACCTGTCACCTCCCCTTCATCTACACTGCTTGAAGTGGATTTAACAAGTGCCATCACTAAAGGATCATAGCTTTCACCTGGATTCACCTGGTTTGTCTATTTCATGGAAAGAGCAGTGTGTACAGTGGGGGGGAAAAAGTATTTGATCCCCTGCTGATTTTGTACGTTTGCCCACTGACAAAGAAATGATCAGTCTATAATTTTAATGGTAGGTTTATTTGAACAGTGAGAGACAGAATAACAACAAAAAAATCCAGAAAAACGCATGTCAAAAATGTTATAAATTGATTTGCATTTTAATGAGGGAAATAAGTATTTGACACCCTCTCAATCAGAAAGATTTCTGGCTCCCAGGTGTATTTTATACAGGTAACGAGCTGAGATTAGGAGCACACTCTTAAAGGGAGTGCTCCTAATCTCAGTTTGTTACCTGTATAAAAGACACATGTCCACAGAAGCAATCAATCAATCAGATTCCAAACTCTCCACCATGGCCAAGACCAAAGAGCTCTCCAAGGATGTCAGGGACAAGATTGTAGACCTACACAAGGCTGCAATGGGCTACAAGACCATCGCCAAGCAGCTTGGTGAGAAGGTGACAACAGTTGGTGCGATTTATTCGCAAATGGAAGAAACACAAAACTGTCAATCTCCCTCGGCCTGGGGCTCCATGCAAGATCTCACCTCGTGGAGTTACAATGATATTGAGAATGGTGAGGAATCAGCCCAGAACTACATGGGAGGATCTTGTCAATGATCTCAAGGCAGCTGGGACCATAGTCACCAAGAAAACAATTGGTAACACACTACGCCATGAAGGACTGAAATCCTGCAGCGCCTGCAAGGTCCCCCTGCTCAAGAAAGCACATATACAGGCCCGTCTGAAGTTTGCCAATGAACATCTGAATGATTCAGAGGAGAACTGGGTTAAAGTGTTGTGGTCAGATGAGACCAAAATGGAGCTCTTTGGCTGCCTATGACCCCCAAGAACACCATCCCCACCATCAAACATGGAGGGGGAAACATTATGCTTTGGGGGTGTTCCGTCAAATATTGGGTGAGAACCTCCTTCCTCAGCCAGGTCATTGAAAATGGGTCGTGGATGGGTATTCCAGCATGACAATGACCCAAAACACACGGCCAAGGCAACAAAGGAGTGGCTCAAGAAGAAGCACATTAAGGTCCTGGAGTGACCTAGCCAGTCTCCAGACCTTAATCCCATAGAAAATCGAGTTGCCAAACGTCAGCCTCGAAACCTTAATGACTTGGAGAAGATCTGCAAAGAGGAGTTGGACAAAATCCCTCCTGAGATGTGTGCAAACCTGGTGGCCAACTACAAGAAACGTCTGACCTCTGTGATTGCCAACAAGGGTTTTGCCACCAAGTACTAAGTCATGTTTTGCAGAGGGGTCAAATACTTATTTCCCTCATTTAAAATGCAAATCAATTTATAACATTTTTGACATGCGTTTTTCTGGATTTTTTTGTTGTTATTCTGTCTCTCACAGTTCAAATAAACCTACCATTAAAATTATAGACTGATCATGTCTTTGTCAGTCGGCAAACGTATAAAATCAGCAGGGGATCAAATACTTTTTTCCCTCACTGTATATGTATGTACATACATACATACATACATACATACATACATACATACATACATACATACAGTTGAAGTTGGAAGTTTACATACACCTTAGCCAAATACATTTAAACTCAGTTTTTCACAATTCCTGACATTTAATCCTAGTATCAATTCCCTGTTTTAGGTCAGTTAGGAACACCACTTTATTTTAAGAATGTGAAATGTAAGAATAATAGTAGAGAATTATTTATTTCAGCTTTTATTTCTTTCATCACATTCCCAGTGGGTCAGAAGTTTACATTCACTCAATTAGTATTTGGTAGCATTGCCTTTAAATAGTTTAAATTGGGTCAAACGTTTCGGGTAGCCTTCCACAAGCTTCCCACAATAAGTTGGATGAATTTTGGCCCATTCCTCCTGACAGAGCTGGTATAACTGAGTCAGGTTTGTAGGCCTCCTTGCTCACACACGCTTTTTCAGTTCTGCCCACACATTTTCTATAGGATTGAGGTCAGGGCTTTGTGATGGCCATTCCAATACCTTGACTTTGTTATCCTTAAGCCATTTTGCCACAACTTTGGTAGTATGCTTGGGGTCATTGTCCATTTGGAAGACCCATTTGCGACCAAGCTTTAACTTCCTGACTGATGTCTTGATGTTGCTTCAATATATCCACATAATTTTCCTTCCTCATGATGCCATCTATTTTGTGAAGTGCACCAGACCCTCCCGCAGCAAAGCACCCCCACAGCATGATGCTGCCACCCCCGTGCTTCAGGTTGGGATGGTGTTCTTCGGCTTGCAAGTATTCCCCTTTTTCCTCCAAACATAACGATGGTCATTATGGCCGAACAGTTCTATTTTTGTTTCATCAGACCAGAGGACATTTCTCCAAAAAGTACGATATTTGTCCCCATGTGCAGTTGCAAACCGTAGTCTGGCTTTTTTATGGCGGTTTTGGAGCAGTGGCTTCTTCCTTGCTGAGCGGCCTTTCAGGTTATGTCGATTTAGGACTAGTTTTACTGTGGATATAGATACTTTTGTACCTGTTTCCTCCAGCATCTTCACAAGGTCCTTTGCTGTTGTTCTGGGATTGATTTGCACTTTTCGCCCAAAGTACGTTAATCTCTAGCAGACAGAACGCGTCTCCTTCCTGAGCGGTATGACGGCTGCGTGGTCCCATGGTGTTTATACTTGCGTACAATTGTTTGTAAAGATGAACGTGGTACCTTCAGGCATTTGGAAATTGCTCCCAAGGATGAACCAGACTTGTGGAGGTCTACACATTTTTTTTCTGAGGTCTTCGCTGATTTCTTTTGATTTTCCCATGATGTCAAGCAAAGAGGCACTGAGTTTGAAGGTAGGCCTTGAAATACATCCACAGTGACACCTCCGATTGACTCAAATGATGTCAATTAGCCGATCAGAAGCTTCTAAAGCCATGACATCAATTTCTGGAATTTTTCAAGCTGTTTAAAGGCACAGTCAACTTAGTGTATGTAAACTTCTGAACAATTGGCATTGTGATACAGTGAATTATAAGTGAAATAATCTGTTTGTAAACAATTGTTGGAAAGATTACTTGTGTCATGCACAAAGTAGATGTCCTAACCGACTTGCCAAAACTATAGTTTGTTAACAAGAAATTTGTGGAGTGGTTGAAAAACGAGTTTTAATGCCTCTCCAACCTGTGTATGTAAACTTCCGACTTCAACTGTACATATGAGATGGGTAATGCAAGATATGTAAACATTATTAAAGTGGCATTATTAAAGTGACTAGTGTTCCATTTATTAACGTGGGCAGTGATTTTCAAGTCTGTATGTAGGCAGCAGCGCCTCTGTGCAAGTGATGGCTGTTTAACACTGATGGCCTTGAGATAGAAGCTGTTTTTCAGTCTCTCGGTTCCAGCTTTGATGCACCTGTACTGATTTTACCTTCTGGATGATAGCGGGGTGAACAGGCAGTGGCTCGGGTGGTAGTTGTCCTTGATTATCATTTTGGCCTTCCTATGACATCGGGTGCTGTAGGTGTCCTGGAGGGCAGGTAGTTTGCCCCCGGTGATGCGTTGTGCAGACCGCACCACTCTCTGGAGAGCCCTGCGGTTGTGGGCGGTGCAGTTGCACTGCCCGACAGGATGCTCTCAATTTTGCATCTGTAAAAGTTTTAGGTGACATGCCAAATTTCTTCAGCCTCCTGAGGTTGAAGAGACGCTGTTGCGCCTTCTTCACCACACTGTCTGTGTGGGTGGACCATTTCAGTTAGTCAGTGATATGCATGCAGAGGAACTTAAAACTTTCCACCTTCTCCACTGCTGTCTCGTCGATGTGGATAGGGGGGTACTCCCTCTGCTGTTTCCTGAAGTCCACGATCCTCTCCTTTTGTTTTGTTGACGTTGGGTGAGAGGTTATTTTCCTGAAACCACACTCCGAGAGCCCTCAACTCCTTCCTGTAGGCTGTCTCATCGTTGTTGGTAATCAAGCCTACTACTGTTGTCGTCTGCAAACTTGAGTTGGAGGCGTGCTTGGCCACGCAGTCATGGGTGAACAGGGAGTACAGGAGGGGGCTGAGCACACACCCTTGTGGGTCCCCAGTGTTGAGGATCAGTGAAGTGGAGATTTTGTTTCCTACCTTCACCACCTGGGGGAGGCCCGTCAGGAAGTCCAGGACCCAATTACACAGGGCGGGGTTGAGACCCAGGGCCTCAAGCTTAATGATGAGCTTGGAGGGTACTATGGTGTTGAATGCTGAGCTTATAGTCAATGAACAGCATTCTTACATGTCCACATGGGATAGGGCAGTGTGCAGTGTGATGGCGATTGCATCGTCTGTGGACCTATTGGGGCGGTAAGCAAATTGAAGTGGGTCTAGAGTGACAGGTAAGGTGGAGGTGATCCTTGAATAGTCTCTCAAAGCACTTCATGATGACAGAAGTGAGTGCTGCGGGGCGATAGTCATTTAGTTCAGTTACCTATGCATTCTTGGGTACAGGAACAATGGTGGCCATCTTGAAGCATGTGGGGACAGCAGACTGGGATAGGGAGAGATTGAATATGTCCGTAAACACATCAGTCAGCTGGTCTGTGCATGCTCTGAGGACGCGGCTAGGAATGCCGTCTGGGCCGGCAGCCTTGCGAGGGTTAACACGTTTAAATGTCTTACTCACGTCGGCCACGGAGAAGGAGAGCCCACAGTTCTTGGTAGCTGGCCGCGTCGGTGGCACTGTGTTATCCTCAAAGCGGGCAAATAACTAGTTTAGCTTGTCTGGCAGCAAGATGTCAGTGACAGCGACGTGGCTGGTTTTCCTATTGTAGTCCGTGGTTGTCTGTAAACCCTGCCATATAGGTTGGCTATTTGAAGATTCTCAAATATAAAATATACTTTGATTTGTTCAACACTTTTTTTGTTTACTACATGATTCCATATGTGTTATTTCATAGTTTTGAGGTCTTCACTATTATTCTACAATGTAAAAATTAAGAAAATCCCTTGAATGAGTAGGTGTGTCCAAACTTTTGACTGGTACTGTATATACATCTCATTCCAAAATCATGGGCATTAATATGGAGTTGGTCCCCCCTTTACAGCTATTGCAGCCTCCACTCTTCTGGGAAGGCTTTACACTATATGTTGGAACATTGCTGCAGGGACTTGCTTCCATTCAGCCACGAGCATTAGTGAGGTCGGGCACTGATGTTGGGCGATTAGGTCTGGCTCACAGTCGGCGTTCCAATTCATCCCAAAGGTATTCACTGGGGTTGAGGTCATGGCTCTGTGCAGGCCAGTCGAGATGGGTCCCATTATACCTGGCGAAAACCAAACACTGCATTCCACAGTAAGAACATCATACCAAAGGTCAAGCATGGTGGTGGTGGTGTGATGGTTTGGGGATGCTTTGCTGCCTCAGGACCTGGATGACTTGCCTTAATAGAAGGAACCATGAATTCTGCTCTGTATCAGAGAATTCTACAGGAGAATGTCAGACCATCCGTCTGTGAGCTGAAGCTGAAGCGCGAGCTGAAGCGCAGCTGGGTCATGCAGCAAGACAATGATCCAAAATACACAATCAAGATTACATGAGAATTGCTAAAAAGCAACAAATTGGAAGTTTTGGAATGGCCTAGTCAAAGTCCAGACCTAATCCCAATTGAGATGTTGTGGCAGGACTTGAAACGAGCAGTTCATGCTTGAAAACCCACACGTCACTGAGTTAAAGCATTCTGCATGGAAGAGTGGGCCAAATTTCCTCCACAGCAACTGATCAACAACTACAGGAAGCATTTGGTTGGAGTCATTGCAGCTAAAGGTGGCACAAACAGTTATTGAGTGTAAGGGGGCAATTACTTTTTCACACAGGGGAATTGGGTGTTGCATAACTTTTGTTTATGAAATAAATAAAATAAATATGTAATTGTTGTGTTATTTGTTCACTTATGTTCCCTTTATCTAATATTAGGTTTTGGTTGAAGATCTGATAACATTCAGTATCACAAATATGCAAAAGTAGAGAAAATTAGAAAGGGGGCAAATACTTTTTCATAGCACTGTGTGTGTGTGTGTGTGTATATATATATAGAGTGGGGAGACCAAGTATTTGATACACTCCCGATTTTGCAGGTTTTCTTAAAGAAAAACTAACAGGTCTGTGAGAGCCGGAATTCTTATTGGTTGGTAGGTGATCAAATACTTATGTCATGCAATAAAATGCTAATTAATTACTTAAAAATCATACAATGTGATTTTCTGGATTTTTGTTTTAGATTCCGTCTCTCACAGTTGAAGTGTACCTATGATAAAAATTACAGACCTCTACATGCTTTGTAAGTAGGAAAACCTGCAAAATCGGCAGTGTATCAAATACTTGTTCTCCCCACTGTGTATGTGTATGTATGTATATATATATATATATATATATATATATATATATATATATATATATATATATATATATATATATATATAAATATACACTATATATACACAAAAGTATAAAAGACACAATCTATCTGCATTATTGAAGCTAATCTACCCACAAAACAAACATTATTTAATTGAGGTTATTTGGGCCTTCATTCAGAGTCCCGTCGATCAGAGCTGGTGCCACACACACGCTTGCGTACACGCGCACACCTGCTTCCGTTTCTACCACTTTTCCTCCCCTTAACGTTGTCTCATTTAGCGACATTTGACAAGTTTGCTTTATTAACTAGTTTCTCTCCTGCTGTACCTTTTCTTTCTGTCCCTTCTCCAGGGAGCCAACTACTGTAGGCATTGCACCTACTCCATCCTCTCCTCTTCTCCCTTTCTCTCCTTCCCTGTTCCTCCACTCCCTGCTCTCCCCTGTAGTGTGTAACTGATAGCAGCTTTATCATCCTGTGCTGATTGGATCAGAGGTGCACTCCCACGTTGTACTGTAGCTGTAGGATCCCACCGGAGCTGCCTGACTGACTGACAGGGAGATCTGCTCTGTACATTCTGCTCTGTACTGGCACGCACAACACTACTGTAGTACAGTACTTCTGTGTGCAGCTTTTTGTTCCATCACAGCTACAACACACCTGGTTAAACTGATCTTCCTGCACAGAGCTTCCCACCCCAGCTCCAACATGCCTGGTTAAACTGATCTTCCTGCACAGAGCTTCCCACCCCAGCTCCAACATGCCTGGTTAAACTGATCCGCCTGCACAGAGCTTCCCACCCCAGCTCCAACATGCCTGGTTAAACTGATCCGCCTGCACAGAGCTTCCCACCCCAGCTCCAACATGCCTGGTGAAACTGATCTGCCTCTAATAGTTTAGATGCAAAACAAAAGGAGTTTTAGGAACTTATTCCGGAAAGATCTGGTTTCATTTATCAAAAAAACGGAGCAAATTGGAACGAGAACGGCGAAAAATACAGTTTTTCTTGAACCTTCAACATAGAAATGCAACCAAAAAGAACCTACAGAAAATAGTTACAAATGATGGAGAAATCGTTTTCTCACCAAAGGATATTTTGAATGAAGGAGCAACATTAAAACATTTTTTTTTCCTTTCAAGTTCCTCCAAATTAAAGGTTAAACTATCTGCGACAGAACATTTTTGCGAAGGACAAATTGCACAGGACGAACAACGGTTGGCAATTGACTCCTTTCAGAATGGGAAAACCCCTGGCCTTGATGGCATTCCAATAGAGAGATATCACATATTTTATGAATTACTGAAAGATCCACTATTAGCATGTTTTTTATTATTATTCATATTTAAATGGTAAACGGTCTGACACACAAAATGTCACCCTTCAATGTTGCGATACAAAAATGCATTGGAGAAAACATTAGACAATTATTTGAAATAATTAAACTATGAGAATGCAGGAAAACCAGGCAATCTTTATAGCAGATTTTGAGAAAGCCTTCAATAAAGTACGGCTAGAATTTTTTATAAGTGCCTGGATTATTTCAATTTTGGTGAATCTCTCATAAAATGGTTATAATTATAAATGGTTATTTCTCTAAGAATGTTGAATTGTCAAGAGCTGTAAAACAAGGTTGCCCTCTAACACCATACTTGTTTGTTTTAAATTGTTAGCGATAAAAATCTGATCCAATTATACAATTAAAGGGTTAGAAATTAATGAGTTAGAAACGAAGATTCAAGTTTTCTCTTGAGTCCACAATCTTCAAACCTGAAGGGTCTTATTGAGGACCTGGATAATTTCTCCAGTTTATATGGATTACAATCCAACTATGATAAGTGTACTATATTACGGATTGGGTCTCTAAAATACACACTTTAAATTGCTATGTGGTCTCCCGACTTAAATGGGCAGATGGTGCAGTTGATGTGCTTGGTATACACATCCTGAAAAAGTTGAATGATCTTGCAACTATATATATATATATTTTTTACATTTTTTAGTCATTTAGCAGACGCTCTTATCCAGAGCGACTTACAGTTAGTGAGTGCATACATTATTTTTTTATTTTTCATACTGGCCCCCTGTGGGAATTGAACCCACAACCCTGGTGTTGCAAACGCCATGCTCTACCAACTGAGCTACATCCCTGCCGGCCATTCCCTCCCCTACCCTGGACGACGCTGGGCCAATTCTGCGCCGCCCCATGGGTCTCCCGGTCGCGGCCGGCTACGACAGAGCCATTTTCTATTGAAAATGTAGGATCTTGAAACCATGAAAAAAATGTAATCCATCTATGGAAAAATTATCCTCATTAATGCTCTAGTGATATCGCAGTTTACATATTTTATTTGGAATCGCAAACCAGAAACTTAAACGGGTATATTTATATAATGAATGAGTTTGGAGGGCTAAAACTATTAAATATCAAGGCATTACACCACTATATTAAAGCTTATATTATACCAAAACTGTATCTAAATCCAAACTGGTTTTCCAGTAGGCTACTAAGAGAGGCACATCCGATATTTAAAAGGGGTATCTGTGCTGTTATACAGATTAAAACCATCAATTTCTGGTGGCTTGACAATGGAAACATGTTTAAAGTGTCCTCCTTTTTGAATGAAGCCATGCAGTGTTGGCTACAATTCCAATTTTATCCTCCAGAAGAGGCAGAATCTATATTACAGCAAATAATATGGCTAAACGCCAATGTACTGATAGTGGATAAACCAATGTTCTTGAAGAGAATGTATGAGGAAGGTATCATGTTTATGAATGACATTGTAAACAGTGGTAAAATTCTCACACAAGCAATTAATCAAGGTGCATGGAGATGTATGCTCAATACAGAATTATAACAAACTCATCGCAGCTCTGCCACAAAAATGGAAGAGGCAATTACTTAAAAGAAAAAGGAATTAATTAGTTTGTCTGCCACCAATTAAAAATCATAAATGGCTTAACATGAATCGTAAAATGTATCAGTTTCACTTAAGGTCAAGAGGGTTGACAACTATGCCGCATAAAATTCAAGCTAGTTGGAAACAGATTTTTGATGTCGCAATACCATGGCATCGGGATTATGAACTGATATACAAAACAACAATTGACGCATCAGTCTATTTTAAGCTATTATATAAAATTCTCGCTACAAAAAGAATGCTCAGTATATGGGGTATTGAATAGTCAGCCCTGTGCAGACGCTGCCACGCGGAAACAGAATCAATAGAGCATCTCTTTTGGTACTGTCCATTGGTGGCTTGTTTTTGTAGTCAGGTCCAGAAATGGTTGTTATGTCATATCAGGACGCGAATGGACCTGCAAACTGTATTGTTGGGGGATTTGAAGGACCACAGTCAGTCGATAGGAAATATAATTGTGCTCTTGGGTAAAATGTTTATTTTGGGGGCAATTTTGGCAGAAATGTTGCAGATGGGGAGGTTCAAGTCGCTAGTGAGACACCATGGTAGAATGGAGGGATGTATTGCAAGAGGAAATGGTAGAATGATGAAAGATGGGTTGGTCTGTGGCTGTTTGAAGGCTGGAATTAATGAGTGTAGGAATACATACAAACACATGAACAATATAAATGTTTGAGGTCCTCCAATTAGGGGTGAGGGTCAATGGGCGAAAAGTGTCAATATCAGGGGATATCTTTATATTTCCGTTAGATATAAGAAGTCGACATGCTCCAGATACGCATTATCTTAATTTCATATATAGAGCTAGGATATTCTCCGTAATGGGACAGTTTCTACATGCATCCAATCCGGACCTCAGAAATATCCCTGCTACCGTATGAGTCCAGGGAAATATCTGGGGTGAGATATGTTCAATACACACACCTGATGCGCATGCAACCGTTTATATATATATATAATATAATCAAATACTTGTTCTCCCCACTGTATGTATGTATGTATATATATATATATATATACATACATACATACAGTGGGGAGAACAAGTATTTGATACACTGCCGATTTTGCAGGTTTTCCTACTTACAAAGCATGTAGAGGTCTGTCATTTTTATCATAGGTACACTTCAACTGTGAGAGACGGAATCTAAAACAAAAATCCAGAAAATCACATTGTATGATTTTTAAGTAATTAATTAGCATTTTATTGCATGACATAAGTATTTGATACATCAGAAAAGCAGAACTTAATATTTGGTACAGAAACCTTTGTTTGCAATTACAGAGATCATACGTTTCCTGTAGGTCTTGACCAGGTTTGCACACACTGCAGCAGGGATTTTGGCCCACTCCTCCATACAGACCTTCTCCAGATCCTTCAGGTTTTGGGGCTGTCGCTGGGCAATACGGACTTTCAGCTCCCTCCAAAGATGTTCTATTGGGTTCAGGTCTGGAGACTGGCTAGGCCACTCCAGGACCTTGAGATGCTTCTTACGGAGCCACTCCTTAGTTGCCCTGGCTGTGTGTTTCAGGTCGTTGTCATGCTGGAAGACCCAGCCACGACCCATCTTCAATGCTCTTACTGAGGGAAGGAGGTTGTTGGCCAAGATCTCGCGATACATGGCCCCATCCATCCTCCCCTCAATACGATGCAGTCGTCCTGTCCCCTTTGCAGAAAAGCATCCCCAAAGAATGATGTTTCCACCTTCATGCTTCACGGTTGGGATGGTGTTCTTGGGGTTGTACTCATCCTTCTTCTTCCTCCAAACACGGCGAGTGGAGTTTAGACCAAAAAGCTCTATTTTTGTCTCATCAGACCACATGACCTTCTCCCATTCCTCCTCTGGATCATCCAGATGGTCATTGGCAAACTTCAGACGGGCCTGGACGTGCGCTGGCTTGAGCAGGGGGACCTTGCATGCGCTGCAGGATTTTAATCCATGACGGCGTAGTGTGTTACTAATGGTTTTCTTTGAGACTGTGGTCCCAGCTCTCTTCAGGTCATTGACCAGGTCCTGCCGTGTAGTTCTGGGCTGATCCCTCACCTTCCTCATGATCATTGATACCCCACGAGGTGAGATCTTGCATGGAGCCCCAGACCAAGTGTGATTGACCGTCATCTTGAACTTCTTCCATTTTCTAATAATTGCGCCAACAGTTGTTGCCTTCTCACCAAGCTGCTTGCCTATTGTCCTGTAGCCCATCCCAGCCTTGTGCAGGTCTACAATTTTATCCCTGATGTCCTTACACAGCTCTCTGGTCTTGACCATTGTGGAGAGGTTGGAGTCTGTTTGATTGAGTGTGTGGACAGGTGTCTTTTATACAGGGAACGAGTTCAAACATGTGCAGTTAATACAGGTAATGAGTGGAGAACAGGAGGGCTTCTTAAAGAAAAACTAACAGGTCTGTGAGAGCCGGAATTCTTAATGGTTGGTAGGTGATCAAATACTTATGTCATGCAATAAAATGCAAATTAATTACTTAAAAATCATACAATGTGATTTTCTGGATCTTTGGATTCCGTCTCTCACAGTTGAAGTGTACATATGATAAAAATTACAGACCTCTACATGCTTTGTAAGTAGGAAAACCTGCAAAATCGGCAGTGTATCAAATACTTGTTCTCCCCACTGTGTGTGTGTGTGTGTGTGTGTGTATATATATATATATATATATATATAATTTGTTGAATATTCTAACTGGAAAGGGTGTGTCAACATGCTGACATATCTACGCCTTTATACTTAGGCATGAAAGAATCCACATATTTTCAGAAATGTATCATATCTGTAGTCATTACCTGATCATTTATGTATCCGTATATAAAAAATAAACATAATTTCAATAGATATCCTTATATGATATGTAATATTCATCCTCGTTTGTCTGATCGAAAATGGGCTACAGTTGAAGTCAGAAGTTTACATACACCATAGCCAAATACATTTAAACTCAGTTTTTCACAATTCCTGACATTTAATCCTAGTAAAAATTATCAGTCTTAGGTCAGTTAGGATCACCACTTTATTTTAAGAATGTGAAATGTTAGAATAATATTAGAGAATTATTTATTTCAGCTTTTATTTCTTTCATCACATTCCCAGTGGGTCAGAAGTTTACATACACTCAATTAGTATTTGGTAGCATTGCCTTTAAATTGTTTAACTTGGGTCAAACGTTTCAGGTAGCCTTCCACAAGCTTCCTACAATAAGTTGGGTGAATTTTGGCCCATTCCTCCTGACAGAGCTGGTGTAACTGAGTCAGGTTTGTAGGCCTCCTTGCTCGCACACGCCGTTTCAGTTCTGCCCACACATTTTCTATAGGATTGAGGTCAGGGCTTTGTGATGGCCACTCCAATACCTTGACTTTGTTGTCCTTAAGCCATTTTGCCACAACTTTGGTAGTATGCTTGGGGTCATTGTCCATTTGGAAGACCCATTTGCGACCAAGCTTTAACTTCCTGACTGATGTCTTGAGATGTTGCTTCAATATATCCACATAATTTTCCTTCCTCATGATGCCATCTATTTTGTGAAGTGCACCAGTCCCTCCTGCAGCAAAGCACCCCCACAGCATGATGCTGCCACCCCAGTGCTTCATGGTTGGGATGGTGTTCTTCGGCTTGCAAGCCATCCACTTTTTCCTCCAAACATAACGATGGTCATTATGGACAAACAGTTAAATTTTTGTTTCATCAGACCAGAGGACATTTCTCCAAAAAGTACGATCTTTGTCCCCATGTGCAGTTGCAAACCGTAGTCTGGCTTTTTTATAGCGGTTTTGGAGCAGTGGCTTCTTCCTTGCTGAGCGGCCTTTCAGGTTATGTCGGTATAGGACTCGTTTTACTGTGGATATAGATACTTTTGTACCTGTTTCCTCCAGCATCTTCACAAGGTCCTTTGCTGTTGTTCTGGGATTGATTTGCACTTTTCGCACCAAAGTACGTTCATCTCTAGGAGACAGAACGCGTCTCCTTCCTGAGCGGTATGACAGCTGCGTGGTCCCATGGTGTTTATACTTGCGTACTATTGTTTGTACAGATGAACGTGGTACCTTCAGGCATTTTGGAAATTGCTCCCAAGGATGAACCAGACTTGTGGAGGTCTACAATTTTTTTTCTGAGGTCTTGGCTGATTTCTTTTGATTTTCCCATGATGTCAAGCAAAGAGGCACTGTGTTTGAATGTAGGCCTTGAAATACATCCACAGGTACACCTCCAATTGACTCAAATGATGTCAATTAGCCTATCAGAAGCTTCTAAAGCGATGACACATTTTCTGGAATTTTCCAAGCTGTTTAAAGGCACAGTCAACTTAGTGTATGTAAACTTCTGACCCACTGGAATTGTGATACAGTGAATTATAAGTGAAATAATCTGTCTGTAAACAATTGTTGGAAAAATTACTTGTCATGCACAAAACTATAGTTTGTTAACAAGAAATTTGTGGAGTGGTTGAAAAATGAGTTTTAATGAGTCCAACCTAAGTGTATGTAAACTTCCGACTTCAACTGGAAATCATTCTCATGAAATGTCCAGCGGCCAAATTATTTTACCTGTTCAGCCGCTGAAAATCATTGTGCTTCTTCACATGAGGGTGACTTATCTGAGCATGCATTTGCAACATATTCAGTAGTAGGCTATACAAGGCACGGAAAGGTGAACATCGTCATATTTAATCCAAGTTGCTGTTTCCAAAGCAGATCTCTGCTATTTCTGTTTAGAAAATGCAGCATAAAAAATCCAAAGGTCCAATCACGTTTTCTGTAAAGATGCAAACGTAGGCCAATCGTGGCTAAAAATGTATTTTATTTATTTAACAGAAAATAAAAGTTGCACACCCTCAATACCCCTGCCTGCCCTGTTTGTTATGGATGATGGATGCAGGTTGGGTCGTCAGCAGCGGTCCCTCGCAGTCCAGACCAACATGGTGGATAGTGTTGGTTTGTGATCCAATCCAAACTGTCAATGCATAAATCATGAATCAAAATTGTGTCGATATTGCAAGAAAATACAGTGCTGCCTAGCTAAATAGGATGACTAAAGACAGTCCAGTATGTGGAGCACAGAGATAACATTGTCTGGCTGCTACTGCCTGAGATGATGACTTTAAGGAATTAAAAATAATAGTCATCAAATAAAAACTTGTATTACTACTTAGTAATTTCCTATAGTTCTATTGATGTCTACCCAATGTGGACCTGACAGAGACAATGGAATATTTTGAATGTTTTGACAATTGAATGTTCACTATTTTTGGCTTTTGGAATTTCCATTAAAAAGCTCAAATAATTGTTACGTCTTATTTCGTAATGCATTTTAATGAAAATGAATTACAAAATAAATAATGAAAACCGTGATTCATTTTTGATTATAAACTGGGTTGTTCGAGCCCTGGATGCTGATTGGTTGACCACGGGTATGACAAAGCATTTATTTTTACTGCTCTAATTACGTTGGTAACCAGTTTATAATAGCAATAAGGCACCTCTGGGATTGTGGTATATGGCCAATATACCACGGCTAAGGGCTGTATCCAGGCACTCCGCGTTGCGTCGTGCTTAAAGAACAACCCTTAGCCTTGGTATATTGGCCATATACCACACCCCCTTGGGCCTTATTGCTTAAATAATCGAACCGAAACCGAACCGATCTCAAAAAGCACTAATCGCTCAGCACTACAGTGTCATAATACTGTAATAACATAACAATTACCTGTCATCACCTGTTATGACTGTTTCACTTTATTTCATTATTACGTTCCTATACTATGAAGGCCTCAGGATTCAAGTAAAGTGCATTTTTTATTGCACTTGCTGTATGCATTTTCAGGAAAACATTTGTCGTAGGCCGGGGGCACTTATCAACAAAAGGCCCATCCTAACTTCCATTAAAAGCCTTCTTCCCTGTATTGTAATGTACATCTCTACACTGTATGCACATCATTAGTCCAATGGGGAGCTAGTGTTTCATATAAAGGCTGTGCGACAGATTGTACCTTGCACTTACTGAACATACTGAGAGCTGTGAATTAATACCTGAAAAGTAATGTAGCTCAGTAAGGCTTCAAACCAAAATGGCACACTATTCCCTATATAGTGCACTATTTTTAATAAGAGCCCTATGGGACCTTGTCAAAAGTAGTGCGTTATAAAGGGAATAAGGTGCCATTTGGGACACAGTCTCATATGTTTCCTACTGTGGCTCCAAATGAAAGAGGCCTATTCTGGCTGTTTATTTTGACCAGGCTGTGTTTTCTGGCTGTTTATTTTGACCAAGCTGTGTTTTCTGGCTGTTTATTTTGACCAAGCTGTGTTTTCTGGCTGTTTATTTTGAACAGGCTGTGTTTTCTGGCTGTTTATTTTGACCAAGCTGTGTTTTCTGGCTGTTTATTTTGACCAAGCTGTGTTTTCTGGCTGTTTATTTTGAACAGGCTGTGTTTTCTGGTTGTTTATTTGGACCAGGCTGTATTTTTGTGTAGCCAGACAGAGCGGGACAGTCTGTTTACAACTAGCTGGACTTTCAAAGAAACTTCAAATATACACAAGTCACCAGCACTGTTGGATTTGAAGACATGTTTCCTTGTAGAGAGCCAAAGGGTGTTGGAGAAGTCTCTTGTTTTTTTAGGAAGAAACAGTGCTCAAACCAACCTAGAGTTGAGGTGTAGCTGAAAGGCAAGATTTGCATTGTTTTGTTTTCAGATCATATGGTGAATCAATATGAATACAGTATATATAAGCAACTGGCTAATGTTTATTCTACCAGACATTTATCCCATAGTGTATCTGTAGCTTGTCATCCCATTTAGGATGGTTTGGTTTGTGTCCCGTAGTGGGGTGTCAGATGGCAAAAAAAAATCCTGCTGTTCAGGATGTCTCCATTCACCCCCAAGCTCGTTGGCAGAGGGTCACACAGGGTGACTGATCCGATGACCAGTCCTACAGTAGGTCTTTGAGAGAGAGACTCACTCACTCACTCACTCACTCTTATCCAATGGGCTTTGATAAGGAGACGAGGAGAGCGGATCCAAGGAGTATGCGTTGTGGCTAAAACTGTTCCCTCAGCAGAAATTTTGAAATGCGACCTCGCGCGCATGGACTATATATAATTTGTTTTTGTCATCCTTTTTCTGACCTCCAGGATTTTGGGGCAACGAACAACTAAGCAGATTTTGGTGGATTTCTGCCCCAATGTTTCCAGTTAGTTGCTGATGTAAAGGGGTGTTGTCTTTCAGACCAGCAATGTAACTCAGGCTGAAGAGTGTTTTAACGATGCATCATAAAAATAATGGCCAAAGATGGCACGCCCGTTTCCCAAAACACCACGCAGTGCACTCGTTACAAAGGGAAACTTAACTGTGTTGTTACAGGAGCTGTCCCATGCTGAAAAGTATTCCAGAATATAGGCTAAAGAGCTCGCTGTAGCTCTTAAATGAGTTATGGCTATTCAAAGTCTTCTTTATTTTTACACAATACAGTGCTCCCTTCAAGAGAATACATTTTCTGTAGCCTATTATGTATTTAAGTATTTGTATTATATGTTTGCCATGTGTTATGTATTCTTAGTGTTTTCTCGTGCTGTTTTGTATGTAATGTTTTTTTTTTTCAGTTTGTGTAAACTGTGAGCAAGAATGAATAAAGCCAAAGTCAGTCGCTTGTTCCCTTGTTCGCTATAAAAAATACAGGTGCAGCTCAATAAATTAGAATATTGTGGAAAAGTTAAGTAATTTCAATAATTCAATTGACAAAGTGAAACTCATACATCGTGGATTAATTACACAAAATATGAAATAGTTCAAGCCTGTATTTGTTTTAATCTTGATGATTACGGCTTACAGCTCATGAAAACCCCAAATTCAGTATCTCAGAAAAAAGACCAGTGACAAAATGAAATGTAATACAGACATGTCGGCCTTCTGAAAAGTATGTTATTGTACATGCAGTCAGTACTTGGTTGGGGCTCCTTTTGCATGAATCACTGCATCTATGCGGTGTGGCATGGAGTCGATCAGCCTGTGGCACTGCTGAGGTGTTCTGGAAGCCCAGGTTGCTTCGATAGCGGCCTTCAGCTCGTCTGCATTGTTGGGTCTCGTGTCTCTCTTCTTCCTGTTGACAATACCCCATAAATTCTCTATGGGGTTCAGATCAGGCGAGTTTGCTGGCCAATCAAGCACAGTAATCCCATGGTCATTGAACCAGGTATTGGTACCTTTGGCAGTGTGGGCAGGTGCCAAGTCCTGCTGGAAAATGAAATCAGCATCTCCATAAAGCTTGTCAGCAGAAGGAAGCATGAAGCCTTGGTTTCTTGCATGTAAATATCAGAAGTCTACTTCCTAAGTTTGAGTTATTCACTGCGTTAGCACACTCCGCCAACCCTGATGTTCTAGCAGTGTCTGAATCCTGGCTTAGGAAAGCCACCAAAAATTCTGAAATTTCCATCCCCAACTATAACATTTTTCGTCTAGATAGAACTGCCAAAGGGGGTGGAGTTGCAATCTACTGTAGAGAGAGCCTGCAGAGCTCTATCATACTATCCAGGTCTGTGCCCAAACAGTTTGAGCTTCTACTTCTAAAAATCCACCTTTCCAGAAATAAGTCTCTCACTGTTGCCGCTTGCTACAGACCCCCCTCAGCCCCCAGCTGTGCCCTGGACACCATATGTGAATTGATTGCCCCCCATTTATCCTCAGAGTTCGTACTGCTTGGTGACCTAAATTGGGATATGCTTAACACCCCGGCCATCCTACAATCCAAACTAGATGCCCTCAATCTCACACAAATGATCAAGGAACCTACCAGGTACAACCCTAAATCCGTAAACATGGGTACCCTCATCCTGACTAACTTACCCTCTAAATACACCTCCGCTGTCTTCAACCAGGATCTCAGCGATCACTGCCTTATTGCCTGCGTCCGTAACGGGTCCGCGGTCAAACGACCACCCCTCATCACTGTCAAACGCTCCCTAAAACACTTTAGCGAGCAGGCTTTCCTAATTGACCTGGCCCAGGTATCCTGGATGGATATAGATCTCATTCTGTCAGTAGAGGATGCCTGGTTGTTCTTTAAAAGTAATTTCCTCTCAATCTTAAATAAACATGCCCCATTCAAAAAATACAGAACTAAGAACAGATATAGCCCCTGGTTCTCCTCAGACTTGACTGCCCTTGACCAGCACAAAAACATCCTGTGGCATACTGCATTAGCATCAAATAGCCCCCGCGATATGCAACTTTTCAGGGAAGTTAGGAACCAATATACACAAGCAGTCAGGAAAGCAAAGGCTAACTTTTTCAAACAGAAATTTGCATCCTGTAGCACTAACTCCAAAAAGTTTTGGGACACTGTAAAGTCCATGGAGAATAAGAGCACTTCCTCCCAGCTGCCCACTGCACTGAGGCTAGGAAACACTATCACCACCGATAAATCTACAATAATCGAGAATTTCAACAAGCATTTTGCTACGGCTGGCCATGCTTTCCACCTGGCTACCACTACCCCGGCCACCAACTCTGCACCCTCCGCTGCAACTTGCCCATGCCCCCCCCGCTTCTCCTTCACACAAATTCAGACAGCTGATGTTCTGAAAGAGCTGCAAAATCTGGACCCCTACAAATCAGCTGGGCTAGACAATCTGGAACCTTTCTTTCTAAAACTAGCCGCCGAAATTGTCGCAACCCCTATTACTAGCCTGTTCAACCTCTCTTTCGTAACGTCTGAGATCCCCAGAGATTGGAAAGCTGCCGCGGTCATCCCCCTCTTCAAAGGGGGTGACACTCTAGATCCAAACTGTTACAGACCTATATCCATCCAGCCCTCCCTTTCGAAAGTTTTTGAAAGCCAAGTTAACAAACAGATCACCGACCATTTCGAATCCCACCGTACCTTCTCCGCTATGCAATCTGGTTTCCGAGCTGGTCATGGGTGCACTTCAGCCACGCTCAAGGTCCTAAACGATATTATAACCGCAATCGATAATAGACAGTACTGTGCAGCCGTCTTCATCGACCTGGCCAAGGCTTTCGACTCTGTCAACCACCGCATTCTTATTGGCAGACTAAATAGCCTTGGTTTTTCAAATGACTGCCTCGCCTGGTTCACCAACTACTTCTCAGATAGAGTTCAATGTGTCAAATCGGAGGGCCTGTTGTCTGGACCTATGGCAGTCTCTATGGGGGTGCCACAGGTTTCAATTCTTGGGCCGACTCTTTTCTCCGTGTATATCAATGATGTCGCTCTTGCTGCTGGTGACTCTCAGATCCACCTCTACGCAGACAACACCATTTTGTATACATCTGGCCCTTCATTGGACACTGTGTTAACAAACCTCCAAACAAGCTTCAATGCCATACAACACTCCTTCAGTAGCCTCCAACTGCTCTTAAACACTAGTAAAACTAAATGCATGCTCTTCAATCGAACGCTGCTGGCACCCGCCCACCCGACTAGAATCACCACTCTCGACGGGTCTGACCTAGAGTATGTGGACAACTACAAATACCTAGGTGTCTGGTTAGACTGTAAATTCAACTTCCAGACTCACATTAAGAATCTCCAATCCAAAGTTAAATCTAGAATCGGCTTCCTATTTCGCAACAAAGCCTCCTTCACTCATGCTGCCAAACATGTCCTCGTAAAACTGACTATCCTACCGATCCTTGACTTCGGCGATGTCATTTACAAAATAGCCTCCAACACTCTACTCAGCAAATTGGATGTAGTCTATCACAGTGCCATCCGTTTTGTCTCCAAAGCCCCATACACTACCCACCACTGTGACCTGTACGCTCTTGTTGGCTGGTCCTCACTACATGTTCGTCATCAAACCCACTGGCTCCAGGCCATCTATAAATCACTGCTAGGCAAATCCCCGCCTTATCTTAGTTCATTGGTCACCATAGCAGCACCCACCCGTAGTCTGCGCTCCAGCAGGTATATCTCACTGGTCATTCCCAAAGCCAACACCTCCTTTGGCCGCCATTCCTTCCAGTTCTCTGCTGCCAATGACTGGAACGAATTGCAAAAATCTCTGAAGCTGGAGACTCTTATCTCCCTCACTAACTTTAAGCATCAGTTGTCAGAGCACCTTACCGATCACTGCACCTGTACACAGCCCATCTGAAATTAGCCCACCCAACTACCTCATCCCTATATTGTTATTTATTTTGCTCTTTTGCACCCCAGTATCTCTATTTGCACATAATCTCTTGCACATCTAGCATTCCAGTGTTAATACTAATTGTAATTATTTTGCACTATAGCCTATTTATTGCCTTACCTCCATAACTTGCTACATTTGCACACACTGTATATATATTTTCTGTTGTATTTTTTGACTTTGTTTTTTTACCCCATATGTAACTCTGTGTTGTTGTTTTTATCGCACTGCTTTGCTTTATCTTGGCCAGGTCGCAGTTGTAAATGAGAACTTGTTCTCAACTGGCTTACCTGGTTAAATAAAGGTGAAATAAAATAAAAGTAAAAAAGTGCTCTAACATTTCCTGGTAGACGGCTGAGTTGACTTTGGACTTGATGAAACACATTGGACCAACACCAGAAGATGACATGGCTCCCCAAATCATCACTGACTGTGGAAACTTCACACTGGACTTCAAGCAACTTGGATTCTGTGCCTTTCCACTCTTCCTCCAGACTCTGGGACCTTGATTGCCAAATTAAATGCAAAATGTACTTCCATCTGAAAAGAGGACTTTGGACCACTGAGCGACAGACCAGTTATTTTTCTCCTTAGCCTAGGTAAGACGCCTCTGACATTGCCTCTGGTTCAGGAGTGGCTTGACACGAGGAATGCAGTTGTAGCCCATTTCCTAGATAAGTCTGTGCGTGGTGGCTCTTGATGCACTGACTCCTGTCTCAGTCCACTCCTTGTGAAGCTCCCCCACATTTTTGAATGGCCTTTGCTTGACAATCCTCTCAAGGCTCCGGTTATCCCTGTTGCTTGTGCACCTTTTCCTACCACACTTCTTCCTTCCACTCGACTTTCTATGAATATGCTTGGATACAGCACTCTGTGAACAGCCAGCTTCTTTAGCAATGATCTCTTGAGGCTTTCCCTCCTTGTGGAGGGTGTTGATGACTGTCTTCTGCACAACTGTCAAGTCAGCAGTCTTCCCCATGATTGTGAAGCCTACTGAACTGGACTGAGAGGCCATTTAAAGGCTCAGGAAACCTTTGCAGGTGTTTTGAGTTAGTTAGCTGATTAGATTGTGACACCTTGAGTCTACAATATTGAACTTTTTCACAATATTCTAATTTTCTGAGATACTGAATTTGGGGTTTTCATGAGCTGTAAGCCGTAATCATCAAGATTAAAACAAATACAGCCTTGAACGATTTCACTTTTTGTGTAATTAATCCATGATATACAGTGGGGAAAAAAGTATTTAGTCAGCCACCAATTGTGCAAGTTCTCCCACTTAAAAAGATGAGAGAGGCCTGTAATTTTCATCATAGGTACACGTAAACTATGACAGACAAATTGAGAATGTTTTTCTCCAGAAAATCACATTGTAGGATTTTTAATGAATTTGTTTGCAAATTATGGTGGAAAATAAGTATTTAGTCACCTACAAACAAGCAAGATTTCTGGCTCTCACAGACCTGTAACTTCTTCTTTAAGAGGCTCCTCTGTCCTCCACTCGTTACCTGTATTAATGGCACCTGTTTGAACTTGTTATCAGTATAAAAGACACCTGTCCACAACCTCAAACAGTCACACTCCAAACTCCACTATGGCCAAGACCAAAGAGCTGTCAAAGGACACCAGAAACAAAATTGTAGACCTGCACCAGGCTGGGAAGACTGAATCTGCAATAGGTAAGCAGCTTGGTTTGAAGAAATCAACTGTGGGAGCAATTATTAGGAAATGGAAGACATACAAGACCACTGATAATCTCCCTCGATCTGGGGATCCACGCAAGATCTCACCCCGTGGGGTCAAAATGATCACAAGAACGGTGAGCAAAAATCCCAGAACCACACAGGGGGACCTAGTGAATGACCTGCAGAGAGCTGGGACCAAAGTAACAAAGCCTACCATCAGTAACACACTATGCCGCCAGGGACTCAAATCCTGCAGACGTGTCCCCCTGCTTAAGCCAGTACATGTCCAGGCCCGTCTGAAGTTTGCTAGAGTGCATTTGGATGATCCAGAAGAGGATTGGGAGAATGTCATATGGTCAGATGAAACCAAAATATAAGTTTTTGGTAAAAACTCAACTCGTCGTGTTTGGAGGACAAAGAATGCTGAGTTGCATCCAAAGAACACCATACCTACTGTGAAGCATGGGGGTGGAAACATCATGCTTTGGGGCTGTTTTTCTGCAAAGGGACCAGGACGACTGATCCGTGTAAAGGAAAGAATGAATGGGGCCATGTATCGTGAGATTTTGAGTGAAAACCTCCTTCCATCAGCAAGGGCATTGAAGATGAAACGTGGCTGGGTCTTTCAGCATGACAATGATCCCAAACACACCGCCCGGGCAACGAAGGAGTGGCTTCGTAAGAAGCATTTCAAGGTCCTGGAGTGGCCTAGCCAGTCTCCAGATCTCAACCCCATAGAAAATCTTTGGAAGGAGTTGAAAGTCCGTGTTGCCCAGCGACAGCCCCAAAACATCACTGCTCTAGAGGAGATCTGCATGGAGGAATGGGCCAAAATACCAGCAACAGTGTGTGAAAACCTTGTGAAGACTTACAGAAAACGTTTGACCTGTGTCATTGCCAACAAAGGGTATATAACAAAGTATTGAGAAACTTTTGTTATTGACCAAATACTTATTTTCCACCATAATTTGCAAATAAATTCATAAAAAATCCTACAATGTGATTTTCTGGAAAAATAATTCTCATTTTGTCTGTCATAGTTGACGTGTACCTATGATGAAAATTACAGGCCTCTCTCATCTTTTTAAGTGGGAGAACTTGCACAATTGGTGGCTGACTAAATACTTTTTTCCCCCATTGTATATGAGTTTCACTTTGTCAATTGAATTATTGAAATTACTTAACTTTTCCACAATATTCCAATTTATTGAGCTGCACCTGTATAAACGTGACATAAAAATAGGATATGATGACAAAGGTTTTCGTAAATGCTCAACAAGTCGTTGTAGCTTAATGGCAGGCAGGAATTGAGCTTCAAGTAAGCCTACAGATGTTCTACAGTTAAATAATTAAACAACTAAAATAATTAAACATATGTTGACCTTTAGGTTATTGGTTAGGCTACAGTGAAATGCATGAGCTTTTAGATATAGGCCTAATAAATAGGAATATGGAAGCGGAGGAAATGTAGACTAATGGCTGAATATTAGGTGGGTCTATCGATTACACATACATGAAAGTGATGTCAATATTTCACCAAATTATAAAATAGCTAGATTATTATAACATTGCAAACTGTTTAGGCTATTTATATTAAGCTTTGAAGTTTTCTGCGGTCAGCAGAGAGACAGATTAACATCTTCATTCTATGTTTAGCGTAGATGTTCTGTGAGGGAAGTGACGTGGGAGGGCAAACGGTGATCTAATGATGCACTTAGATGTTCTACTAGTGGTCTGAGGCAGGCGTTAGATTACGAGCGATTTCAAGTGCAATGTTACTAAAGACTGTTTTGGGAATTGATTCGGGAAATTTAAAGCTGAGATATGTAACTTTTTGGTCAACCCGACCAAATTCACTTAGGAATGTGTTATAGATCTCATTGAAAGCAAGTCTAAGAAGCAGTAGATATGTTCTATGTGCGCTCTTTCTATGTTTCCCGTTAAGTAACATTTTTGTGTCTTTTACTTTCGGTTTTGTACACCAGCGTCAAACGGCAGAAAATACAATATTTTTGGTTATGAAGGAGATATTTCACTGCGGTTTAGATGGTACAATGATTCTCTACACTATACTTGCTTGTTTTGTCACATAAACTGAAATTAGGGGAACTATTACAATCTTAGCAACCAGGTAATGGCAGCGCGATTTCTGCATAGTGCATCTTTTAAAATGCTCTTAAGAAGTTTCTAAAGATAAACTTAGCCTTAAGTGGGCCCTGGTGTCCAGTTCTCAGATCTGTTTCATTTAATGATTATAATATAACCCCTGCAGACTGGGGTCGTGTTCATTAGGGCACACCATAGCAATACATTTTGCAGTGGAAAACATAAACAAGTGTTCTTCACTCTGCAAGTTCAGCTAGTTCCTCCCTTTTTAAGTCTGTTTTCTTCCGTTTTTAGGAGGTTCTTATGATCAAGCAAATGTACTCTCTCCGTTTTGCTTTGTGAGTTACTTAATGACAATTGAAGGAAGAAGTGGCCAGAGAGTAATATGAGATAGTAATGTTGTTTATTGGATGAGTGCTACGCCCAAGCGGCACAGTGGTGGCTGCTGTTGCGACATGGGGCAGGCATGTGGCTTGTGGTTTGACGCTCTAGAATAACATGTGGTATGAGGCTTTGCACCCACCGGATCATATCCACAAGAAGTTATCAACTTTTGAATTGCGTCCTATTAATCGATTCTCAGAAGTGTTTGATCAAGCGAGGCACGCAGGCACACACAGCAATAGTAGTCTGTTTATTCATTCATACTCAGACATTAAGCTCTGCCCACGCCTCTGGTTACACTGTCAAACTCTGTCTGGAAAACAACTATAATGCAGCAAAAACAAAAACACATAAAACACATTTAAACACTACTGTGTTGTCGCGTAAAACAACAACACAGTATGGAAAGTCACTCCGAGTCCTCAGATGAAGAGGTCACTCCTTCACTGTGTTAATGTGCTGTGCTTTCTGGTTAGTCAGTCAGTTTGTTGTTCTGAGATTAAATCTTTATTTCAAGTGGTTCTAGATTTTAGGGACTGACTGGATTTCTTTAGATCTGTAGACATTTGTCTATTTTCCAATCCTTGCTTATGTGCCCTATTGGTACAATATAACCCAGGGGTGGAGGTGGACAATACTCTATTAAAACAATATTACCCAGGGGTGGACGTTGACAATACTCTATTAAAACAATAAAACCTAGTATCAGTTTAGCCTTTTAGATCACAATGAATAAGATTACATTGACGGGGAGGGTGCAGATCCTAGATCAGAACTCCTCTGAGATGCCTGATACATATGGCCGCTGGTGTATTCCCTCCCTGGTTGACATATTGCTCCCTACTGACCATCTGAACTGACCGGAGGATCTGTCATATCTCTATGACATACAGTATCAGTCAACAGTTTGGACACACCTACTCATTCAAGGGTTTTTCTTTAGTTTTACTATTTTCTACATTGTATGAAATAACACATGGAATCATGTAGTAACCAAAAAAGTGTTAAACAAATCAAAATATATTTTATATTTGAGATTCTTCAAATAGCCACCTTTTGCCTTGATGACAGCTTTGCACACTTTTGGCATTGCCACATATAATGAATACAGTGGAAATCTTACTCACCAACATTATAAAGTCATTTATAGAATCAAATCAATCATTTTATTTGCCACATGCGCTGAATACAACAGGTGTAGACATTACAGTGAAATGCTTACTTACAAGCCCTTAACCAACAATGCAGTTTTGTAAAGAAAAAGTATTTTAAAAGTTTTTAAAAACTAAGGAAGAAGTTATCAACTTTTGAATTACGTCCTATTCATTGAGGTAATATATACATGTAGGTAGAGTTAAAGTGACTATGCATAAATAATAAACAGAGTAGCAGCAGCGTAAACAAGGGGGATGGGGTGTGGTGGGGGGGCAGTGCAAATTAGTCCGGGTAGCCATGATTAGCTGTTCAGGAGTCTTATGGCTTGGGGGTAGAAGCTGTTGAGAAGCCTTTTGGACCTAGACTTGGCGCTCCGGTAGCGCTTACCATGCGGTAGCAGAGAGAACAGTCTATGACTAGGGTGGCTGGAGTCTTTGACAATTTTTAGGGCCTTCCTCTGACACCGCCTGGTATAGACGTCCTGAATGTCAGGAAGCTTGGCCCCAGTGATGTACTGGGCCGTACGCACTACCCTCTGTAGTGCCTTGCGGTCAGAGGCCGAGCAGTTGCCATACCAGGTGGTGATGCAACCAGTCAGGATGCTCTCGATGGTGCAGCTGTATAACTTTTTGAGGATCTGAGGACCCATGCCAAATATTTTCAGTCTCCTGAGGGGGAATAGGCTTTGTCGTGCCCTCTTCATGACTGTCTTGGTGTGTTTGGACCATGATAGTTTGTTGGTGATGTGGACACCAAGGAACTTGAAGCTCTCAACCTGTTCCACTACAGCCCCGTCGATGAGAATGGGGGCATGCTCAGTCGTCTTTTTATTCCTGTAGTCCATAATCATGTCCTTTGTCTTGATCACGTTGAGGGAGAGGTTGTTATCCTGGCACCACACGGCCAGGTCTCTGACCTCCTCCCTATAGGCTGTCTCATCGTTGTTGGTGATCAGGCCTACCACTGTTGTGTCGTCGGCAAACTTAATGATGGTGTTGGAGTCGTGCCTGGCCATGCAGTCATGGGTGAACATGGAGTACAGGAGGGGACTGAGCACTCTTTGTCTAAAGTCACTCTTTGTCATTCATTGCAGTGTTTCCATCACCCTTGTTGTCCAACAGACCAAACATTATCACAGTTATGGCTTTGCTGGCTCACATTCCTTTAAACACTATCCAGTGTGATTATCATTCCTTCAGTGATGAACCATCCATATCCACTCAGTGTGATTGCTCCATTCAAAAGTAGTTTATCTTTGTGGTTAGACTGTGGTTGTCGTAATAGGGGGTTTTAGTGGTCATGGCCTTCGTTAGCTCTCACCAGAGATTAGGGAGAATGTTTGTGAAAGCGAGAGAGAGGGGGAGTGTGTGTGATGGAGAACGTGTGTGATTGTGAGCTGGAGACTGTTGGGCGTTGTGAGAGGTGTTCTCATACTGTGAGACCTGGCCTCTACCCCAGCAGCATACTGTGAGACCTGGCCTCTACCCCAATAGCAACAGCAGCTGCCACCTGGCTAATCCTACTGTGCTCACATGGACCAGTGTGTGTGATAAGGAGGGAAAGAGAGGGTCAGAGAACCCTCCACTGGGATCACCTGGAATGTAGTTGGGGCAACGGCACCCGGCAATGCTCCAACTCTCAAAGAACACTGGGTGTTCCCAAGTACTGGCATTGTAATCTGTGTCCACTCAGTTTTCAAAACTGGCATGCCAGACATGTTGTGCTGAGTACATCACCATAACTGTAATTATCAAATACATCTACTGTGGTCACAATGCAAGGCTGGATGAATGTGTGACATTCCCACAGAAGTGACCAGTGTCCATTGTTCCGCACACTCACTTTAATAATCTATACTAGAGAAAACCGATTTATATTTTATAGCCATGGTCTGTTTCTCCCTCTCTCAGCATATAAACACTTGTCTGCCTAATCTCTATTTTTGTGTCAGTCCAAGCATTTGGCCATGTCTAGAGTGTATGTTGACCTGTCTCTTTGTCTGTGTGTGTGTTACAGTTTCCTGCTGGTGTTCAGCTGTCTGGTTCTGTCTGTGTTCTCCACCATACCAGACCATCAAAAGATAGCCAACGAAGGCCTCTTCATCCTGGTAAGCCCTCAGCCCCGGTCTCCTCCCCTCCACCATACACCCAGCTCCAGGGGCCAGATGTACCAAGCATCTCAGAGTAGGAGGGCTGATTTGGGATCAGTTTAGCCTTTTGAATAAGATTACATGGGCAGATCAGCACTTCTACTCTGAGAGGCTTGATACATACAGGCTCAGATCATCGATACACTAACTCTCTTTTTGTGATCAACTAACAGTGCAAATTGCCCCTGCCAAGTGCCAACCCACCTCAACACGAGTCTAAATCCAATAATGTGTTAGCCTGAGTACTTGTCTGGTTTTGCTTTCAACATCACTATATCAATGCCTTGTTTAGCAAGACAATGCCAGGTTGGTTAAAGCAGAGGCAGACTGGAACCTAGGTAGGTTGATGATATACTGTTCCAGTGTAAACACTGGTTAACCCACTGAATCTTCCACTCCCTTTATCTACCCTAGAATTGTAAAGGATTTGCTCGTAAGTAGTTTAGGACCAACTATATAAACCATATACTGTAACACAATTTTTCACACCTCGGTTCAAGTACTATTTGAAATCTTTCAAATACTTTGAGCGTTTACTCTAGCCTGCCTGGAGTGCCAGATGGGCGGGGTTTGTAGTTTTGGGACTGTTCTATTGGTTCCATTGCGCCAGGCAAGCTCAATTAAGCTTAGCTAAAGTATTATAAATTATTATCTGGACTGTGTGTGTACTGAATTTGAAGTGTGTTTACACAATCATACCGGGGAAGACCTACAGTGTCTGATTCTGCGTCCCGTCACGCCTGCCGCTGAGTGTGTGTGTTCCGGAGGAACGGCAGTGTAAGACTTGAAATTGAGCTCCGGTGCATCCTGTTCCCATTTATCATCCTTGAGATGTTTCTACAACTTCATTGGTGTCCACCTGTGGTAAATTCAATTGATTGGACATGATTTGGAAAGGGACACACCTGTCTATATAAGGTCCCACAGTTGACAGTGCATGGCAGAGCAAAAACCAAGCCATGAGGTCGAAGGAATTGTCCGTAGAGCTCCGAGACAGGATTGTGACGAAGGCACAGATCTGGGGAAGGGTACCAAACAATTTCTGCAGCATTAAACGTCCCCAAGAACACAGTGGCCTCCATCATTCTTAAATGGAAGAAGTTTGGAGCCACCAAGAGCAGGCCACCCGGCCAAACTGAGCAATCGGGGGAGAAGGGCCTTGGGTCAGGAAGGTGACCAAGAACCCGATGGTCACTCTGACAGAGCTCCAGAGTTCCTGTGTGGAGATGGGAGAACCTTCCAGAAGGACAATCGTCTCTGCAGCACTCCACCAATCAGGCCTTTATGGTAGAGTGGCCAGACGGAAGCCACTCCTCAGTAAAAGACACATGACAGCCCACTTGGAGTTTGCCAGAAGGCACCTAAAGGACTCTCAGACCATGAGAAACAAGATTCTCTTGTCTGATGAAACCAAGATTGAACTCTTTGGCCTGAATGCCAAGCGTCGGTCTGGAGGAAACCTGTTACCATCCCTACGGTGAAGCATGGTGGTGGAAGCATAATGCTGTGGGGATGTTTTTCAGTGGCAGGGACTGGGAGACTAGTCAGGATCGAGGGAAAGATGAAGGGTGCAAAGTACAGAGAGATCCTTGATGAAAACCTGCTCCAGAGCACTCAGGACCTCAGACTGGGGCGAAGGTTCACCTTCCAAAAAGAAAACAACCCTAAGCACACAACCAAGACAACGCAGGAGTGGGTTCGGGACAAGTCTCTGAATTTCCTTGAGTGGCCCAGCCAGAGCCCGTACTTGAACCCGATCTAACATCCTCTGGAGAGACCTGGAAATAGCTGTGCAGAAACGCTCCCCATCCAACCTGACAGAGCTTGAGAGGATCTGCAGAGAAGAATGGGAGAAACTCCCCAAATATAGGTATGCCAAGCTTTTAGCCTCATACCGAAGAAGACTGTAATCACTTCCAAAGGTGCTTCAACAAAGTACTGAGTAAATGGTCTGTATACTTATGTAAATGTGTAATTTCAGTATTTAATTTTGTATACATTTGCTAAAATTTCTAAAAACATATTTTTGCTTTGTCATTATGGGGTATTGTGTGTAGATTGATGAGGAAAAAAAAAAAAAGATTTAATCAATTTTAGAATAAGGCTGTAATGTAATAAAATGTGGAAAAAGACCAGGGGTCCGAATGCTTTCTGAATGCACTGTATAATGATCATATATATAATAAAAAGGCACTGTGTCTGTGTGTGTGTGTGTGTGTGTGTGTGTGTATATACAGTTGAAGTCAGAAGTTTACATACACCTTAGCCAAATACATTGAAACTCAGTTTTTCACAATTCCTGACATTTAATCCTAGTAAAAAATCCCTGTTTTAGGTCAGTTAGGATCACCACATTATTTTAAGAATGTGAAATTTCAGAATAATAGTAGAAAGAATTATTTATTTAAGCTTTTATTTATTTAATCACATTCCCAGTGGGTCAGAAGTTTACATACACTCAATTAGTATTTGGTAGCATTGCCTTTAAATTGTTTAACTTGGGTCAAACGTTTCGGGTAGCCTTCCACAAGCTTCCCACAATAAGTTGGGTGAATTTTGGCCCATTCCTCCTGACAGAGCTGGTGTAACTGAGTCAGGTTTGTAGGCCTCCTTGCTCACACACGCTTTTTCAGTTCTGCCCACAAGTGTTCTATAGGATTGAGGTCAGGGCGTTGTGATGGCCACTCCAATACCTTGACTTTGTTGTCCTTAAGCCATTTTGCCACAACTTTGGAAGTATGCTTGGGGTCATTATCCATTTGGAAGACCCATTTGTGACCAAGCTTTAACTTCCTGACTGATGTCTTGAGATGTTGCTTCAAAATATCCACAGAATTTTCCTTCCTCATGATGCCATCTATTTTGTGAAGTGCACCAGTCCCTCCTGCAGCAAAGCACCCCCACAGCATGATGCTGCCACTATTGTTTGTACAGATGAACGCGGTACCTTCAGGCGTTTGGAAATTGCTCCCAAGGATGAACCAGACTTGTGGAGGTCTACAAATGTTTTTTCTGAGGTCTTGGCTGATTTCTTTTGATTTTGCAATTATGTCAAGCAAAGAGGCACTGACTTTGAATGTAGGCCTTGAGATACATCCACAGGTACACCTCCAATTGACTCAAATTATGTCAATTAGCCTATCAGAAGCTTTTAAAGCCATGACACACTTTCTGGAATTTTTCAAGCTGTTTAAAGGCAGAGTCGACTTAGTGTACAGTGGGGGAAAAAAGTATTTAGTCAGCCACCAATTGTGCAAGTTCTCCCACTTAAAAAGATGAGAGAGGCCTGTAGTTGTCATCATAGGTACACGTCAACTATGACAGACAAAATGAGAATTTTTTTTCCAGAAAATCACATTGTAGGATTTTTTATGAATTTATTTGCAAATTATGGTGGAAAATAAGTATTTGGTCACCTACAAACAAGCAAGATTTCTGGCTCTCACAGACCTGTAACTTCTCATTTAAGAGGCTCCTCTGTCCTCCACTCGTTACTTGTATTAATGGCACCTGTTTGAACTTGTTATCAGTATAAAAGACACCTGTCCACAACCTCAAACAGTCACACTCCAAACTCCACTATGGCCAAGACCAAAGAGCTGTCAAAGGACACCAGAAACAAAATTGTAGACCTGCACCAGGCTGGGAAGACTGAATCTGCAATAGGTAAGCAGCTTGGTTTGAGGAAATCAACTGTGGGAGCAATTATTAGGAAATGGAAGACATACAAGACCACTGATAATCTCCCTCGATCTGGGGCTCCACGCAAGATCTCACCCCGTGGGGTCAAAATGATCACAAGAACGGTGAGCAAAAATCCCAGAACCACAAGGGGGAACCTAGTGAATGACCTGCAGAGAGCTGGGACCAAAGTAACAAAGCCTACCATCAGTAACACACTACGCCGCCAGGGACTCAAATCCTGCAGTGCCAGACGTGTCCCCCTGCTTAAGCCAGTACATGTCCAGGCCCGTCTGAAGTTTGCTAGAGTGCATTTGGATGATCCAGAAGAGGATTGGGAGAATGTCATATGGTCAGATGAAACCAAAATAGAACTCTTTGGTAAAAACTAAACTCGTCGTGTTTGGAGGACAACGAATGCTGAGTTGCATCCAAAGAACACCATACCTACTGTGAAGCATGGGGGTGGAAATATCATGCTTTGGGGCTGTTTTTCTGCAAAGGGACCAGGACGACTGATCCGTGTAAAGGAAAGAATGAATGGAGCCATGTATCGTGAGATTTTGAGTGAAAACCTCCTTCCATCAGCAAGGGCATTGAAGATTAAACGTGGCTGGGTCTTTCAGCATGACAATGATCCCAAACACACCGCCCGGGCAACGAAGGAGTGGCTTTGTAAGAAGCATTTCAAGGTCCTGGACTGGCCTAGCCAGTCTCCAGATCTCAACCCCATAGAAAATCTTTGGAGGGAGTTGAAAGTCCGTGTTGCCCAGCGACAGCCCCAAAACATCACTGCTCTAGAGGAGATCTGCATGGAGGAATGGGCCAAAATACCAGCAACAGTGTGTGAAAACCTTGTGAAGACTTACAGAAAACGTTTGACCTGTGTCATTGCCAACAAAGGGTATATAACAAAGTATTGAGAAACTTATGTTATTGACCAAATACTTATTTTCCATCATAATTTGCAAATAAATTCATAAAAAATCCTACAATGTGATTTTCTGGATTTTTTTTTCCTCATTTTGTCTGTCATAGTTGACGTGTACCTATGATGAAAATTACAGGCCTCTCAACTTTTTAAGTGGGAGTACTTGCACAATTGGTGGCTGACTAAATACTTTTTTTCCCCACTGTATGTAAACTTCTGACCCACTGGAATTGTGATACAGTGAATTATAAGTGAAATAATCTGTGTGTAAACAATTGTTGGAAAAATTACTTGTGTCATGCACAAAGTAGATGTCCTAACCGACTTGCCAAAACTATAGTTTGTTAACAAGAAATTTGTGGAGTGGTTGAAAAATGAGTATATATATATATATATATATATATATATATATATATATATATATATGTATATATATGTATATGTATATGTATGTGTATATATATATATATATGTATATATATGTGTGTGTGTGTGTCTTTTTTATTTCTAATAAATTAGCAAACATTTCTGAACCTGTTTTTGCTTTGTCATTATGGGGTATTGGGTATAGATTGAGGATTTAATTTTTTGTTTGTTTTAGAATAAGGCTGTAACGTAACAAATTATGAATAAAGTCAAGGGGTATGAATACTTTCCGTGGTCAAAAGTTTTGAGAATGACACAAATATTAATTTTCACAAAGTCTGCTGCCTCAGTTTTTATGATGGCAATTTGCATATACTCCACAATGTAATGAAGAGTGATCAGATGAATTGCAATTAATTGCAAAGTCCCTCTTTGCCATGAAAATAAACTTAATCCCAAAAACATTTCCACTGCATTTCAGCCCTGCCACAAAAAGACCAGCTGACATCATGTCTGTGATTCTCTCGTTAACACAGGTGAGAGTGTTGACGAGGACACTCTGTCATGCTGATTGAGTTAGAATAACAGACTGGAAGCTTTAAAAGGAGGGTGGTTCTTGAAATCATTGTTCTTCCTCTGTTAACCATGGTTACCTGCAAGAAAACACATGCCGTCATAATTGCTTTGCACAAAAAGGGCTTCACAGGCAAGGATATTGCTGCTAGTAAGATTGCACCTAAATCAACCATTTATCGGATCATCAAGAACTTCAAGGACAGAGGTTCAATTGTTGTGAAGATGGCTTCAGGGCACCCAAGAAAGTCCAGCAAGCGTCAGGACCGTCTCCTAAAGTTGATGCAGCTGCTGGATTGGGGCACCACCAGTGCAGAGCTTGCTCAGGAATGGCAGCAGTCAGGTGTGAGTGCATCTGCACGCACAGTGAGGCAAAGACTTTTGGAGGATGGCCTGGTTTCAAGAAGGGCAGCGAGGAAGCCACTTCTCTCCAGGAAACACATCAGGGACAGACTGATATTCTGCAAAAGGTACAGGGATTGGACTGCTGAGGACTGGGGTAAAGTAATTTTCTCTGATGAATCCCCTTTCCGATTGTTTGGGGCTTCCGGAAAAAAGCTTGTCCGGAGAAGACAAGGTGAGCGCTACCATCAGTCCTGTGTCATGCCAACAGTAAAGCATCCTGAGACCATTCATGTGTGGGGTTGCTTCTCAGCCAAGGGAGTGGGCTCACTCACAATTTTGCTTAAGAACACAGCCATGAATAAAGAATGGTACACATCCTCCGAGAGCAACTTCTCCCAACCATCCAAGAACAGTTTGGTGACGAACAATGCCTTTTCCAGCATGATGGAGCAACTTGCCATAAGGCAAAAGTGATAACTAAGTGGCTCGGGGAAGAAAACATCGACATTTTGGGTCCATGGTCAGGAAACTCCCCAGACCTTAATCCTCTCTCTGTGTTCTCTCTCTGTCTCCCCCTACAGGAGTTTGATGATCGGGGTGTTCTCTCTCTGTCTCCCCCTACAGGAGTTTGTGATGATCGGGGTGTTCTCTCTCTGTCTCCCCCTACAGGAGTTTGTGATGATCGGGGTGTTCTCTCTCTGTCTCCCCCTACAGGAGTTTGTGATGATCGGGGTGTTCTCTCTCTGTCTCCCCCTACAGGAGTTTGTGATGATCGTGGTGTTTGGTCTGGAATACGTTGTGAGGGTTTGGGCGTCCGGCTGCTGCTGTCGCTACAGAGGATGGCAGGGGAGACTACGCTTCGCCAGAAAACCCTTCTGTGTCATAGGCAAGACACTGTGTGTGTGTGTCTGTTTACCTACAAGAAAATGTGTATGTGCACTTACAATGTGCATTTTGATACATGAGGTTGGTTGATTGATTGCATTTAATTGATGATTAGAAGTAGCAGGCTGCTCCAGCCAGAGACAACATGACATACATTGTTTCCCAAGAGCAATAGCTAATGCATAGTTAATGATCTATTGATATGTGCCTGAGTTTACTGGGACTGAGTGTGTGTACTGGATGTGCAATGTGCATCTCTCTCTTTCTCTCACCCCCCTCTCGCTCTCCTCTCTTTCTCCTTTCTCCCCCTCTACTCTTTCACCCCCCACCCTTTCTCCCCCTCTACTCTTTCACCCCCCCCCCCGCCTTTCTCCCCCCCTCTTCCCTCCATAGACTTCATAGTGTTTGTGGCGTCGTTGGCGGTGATCGCAGCGGGCACCCAGGGGAACATCTTTGCCACCTCTGCCCTGCGCAGCATGCGGTTCCTCCAGATCCTCCGGATGGTACGCATGGACAGACGAGGAGGCACCTGGAAACTACTGGGCTCTGTGGTCTACGCCCACAGCAAGGTGGGCACACACACCAACACACACAGTGGATGATGAAACGACTAGTATTAGTGATATGTGGTCAAAGGAAAATGAGGGTGGGAGTTAGACTTTATGACCACCACAAGACACCCACATATACTGTACACATACTGAAAGGTTGGGGTCACTGACCTCAAACTATATCCCCCTTAGACTGGTAATTAGGCTGAACTCTGAAAAAGTAACAGCCAAATACACCACACACACACACACACACACACACACACACACACACGGTGATGTCAGGTGATGATGATTATAGTGTTGTCCATTGATGATGATGATGATTTAGTTTTTTCAGGTGATGTTGATGATTATAGTGTTGTCAGGTGGTGATGATTATAGTGTTTTCAGGTGATGGTTATTATTGTATTGTCAGGTGATGATTATAGTGTTTTCAGGTGATGATGATGATTATAGTATTGTCAGATGATGATGATTATAGTATTGTCAGGTGATGAGATGATGATGATGATTGTAGTGTTGTCAGGTGATGATGATGGGTTTGCTCTTTAATGTTTGGCATATATTGATTGATGTTAATTGATTATGGTTTTGATGATATTATGATAATAACTACCCCCCTCCCCCTTTCTCTGTCTCAGGAGCTCATTACAGCGTGGTACATTGGTTTCCTGGTCCTGATCTTTGCCTCCTTCCTGGTTTACCTGGCAGAGAAGGACGTCAACACAGAGTTCAACACCTACGCAGACTCCCTCTGGTGGGGAACGGTCAGTACCACATACTCACTCACTCTCTCACTCACTCACACACACACACACACACACACACACACACACACACACACACACACACACGAAAGATGGCGTTGCAGTGGATAGCAGCCTGCTATTGTTGGAAAAGGACCCGTACGCATTTCAGTTAGTCTACACCTGTTGTTTACGAAGCATGTGACAAATAACATTTGATTTGATTTGACACACAGAGACCCACTGACTTGGGTATGAAATTCCCTTACTCCAGATCTAGGATGAGACTCACCAATAGACAATAAGGTCTCTCTAGTACCATGCAGTAATCTAAATCAAGACTGTTTCTGTTTTACTAGTATAGCTCTCTATAGTATTTACCACTAGAAGACTTCTTCTCACACTCTGTGTGTGTGTGTGGGGGTTTCTACACCCAGATAACTCTCACCACCATCGGCTATGGTGACAAGACACCCCGCACCTGGTTGGGGCGGCTCCTAGCTGCCGGCTTCGCGCTCCTGGGTGTGTCCTTCTTCGCCCTTCCTGCCGTGAGTCTCTCTCATTGGTCCACATCACTGTCAGTTCCCCTCCCAGCCAATCGGAGCTCATGCCTTTGGCCCTCCCTCTGACCCCTCTCTCAGGGTATCCTGGGGTCAGGCTTTGCCCTGAAGGTGCAGGAGCAGCACAGACAGAAGCACTTTGAGAAGAGGAGGACTCCTGCTGCCAACCTTATACAGGTGACCTCATATAGCTCAGGTAGCATCCACTCAATCAACAGACTAGGTCATGACAACTGAACCCAGCAACAAATTCCTGTAAGATTGAATAATTTTTCTTTAGTGGCTGAAGGTGTGTATGTGTTCCAGGCTGCGTGGCGTCTGTACTCTACTGATGCTCAGCACTCCTACCTGACAGCCACATGGTACTTCTATGACAGCATGCTTCCATCCTTCAGGTAGGTACTCCCCTCCTCTCCAATAATGCCGCCGTTGGGTGGTTATGTGTTGCTGCTGGTCGACCCATGGATTTAACCATCCCCAATGCACGTGAAATTAAAAGGACAACATGTTTGTACAGGTAGATTTGACTTAGGTGTGACTTGGAGTAGCAAGCGTGTCTCACCTATCCTAAAATAATGTGGTTTTGAAAGCCAGCTGACACTGCTTGAACATTGAGAGAGCATTATAGGGAGATTAGGACAGGCTGTACAGATGAATTATAGGATCTAGGAAGAGAACCTAAATGTAACTTGCACCTACAGTTGAAGTCAGAAGTTTACAAACACCTTAGCCAAATACATTTAAACTAAGTTTTTCACATTTCCTGACATTTAATCCTAGTAAAATTCCCTGTCTTAGGTCATTTAGGATCACCACTTTATTTTAAGAATGTGAAATGTCAGAATAATAGTAGAGAGAATGATTTATTTCAGCTTTTATTTCTTTCATCACATTCCCAGTGGGTCAGAAGTTTACATACACTCAATTAGTATTTCATAGCGTTGCCTTTAAATTGTTTAATTTGGGTCAAACATTTCGGGTAGCCTTCCACAAGCTTCCCACAATAAGTTGGGTGAATTTTGGCCCATTCCTCCTGACAGAGCTGGTGTAACTGAGTCAGGTTTGTAGGCCACCTTGCTCGCACATGCTTTTTCAGTTCTGCCCACAAATGTTCTATAGGATTGAGGTCAGGGCTTTGTGATGGCCACTCCAATACCTTGACTTTGTTGTCCTTAAGCCATTTTGCCACAACTTCGGAAGTATGCCTGGGGTCATTGTCCATTTGGAAGACCCATTTGCGACCAAGTTTTAACTTCCTGACTGATGTCTTGAGATGTTGCTTCAATATATCCACATCATTTTCCTTCCTCATGATGCCATCTATTTTGTGAAGTGCACCAGTCCCTCATGCAGCAAAGCACCCCCACAGCATTATGCTGCCACCCCCGTGCTTCACGGTTGGGATGGTGTTCTTCGGCTTGCAAGCATCCTCCTTTCTCCTCCAAACATAACAATGGTCATTATGGCCAAACAGTTCTATTTTTGTTTCATCAGACCAGAGGACATTCTCCAAAAAGTACGATCTTTGTCCCCATGTGCAGTTGCAAACCGTAGTCTGGCTTATTTATGGCGGTTTTGGAGCAGTGGCTTCTTCCTTGCTGAGCGGCCTTTCAGGTTATGTCGATATAGGACTCGTTTTACTGTGGATATAGATACTTTTGTACCCGTTTCCTCCAGCATCTTCACAAGGTCCTTTGCTGTTGTTCTGGGATTGATTTGCACTTTTCGCACCAAAGTACGTTCATCTCTAGGAGACAGAACTCGTCTCCTTCCTGAGCGGTATGACGGCTGCGTGGTCCCATGGGGTTTATACTTGCGTACTATTGTTTGTACAGATGAACGCGGTACCTTCAGGCGTTTGGAAATTGCTCCCAAGGATGAACCAGACTTGTGGAGGTCTACAATTTCTTTTCTGAGGTCTTGGCTGATTTCTTTTGATTTTCCCATGATGTCAAGCAAAGAGGCACTGAGTTTGAATGTAGGCCTTGAGATACATCCACAGGTACACCTCCAATTGACTCAAATGATGTCAATTAGCCTATCAGAAGCTTCTAAAGCCATTTTCTGGAAATTTCCAAGCTGTTTAAAGGCACTAAGTCAACTTAGTGTATGTAAACTTCTGACCCACTGGAATTGTGATACAGTGAATTATAAGTGAAATAATCTGTCTGTAAACAATTGTTGGAAAAATTACTTGTGTCATGCACAAAGTAGATGTCCTAACCGACTTGCCAAAACTATAGTTTGTTAACAAGAAATTTGTGGAGTGGTTGAAAAACGATTTTTAATGACTCCAACCTAAGTGTATGTAAACTTGACACACACACACACACACATGAACATACACACATGTACAAAAATGATCAATATCCCAGCAATTGAGTTGGTTTTACCAGTGGTGACCGTGGGCATTCTATCCTCCTGATCTAAAATGGTGGGGTGCACTTTCATTCATTTTCATTCTCCCTTTTTAAGTTCTGCACGTTTCTCCATTGTTTATCTGTTCATTTCTTAAGATTGTATTCTCCTATTTTATGTAAGTATTTACATATTAATTTGACTAATTTTGTTTGTTTAAAAAGAGGGGGGCTTTCATGATTTACATTTGCCATTTTTGCCTCTTAGCTCTGTGTCCAGTAACAAAAGTGTGTTGATGGCGCCATCAATATTTCTCAGACTTCATTTTGATGAATTACATATAAATGATCCCCCTCTTTTTAATGTTTTGACCCTTGATTTGACATCCTTTTTATAAGTTGTTGTTTTGTCGTTTCTTTCTTTTGTTTTTGTTTTTTGTGCACATGGGGTCAGAGAACTGACTCTACTGTTCAGTCACCTTCAGCGACGGCGTAGTGCCAAGAAGGTCCTTCACAACTCCCACCACACCCTGCTGTCCGGGCTACGGCCCTACAGCTCCCCCTACCTGTCAGGGGACAGGTACGCATGTACTACACACACACACACACACACACAGAGAGATATACGACAGACTGATATATACAGTGGCTTGCGAAAGTATTCACCCCCTTGGCATTTTTCCTATTTTGTTGCCTTACAACCTGGAATTAAAATAGATTTTTTGGGGGTTTGTATCATTTGATTTACACAACATGCCTACCACTTTGAAGATGCAAAATATTTTTTCTTGTGAAATAAGACAAAAAAACAGACCTTGAGCATGCATAAGTCAATACTTTGTAGAGCCACCTTTTGCAGCAATTAATAAGCTTGGCACATCTAGCCACTGGGATTTTTGCCCATTCTGCAAGGCAAAACTGCTCCAGCTCCTTCAGGTTGGATGAGATCTGCTGGTGTACAGCAATCTTTAAGTCATACCACAGATTTTCAATTGGATTGAGGTCTGGCCTTTGACTAGGCCATTCCAAGACATTTAAATGTTTCCCCTTAAACCACTCAAGTGTTGCTTTAGCAGTATGCTTAGGGTCATTGTCCTGCTGGAAGGTGAACCTCCGTCCTAGTCTCAAATCTCTGGAAGACTGAAACCGGTTTCCCTCAAGAATTTCCCTGTATTTAGCGCCATCCATCATTCCTTCAATTCTGACCAGTTTCCCAGTTTCCCAGTCCCTGCCAATGCAAAAACATATCCACAGCATGATGCTGCCACCACCATGCTTCACTGTGGGGATGGTGTTCTTAGGGTGATGAGAGGTGTTGGGTTTGTGCCAGACATAGCGTTTTCCTTGATGGTCAAAAAGCTCAATTTTAGTCTCATCTGACCAGAGTACGTTCTTCCATATGTTTGGGGAGTCTCCCACATGCCTTTTGGAGAACACCAAACGTGTTTGCTTATTTTTTTCTTTAAGCAATGGCTTTTTTTCTGGCCACTCTTCTGTAAAGCCCAGCTCTGTGGAGTGTACGGCTTAAAGTGGTCCTATGGACAGATACTCTAATCTCCGCTGTGGAGCTTTGCAGCTCCTTCAGGGTTATCTTTGGTCTCTTTGTTGCCTCTGATTAATGTCGTACTTGCCTGGTCTGTGAGTTTTGGTGGGCGGCCCTCTCTTGGCAGGTTTGTTGTGGTGCCATATTCTTCCCATTTTTTAATAATAATAATGGATTTAATGGTGCTCCGTGGGATGTTCAAAGTTTCGAATATTTTTTTATAACCCAACCCTGATCTGTACTTCTCCACAACTTTGTCCCTGACCTGTTTGGAGAGTTCCTTGGTCTTCATGGTGCCACTTGCTTGGTGGTGCCCCTTGCTTAGTGGTGTTGCAGACTCTGGGGCCTTCCAGTACAGGTGTATATATACTGAGATCATGTGACAGTATATGGGCGGCAGGTAGCTTAGTGGTTAAGACCGTTGTGCCAGTAACCGAAAGGTTGCTGGTTCTAATCCCCGAGCCGACTAGGTGAAAAATCTGTCGATGTGCCCTTGAGCAAGGCACTTAACCCTAATTGCTCATGTAAGTCGCTCTGGATAAGAGCGTCTGCTAAATGACTAAAATGAAAAATAAAATGAAATGAAAAGTGACACTTAGATTGCACACAGGTGGACTTTATTTAACTAATTATGTGACTTCTGAAGGTAATTTGTTGCACCAGATCTTATTTAGTGGCTTCATAGCAAAGGGTGTGAATACATACGCACGCACCTCTTTTCCGTAATTTATTTTTTAGAATTGTTTGAAACAAGTTATTTTTTTCATTTCACTTCACCAATTTGGACTTTTGTGTATGTCCATTACATGAAATCCAAATAAAAATCCATTTAAATTACAGGTTGTAATGCAGCAAAATAGGAAAAACGCCAAAGGGGATGAATACTTTTGCAAGGCACTGTAGATGCATACTGACATATACACAGGAAAAGATCACCGTAACACACGCACTCACTCACACGCTCTCATTTGTGACTGTGGTTCACCAGAGGATACCGCGGGTTTAACTCCTTATAGCATCGAGCTGGTTTAGAAAGAAATGCTGGCTGTTCCCTGGTCTGTGGTTCCTGTGTGGATGTGCTGTTGTGTATATAACCACCTGTCACTAATACTGATTCCAGACCTGTGTGTAAATAACAGCACCACCTGCTCCATCTCTGTCTGCCTCTCATTCACTTTCCTCGTCTGATTCATCCTCATGTCAACTCCATCACCCTCATCCATTCATCCTCTCTCTCTCTCTCTCTCTCTCTCTCTCTCTCTCTCTCTCTCTCTCTCTCTCTCTCTCTCTCTCTCTCTCTCTCTCTCTCTCTCTCTCTCTCTCTCTCTCTCTCTCTCTCTCTCTCTCTCTCTCTCTCTCTCTCGTCATCTGCTTCTCTTCCATGCCTTCCCTCCTTCAACCCTGTTCTCAGGAAGGCAGAAGTCCCTTGCAGGTTTGTTCTTGTCTTCTGAATGTGTGTGTCTCTGCATTCTCTCTCTGACAAATCCAGCTAGGAAGTCCTCTGATCATACAGGCATGGTTCCAACATAGTAATGGGAAAAACAATGGGGGACAACCCAGCATGACCGATGCATACAATAACATGCCATGTTTTCCAAGGTATATGTTTGGTCTTGTAGCCCCTCAATATGAACCAGATTATACTGTATTTGTTGTACAGTAGATTGAATAGTACTGCATGTACAGAAATATCTAATTAACACACATTGATGGCAGTGTGTCTCCCAAGTCAAAAAGCCAATGGATAGGTGTGGAGCTAATTACTTAGACCTTCTGGAAAGGCGGCTGAAGTCTAATCATGGATATACTCAAGTGGACTGCTTCCTCTACATACTCTCCTACTACCTACAGTACATCCCCAACTCAACACCTCCCTCCTCAATGGGGTGTGTGTCTCAGTAAATTGATGTAGCTTTCTTTCGTTGCCTCCTTTCCTTCGTCTGGTCTGAAACCAAAGATGTAGGCGAAAGCAATATGTTGGGGGCCAACAGGGACACATGCTTTCACTGGCAAACCTTCAAGGTGAAAGGAAGCCATTTAAGACTGTTGAGTTGCAGTAGTGGGCTACTCCTTTTCACCTCCCTCTGCCCCTCACCTTTCTGATCTCACTACCTGCGTACCCTGCCTCCTCTCTCCCAATTATCCTTTCCTCCTCCTCCTCTTCTCCCCCCCACCCCCTCTTCTTCTCCTCCCCACCCCCTCTTCTTCTCCTCCTCTTCTCTCCATTTCTTCTCTCCTCCTCTTAATCTCCTCCTCTTCCTTTCCTCCTCTTCCTTTCCTCCTCTGCACCCCTCACCCTTTCTTCTCCTCTTCTCCTCTCCTCTCCTCTTCTCCTCTCCTCTTCTCCTCTCTCCTCCTCTTCTCCTCTCTCCTCCTCCTCTTCTCCTTCGTCCTCTTCCTCTTCTCCTCTCCTCCTCCTCTCCTCCTCTTCTCCTCACCCTCCCTCTGCCTTGTGTCTCCTCAGTCAGTTTGTTTCTAAAAAGCGGGGTCTCTTCTGGATTCACGCTGGCCGCAAGCAGCAGAGGTATCCACGGTGACAAGCCTGTGCACGGGGCACGCCAGCACCCCATCCTCCCTTACTCACACACTACCCCCTTCACTCTGCCTGAGAGTCCCAAAGCCTTCTGGCCCAGTGCAGTGTGTGTCTCTGTAAATTTTCTCCTTCGAATAAGGAGTTGGTGCCTCGAAATATCCCACTTTCAATAAGGAGTTGGTTTTAGTCTCTTCATTTAGCATAGTGTGAAGACACTCGTCATTGAGGATGGTCATCAGGCTAAAAATGGCTGAAATTTGTTGAACATAAATTGCAATTGTAATTGATCTTTGAGAATGGGAAACACTCTGCTCTGGTGTAGACATATTGGACTGAGCCTTTACTGTGTGAGTTAATGACAGGGTGTTCTGTTTAAAGGACAACTGTTGTAAACCACTTTCTTTCAGTGAACTGGAGGACACAATAAACCATGCATTCTTTATTGGAAAACCAAAGGAATTCTTAGGAATGTTTCATGGTTTATGTGGATCTAATGTCAGCATTGGCCTCCTCACACTCTTACAGATTTTTTAAAATAACATATTTAACCTTTTGTACAGAAGGTTGTGCAAAATGTTTTTTTTATTTTTTATGAAAAGGTCAAATAGTTAGAAAGTCACGCATTCTGTTTTCTTAATACAGTTGCATGACTGTTAATTGTACACATCTTTCACGCATGCTTTCTTTGATCAATTCTGCTCTGTAGTGATTTCTGGAGAGATGGTTCAAATTATTCTGCATGCAATGCAACCATATCCGTGTTGTACTTTTGCGAATCGTTCCCACTCAACAAAAACCCATGTAGAAACATTTCCCTCCCGATAGATTTTTCCCTCTCGTCTGCTAAAGTGTTTCTCTTCAAATCCTTTGCTCAGTATACCGTGCATGTCTTTGGAGGATATAGCTGTATTTCTCACCCTAAATATGTCCCTTTTATTTTATTTCCTTCCCAATGGCATGCAAAGGGCTAACAGTAATTCAACATCTTACTCTGTCCACCCTCCCCCTAAGTCAACCTGAGCATTTCAGCTCCGACGTATGAAATGCCATTTCCCCTAATGGTCTTTCAGCTATTGAAATATTAATTTAAATGGCAGGCCAGCGCACAAACAAGGATTATATCAGCGTAAACAACATGTCTCTAATCGTTCTCTGGTGCGTGACATTTGAAATGCTTTGTGAATTTGTAACATGTAAGTGGTCAGAGTGTACGTCCCAAATTGCACCCTATTCCCTATATATACACCTTTTAACCTATGGGCCCTGGTCATAAGTAGTGCATTATAAAGGGAATAGGGTGCTGTTTGGAACGTAAACAGAGAGAGATTAAAGTACATTCTCAATGCTACAGTACCTTATGGGTATAGAGTACTGACTGTTAGGAGGACTCTGTTGTCTTGAATGGCCTCATGCTGTCTTCTCAGTGGAAAACAGACATCCTCAGCCGCTCTCGTTATGCCTTACTGTGCATAATAGCAGTCTGGTTAAGGGGTTTGGTGAGAGATAGAGATGCCATCCCTGTCATAGTGTTGATGCCCATGTGCTTATTCACACTTGGAAGTGCATACATTGCTTTTGGAAAATATTCAGAACCCTTTACTTTTTCCATATTTTCTAACGTTACAGCCTTATTCTAAAATGGATAAAATTGATTTTTTTCCCTCATCAATCTACACACAATACCCCATAATGACAAAGCGAAAACAGGTTTTTCGAAAATTTAACTTTTTCCCTTTCGTCTGCTAAAATGTTTCTCTTCAAATCCTTTGCTCAGTATACCGTGCATGTCTTTGGAGGATATAGCTGTATTTTTCACCCTAAATACGTCCCTTTTATTTTATTTCCTTCCCAATGGCATGCAAAGGGCTAACAGGAATTCAACATCTTACTCTGTCCACCCTCCCTTTCTAAGTCAACCTGAGCATTTCAGCTCCGACGTATGAAATGCCATTTCCCGTAATGGTCTTTTCAGCTATTGAAATATTAATTTAAATGGCAGGCCAGCACACAAACAAGGATTATATCAGCGTAAACAAAACGCCAAGGGGGATGAATACTTTTGCAAGGCACTGTAGATGCACACTGACATACACATACATACATACACACACACACACACACACACACACACACACACACACACACACACAAGAAAAGATCACTGTGACACACGCACTCACTCACACGCACTCATTACTCACGCTTTACTCAGTACTTTGTTGAAGCACCTTTGGCAGTGAATACAGCCTCAAGTCTTCTTGGGTATGACGCTACAAGCTTGGCAAACCTGTATTTGGGGAGTTTCTCCCATTCTTCTCTGCAGATCCTCTCAAGCTCTGTCAGGTTGGATGGGGAGCATCGCTGCACAGCTATTTTCAGGTCTTTTTACTGAGTGGGTTCCGTCTGGCCACTCTACCGTAAAGGCCTGATTGGTGGAGTGCTGCAGAGATGGTTGTCCTTCTGGAAGGTTCTCCCATCTCCACAGAGGTACTCTGGAGCTCTGTCAGAGTGCCCATCGGGTTCTTGGTCACCTCCCTGACCAAGGCCATTCTCCCCCGATTGCTCTGTTTGGCCGGGCGGTTGGTGGTTCCAAACTTCTTCTATTTAAGAATAATGGAGGCCACTGTGTTCTTGGGGACCTTAAATACTGCAGACATTTTTTGGTACCCTTCCCCAGATCTGTGCCTCGACACAATCCTGTCTCGTAGCTCTACAGACAATTCCTTCAACCTCATGGCTTTTGCTCTGACATGCACTATCAACTGTGGGGCCTTATATAGAAAGGTGTGTGTCTTTCCAAATCAGGTCCAATCAATTGAATTTACCACAGGTGGACAACAATCAAGTTGTAGAAACATCTCAAGGATGATCAATGTAAACAGGATGCACCTGAACTCAATTTCGAGTCTCATGGCAAAGGGTATGAATCCTTATGCAAATAAGGTATTTATGGGATTTATTGTAAATAAATGTGCAGAAATTTCTAAAAACCTGTTTTCGCTTTATTTAATCAATTTTAGAATAAGGCTGTAACGTAACAAAATGTGGAAAAAGTCAAGGTCTGAATACTTTCCGAATGCACTATATAGGAGTTAGTGATGCATTCTGTTTTCACCCCCCCGTCCCCCGTCAGCCAGTCAGTAAATCAGCCAGTCAGTCAACCAGTAAATCAGCCAGTCATTAAATCAGCCAGTCAGTCAGTGAATCTGCCAGTCAGTAAATCATCCAGCCAGTCAGTAAATCCAAATCCAAATAAAATTTTATTTGTCACATACACGTGTTTAGCAGATGTTATAGCGGGTGTAGCGAAATGCTTGTGCTTCTAGCTCCGACAGTGCAGTAATATCTAACAATTTCACAACATATACCCAATACACACACAACTAGTAAGGAATGGGATTTTAAGAATATATACATATATGGACAAGCAATGACAGAGCGGCATGGACTAAGGTACAGTAGAATATTATAGAATAGAATGCAGTATATACAGTGAGGGGAAAAAAGTATTTGATCCCCTGCTGATTTTGTACGTTTGCCCACTGACAAAGACATGATCAGTCTATAATTTTAATGGTAGGTTTATTTGAACAGTGAGATACAGAATAACCACAAAAAAATCCAGGAAAACACATGCAAAAATGTTATAAATTGATTTGCATTTTAATGACGGAAATAAGTATTTGACCCCTCTGCAAAACATGACTTAGTACTTGGTGGCAAAACCCTTGTTGGCAATCACAGAGGTCAGACGTTTCTTGTAGTTGGCCACCAGATTTGCACACATCTGAGGAGGGATTTTGTCCCACTCCTCTTTGCAGATCTTCTCCAAGTCATTAAGGTTTTGAGGCTGACGCTTGGCAACTGGAACCTTCAGCTCCATCCACATATTTTCTATGGGATTAAGGTCTGGAGACTGGCTAGGCCACTCCAGGACCTTAATGTGCTTCTTCTTGAGCCACTCCTTTGTTGCCTTGGCCGTGTGTTTTGGGTCATTGTCATGCTGGAATACCCATTCACGACCCATTTTCAATGCCCTGGCTGAGGGAAGGAGGTTCTCACCCAAGATTTGATGGTACATGGCCCCGTCCATCGTCCCTTTGATGCGGTGAAGTTGTCCTGTCCCCTTAGCAGAAAAGCACCCCCAAAGCATAATGTTTCCACCTCCATGTTTGACGGTGGGTATGGTGTTCTTGGGGTCATAGGCAGCATTCCTCCTCCTCCAAACACGGCGAGTTGAGTTGATGCCAAAGAGCTCCATTTTGGTCTCATCTGACCACAACACTTTAACCCAGTTCTCCTCTGAATCATTCAGATGTTCATTGGCAAACTTCAGACGGGCCTGTATATGTGCTTTCTTGAGCAGGGGGACCTTGCGGGCACTGCAGGATTTCAGTCCTTCACGGCGTCATTGATAAGATCCTCCCGTGTAGTTCTGGGCTGATTCCTCACCGTTCTCATGATCATTGCAACTCCACGAGGTGAGATCTTGCATGGAGCCCCAGGCCGAGGGAGATTGACAGTTATTTTGTGTTTCTTCCATTTGCGAAAAATCGCACCAACTGTTGTCACCTTCTCACCAAGCTGCATGGCGATGGTATTGTAGCCCATTCCAGCCTTGTGTAGGTCTACAATCTTGTCCCTGACATCCTTGGAGAGCTCTTTGGTCTTGGCCATGGTTGAGAGTTTGGAATCTGATTGATTGATTGCTTCTGTGAACAGGTGTCTTTTATACAGGTAACAAACTGAGATTAGGAGCACTCCCTTTAAGAGTGTGCTCCTAATCTCAGCTCGTTACCTGTATAAAAGACACCTGGGAGCCAGCAATCTTTCTGATTGAGAGGGGGTCAAATACTTATTTCCCTCATTAAAATGCAAATCAATTTATAACATTTTTGACATGCATTTTTCTGGATTTTGTTGTTGTTATTCTGTCTCTCACTGTTCAAATAAACCTACCATTAAAATTATAGACTGATCATTTCTTTGTCAGTGGGAAAACATACAAAAGCAGCAGGGGATCAAATACTTTTTTTCCCTCACTGTACATATGAGATGAGTAGTGCAAGATATGTAAACATTATTAAAGTGACTAGTGTTCCATTTCTTAAAGTGGCCAGTGATTTCAATGGGCAGCAGCAGCCTCTAATGTGCTAGTGATGGCTATTCAACAGTCTGATGGCCTTGAGATAGAAGCTGTTTTTCCATTCCCTCAGTCCCAGCTTTGATGCACCTGTACTGACCTCGCCTTCTGGATGATAGCAGGGTGAACAGGCAGTGGCTCGGGTGGTTGATGTCCTTGATGATCTTTTTGGCCTTACTGTGACATCGGGTGTTGTATATAACAGTAATCCTTCTACCCCCCCATAAAAAAAACATAAAAAAAGATTTAAAAAAAAAAAGGTGGTTGTCCCACTGGCTATCATAAGTTGAATGCACCAATTTGTAAGTCGCTCTGGATAAGAGCGTCTGCTAAATGACGTAAATGTATGTGTCTTGGAGGGTGGGTAGTTTGCCCCCGGTAATGCGTTCGGCAGACCGCACCACCCTCTGGAGAGCCCTGCAGTTGTGGGCGGTGCAGTTGCCGTACCAGGCGGTGATACAGCCCGACAGGATGCTATCAATTGTGCATCTGTAAAAGTTTGTTAGGGTTTTAGGTGCTAAGCCGAATTTCTTCATCCTCCTGAGGTTGAAGAGGCTCTGTTGCGCCTTCTTCACCACACTGTCTGCGTGGGTGGACCATTTCAGTTTGTCGGTGATGTGTACGCCAAGGAACTTGAAGCTTTCCACCTTCTCCACTGCTGTCCCGTTGATGTGGATAGGGGGGTGCACCCTCTGCTGTTTCCTGAAGTCCACGATCATCTCCTTTTGTTTTGTTGATGTTAAGTGAGGTGAGGTTATTTTCCTGGCACCACACTCCCAGAGCCCTCACTTCCTCCCTGTAGGCGTTCTCGTCATTGTTGGTAATCAAGCTGTTGTGTCATCTGCAAACTTGATGATTGAGTTGGAGGCGTGCTTGGCCACGCAGTCATGGGTGAACAGGGAGTACAGGAGGGGGCTGAGCAAGCACCCTTGTGGGGCCCCAGTGTTGAGGATCAGCGAAGTGGAGATGTTAGGGATGACATCTGGGCCAACAGCCTTGCGGGGGTTAACATGCTTAAAGTCTTAATCACGTCGGCCATGGAGAAGGAGAGGCCACAGTCCTTGGTAGTGGGCCTCGTCAGTGGCACTGTGTTATCCTCAAAGCGGGCGAAGAAGGAGTTTTGCTTGTCTGGAAGCGAGACGTTGGTGTCGGCGACGTGGCTGGTTTTCTTTTTGTAGTCCGTGATTGTCTGTAGACCCCGCCACATACGTCTCGTGTCTGAGCCGTTGAATTGCGACTCCACTTTGTCTCTATACTGATGTTTTGCCAGTTTAATTGCCTTGCAGAGTGAGTAGCTACACTGTTTGTATTCTGCCATATTCCTAGTCACCTTGCCATGGTTGAATGCGGTGGTTCGCGCTTTTAGATTTGCACGAATGCTGCCGTCTATCCACGGTTTCTGGTTAGGGTAGATTTTAATAGTCACAGTGGGCACAACATCACCTATACACTTCTTGATAAACTCAGTCACTGTTTCAGTGTATTCGTCTAAATTATTTTCGGAAGCTACCCAGAACATATCCCAGTCCGTGTGATCAAAACAATCTTGAAGCGTGGATTCCGATTGGTCAGACCAGCGTTGAATAGTCCTTAGCACGGGTACTTCCTGTTTGAGTTTCTGCCTATAGGAAGGGAGAAGCAAAATGGAGTCGTGGTCAGATTTGCCGAAAGGAGGGCGGGCGAGTGCCTTATAACCATCCCGGAAGTTTGAATAGCAATGGTCGAGGATTTTAGCAGCACGAGTACAACAGTCGATATGTTGATAGAACTTTGGCAGCCTAGTCCTCAAATTTGCTTTGTTAAAATCCCCTGCTACAATAAATGCAGCCTCAGGATATGTGGTTTGCAGTTTTCATAAATCAGCCAGCCAGTCAGTAAATCAGCCAGCCAGTCAGGAAATCAGACAGCCAGCCAGTCAGTCAGTAAATCAGTCAGTCATGTATGTGTGTAATCTCCCTGTCTGAAGGTATTTCTCTGTTATTTTGTCTGTGCTTTGTTGGTCACTGAGTATGCTATGTGTGACTGTTGTAATGGGAGTCAGTAGCTACACACTATCTAGTGTACTGCTGTGTGTACCTGCTAACTACCTGGGACTGCTGCTCTGCTGATTGGCTAAACTCAGGGTCTAAAACAACTGGATCATCTACTGGACACTATGGACCTATATTCAATTATGAAAATCACACAACAGAACTCTAAGGATGTCCTAAGTGGCAGATAATAGTGGTAATTAATTCAATAAACATGTGGACACAGGTTCATTTCCTTCATTGTTCCAGCAGCAGCAAAATGGGATTCCGAGACCGGATGCGGCTGAACAACTCCCGTTCGTCCCAGACGAGTCGGAACAAGGCATCCCCGCTGCCTCCCGGGACGAGTGTCCGCCAGTCGCCCAGCACAGAGAACGTCCCAGAAGCCACCAGTCCCGGAAAGGTGCAGAAGAGCTGGAGCTTCAACGACCGCACGCGGTTCCGCACCTCCCTACGACTCAAACCCAGACCTCCTACAGACGGTGGGAACTGGGACTTAACTCACTCCCACAAACACATACACACTTATACAGTACATACTGACATACTGTCTCTCTCACGTATGTTCTTGTACGCACTCACTCACTCCTTCCCTCTCACCCTAACTGTATTGTTGCTGTCCTGTCTCCAGTGGAAGGAGTAGGGGAGGACAGTGTTGAGGACAAACCATATTGTGATGTAGCCATGGAGGAGGTGATCCCAGCAGTGAAGACCTTGATACGGGCTGTTAGGTGAGTCCTATACCCTCTCTCACAGCACACCTACCTGTACCCACAGGGTACCTACTGGCCCACATCATGATGGAACCAGGTCACCTGTCTCCTCTCTGGTCCTAAAGTCGCCATAGGCCCTTGTATTATATTTGGGCCTACAGTACTTCCTGTTATGGTGGCTGGAGTAAGATGAATGCCCGGCTCCTCCAGTGGGCTCTGGCCGTGTGCAGTTTCAGCTGACGGTAGGGAAATATCCTCTTTAGTGTGGTAACTGATCCTTCCTGCCGCAGGCCAGGTTCTCGGCTCTGACCTTGTCTCAGTCAATCGGTCCGGTGCTAGAGGGCAGCTGACAGAGCCGTAATCATGGAGAGTCTATTGCAGAGCTCCATATTAGTGATACACTGGTGTTTTAGGGATCACTCCCTGGCCCCCAAAAATATACACTATACTTTACTGTACAGTTATTTTATCTCTTCTTACTTTGATGGAATAGAGCATAATAATTTGTTGACCAAAGTCTTCATATAACATTGATTTAAAGCAAAGGTTGTGTCTGCTGTAGTGTAGTCGTGTACATTGAACACATTTCTATGCCCACAAGGAAACTTCCAATATTAGAAAAACTAGCTATGATATAAGGAATAGCGAAAGAATGGTGTGAAGGAATGAGAAAAATGCATAGCTGGCAAACCTATGCACTAATTAACGGCTCCATGTGTTCAGGGGGGCAAAAATACGACCCCTTGAGGTTTCTCTGTACTTAACCATGTAAATATCCTGGAGGTATCCTTCATCCCTCTACACACACGCACGCACATGCAAAACGTATTCCACTGAGGGAGGCAGAAAAACACTACAATTGCCAGCAAACATCTGTCAGTGAGGCAGGTAGGTTGGTCTGTGGGGAGTTTGTGTGAGTGGATTATATTGAACCACTACTGGCAGATCCCCAGGGTCAGCCATACAGACACACAGCATCTTTCATGTTGCGTCAGATTGTGTGTGTGTTTCCATGTGTACACTGTGTATATTATGCTGTATGTATGAGGGGTTATGTGAGTGCATGTGTTCATATGAAAGGGATAGTGGATTGGGACTGGATTCATTTGAGTGTAGGCCCTATTGGCTACCATACTGACACGTAAATATTCTTAGCCGACGTGTGTGTATATACATCACCGTAGAAACACTGGAGTCTTATGTCAGTTCCACACCTAAGATCGATGTCTTTTAAAAAACTGGTAGATTTTAGCATTGGCTATAATGCTGAGGCTTCACTTTAGGAAGACTGATGTACAGTGGGGAAAAAAAGTATTTAGTCAGCCACCAATTGTGCAAGTTCTCCCACTTAAAAAGATGAGAGAGGCCTGTAATTTTCATCATAGGTACACGTCAACTATGACAGACAAATTGAGATTTTTTTTCTCCAGAAAATCACATTGTTGGATTTTTAATGAATTTATTTGCAAATTATGGTGGAAAATAAGTATTTGGTCACCTACAAACAAGCAAGATTTCTGGCTCTCACAGACCTGTAACTTCTTCTTTAAGAGGCTCCTCTGTCCTCCACTCGTTACCTGTATTAATGGCACCTGTTTGAACTTGTTATCAGTATAAAAGACACCTGTCCACAACCTCAAACAGTCACACTCCAAACTCCACTATGGCCAAGACCAAAGAGCTGTCAAAGGACACCAGAAACAAAATTGTAGACCTGCACCAGGCTGGGAAGACTGAATCTGCAATAGGTAAGCAGCTTGGTTTGAAGAAATCAACTGTGGGAGCAATTATTAGGAAATGGAAGACATACAAGACCACTGATAATCTCCCTCGATCTGGGGCTCCACGCAAGATCTCACCCCGTGGGGTCAAAATGATCACAAGAACGGTGAGCAAAAATCCCAGAACCACACAGGGGGACCTAGTGAATGACCTGCAGAGAGCTGGGACCAAAGTAACAAAGCCTACCATCAGTAACACACTACGCCGCCAGGGACTCAAATCCTGCAGTGCCAGACGTGTCCCCCTGCTTAAGTCAGTATATGTCCAGGCCCGTCTGAAGTTTGCTAGAGTGCATTTGGATGATCCAGAAGAGGATTGGGAGAATGTCATATGGTCAGATGAAACCAAAATAGAACTTTTTGGTAAAAACTCAACTCGTCGTGTTTGGAGGACAAAGAATGCTGAGTTGCATCCAAAGAACACCATACCTACTGTGAAGCATGGGGGTGGAAACATCATGCTTTGGGGCTGTTTTTCTGCAAAGGGACCAGGACGACTGATCCGTGTAAAGGAAAGAATGAATGGGGCCATGTATCGTGAGATTTTGAGTGAAAACCTCCTTCCATCTTCAAGGGCGTTGAAGATGAAACGTGGCTGGGTCTTTCAGCATGACAATGATCCCAAACACACCGCCCGGGCAACAAAGGAGTGGCTTCGTAAGAAGCATTTCAAGGTCCTGGAGTGGCCTAGCCAGTCTCCAGATCTCAACCCCATAGAAAATCTTTGGAGGGAGTTGAAAGTCTGTGTTGCCCAGCGACAGCCCCAAAACATCACTGCTCTAGAGGAGATCTGCATGGAGGAATGGGCCAAAATACCAGCAACAGTGTGTGAAAACCTTGTGAAGACTTACAGAAAACGTTTGACCTGTGTCATTGCCAACAAAGGGTATATAACAAAGTATTGAGAAACTTTTGTTATTGACCAAATACTTATTTTCCACCATAATTTGCAAATAAATTCATTAAAAATCCTACAATGTGATTTTCTGGATTTTTTTTTCTCATTTTGTCCGTCATAGTTGACGTGTACCTATGATGAAAATTACAGGCGCCTCTCATCTTTTTAAGTGGGAGAACTTGCACAATTGGTGGCTGACTAAATACTTTTTTTCCCCACTGTAGTTACTCAGCCTGCCTACCTGCCTGTGTAAATGTGTGGAGTGTGCTGTTTGGGATATGGAGGGATTGTTAGAGGGAGAGAGAGGAGGAGGAGAGAGATCTGTCTACTCGCTGTAGTACTCACCTCAAACAAATCAAGTTCTGCTAAAGCCACTCGTAGTCAACTTCTGTATTTCTGTACAGTTGTGAACCTTTTATATTTTTGAAACGGTTTTATCCAGAGTTTGGAAAGTCTACCGTTTGCCTATTGTTTGATCCCCCGTTTTTGTAAGGATTTTAAAGAAGTGCTCTGCTTTTAAAGTTAGCTGTTGATTGAGCTCATGTAAGCAGTAGTTCCTCTTTTGGTGTTCAAGGCGTCAGGTAGCCTAGCGGTTAGAGCATTGGCCCTGTAACTGAAATGTCACTGGTTTGAATACCCGAGGAAGACTCCCGAGGTGAAAAATCTGTCTGTGCCCTTGAGCAAGGCACTTAAACCTCATTTGCTCCAGGGGCGCCGTACTACTATGGCTGACCCTGTAAAACAACACATTTCACTGCACCTATCCGGTGTATGTGACAATAAAACATATTTTTTAAAGTGTCCCCCTCCATCACACTAACTTCACTGCTGATGCCATGCCATGAGTCATTCACATAAAACCAAACCAAAAACGACCGAATGCTGTCTTGCATATTCAATGCCGACTTGAATATATTTGGTCCAGATCTCAATAACTTTTTGGTACTGATGCTATCGCCTCAAGTGCTTCTCCATTTGTCTACCAGAGCCTCTGAGCTTGAAACTAATGATTTAGTGCCAACAGTGCCAACTATGCCCCTATACCAGGTAGCTACAGTGGGCATACTTCAGGCAGCCAAGGTATTAATATAATCATACCACAAGATGAAGAGAGCGACTCAGCACTTTGAAGAACCCCTTAGAGGATGGAAATAAAATGTAGATTTTTTGTTCATATCCCTTCTGCTTTTCCTTACTCTTACTTTTACCCACACCTGAGACCCACCCTGGCAGAAGAAAATATGCATCTACCTGCAAATTATAAAAATACCTTGCAAAAATATATCGGGAAAAACTCAGTAGTCATCAAGAATGCATCAAGTGCCCTGTGAGGAGGATGGAGGAAGGGTGCGCTGACGGCTGCTGTGGCACCAGCTGTCGACCACTACCCCTCTTTTCCTACTTTCTCCCTCCTGCAGAGTGAGAGGAAGAGAGATAAAGAGGAAGAGTGTGTGTGATTGCCATCAAAACACTAGTTGCAGCACATATCACTAAACTGCCATTGCACATGCAAGTTGTTCAGTCGCCAACAATGGTTAACACTTTTGTTAGCCCCCCCCCCCCGGACATGACATACTGATGTTAAAGAAGAAGAAGTTTCCTCATAAAACAGCCCCCATCCTCCCTCCCCTCTGTGCCCAATCCAACTCATGGAGCAATCCATCATGGCTTGGGATGACAGGTTAAGTGCGTCTGTTTTGCTACGCTAACATTTGGCGTTTCCTGTATTCTGCCGAGCCAGCACCTTTGTGTCCGGGCGGCTGACTACTCTCCTATAGTGTGATAAGCAGCCAGAACTCTGCCCAATATATGTTCAGTCAACACTCTACAGCTCCAACACACTCTTTACTTCTCTCTAGGAAAGGGCAACGATTGGTGGAGGGTGGATGTGAATATAATTAGCTTTGCACGCTAGGAGTCAGAGCATCTGTCTCTGTCCTCTAACTGTGGGGTCACCACACACACACACACACACACACACACACACACACACACACACAGCTATCTCACAGAGGAGAGGAGGTAGACTAGACACACACAGCCCCGTGTAGCTCAGTTGGTACAGCATGGCTCTTGCAACGCCAGGGTTGTGGGTTCGTTTCCCACGGGGGGCCAGTATGAAAAAATTTATGCACTCACTAACTAAGTCGCTCTGGATAAGAGCGTCTGCTAAATGACTAAAATGTTCTGTGTGTGTGTGTGTGAGAGAGAGAGAGGCTGACTAAGCAGAGGGCCAGGGTGTGCAGAAAACCAAGTGTGTCCCTCTCTCCTTACACAGTGCACCGGAACAAGGGCGTCGATTAGAGATATGTACAGTTGAAGTCGGAAGTTTACATAAACCTTAGCCAAATACATTGAAACTCAGTTTTTCACAATTCCTGACATTTAATCCTAGTAATAATTCCCTGTCTTAGGTTAGTTAGGATCACCACTTTATTTTAAGAATGTGAAATGTCAGAATAATAGTGGAGAGAATGATTTATTTCAGTTTTTATTTCTTTCATCACATTCCCAGTGGGTCAGAAGTTTACATACACTCAATTAGTATTTGGTAGCGTTGCCTTTAAATTGTTTAACTTAGGTCAAACGTTTCGGGTAGCCTTCCACAAGCTTCCCACAATAAGTTGGGTGAATTTTGGCCCATTCCTCCTGACAGAACTGGTGTAACTGAGTCAGGTTGGTAGGCCTCCTTGCTCGCACACACTTTTTCAGTTCAAGCTTTAACTTCCTGACTGATGTCTTGAGATGTTGCTTCAATATATCAACATAATTTTCCTTCCTCATGATGCCATCTATTTTGTGCACCAGACCCTCCTGCAGCAAAGCATCCCCACAGCATGATGCTGCCACCCCATGCTTCACGGTTGGGATGGTGTTCTTCGGCTTGCAAGCATCCCCCTTTTTCCTCCAAATATAACGATGGTCATTATGGCTAAACAGTTCAATTTTTGTTTCATCAGACCAGAGGATGTTTCTCCAAAAAGTATGTTCTTTGCCCCCATGTGCAGTTGCAAACCGTAGTCTGGCTTTTTTATGGCGGTTTTGGAGCAGTGGCTTCTTCCTTGCTGAGCGGCCTTTCAGGTTATGTCGATATAGGACTCGTTTTACTGTGGATATAGATACTTTTGTACCTGTTTCCTCCAGCATCTTTACAAGGTCTTTTGCTGTTGTTCTGGGATTGATTTGCACTTTTCGCACCAAAGTACGTTAATCTCTAGGAGACCGAACGCGTCTCCTTCCTGAGCGGTATGATGGCTGCCTGGTCCCATGGTGTTTATACTTGCCTACTATTGTTTGTACAGATGAACGTGGTACCTTCAGGCGTTTGGAAATTGCTCCCAAGGATGAACCAGACATGTGGAGGTCTACAAATTTTTTTTCTGAGGTCTTGGCTGATTTCTTTTGATTTTCTCATGATGTCAAGCAAAGAGGCACTGAGATTGAAGGTAGGCCTTGAAATACATCCACAGGTACACCTCCAATTGACTCAAATGATGTCAATTAGCCTATCAGAAGCTTCTAAAGCCATAACATCATTTTCTGGAATTTTCCAAGCTGTTGAAAGGCACAGTCAATTTAGTGTATGTAAACTTCTGACCCACTGGAATTGTGATACAGTGAATTATAAGTGAAATAATCTGTCTGTAAATAATTGTTGTAAAAATTAATTGTCATGCACAAAGTAGATGTCCTAACCGACTTGCCAAAACTATAGTTTGTTAACAAGACATTTGTGGAGTGGTTGAAAAATGAGTTTTAATGACTCCAAACTAAGTGTATGTAAACTTCCGACTTCATCTGTATACAGTCAGTATTCTATACATGGCTCTACGTTTCTCATTGGTAATACAGGAGTAATGTCATTGTCAAAGGCCACAACACACGGGAATCCCTGTGGTACTCTCCAGTGGTTTCCTTTAATGAGGACATTTGTGAATGATATTGATAAGATGACTTTGACTGCAAATCCCACTTAATCCCACCTACGTAGTTACACTGATGAAGCTCAGGACTGTTTCATGGTTAACTTTTTGCAGTATTCACTAGTTTAATTCTGCAATGTGAGGCACCCAAAGGCAACACATTCTAGTAGAGCTCTACTTGTGTGTGTGTGTGTAGGATCCTGAAGTTCTTGGTGGCCAAGCGGAAGTTTAAGGAGACTCTGCGTCCGTACGACGTGAAGGACGTCATAGAGCAGTACTCTGCTGGACACCTGGACATGCTGGGGAGGATCAAGAGTCTACAAACCAGGTACACAGACACACACACACACACACACACAAAGGTTCTACAGCTGCACCATCGAGAGCATCCTGACTGGTTGCATCACTGCCTGGTATGGCAACTGCTCGGCCTCTGACTGCAAGGCACTACAGAGGGTAGTGCGTACGGCGCAGTACATCACGGGGGCCAAGCTTCCTGCCATCCAGGACCTCTTTACCAGGCGTCAGAGGAAGGCCCTAAAAATTGTCAAAGACTCCAGCCACCCTAGTCAGACTGTTCTCTCTGCTACCGCATGGCTAGCGGTACCGTAGCGCCAATTCTAGGTCCAAAAGGCTTCTTAACAGCTTCTACCCCCAAGCCATAAGACTCCTGAACAGCTAAATATGGCTACCCGGACTATTTGCATTTTTTATTTTACCTTTATTTAACTAGGCAAGTCAGTTAAGAACAGATTCTTATTTACAATGACGGCCTACACCGGCCAAACCCGGACGACGCTGGGCCAATTGTGCGCCGCCCTATGGGACTCCCAATCACGGCTGGTTGTGATACAGCCTGGAATTGAACCAGGGGGTCTGTAGTGACGCCTCAAGCACTGAGATGCAGTGGCTTAGACCACTGCGCCACTCGGGAGCCTCGCTATTGTTATTTTACTGCTGATCTTTAATGATTTGTTACTTTTATTTCTTTTTTTTTTAGGTATTCTTTCTTAAAACTGCATGGTTGGTTAAGGGCTTGTGAGTAAGCATTTCACTGTAAGGTCTACACCTGTTGTAGTCGCCGCATGTGACAAATAACATTTTATTTTATTTGACACACAACCTACAACAGTTGGAGACACAGTCTATTCATACCTCACAAACTCCATCACCAGTACTAACCATAACACCACTAAATGAACCATTTTGATAATGGTTGTTGATTTGTTGTGTGTTGTCCTTGTCCTCCCCAGAGTGGATCAGATAGTGGGTCGTGGATCGTCCTACCAGCCGGATAATAAGAAGGTGAGGAGTGAGAAGGGAGAGAAGACCCCTCCAGAACTGGACCTTATGGACGAGCTCAGTATGATGGGACGCGTCATCAAGGTGGAGAAACAGGTACAGAGCTCAAGTAGAGTAGGTTGATCGTCACGTTAACGCACGCCCACTGCCACGGCCACCACTTTGAGACTTGAAAAACCCTGACCATCAATGCATGGCTTTCCTGATTAGGCTAATATTCTATGTACACTGAACAAAAATATAAACACAACATGTAAAGTGCTGGTCCCATGTTTCATGAGCTGAAATATAAGATTCCAGAAATGTTCCATACGCACAAAAAGCGTATTTGTCTCAAATTTTTGGCACAAATTTGTTTACATCGCTTTTAGTGAGCATTTTATCCTTTGTCAAGATATTCCATCCACCTGACAGGTGTGGCATATCAAGAAGCTGATTAAACAGCATGATCATTACACAGGTGCACCTTGTGCTGGGGACAATAAAAGGCCACTCTAAAATGTGCAGTTTTGTCACACAACACAATGTCACAGATGTCTCAAGTTTTGAGGGAGCGTGCAATTAGCATGCTGACTGCAGGAATGTCCACCAGAGCTGTTGAATGTTCATTTCTCGACCATAAACCACCTCCAACGTCGTTTTAGAGAATTTGGCAGTACGTCCAACCGGCCTCACAATCGCAGACCACCTGTAACCACGCCAGCCCAGGACCTCCACATCCGGATTTTTCACCTGCAGGATCATCAGGGGAGGGGATGGGAGGGGAGGGGAGTGCTGTCTGTAATAAAGCCCTTTTTTGGGGAAAACTCATTCTGATTGATTGGGCCTGGCTCCCAGGTGGGTGCCCTCCCAGGCCCACCCATGGCTGCGCCCCTGCCCAGTCATGTGAAATCCATAGATTAGGACCTAATTTGTTTATTTCAATTGACCGATTTCCTAATATGAGCTGTAACTCAGCAAAATCTTTGAAATTGTTGCATGTTGCGTTTATATATTTTTGCTCAGTATAATATAGGGGTGATGTGAGTGCATGATTTCTCAATTTGTGCTTGTATTTGTCTCATGATAATTATTGGGTTAGTAGTGCTACGTAACTACCATTTAACTATGTAATTTATAATGAAATACCCAGTAAAAAAGACTAACATAATCATTGCTCATTAATAATATCATATATAGATTTTAGTGCACAACAATAATTGGTGCGTGTTAATCTCTATACAGGTGCAGTCGATAGAGAACAAGCTGGACCTCCTTCTTAACTTCTACACACAGTGTCTGAAGAAAGGCTCGTCCAACTTCACCCTGTCTTCCCTGTTAGAACCAGACCTGACGTTGGACTACCACAGCCCCACAGACTATCGTGACCTTTTCCCCTCCGCCAACACACTCAACGTCTCCCACTCAGAGTCCAGCAAATTGGAGTGACTGGGACTGTACTCACTGACTGAGGCTGAGGCTGGGAATGAACTGGGCCCACCGCTAGACCCTCACCTCAAAGTATTTAAGCCCTGAAATGTCATGTCACCATACTGGACTGTAGCAGCACCCCCAGAGTAACCACCTATGCCCATAGCCATTTCCACTCATCACCAAACCAATTTGATTATTAACTTTGGAGGTCTGACTCCTCTCCCTTTAGAAATTCACACTCCACACCTTAGGACCCACACTTCTTTCCATAGACTGATCCTCACCTTTTAATAATTTCTCCCTCCACATACACTACATGGCCAAAATATGTGGACACCCCTTCAAATTAGTGGATTCGGCTATTTCAGCCACACCCGTTGCTGACTGGTGTATAAAATAGAGCACACAGCCATGCAATCTCCATAGACAAACATTGGCATTCGAATGACCCGTACAGAAGAGCTCAGTGACTTTCAACAGGATGCCACCTTTCCAACAAGTCAGTTCGTCAAATTTCTGTCCTGCTAGGGCTGTCCCGGTCAACTGTAAGTGCTGTTATTGTGAAGTGGAAACGTCTAGGAGCAACAACAGCTCAGCTGTGAAGTGGTGGGCCACACAAGCTCACAGAACAGGACCGCCGAGTGCTGAAGAATAAAAATCGTCTGTCCTTGGTTGCAACACTCACTACCGAGTTCCAAACTGCCTCTGGAGCAATGCCAGCACAATAACTGTTTGTCGGGAGCTTCATGAAATGGGTTTCCATGGCTGAGCAGCGCATACAAGCCTAAGATCACCATGCACACTGACAAGCGTCAGCTGGAGTGGTGTAAAGCTCACCGCCATTGGAGTGGTGGAAACGCGTTCTCTGGAGTGATGAATCACGCTTCACCATCTGGCAGTCCGACGGACAAATCTGGGTTTGCCGGATGAAAGGAAAACGCTACCTGCCCGAATGCATAGTGCCAACTGTAAAGTTTGTGGAGGAGGAATAATGGTGTGGGGCTGTTTTTCATGATTCGGGCTAGGCCCCTTAGTTCCAGTGAAGGGAAATCTTAACAGTACAGCATACAATGACATTCTAGACAATTCTGTGCTTTCCCGTTTCAGCATGATAATGCCCCCGTGCACAAAGCGAGGTCCATACAGAAAATGTTTATTTAGATCGGTGTGGAAGAACTTGACTGGCCTGCACAGAGCCCTGACCTCAACCCCATCGAACGCCTTTGGGATGAATTGGAATGCCGACTGCGAGCCAAGCCTAATCTCCCAACATCAATGCCCGACCTCACTAATGCTCTTGTGGCTGAATGGAAGCAAGTCCCCGCAGCAATGTTCCAACATCTAGTGGAAAGCCTTCACAGAAGAGTAGAGGCTATTATAGCAGCAAAGGTGGGACCAACTTAATGCCCATGATTTTGGAATGAGATGTTTGACGAGAGGGTGACCACATACTTTTGGCCATGTATTGTATTTGAAATAATCTGCTCCATTTTAGAGCCGCTAGTGGAGGCTTCATCATAATATCCTTTCTCTATTTCCAAACCAGCACCCATCAACCCTAACTACTCCTCACACAAAGCCCTCTCACCCACACCCTCTCACCCACACCCTCCCTCCACACCCTCTCACCCTCCCTCCCTCCACACCCTCTCACCCTCCACACCCTCTCACCCTCCACACCCTCCCTCCCTCCACACCCTCCCTCCCTCCACACCATCTCACCCACACCCTCTCACCCACACCCGCTCTCACCCACACCCTCCCTCCACCACACCCTCCCTCCACACCCCCCCTCCCTCCACACCCTCCCTCCCTCCACACCCTCTCACCCACACCCTCCCTCCACACCCTCCCTCCCACACCCTCCCACACCCTCCCTCCCACACCCTCCCTCCACACCCTCCCTCCCTCCACACCCTCTCACCCACACCCTCCCTCCACACCCTCTCACCCACACCCTCTCACCCACACCCTCCCTCCCTCCACACCCTCCCTCCCACCACACCACACCCTCCCTCCCACCACACCCACCCTCCCTCCACACCCTCTCACCCACACCCTCCCTCCCTCCACACCCTCTCACCCACACTCTCCCTCCACACCCTCCCTCCCTCCACACCCTCTCACCCATACCCTCTCACCCACACTCTCCCTCCACACCCTCCCTCCCACACTCTCCCTCCCTCCCTCCCTCCACATCCTCCTCCCTTAATCCTCTCCATCTCACCATAGCCCTAACCAACCCTAACCCATCCTCAAGTGAACCAGTGGAGTCCCTATTGAACATACATACACTGGCCACCAGAGGGTACCATCTGAGCAGAGACCTGGCCCAAAGCCGCTCTCCGCACACCTCCCTCTGTCTCAGTCCCTCTGGGGTAAAAAGAAGAAGGAGAGCGAACAACACTACTACTTGACCACCGAACCGACCAGTTTCATTCACCAACCACATCACACATACTGTATCGATCTATGCCTATTCCTAAATATCAACTTTGAGCAAAGTTTGGGTTTTGTTTTTTACCCAGTTTGGTGTTCTATTATCTGTTCAGTTTTTTTCCTTTACTGGTTTCTTAGTTTGTAATCAATAGATTTCCAGATGAACCAATGAAGAACTGCTGCAGCTCTCCAACAGTCAGGATAGCTTCGATTTGTTCTCTAGTTTGTCAGAGTCTAATCTGATGCTGTAGGAGACGGACTGTCTCTAAGCTTCTGATGAATGTACTGTGTGCGCCCTGTTCTGTCCCCTCCTCACCTCCTCACCTCCTCACCACACTGACCACAGCTCAACTCTCTATCTGAGGCACTGCAAAGACTTCATGTCCCCCTCTACTCCACTGTGGGGATACCCAGACTGGAAAAAAGCCCCAGAAATGGACGACTCGACATGAATGGAAAGATGAAAACCACAGCCATTTCACCAAAACATCAGCTTTCTCACTTTGCCCTCCTGTCCAGGTTGTTACATGGTACTCGTTCTACCCTCGTCCTCATTAGCAGTATGCTGTCCTGAAAAGAGAGGGACTAGGTTACGACAAGAGAAGAACTCAGGCCTCACATGTGACACTTGTCCCATCCCTCAATGAAGTACGTCCATGCCACTCCGATACAGTCCCCCACCTCATGATTTTCTCTACAACAAGCCCTCTTTGCAAAAAAAAAAAAAAAAAAAAAAAAGGTATTTCTTCAATACAGCCAATATGGTATTTCATGATAGTGAGAAATACTGGTAAGAAGGAAGGCTCTATTTTTATAATCAGAGTTTTGGAATGGGGAATCTCTCTCTAGCATTCCCTCATGGCATTTGGAAGAGACTTTACACACGTCTTCACAAAGGGTCAGGTTAAAGGGGATATTGTATGTTTTCTACCTGTTGATCCCTTTAAAAACCTCTGTCTTGCAGCCCACCCCTCAGACATGTGTGTTCCTCAGACCAGACCAAAGGGTAAGAAAACACTGCCCCAAGTCAGACTATAGAGGGTTATGTCCATCCTCTCTGTATCAATACTCGTCCATTCTCACCCGTCTTTGTTGCATAGTATCTCACTCCTGTGTTTCATGTCAGCTGGTTTAGGCCGGCCAATCAGCTCATGTCTATGATGAGATGTATTCCAAACCAACCAACTATCACACATTCTTAGGCTACGTTCCAAAATCAACACTAGCATACTACTTAGAATGCATGCACCAACCATAATAGCTTCAAAGCAGTGTGCTAGTGTGGATGTTGGACCAGAGCCTTAGTTTCTCTCATTGGCGATAGAGGGAGAACTCTTGTCTCGTTGATTCGCCCAACACATGCACCTTCTTATGATGCACGTCCAGTGAACAGACGTAGTACTGTGTGTGTGCTGTAGCCAGTTGTGTGAATGCTCTAAATGGTACGGTCAGGTGGTGGCTGATAAAATAATTCCTGGGAGGCATCCATCCATGTCAGAAGCATGATCTCTGGTACTGTAACCTCTCCTATCTATGCATGCGTCTCAGCCAACGGTTCGGCTTTATAACGACTTCTGGACTGCGTCTAACCCTGGCAGGATTCAATGCAGAAGCCCTCCTTGTGTTATCTACAATAGGTAGTCCACTTTAGCCATATGGTGTATGGTTGTTTATGGTTCACTGACAGACCCTAAACAATGGTTTGCTCATAGAGATATGTTATGTAAAGATTTTCTAATGGACAGAACTGGAGAACACACCCCACTGTAGTGGACAATATGGCACCTGAAGAGACTCCTGTAAGACACCTATTTGTTTCAAGTTGTGTTGATTTTTATTTTGTCCTATTTGTTCATACACTCCACCGCGTCTCCTCTGACAGCTAAAATGAGATGTAATATTTCTATGATTGTATTTTTTGGTTTTTGATTGTTTAAAGTGAATGTAAGATTTGAGTCCATATGAATGTGTCCCATTGTTTTTTTGATATTATCTCTTATAAAGTTTTAATAAATGTAGCATTTTTGTCGAATCGACGATGCATGACTGTTCTCAGACACTCCCATACTACACACACACAGACACAGACAGATAGACAGACAGTCAGTCAGTCAGTCAGTCAGTCAGTCCCAGAGCTCAACGATTGATTTGACTGTTAGCTATAATTGCATCCGGCCCTAACAATGGAGGACATTTTCTTTTTCTCAGAATCACAGTTCTCTGTTTTCAGCCAGTACAAGCAAGTCTCTGGCCCCATGAGAGGCTTGGACAAGTTAATTAGGTTAAATCAAGCCAGAAGTTAGTTGATTCAGGTGCATAAATGTTCCATTCAAAGCAACTGGAGATTCTGAGAAGCACTTTACGCTTGGGAGATCTGGTGTTTTTGTTGGTGCTTTTGTCGAATCGACGACACGTGACTGTTCTGAGTTAGACAATGGCAACAACCCATTCAGTTTGGCATTATTTCATTACGTATGTATTGTTGGATGGTAAATAGCTTTTTCTTATTGTCCTTAACTACACGCCAGCCAAATTACGTCCAATCAGTTCATTGTTCATTCAGAGGTACACAGTACACACTTATCCATATTAGACCGCTGTGTTGCATTACATGTTAGTCTTTAGAGTTAAATATCTTTATCTATTTGTTTCTTCTCTGAGTGGATTTATGATATGAACGGTGCCTTCAGAGTCCTACTTTCAATGGTGTTGTGGCTACAGCACAGAACAATAAGCTTAATATCACATCACACAAATATAACTACTGGCTTGAGGAGAAAATTGATATTTTCATTGTAATCTGTCCCTTACTACGCTACGACATACAGTAGCTTGAACATGCCCTTAAAAATATATATGTTTTCACAAGACTGATTACAGAAACAACTGATTTGGAATGAACGTATCAATTGCAAGTGCATATTTTTTTTAAACTGAATCATTGCTCCTCTAGTCAAATTCTGTCACATTTTAAGCTGGGACTGGAGGCATGACCTTTAACATCACACAGTGACAGTACTGACCCGGCACGTCACCCTGCCTTCCCTTCATATGCATTAGCTTCTATAGGAACTGAGATTAGCACATCTCTGATTGTCTAATCAACACGAATGCTGAGCATGATCTAATCTTCCCGCATGTTGTCTTTCTGTCCCTACACATCACTTCCTCTGTCTGCGTTGCAAAATGGCACGATATTCCCTATGTAGCGCACCATTGTTGACGAGCCTGATGGGCCTTGATCAAAAAGTGTGTGTATATATATATAGAATAGGGTGTCTTTTGGGACGGCCCCTCTGACTTGCTGCCGTTCCAACATTCCATCCATCCCCCCCCACTTCTTTTAATCCCTATAATGTATGGGATCTGTTGTTATAACGAGAACTAGCACAACGTCAAAGCAATAAACTAGTGCTAACAAAATGTCTTCCATGCAATTTCAATGATTGATGAAGTTACCGTTGGAATAATAATGATATTAAGTGTTTTTATTTTCTAATGCACACCTGATTTGGTTTCTAAAAGTGAAACTATAAAATGCTCACTACTTGTTGAAGGTAACTCATTTGACTAACTTATTAATTTATTTGTTTCAATAAAGTTATGTAATTGAATGTTATGCTGCCTCATTTGAGTAACCCATTCTTATTTCTCCTGCCTGCTTTAGCCTGTTGATGATGAGTAACGATCCTAGTACCTTTTTTGTATAAAATCAAACTTTGTTGGCTCAGTCCACTCTGGTAATAACATAGTTACTAATCTTTCCAACCACTTAAAAACATTAACATCGTAGCTTTATGAAATACCCAATATAGGTACCAATGCAAAGACTAGAGAGGTCTACAGATACTTCCTTTCCCTGGGTTTATTACATGAATAGCAGGATGTTCATTCATCATTTGTGTATCAATCAATCAAAACTATTTATTTATAAAGCCCTTTTTACATCAGCAGATGTCACAAAGTGCTATACAGAAACCCAGCATAAAACCCCGAACAGTAAGCAATGCAGATGTAGAAGCACAGTGTCTAGGAAAAACTCCCTAGAAAGGCAGAAACCTAGAGAGGAACCAGGCTCTGAGGGGTGGCCAGTTCTCTTCTGGCTGTGCCGGGTGGAGATTATAAGAGTACATGGCCATTAAGGCCAGATTGTTCTTCAAGATGTTCAAACATTCATAGATGACCAGCAGGGTCAGTGGTTGTAGCGAGTGCAACAGGTCAGTACCTCAGGAGTAAATGTCAGTTGGCTTTTCATAGCCGACCATTCAGATGTTGAGACAGCAGGTGCGGTAGAGAGAGCGAGTCGAAAACAGCAGTTCCGGGACAAGGTAGCACCTCTGGTGAACAGGTCAGGGTTCCCAAGCCGCAGGCAGAACAGTTGAAACTGGAGCAGCAGCACGACCAGGTGGACTGGGGACAGCCAGGAGACATCAGGCCAGGTAGTCCTGAGGCATGGTCCTAGGGCTCAGGTCCTCCAGGAGGGGACGGAGAGAGGGAGAATTAGAGGGAGCATAATTAAATTCATACAGGACACCAGATAAGACAGGAGAATTACACCAGATATAACAGACTGACCCTAGCCCCCCGGCACATAAGACTATTGCAGCATAGATACTGGAGACAGACGGGTGGGTCGGTTGATATCCCTCTAGCCCCCACACCACTAGAGGGATATCAACAGACCACCAACTTACTACCCTGAGACAAGGCTGAGTATAGCCCACGAAGATCTCCTCCACTGCACAAGCCTGAGGGGGCGAAACTGGACAGGAAGATCACGTCTGTGACGCACCCCTCCTAGGGACGGCATGGAAGAGCACCAGTAAGCCAGTGACTCAGCCCCCGTAATAGGGTCAGAGGCAGAGAATCCCAGTGGAGAGAGGGGAGCCTGCCAGACAGAGACAGCAAGGGCAGTTCATCACTCCAGTGCCTTGCCGTTCACCTTCGCACCCCTGGGCCAGACTACACTCAATCATAGGACCTACTGAAGAGATGAGCCTTCAGTAAAGACTTAAAGGTCGAGACAGAGTCTGCGTCTCTCACATGGATAGGCAGACCATTCCATAAAAATTGAGTATAGGAGAAAGCCCTGCCTCCAGCTGTTTGCTGGACAATAAGGAGGCCTGCGTCTTGTGACTGTAGCGTACGTGTAGGTATGTACGGCAGGACCAAATCGGAGAGATGGGTAGGAGCAAGCCCATGTAATGCTTTGTAGGTTAGCAGGAAAACCTTGAAATCAGCCCTAGCCTTAACAGGAAGCCAATGTAGAGAGGCTAGCACTGGAGTAATATGATCACATTTTGGGGTTCTAGTCAGGATTCTAGCAGCTGTGTTTAGCACTAACTGAAGTTTATTTAGTGCTTTATCTGGATAGCCGGAGATTAGAGAATTGCAGTAGTCTAATATATGATTAGCTTTTCTGCATCATGTTTTGACTAACAGTTTCAGATTTTTGCAATGTAACAGAGATGTAAAAAAGCTGTCCTTGAAATATGGTTGTGTGTGGGTGGGTGGATGTGTGTGTGTGTGGGTGGGTGGATGTGTATGTATGGATATGTGTGTGTGTGTGTATGGGTGTGTGTGTGTGTATGGATGGGTGGATGGGTGTGTGGATGGATGGATGGGTGTGTGGATGGATGGATGGGTGTGTGTATGTGTATGGATGGATGGATGGGTGTGTATGGATGTGTGTGTGTATGGATGTGTGTGTGTGTGTGTGTGTGTGTGTGTGTGTATGGATGGATGGATGGGTGTGTGTGGATGGATGGATGGATGGGTGTGCATGGATGGATGGGTGTGTGTGTGTGTATGGATGGATGGATGGGTGTGTGTGTGTGTATGTGTGTGTGTATGGATGGATGGGTGTGTGTGTGGATGGATGGATGGATGGGTGTGTGTGGATGGATGGGTGTGCATGGATGGATGGGTGTGTGTGTGTGTGTGTATGGATGGATGGATGGGTGTGTGTGTGTGTATGTGTGTGTGTATGGATGGATGGGTGTGTGTGTGGATGGATGGATGGATGGATGGATGGGTGTGTGGATGGATGGATGGGTGTGTGGATGGATGGATGGGTGTGTGTATGTGTATGGATGGATGGATGGATCGGTGTGTATGGATGTGTGTGTGTATGGATGTGTGTGTGTGTGTATGGATGGATGGATGGGTGTGTGTGTGGATGGATGGGTGTGTGTGTGGATGGATGGATGGATGGATGGATGGGTGCGTGTGTGTGGATGGATGGGTGTGTGTGTGTGTGTGTGTGTGTATGGGTGTGTATGGATGGATGTGTGTGTGGATGGGTGTGTGTGTATGGATGGATGGGTGTGTATGGATGTGTGTGTGTGTGGATGGATGGATGGATGGATGGGTGTGTGTGTGGATGGATGGATGGATGTGTGTGGATGGATGGATGGATGTGTGTGTATGGATGGATGGATGGGTGTGTACGTGTTCAACTTCAGGAAGGTAAATCATGGCACGTGAGTGTGCAGCTGTAGTGTAGATAAGAAGTCCATCATTCGCTCCACAGGAACTCTGTACAGATACAGAATGTCTGACTACCAAATTGCACCCTATTCCCTATATCAGGGGTACTCAACTCTTACCCTGCGAGGTCCGGAGTCTGATGGTTTTCTGTTCTACCTGCTAATTAATTGCACACGCCTGTTGTCCCAGGTCTAAATCAGTCCCTGATTAGAGGGGAACAATGAAAAAATTTAGTGGAACTGGCTTCAAGGTCCAAAGTTGAGTTTGAGGGTACTATATAGTGCACTACTGTTGACTAGAGCCTCATGGGCCCTGATCCAAAGTAGTGCACTATATAGGGAATACGGTACCATTTGAGATGCGTCCTATGTCTTCCTCTCCTCTATTCGTCAGCAGGTTGTCCAGACTATATGTGTTCACTTATCTCCGCCAAGTTGGTCCTCTCTCTATTCCCTTCCTTCCTGGAGGGGAAGAATCTGGGATCCAGGCTTTTGATCCACATTCCTGAGAGAAGGACACCCCAATCTCCGGTAATCCCCAGAGAAGGGGCACCGAATGGAGGCTTTGGGCTGTTGCGATGCTCCATTCTCTAGGAGTGTGAGATGAAGGGGGATGATACACAGCTGGAAGGTTGAAGTTTCACAGCCTGCGGTTCGAACTTACCACAATGTAAAGTATCTGAGGATGGTAGGTTCCCATCACTTTTAGACAGCTAACACAGACATTTACATTTTTTACATTTTATTCATTTAGCAGATGCTCTTATCCAGAGTGACTTACAGGAGCAATTAGGGTTCTACAGAGTTTTTACCCAGTTGGCTCGGGGATTCGAACCAGCAACCTATCGGTTACTGGTCCAACGTTCTGAACTGCTAGGCTACCTGCTGCCCTGTATACAGTACAGGTAATGTATTAAAAATAATACACCTGGCTGCCAAATTATACCGGTACGCTAAATTACAGGGTCCGCTGGTAGAAGTTCATTTATTTTTTAACTAACAAAAGGTTTATAGTCGTATCGACATGGCTAATGCAGTCAGACGATAAAGCAGCATATCTTCTCAGCCCAGCCCAGCTCTCATTTGATTCAGTTTTGTTTGATTAAGGTCTCTTCATCACTTATAGTCAGTCCTATTAACCAAACCCCCACATTCTTGGAAAACATATAATAACAACCTAAAATTGTTTCCCCCCCCCCCCCCCCCAATTGTAAAGTGGTTATCCCACTGGCTATAGGGTGAACGCACCAATTTGTGAGTCGCTCTGGCTAAGAGCGTCTGCTAAATGACGTTATTGTGCCCTTGAGCAAGGCACTTAACCCTAATTGCTCCTGTAAGTCGCTCTGGATAAGAGCGTCTGCTAAATGACTAAAATGTAAATGTAAAAATGTAATGTTTTTGCACTTTGAGGCCAGACCAGACTGTCTCTAGTTACAGTGGAGAGCTACAATATGTAGTAGGTTAGCTACATATTGTTCTCATTGTCTGGTTGATTTGAGGTAATTTCCTGATTCCTGCTTGTTACATATTGGGGATAGGGTTGCAGGAAAGGGTGCAGGTGCGAGGATGTTATTGCTGCGGAATGCAGGGCGTTGGAATGCTAAAGGCATTGTGACATCAGCTTTTGTTTATGTGGCAACCCGCAACAACGCAAGGCCTGTTGATGGAACGCTCTCTCTCTCTCTGTCTTCCTCTCTCTCTCCATTTCTCTCTGTTTCCATATGCTTCTCTCTCTCCCTGTCTCTCTCTCTCTCTCTCTCTCTCTCTCTCTCTCTCTCTCTCTCTCTCTCTCTCTCTCTCTCTCTCTCTCTCTCTCTCTCTCTCTCTCTCACTGACCACGTTTATTCCGGATAGTACCTCATATCACGCTTAAGGTCTAATTCGGGATAAGTTGTTTACATGCACCTTTGATATCCCGTTCACCAGTATCCCTGTACCCATAATAATATGCCATTTAGCAGACGCTTTTATCCAAAGCGACTTACAGTCATGCGTGCATAAATTTTTTTGTTGTTGTGTATGGCCTGTGTGTGTGTGTTAATATTCCTCATTAAGTTAACATGGGTTAAATTGAATAGTAACTGAAATATGGACACTGACTGTAGGGCTATAACCTCTCACATGTAGTATAATATAATGTTAACTCCTGCAGAATTAAAATGTAAAAATGATGCAACAAATGTTAATTTTGTCTCGGGAACAGGAGTGGAGAAATTGTATTTCTTTCTTTCAGCATCTCTTGAGAAAATGCGAATGCACATGTAATGTGTTATCTTTGACACTGTTATGCAAGCAGACAGTATTTCAACCACATAAAATATGCACCCAAGACCAACTGAAATCTTATCAGAAACGTTTGTTTTCTCAGCTTTTAATTTCCTTAAAACCAGTCAAACTGATGACATTTGGACATTTTGCACAGGACCAATCTTTCCACTCTTTTGGAGTTATTGCGTTTTCTCCCAGCTCCCTAAACGAAACAGACAACTTTACCGGTGTTAACTAGATTACTAATGTATTAATTATATCAATGTAAAACATTATTCTGGGGAGTACTACTTTATTTAGTCTTCTGTGGCAACAAGTTATGACAGAAGAGAAGCTGCACGTATCTAACTATAGTTGACAAACAAATGGCCTTACAAATGTCGGAAATTATAATATGGCCTACCAAATGTCGGAAATTATAATATGGCCTACCAAATGTCGGAAATTATAATATGGCCTACCAAATGTCGGAAATTATAAGCTAAAAGTTGTCTAAATTAGGGGTGGAAGTAACCAGTAGGCTATACGGTCCAGTACAGAGTAACAGCAAAATACATTATTATGGTGGATGGAACTGCACAGGTAGCCTACTTTTTGAAGTGATTTGTTTGACAATCACATGAAAACATCACACAACACCATGATATGCGAAACTGAGCCTGCGCAGACCGGTAAAACAATAGTAGCCTGAACAGGATAGGATGTTTACATGCCACAGTATCCCATCTAAGATAAGCATAGCTCAGGTATCTTATCCGGATTTCTCATAACCGGGATACAAGCTTTTTCGGGTTATTATAAACGGGATATGATGTTTACATGTGTCAACTCAAAAACAGAATACTTCAGTATCCTGAATAATAATGGCATATCGGTGTGCATGTAAAGGTGGTCACTGACTGGACAATATGATATTGTATGAATATTGAGTGTCCACCAGAGAGCAGTCTTTCCCAACCCTGTGAGACACTGAACTAAATTTTTTATTTAACTAGGCAAGTCAGTTAAGAACAAATTCTTATTTACAATGACGGCCTACACTGGGCCAATTGTGCACCGCCCTATGGGACTCCCAATCACTGCCGGTTGTGATACAGCCTGGAATCGAACCAGGGTGTCTGTAGTGAGGCCTCAAGCACTGAGATGCAGTGCCTTAGACTGCTGCGCCACTCGGGAGCCCACTGACAGATAGAGGCAATGGCAATGGGAGACTCAGTCAGTGGCCCCGTTCACAATAACAAATTCTAAACAATTTCAAAACATTTGGCAATGTACACCACAACCATTGTGCAACGTTTTTGTGCACATTGAACACATCGAACAAATCACATTCAACACATCTTCACCAGGCATGCAGAGAAATCCCCCCACCTTTAGAAAACTATTATTCCACTATCCCAGATTTGGATTGATTCCCAAACCTCTGAGTATATCTGTCATATTTGCAATGGAGATGGGTGGGGAGGGGGGCAATAGCCAGGGGGTATTAACACCCTCACAGGTGCCAAAGCCAGGAATTCCTTTCGTAGGCTTTTCCTGGTGTCAGCAAGTTGTCCAAAGCAAGTGTTCTGGGGCTTAAACATCTTTCTCTGAGCCCTCAGCACCATTCCGGAGATTCCAGAGCGTTCTGAAATGAGGGGAAGAGACATAATTGGTGACATGGTGTTTTATTTAGCAGATGGTCACCCACACTACTTTGTGATGGCCCCAGGGTATGTATGTCAGGGTAGGTAAAGCAGGTATGGACATAGATGAGGTAACATGTTTAGTTTTGACCTAATAATGGTCCCACTGGGCACATACCTCATCTATGTCCATACCTGGGGGGGTTATCCGGGGGGCTCTGATGTACCAGAACACATTGAGAAAAAAAGTGTAAAACACAATGTAGCAGCCAAGTAGCCTACTATCTATGGTGGTGAAACGGACCGCACTCTCCAGGGTGCTAATTCATTGAAAGCATTTTAGACGTCACTGCAGTATGCCCACATACTTGAGTATAGTCCGAATTTCTTATAGCCATCAATGTACAGAAACATTTTTAGAAGACACTAAAGAACAACCACCATATGCACACATACTCAGCTGTGGGGCTTACCAGACCCGAATTTCATATCATTTTCAAGACATTAATGTAGCAGTAGAACAAATATCACAATATCGGAATATAACTTCAAATAAAAGAAATCAATGTAGGCTACAGCAGAACACACATATGAGAATATATACAGTGGGGGAAAAAAGTATTTAGTCAGCCACCAATTGTGCAAGTTCTCCCACTTAAAAAGATGAGAGAGGCCTGTAATTTTCATCATAGGTACACGTAAACTATGACAGACAAATTGAGAATTTTTTTCTCCAGAAAATCACATTGTAGGATTTTTAATGAATTTGTTTGCAAATTATGGTGGAAAATAAGTATTTAGTCACCTACAAACAAGCAATATTTCTGGCTCTCACAGACCTGTAACTTCTTCTTTAAGAGGCTCCTCTGTCCTCCACTCGTTACCTGTATTAATGGCACCTGTTTGAACTTGTTATCAGTATAAAAGACACCTGTCCACAACCTCAAACAGTCACACTCCAAACTCCACTATGGCCAAGACCAAAGAGCTGTCAAAGGAAACCAGAAACAAAATTGTAGACCTGCACCAGGCTGGGAAGACTGAATCTGCAATAGGTAAGCAGCTTGGTTTGAAGAAATCAACTGTGGGAGCAATTATTAGGAAATGGAAGACATACAAGACCACTGATAATCTCCCTCGATCTGGGGCTCCACGCAAGATCTCACCCCGTGGGGTCAAAATGATCACAAGAACGGTGAGCAAAAATCCCAGAACCACACAGTGGGACCTAGTGAATGACCTGCAGAGAGCTGGGACCAAAGTAACAAAGCCTACCATCAGTAACACACTATGCCGCCAGGGACTCAAATCCTGCAGACGTGTCCCCCTGCTTAAGCCAGTACATGTCCAGGCCCGTCTGAAGTTTGCTAGAGTGCATTTGGATGATCCAGAAGAGGATTGGGAGAATGTCATATGGTCAGATGAAACCAAAATAGAACTTTTTGGTAAAAACTCAACTCGTCGTGTTTGGAGGACAAAGAATGCTGAGTTGCATCCAAAGAACACCATACCTACTGTGAAGCATGGGGGTGGAAACATCATGCTTTGGGGCTGTTTTTCTGCAAAGGGACCAGGACGACTGATCCGTGTAAAGGAAAGAATGAATGGGGCCATGTATCGTGAGATTTTGAGTGAAAACCTCCTTCCATCACTAAGGGCATTGAAGATGAAACGTGGCTGGGTCTTTCAGCATGACAATGATCCCAAACACACCGCCCAGGCAACGAAGGAGTGGCTTCGTAAGAAGCATTTCAAGGTCCTGGAGTGGCCTAGCCAGTCTCCAGATCTCAACCCCATAGAAAATCTTTGGAGGGAGTTGAAAGTCTGTGTTGCCCAGCGACAGCCCCAAAACATCACTGCTCTAGAGGAGATCTGCATGGAGGAATGGGCCAAAATACCAGCAACAGTGTGTGAAAACCTTGTGAAGACTTACAGAAAACGTTTGACCTGTGTCATTGCCAACAAAGGGTATATAACAAAGTATTGAGAAACGTTTGTTATTGACCAAATACTTATTTTCCACCATAATTTGCAAATAAATTCATTAAAAATCCTGAGTGGCGCAGTGGTCTAAGGCACTGCATCGCAGTGCTAACTGTGCCACTAGAGATCCTGGTTCGAATCCAGGCTCTGTCGCAGCCGGACGCGACCGGGAGACTCATGGGCGGCGCACAATTGTCCCAGCGTCGTCCAGGGTAGGGGAGGGAATGGCCGGCAGGGATGTAGCTTAGTTGATAGAGCATGACGTTTGCAACGCCAGGGTTGTGGGTTTGATTCCCACGGGGGGCCAGTATAAAAAAAAAATATATATATATATATTCACTAACTGTAAGTCGCTCTGGATAAGAGCGTCTGCTAAATGACTAAAATGTAAAATGTAAAAAAATCCTACAATGTGATTTTCTGGATTATTTTTTCTAATTTTGTCTGTCATAGTTGGCGTGTACCTATGATGAAAATTACAGGCCTCTCTCATCTTTTTAAGTGGGAGAACTTGCACAATTGGTGGCTGACTAAATAGTTTTTTCCCCCACTATAGGCCTCCTGCCTATGTGATAATATGAAGCACATATTCAGATTACACACTTGTTCTGTGCTGTGAAGGTAAAGGAAAAAAAGTCCTACCTTAGTTTTCAAAACCTCCCACGACTCTCCCCATGTCAAGTCCATTTAACTCCTGAGAGTCAACTTCTTGCTCAAAGCCATGAGCGGGCATGTAGCTGTGATGTTTAGCCTCCTTCTATGGCTGTTCTGAAGACTCTGGTTGTAGTGTCTATTTTTGTTTTCATTTTGAGTGTTAACCTGGGTGTCTTCTTTAGCCTTGTCTGCAAGGCTTGCTGCCACCAAATGCGCCTTGGTTCAGGCATGTTCAAAAACCTTTTTTCTGAGGGCTCTTTGTTTTTGTGTTTTTTTTCTTCATCTGATGCATAGGATGTTAACTTCCTGTACATTCCACCCACTCTTTTGCTAGTTTAATCCCTCCAGTCGTTTCTAGACCGAAGCTCCCTACCTTTTTGCATGTTGTACAGGCCAACTTTGAATTCTGCATGACAAGCCAGGGGTTATACGTTTGCTTGTTCTTGAACTGCAAATTGGACCTGCTCCGAGCACTTCGTCGGTGGATGCACTGCCCCCCTCCCCCAGCTCCCGGTCTCCCACTCCTGCTGTGTCTGACTCGCTAGTAGGCATTCTAGATAGTGGAGGAGCCGGTGGTGATGCTGAACTGGCGGGATTAGCATCGCCATCAGGAACAGTTTGCCCCTCACTCCTCTCCTCCGGCACTGACCGTTCTCTGGCTTGTTCTGGGTTCGATTCACCATCTTTCTCTGGATTTGTGGACTTGAAAAATGTCAAACTCGATTGCCTTTTCTTATCCAATCTTATTTGGCTTTCCCACGATTCAAATTCAGTAGGGAGAAGACTAGACTAGGCTATGTGACGTGTTTACGTAGGGACCTCTTCACTAGCTGACAACCACTACCAAGACCTGTGTCAAGATCAGTTACTTACCCCACTGGCCCTCCCCATAACCTCGATGTACAAATAAGAGAGCAGGTCTGGAATCAGTGTGGCAGGATAGGATGATTACATAGAAGGATCACCGCGCTTTTACATGATGGTCTTTCTGGGGGGCGGGAGAAATAATGAGGAGGCAACTTGATTTAATGCTGATCGCTTTTATTAGAATGCCGCGAGAGGTACCGGATATGGCCAAATAGGTGCCGGAACAAATAAAAGTCAAATCTAAGCACTGCTGAGCTATTGATTGCATCTCTCATCCTAAAGGACATGACTTGCTACTGTGCAGTGTCGATACTCGCAGTGTTCCCAATTCCCAATGTCAATCACCTCATTGGATTATGCCTCACTTGGCTCCAGTTTTTAACAACACCGTTTTTAACAGCAGTTTAACAACACCGCTCCTGGAGGCCTTTTAGGCACTCTGAGAGGCACAGACAGTTCTAGAGAAGTGTTCCTGGATCCTGGTCTTGGGGACACAACTCAGCACTAATACACCAGATTCAACTAAGGAACTTATCAAGACTTGAGTAAGTTGAACCAGGGCTGGTCTGGAACCAAAGCCTGCACACCCTGTTGGTCCCCATGACCAGAATAAATTAAATTGTTGTAGATGGTAAAAAACTTGGTTGGGCTATATCATTGGCTCACCATGAGGGACCTTTTATTGTGAGAAACTCACCTTAAGTGAACCTTCCCTTATGATGTTATCATTACTCTGTGTATTGATATTACATTCTGAAACCTTTCCTTATGATGTCATCATTACTCTCATTTAACCTTTGCACCTTTTGTGTTGATCCAGAAAAATTAAACCCAGACGTGTATATTTTGCGAGTGTGTGTGTGTGTGTGTGTGTGTGCACGATTGTGTGCACGATTGTGTGCACGTGTTGTGTGTGTGTTGATGCTCACAATTCCTCAGTGCAGTTTTCTACTTTGGCGTGTGATGATTAAAACCCACCAATGCCACCACTATTATGGAGCATCGGGAGGGACGTTGTTATGTCTTTCTCTTGGCTCGCTCCCCTCTTTTGCTTTTCTCTACTTGAGATAGCGTATCTGAAGAATCCCGGGAATTCTAGACGGAGGGACCGTGCCAGAACATGCCTGCGTAGGAATCAGGAATAGCACTGGGGAGGGGGAGAGATGGGACAGGTGGAGGTGCACAGGTATGGCTGGACCAATCACAAAGCCTTATTGTATTGTGTGTTAACATTGGGATGGAACAAAAGCCTGCACACCTCCCTTGGTGACCACCACTGGTCTACTGAGTCTAAGAGACATGAGGTGTCCTCGTTGCTGTATTGACCAGACCTCAATGCCAATTCTTAGTTTTCTGCCTATTGATACTTCCCCTTAACCCAATGCTTTCAAAGGCTAAACAAGTTCAAACATATCGATGGGAAGAATAGCAGGTGCTGTCGCTGAGTATTGATGGCCTCAGCAGGGATCAATGGTATTGACAGGGAGGGCCTTTTAAAGGGAGTTTCAGGAGTAGAGATGACTGGTGGGCCAGGGAGTTTCAAGAGTAGAGATGACTGGTGGGCCAGGGAGTTTCAGGAGTAGAGATGACTGGTGGGCCAGGGAGTTTCAGGAGTAGAGATGACTGGTGGGCCAGGGAGTTTCAGGAGTAGAGATGACTGGTGGGCCAGGGAGTTTCAGGAGTAGAGATGACTGGTGGGCCAGGGAGTTTCAGGAGTAGAGATGACTGGTGGGCCAGGGAGTTTCAGGAGTAGAGATGACTGGTGGGCCAGGGAGTTTCAGGAGTAGAGATGACTGGTGGGCCAGGGAGTTTCAAGAGTAGAGATGACTGGTGGGCCAGGGAGTTTCAGGAGTAGAGATGACTGGTGGGCCAGGGAGTTTCAGGAGTAGAGATGACTGGTGGGCCAGGGAGTTTCAGGAGTAGAGATGACTGGTGGGCCAGGGAGTTTCAGGAGTAGAGATGACTGGTGGGCCAGGGAGTTTCAGGAGTAGAAATGGGCCACCCCATTCCACTGTTGTCGCCTTAATGCCACTGTAGTTAGACATATCCTCTACACAGGGGTTACATTGGGAATTTGAAGATGAGGGAGCCCTATTTGGGGGGATTAGGGGTAGGATTAGGGTTGAGCCAGGGTGCGGACATGAAGCTAGGGTAAGGGTAAGGGTTGGGCTATGGCTGACCCGTATGTTCAACACCTAGCTCAACCCTAACCCTAACATTGTCCTTAATCCTAACCCCTAACCTTTTACCCTTCCATAGCCTTATAATCAACCCTAACCCTAATCTTGGTTTATCATAATGCTATCATACTTTTCTCTTTGGACGTATAAGGTCCTGGAGCTCGGCTCCACCTGGCTCTTCCTTTGACCCAAGGTGCAGGATCCCGGCTCCAGGTAGCTCCGGTTTAACCACTGCCAAGTGGGAAGCCGCTCTGCGCTAGCGGAGTGATTGGTCAGATGTGTGTATATATACTTTTGTGGGTATATATCTAAATATGGGGCGGCAGGTAGCTTAGTGGGTAAGAGCGTTGTGCCAGTAACCGAAAGGTCGCTGGTTCTAATCCCCGAGCCGACTAGGCGAAAAATCTGTCGTTGTGATCTTGAGCAAGGCACTTAACCCTAATTGCTCCTGTAAGTCGCTCTGGATAAGAGCGTCTGCTAAATGACTAAAAAAAAAAAAAAAAAAAAAAAAAAAAAAAAAAAAAAAAATATATGTGGACATTGTGTATGATTGAATGTATGGCACAGCGTGCCTGTGTCACTTATTTTGCCCTGCAGCCTCTTGCCTACCAATAGAGGACCACAGTGTAAACAAGTCTGACTTCTTGTATGTATAATCCTTTTTATGTATTTTAAATTGTCAAATCAAACTCTAGTCCACACCACAGTTTAATCTCTCTGTCAGATGTGGGGAGGAGGAGGAGGAAGGGCATGCTGTTTCAAGGCCCAGTTGGCTCCCATAACTTAGGCTGTGGTTCTCATCTAAACAGGTAGGAGGCTGGGACCGTGACAGAAGAGTCATGGGTTTAGACTAAAATGAGGAATCTGCTTTTTTGAAGACTGGTATTCAAGATAAGCCATTTCTTAGTGAATGTTTTTGATGATTTTGATATTTAATATATTTTAAATGTATTTCAAAGAGACTGATTATAGACTGTATTTGAAAATATCTAATTCTAAGCTTGTGTTAATGCCTCTAGTTCCTGTTGGGCTTCATTATGTGAAGACTACTGAAAACAGGCCTACAGCCTCTGTGACTTATTAAACCCCTGTTATACAGCCCCATCTCTTCTCAGTGACTCATTAAACCCCTTTGATAAAGGACATCTCACACTACTTTTCAGGAAGCTTCTGTTTGTAGCTAGTCTGCTAGTCACCATGGCAACCGGACATGGAACATGGCGCTGGATGTTCCACAATCAAACATGTTCAGCCCCAGCCTGCCAAAGTTCCTGACTGTGACAATTCTGCTCCTGTGACACTGCTGGCCTGAAAACAAGGAATGTAGTCTACAGAGCACAACTCCAGCTGCCACCTCTTGAACCCAACTGAGGGGCCTGGGGGGGAAACACCACTCCTGGTCCGAACCAAGGAGTCTAAGATGGGAGGGAAACACCACTCCTGGACTGAACCAAGGAAGTCTACGATGGGGGGGAAAACACCACTCCTGGACCGAACCAAGGGGTCTAAGATGGGGGAAACACTACTCTTGGGCCGAACCAAGGGGTCTAAGATGGGGGAAACAAAACATCCTCAAGTGTCCGCTGCTTAGGAACACAAACACTAGAGAATAGTAAAGTGGTGGGTCATCAACTTCTTGGACGAGAGTGGGAGAAAAAAAAGGGAAAAAGAAAGATGGAGTTACCAGGGATGAGGAAGTATGCCTTAAACAATCAAGACTGACTAATAAATTGGACCCCTTTACTGACCCTCATATAAGCATTTTCCCATCACTAGTTTATTGTAGACCTAATTTAAGAGTCAGCCGTTTGTATCAGAAGTTAGAGTCTGAGTTAGTATGGAAAACCCAAGCCTGAGGGATGCTGCCTCTGCTGCTACCAGCCCCAGATTTCCCCCACTTGGCCCTCTTAACATTTCTTGGCCATAATAGAAACTAAGGCTGCGGCCTCCCAAGTGGCGCAGAGGTGTCACTACAGACCCAGGTTCATTCCCGGCTGTGCAACAACCGGTTGTGCCCGGGGGTCCCATAGGACAGCGCACAATTAGCCCAGCGTCGTGAGGGTTTGGCCAGGGGGGCTTTACTTGGCTCATCGCGCCCTAGCGACTCCTTGTGGGGGGGCCAGATGCCTGCAGGCTGACCCCGGTCGCCAGTTTAATGGTGTTTCCTCCGACACATTGGTGCGGCTGGCTTCCGGGTTAAGCTGGTGGGTGTTAAGGAGCGTGGTTAGCCGGGTCATGTTTCGGAGGACGCATAACTCCAACTCCACCTTCGCCTCTCCCGAGCCAGTTGGGGAGTTGCAGCGATGAGACAAGATTGAAAAAGTGGGTAAAAAATATAAATACATATTTTTGGGGGGGCATCCCAAATGGCAGCCTATTCATGACATAGTGCACTACTTTTGACCAGGGCCCATAGGGTCAAAAGTAGTGCACTACATAGGGAATGAGTGACATTTGAGGCATCATATTAGAAACACTTTATTACACTTTGATGATGATGAAAGTGAAAATCTGGCCTCCTGAGTGGCGCAGCGTTGAGGCGTCACTACAGTCTGGGTTAGATCCCATAAGGCAGCGTACAATTGGCCCAGCGTCGTCTGGGTTAGGGGAGGGTTTGGCTGGGGGGCTTTCCTTGGCTCATCGCACTCTAGCGACTACGCCTGCAAGCTGACTTCAGTCGTCAGTTGAACGGTGTTTCCTCCGACACATTGGTGCGGCTGGCTTCCGGGTTAAGCGAGCAGGTGTTAAGAAGCAGCGCAGCTTGGCGGGTCATGTTTCGGAGGATGCATGACTCGACCTTCGCCTCTCCCGAGCCCATTGGGGAGTTGCAGCGATGTGACAAGATCATAATTGGATATCACAAAATTGGGGAGAAAAAGGGGGTAAAATTACAACAACTAAAAAAAAGTGAAAAGCTTGACTTGAGTTTTTCTGATGTTTACTCACAATATTTAAGTTACTCAGCCTGAGAGTTTGAGACATTTTACATACATTACACAGTTTGCAAAGGAAGTAACAGCCGGCTAGTTATTCAGCCTTTGTGGCAACATATCTGAGAAAGATTGAGACATGGGGATGCTCTCAGGAGTCTAGTGGAGTAGATAACAGGTATTGAGCGATGACGTGACAGACCACCAAGGCTGGGTCAGTCCCTATTGGGATGGAGGAGTGGATGGAGGGAGGGAGGAGAGGGGTGGTGTGAGCCACCTGAGACCCCGTCTCTCAACACTCACCCAAAGATGAAAGGATGACATCCTTAGGGGACAGAGTGGGTGAAGAGGAGGGGGAAAGAGGAGGGGGAAAGAGGAGGGGGGAGGAGACTGGCCTCTTCCTTCACTGTAGACACACTGAATCACAAGAACATATGTGTATCTGGCCTCTCCTCTTCTGTCATCATAGGAGTTTCCTTTTTGCCCCTCTTAAAGTTAAAACATCCCTTCTCTCCCAAAGGGGACCCACCATCTGTCTTCAAGACTCAGTGTGGTGTATTTAATTACATTGGATTTATGAAGCGCTTTTCCCACATTCAAAGTACTATACATTACATTGGTCTACACAGAAGTCATAGACAGAGTAGTTTGTATTAACTTTGGTTATTGTGGCTGAGCATTATGTTGTTGTGTAATTGAAACATAGCCAAACCCCAAGGCAGTAAGTGCTCTCCCACTCACACAGTATCAACAAACCATTACCACACACACACACACACACACACACACAGCATCAACAAAGCTCATTACAATAAAATGAAGGAGCTGCCTGCCATAGAGGCTAAGTATAATCAGAGACTTGAAGCCTGAGTGCTGTGATCAAATGTAAAGGGAATATCAACCGAGCAGCAGGTCTCTACACGCCAGACAATATATTTTCTGGTACTATGAGTCTGTATTGTAATGCTCTCACAAAATATAGGAGTGGAAAATAACTGATGGTTGACCAATCTTCCAGTCACACTGGTTGAAACATTTGAACATGTCAGAATGTAGATTCTGCTGTTTTTACAGATTCTTGTTTTGTACATAAGCGCTATGTTGAGTGTTGCATGAGTTACTCTATGCAGACACAAACCATGCTTGAATGGGTCTGATTGGTATGGGAGGGAGAGGTTGGTGTAGCAGGGCAGGTGGTGATCGTGTGTGCGTGTGCGTAATTTTTACTTGTGTGTGCGCATGTGTGCGGGCTTGTGTGTTTTGTGTGTGTGAAGTCCTCCCATTCCCTGTTCTGAGTGATCGGAGAGAGGAGAACGTCAGTCTGCTTGTACTGAGCATTGAGATGAACAATAGAGTCCGACAGACCCAAACATACCTTGAGGGAGTGTGTGTACAGGGCCTGTCTGCCATTACAGTGTTGGGACAATATCACTGTCATCTTTGTTGTTATTCAATAATTACTATCTCATTCACAAGTCATTTTTTAAAAGTCCCTTTAAACATTTGCCAGGACAGTGTCACATTGAATCCTATAGATAGATACAGCTGATATAGGGACATTTTCTCTTTAGCAAAGCAGAAGCTGATTCACACTCACCACTTTGCTACCTCCTCTGTCAGCAAGAAACCAATAGTCTCAATCAGTGGAAATAATGTGCCACACATGTGAGACATGTGAGAGAGAGGCAAAGGTGACAGAGGATTGTTCTGAGAGAGTTCGCTGAATGTTCTAGGATCTTGTCAGGGTTAGTAGGCTAAGTAAAGAAATCAGTTAAAGTACTGGTTTTAAACAATCAAGTTGTTCCTCCATCTTCTGACATACAGTTGGGGAAAAAAAGTATTTAGTCAGCCACCAATTGTGCAAGTCCTCCCACTTAAAAAGATGAGAGAGGCCTGTAATTTTCATCATAGGTACATGTCAACTATGACAGACAAATTGAGAAAAAAATTCCAGAAAATCACATTGTAGGATTTTTAATGAATTTATTTGCAAATTATGGTGGAAAATAAGTATTTGGTCACCTACAAATAAGCAAGATTTCTGGCTCTCACAGACCTGTAACTTCTTCTTTAAGAGGCTCCTCTGTCCTCCACTCGTTACCTGTATTAATGGCACCTGTTTGAACTTGTTATCAGTATAAAAGACACCTGTCCACAACCTCAAACAGTCACACTCCAAACTCCACTATGGCCAAGACCAAAGAGCTGTCAAAGGACACCAGAAACAAAATTGTAGACCTGCACCAGGCTGGGAAGACTGAATCTGCAATAGGTAAGCAGCTTGGTTTGAAGAAATCAACTGTGGGAGCAATTATTAGGAAATGGAAGACATACAAGACCACTGATAATCTCCCTCGATCTGGGGCTCCACGCAAGATCTCACCCCGTGGGGTCAAAATGATCACAAGAAGGGTGAGCAAAAATCCCAGAACCACACGGGGGGACCTAGTGAATGACCTGCAGAGAGCTGGGACCAAAGTAACAAAGCCTACCATCAGTAACACACTACGCCGCCAGGGACTCAAATCCTGCAGTGCCAGACGTGTCCCCCTGCTTAAGCCAGTACATGTCCAGGCCCGTCTGAAGTTTGCTAGAGTGCATTTGGATGATCCAGAAGAGGATTGGGAGAATGTCATATGGTCAGATGAAACCAAAATAGAACTTTTTGGTAAAAACTAAACTCGTCGTGTTTGGAGGACAAAGAATGCTGAGTTGCATCCAAAGAACACCATACCTACTGTGAAGCATGGGGGTGGAAACATCATGCTTTGGGGCTGTTTTTCTGCAAAGGGACCAGGACGACTGATCCGTGTAAAGGAAAGAATGAATGGGGCCATGTATCGTGAGATTTTGAGTGAAAACCTCCTTCCAACAGCAAGGGCATTGAAGATGAAACGTGGCTGGGTCTTTCAGCATGACAATGATCCCAAACACACCGCCCGGGCAACGAAGGAGTGGCTTCGTAAGAAGCATTTCAAGGTCCTGGAGTGGCCTAGCCAGTCTCCAGATCTCAACCCCATAGAAAATCTTTGGAGGGAGTTGAAAGTCTGTGTTGCCCAGCGACAGCCCCAAAACATCACTGCTCTAGAGGAGATCTGCATGGAGGAATGGGCCAAAATACCAGCAACAGTGTGTGAAAACCTTGTGAAGACTTACAGAAAACGTTTGACCTGTGTCATTGCCAACAAAGGGTATATAACAAAGTATTGAGAAACTTTTGTTATTGACCAAATACTTATTTTCCACCATAATTTGCAAATAAATTCATTACAAATCCTACAATGTGATTTTCTGGATTTTGTTTTCTCATTTTGTCTGTCATAGTTGACGTGTACCTATGATGAAAATTACAGGCCTCTCTCATCTTTTCACGTGGGAGAACTTGCACAATTGGTGGCTGACTAAATACTTTTTTCCCCCACTGTATAAGATGAAAGAGAGGAGAGCAGTGAAGTAAATATCTAACCCATGTCTTGTACAGCACATCAAATACCCTCACTATCTCTAACACCCTTCACCATCTCTGACACCTTCACTATTTATGATACCCCTACTATCTGACACCCTCACTATATCTGACACCCCTACCATCTCTGACACCCTCACCCTCTCTGACACCCCTACCATCTCTGACACCCTCACTCTCTCTGACACCCTCACTATGTCTGACATCCCTACTATCTCTGACACCCTCACTATCTCTGACACCTCACTATCTGACACTCCTACTATCTCTGACACCCCAACCCCCTCTGACACCCTCACTATGTCTGACACCCTCACTATCTGTGCTTCATATGGAGACAGAGTGATAGAGGTGTTTTGTCTATGGCTCTACAACATCAGCCTGCTCTGAAAGCAAGGTGTGGTTCAATGGAGAAGAAGGAGCGAGACTGAGAGAGAAAGCAAGAGAGAGAGATAAAGAGAGAGAGTTCATGTTTTTGGCATTAGATATTATACACCAGAGGAATGGAGTGCACTATATAGAAAACAGGGTGCCATTTGGGACACATTCACTCCTCTGTGGGATGGGAGAAGAACATACTTCCAGACTGACACAGCAGTGTCTCCAGCTGGGATTCCTGATCTTGGTGCGTCGAGGCCTGGGAGGTTTCCCGTTGTTGGGAGCCACTCCCGTCCTAGGGGGAGAAATACAAGGATTGTTTTTGTTCGGTAGGAGTGTGTGTTGTGTTGTGTTCAGACTCAGAGTGACTACGGCCCACGCCGGCTCCCGTCAACTCGGATCTTCCAGCCAGATCCATATGCTGCCAGTAGATAAACAATGGAGCTTACTATCTGTGTGTGCGTGTGTGTGTGTGTGTGTGTCCGTGCAGTGTGTACAGTATGTATAGACCCTCTATTGTTGTCATGGCGCTAGCAGCCCGTGGCCCCCACAGTTAGGCCTATTTTCAGGAACTGACCTCATGAGCAGAGACCATGGGTTATCTGCTTCCACTTTACTTCAGTGGCTGAGGAGAATGGATAGTGTAAAGTTGAGCATATGGAGGGGCTGGCTCAGCCGTGAGTCGTTATAGGCCAGGCCCAGCCTCTCTCACACACACACACACACACACCAACGAAAGTATTGTGAAACAAATAGCTCCCTCTTTCACAACTCGTCTTGATTGTCCATTCAGTGATTCTTCCTCGGTTCCTCTGCTGATGCGTATTTCGTGAATCACACCAGTCGTGTGACTTCCTCCCCCTCTGATTCAGGGGCCTAATTTGGGGGTGGTTATTGAAGGCCCCCTTGGGACACACCCGGGCCCTCACACACACACGTGGCTACAATCACTCTCCTTTACTCTCCTGTAGGAGTGTCACTACTGTATTGTACTACGCTGATGACTCACTGCACCCCCATATTATAGAGGAATAAGATATGACTGAGTATGAATCAGTGTTCACTGGAAACAAAACAACTCATGATATATGGATAATTTACTAGACCCCTGATGACTGACACATTGAACAGATTGTAAATGTGACATTTGACATAGATGACTGGGGGGTGGACTTCCAAGGACCCTGATCGATCATTTATGTGTAGTATGTATAGTATTAGTATGTGTAGTATGTATAGTATTAGTATGTGTAGTATGTGTAGTATTAGTATGTGTAGTATGTATAGTATTATTATGTGTAGTATATGTATTATTAGTATGTGTAGTATTTATAGTATTAGTATGTGTAGTATGTATAGTATTAGTATGTGTAGTATATGTATTATTAGTATGTGTAGTATTAGTATATGTAGTATGTTTAGTATTAGTATGTGTAGTATGTATAGTATTAGTATGTGTAGTATGTATTGCATTAGTATGTGTAGTATGTATAGCATTAGTATGTGTAGTATGTATAGTATTAGTATGTATAGTATTAGTATGTGTAGTATGTATAGTATTAGTATGTGTAGTATGTATAGTGTTAGTATGTGTAGTATGTGTGTTATTAGTATGTGTAGTGTGTATAGTATTAGTATGTGTAGTATGAATAGAATTAGTATGTATAGTATTAGTATGTGTAGGATGTATATTACTAGTATGTGTAGTATGTATAGTATTAGCATGTGTAGTATGTGTATTATTAGTATGTGTAGTATGTGCAGTATGTATAATATTAGTATGTGTAGTATGTATAATATTAGTATGTGTATTATTAGTATGTGCAGTATGTATAATATTAGAATGTGTAGTATGTGTATTATTAGTATGTGTATAAATGATATCTAGTAGTGTACTGTTTATTTAGAGACGTCGGTTGGGAGATTCCATGTGTGTTGAAATTGCAGTTTCAACATAAAACGTTTTTTCTCTTATCGGTTTACCGATCTATAAATGCAGTTTTCACTGCACTGCCTCTCACTTGTGTTAGCGTGTGTGAATGCACTCTAAGACTGAGTGATTTCGGGGATAGCCCTCGCTCCTCTCCTCCTCTCCCCCCTCTCCCCCTCCCCTCTCCACTGTCCCCCTGCTGTGTGTGGTATTGATTGTGTCTTTAACAGCATTGATTGGTCACACTAGGCGGCAACTAGGGAAACATCTGTGTGTCTCTGGAGAAGACCACCCTCTCTCCACCTCCCTCTCTCTCTCTCTGGCTGAT